>NC_133327.1:446255188-446890188 GCF_042186555.1 Aquarana catesbeiana
ACTGTATTTGTCACAGAGCAGCGCTGTGGGCACTACAGATCCAGCCTACAGCGCTGCTACCATCCGATCCCTCCCCCTCTCCTCTCACTCTGTACCGTACATGACATGACGCCGGTTTGTTTACATGTGATCGCTCCGTCATTTGACGGAGCGATCACATGGTAAACCGCCACGATTAGCGGTCACGGCGGTCACGGATGTTCTCGGGTGCGCACCCCAGGGGGCGCACGAGAGCTGATTCTGGGATGACGTCCAAATCTAATTAGGGCCCTCGAATAAACTGTGCAGCATGCAGTGCATTGTGGGGCGCTCAGTTGCTGAGCATCCTGTCAAGCGCCCTGCAAATTTGGGTGTTGCATCTAGGAGGCTAAATAGTATAACTTACTTACTCGCCAAACCAACTCTGTCTTTAGGTAATTGAAGCATTGTATTCTGGCGTGTCTATATTTCCAAATAAGATCGCTAAAAAAGGGAGTCTATTTTCTGAAAAATGCATTATTGCCATATTGGACAGTTGTGCAGTAAGTACAACAGCTGCAGCATCCATTCTTTTTTGACTAAATTGGCTCTGCCTAATATTGTCAAAAATAACTTACTCCAGTAGAGTAACTTACTCCACTAGAGTAGCAATGACTCCTAAATTATTAAATGAGAAGACTACTGATATTTGTGCCGTAGTTGAAGATAGATCTGCAGATAATGGGTCTAGCAGCAAAAGGAATGATTTGTCCCAGTTAATGATGAAACACAGAAAAAGAACCATAAGTAGTTATAAGGGAGATAACAGCCACCAACGAGGACAAGGTGTTTCCCAGAAATAATAGGGTGTCATCAGCATACAATACTATTTTGTCTTCCCCATTGATCTGAGAAATCCAACAACCTCCAGAGATTTTCAGAAAGCAGCAGCCAATTGTTGTGCCTTGATGAAGTGAGAAGGATTCAGAGATGTGTCTGTTAACCCAAACCTGTGCCATCTAAGCTGAGTAAAGAAGTTTCACTCATTGTATAAATGGGGGTCCAAATTCAAACTTCTGAAGACTATGCCATAAGAAATTCCACTCTATACTGTTAAATAGAGATGGGCCGAACACGACCCTGGTCAGTTTGTATGAGAACTCTCGAACAGAGAAGTTCTGGCCTGAACGGCGAACCCTATTAAAGTCTATAGGACCCGAACTTGAAAAATCAAAAGTCCCCATTTTGAAGGCTTATATGCAAGTAATTTGCCATAAAAAAGGATATAGGATTTTGGGTATGGCCCTGGGCCATACCCAAAATGCACCTTTTAAAATAAAAAGGATAGTTTTTACAGGAGCAGTGATTTTTGATGCTTAAAGTGCAGCAATAAAAATGAAAAATACTAATCGGAATCTGGAAGCCCCCTTTAAGAAGGGGGGCACCCAGATCCGAACCCCCTTTATGTGAATGAGTATGGGGTATATAGTACCTCTACCCATTCATCAAAAAAGTGTCAAAAAGTAATAAAAACACAGATACAGTTTTTGACAATTCCTTTATTAAAAAATAAAAAAACAGTGTCCCTCTGTGAATGGGTAGGGCTATATACCCCATATTCTTTCACATAGGGGGTGGGATCTAGGGGTCCCCTTGTTAAAGGGAGGTTCCAGAATCCGATAAGCCCCCTGCCTGCAGACCTCCACAACCACAGCCCTGGGTTGTGGGAATGAGGCCCTCCATGTCCCAAAGTACCCACCCCCCCATGTTGAGGGCATGTGGCATGATATGATTCAGGAGGGGGGGGCACTCACTCGTCCCCCCCTTTTCTGGCCTGCTGACTGGGGGGTACCCCACGCCGTTTTGTTTTTCACTTTTTAGTTGCCAGCAATGTGTTTTTTTTATTCAGCTGTCAGCGGGGAAGCCCATTGACAGCCGACCGACTCATCGGTTGTTAAGGATGCCGCAGCAAGCTTCCCTGCTTAATAACCAGATACAGTACTCACTGCACCTGATCGGGAAAAGCGTTGCCTGATCAGGGCTCAGAATGCACTGTGCAGCGTGCAGTGCATTGCAGGGTGTTCGGCAGGGCGAACACCCGCCAAACACCCTGCAAATTCGGATGTTCCCTAAAAAGGAAAACAGGCAATGTTCGGGCTAAACTTTTGCCTGGCCCGAACCATTTGCCCCACTCTACTGTTAAATGCCTTAGCTGTGTCTAGCAACAAGACAGCTCTGTTGCCAGTATTATCAGTAGGGACTTGTAAATTAAGATACAAACATCTGATATTTATTGAAATAGACCTATCTGGAATTAGCCAGAATTTTCACCAAGCTTAATGTCCAAGGTTAGTAAGGATATTGAATGATAAGATTTAGGGTTAGAAGGGCTCTTGTCCAGCTTAGGCAGAACTATGACAGCCTCATTCATGGATGAAGGGAGGGAACACGCTTCAAAGGCTTATCCAAAGCCTTGCGGTCAATTTAATGGAGTAAAAGAACTGCAGTAAATCAGCACTTTACTACTGTATACACTGTATGTTTGAAAGGAATCACAAAAATATCAGTGATGCTGCATAGCCTTCCCTGCTGACATGGCATTTGGGGTGTGATCCGGGCGATGTTCCCGATCAGATCTAATATTAAATATGGTAGTGGTTTTATTGACCATAGCCCCACCTTTACTGGCATGGAGCACACACAGCTGCTGAACATATTGTTGATATATATGTGATTGTACTTTGTTTCCAATAAATATTGTGTTTATGTCCACATATTAGATCCATTCGGGAGATTGCATCTTAAATTGACATGTCAACAGAGAAGGCTATGCAGCAGCACCACTGCTAGATGACCGGCAGAGAGCTCAGCTGTCTACAATAAATAGTGCCACCCCTCCCGAACATGTGTTTAACAGCCAAATAAGGTAACCAGCACTGGATACTAATGTGCTGCCGCTTCCATGGAAACAGAGATGTTGGACCAGCACTGTCAATATCAGGGGCAGGACAGCAAGAGGAAGTTGTGAACCCCAGTGGTGGAATGCTAGGGCCTGGTTTCAAGTGTGACCTTTGCAACCTTGATAGTTTAGACACTACATTGGCCCCTTGTATGGAGTTCCTTGGTGTGCTGGTGACATAGCTCTTGCTTTTTGCCACCATGTGGGGGCTCAGACGGCAGGAAGGGGGCCCACTGCAATACATGTGAAAGGGTCCCACTGGGGGACCGTAATATAGGGCCCTGGGATCAGTAGGAAGTGCCCCAAGGCCATAGAGAAGGGCCCTGGGACCGATGGGGGGGCGGGTCAGAAAGGCCCTTCATGGCTTTTTGCACCAGGGCCCTGAAGGTTCTAGTTACGCCTCTGCTATAACAATTCAAGTGATATGCTTTTTAAATAATCAATATTATGGGCCAATTGTTGCAAAAAAACACATTTTATTCAGCCTTTATTTTTTTGCAGAACAGTGTGACAGGATCTACAATAATACAATACTATCTATGCGATCATACTGATTTAAATGTTACTGGAGAGGAATATATATATTTCTATAAATCTTTTTTATATTCTACTATTAACATACACCTGATAGATTACATTCATTTCTGATCCATTTACTAATTATATTTACAGTAATTATGCACCTGTGAGCTATTGTCAAATCCGAAAAACAAGAAGCAAATACACGAAGGGGAATGTGACATATGTTTAAATCATATGTTTCTGAAATTTGACAGAGCATGAAATTTCATCTTTATGGAAGGTGCCTTTGGGGATTGAAGAATGACATGACTATGCACTTGTTTAGGAAACAGTAGTTAGAAATACTTTTTATCCTTTGTTGAAGTCTTATACAATTTAAGAAGAAACTGAAGAACAAATTTAGTACCTTGTTAAAAAATGAAATATAAAATTCTATTTTTAAGCTGTTATTAAATTCAGAGTCTAATGAAATTTTATCATGGCTTAATTCAGTAGTGTTAGCTTGCATTTGACATATGGAATAGTAAAATAAGGAAAACAGAAGTGAATAATATTTCCATACTACCGTCATCTCTCCCCCTCTCTAGTCAAACATTTAATTAACTTTCACTATTAAAATGTTAGAACTATGAAAAAACAGAATTACTAACTAAAATGTAAACAAAATCTAAAAGAATACCATGAGAAACAGTATGTATCATACATGTATCTGGCCGGGTTCACACTGGTACGACATGTCAGTCCTACCACTTTGGATCCAACATTGCCCTGCGACTTGAAGTTCGACATGCATCCGACTTCAATGAACAGGGATCCGACTTTGATCCCCGACAATACCAGGCACTATGTCTGGTATGAATCTTTAGGGGGAACTCCACGCAAAATGTTAAAAAAAACGGCATGGGTTCCCTCTCCCATTTAACAAGGGGCCCCCATACCCATTCACCTAAAAAAAGTGTCAAAAATAAAACACATTACACATGTTTTTAAAGTAATTTATTATGGCAGCTCCATCGTCTCTCCTAATCTCTTCTCCCCTCTCCGGCACTTCTGTGTCCTCTGCTGACATCTTCTGCTCTGTCGGTTCTTCTTCCCTGTCCGGTTCTTCTCCACTCTCTCTCTGGTTCTTCTCCCTCTGTCCGCTGTCTTCTGCCGGGTCTCCTCCGCTGTCTTCTTGCTCTTTTGCTCACTCTTTTGCTCGCTTTTTTGCCCGGTCTTCTCTGCTGTGTTCTCCCTCTGTTCTTCCGATGTTGACTCAATGCTGGTTCTGAAATGCTGGGATATAGGAGGCTCTGAGATTGTATAAGTTCCTCTCTGCCCAGGACAAAATCGGGAATACTTCCCTTGATAAAGAGCTCCTGTGGGTTCCCCCTTGGTTCTGAATGTAGGCAACTGCTGCCCTGCTGTCCATCTGTAATAAGAGAGACTTCCATGTTAGATGAGGGGCTAAGTGGGAAATAGCCATCCAGGCAGACTTCAGTTCCAGAATGTTGGAAACTGTATTCGATGTGTTGAACTGCCATCTCCCCGGAACCATTCTGCTTCTGCAGTGGGTGCCCAAACCCGACTGACTTGTGGTCCAGGAGGTGGGGCCAAGGTGGCAGTGGTTTAGCAGGTTTTGTGTTCTTTTCCACCACCAAAGACTGGACTTCATGTCCAGAGTTATGATTATCTCCTTCGTTAAATATTTCTTCCTCCATTGAGATAGGAACCCACGTTGGAATGACTGCAGATGCCAGCGGGCCCATTTTATCATTGGAATGCAGATGGAGAAAGACCCAGGTTCTTGATGCGTTTGAGATTCCTAAGGGTATGCACTGGAATTGGAGGTGCAGATCGTTCACTTTGAACCGTAGATAAGATTGGAAGTCGAGTTGGACTGGTACATGCAAATAGGCATCTTGGAGATCTATGGAGACCATCTACTCTCTGGGCTGGGCGACTAGTATAACTGAATTGAGCAATTAAATTTTAAAGCATTCTAGTAGAATGAACCTGTTTCTATTTTTAGGTCCAACACTGGTCTCTAGCCTCCTAACTTTTTGCATACTAGGAATACCAGAGAAAAAACCTGAGAATTTCTCTGGGACTGGAACTACCGCCAGTTTCTGAATCAGTGACTGGATGTATTGATGTAGAAGTCTGGCTTTTTCTGGCGATCTTGGAATGCTGGTGGGTAGAAAGGAGGCTTGTGGTGGGCGGTATCTGAATTTCCAGACGTAGCCCTGCTGAATTATGGACACTACACATTGACCTGTACAGTTCTCCACCTTTTTGACTTTTGACCATTTTGAGCAGAAGAGGTTGCTTTAGAATTTGCCATTTCAAGAAGGTTGCCTGGGAACCTTTTACAGCCCTACCTGTACTCACTGCCAAGCCAATATGTTCTAGCGTCTCTTGATTTCTGCTGGAATGCGGCCCTAGAAGTAAACTTCCTTTTTCTGCTTTTATCCTGGGGAATCAGGCCATTCTTCCCTCCTGTGACTCTGCTGACTGCTATGTCTAGTTTTTCACCAAACAGAGCCTTGCCATCATACGGAATTATACACCATGTTTGTTTCTAGGAGGGATCTGCTGACCACGGCTTTAGCCATAGAGCTCTTCTTGCATTAATACAGTATAGCATTGTTCGGGCTGAACACATTAGTATATCTATAGATGCTTCCGCAATGAAATCCGAACCTAGCTTCAGTTCATCCAAAGCCTCAATGAAATGATCAGAACCTATGCCTTGTTTAAGGGCTAACTCTATATTATCTGTCCAAGTTCAGGCTTTACTAGACACTGAGGTGAGGGCCACAGCTGACTTGCAGGCTCTTCCAGCCACGTGATACATCTTCTTCAAGTCTGTATCAATTCTGCAGTTGAGAATATCCCTGAAGGAGAGAGCATCTACTAATGGCAAAGTTGTATTTAGTGCCAATCTCATGACAGAAGCATGCACCATGGGTACCGCATAGAACTTATTATGAGCGTCTGGTCTTTTATCCACTTTTCTCCATTTATCTAGGACTACCTCCTTTATCTCTTCCATCAGTGGGAAGGTTGGAGTCTTTTCCCTTAGGTTAGGAAAGTATCTCCTAGATTTAGATGGAGGTTCTGTAGCTTCCTCCATTGAATTGCCTCCTTCATGGCAACTATGAATGGTTCAATAACCGTAAAAGTTAAAGAGGCTGGGCTTTCCTCTGAGGTATCTGCAGTCTCTGCCTCGGAACTAGCCTCAGAACTAGCGTCAAAGTCTTCTGTTATGTAGGTGTTTGAATGGACCTTTCACTTGAAGAAGGACCTGCTATTAAAAAAGATAGTTCTCTGATAGAGTGACAGGGGCAAGGCGCAGACATCATGGCTCTTTAAACGAAAGCAGGATAACTAAAGCTGGATTAAGATACAACAAGAACTCTGCTCCACTCTGCAAGACGACAAGCAAACCAGCTTTTGACATTTATTTTATCTCTATCCACTAACATGCTCCTTATTCTCTTCCTTCTCACATCAGTGTCTTCTATCCTCAAATTATCATTACTCTACCCCTCCTCTTTTCCCTGCAGCATGCAGATATCACCCTCACTCCTACCCTCTCCCTACTACTGCACCCATTATCTCCTGCATTTTCTGCACCCACATGCTGACATAAACACCAGGGCCACAAGACACATGCGCTCATGCACATCCCACTCCCATCTTGCCTTCCTCGCCCTCATCCGTCTCCTAGTCTCAGGTGAAATCTCTCCTAATCCTGGTGCACCATTTTCCAACTGCTAGCCACATATCCAATACCCCTCCTCCTCTGGCAACCACCGCAATCCACTCAGTTTAATTTTTATCCCCATGCTTCCTCAAAGAAGCCCACCAATCTCATGTGCCCTTTGGAATGCCCGCTCCATCTGTAACAAGCTAACATCTGTACATGAACTCTTCATCTCTAATGGCTTTAACATACTCGCCATAAAAGAAACCTGGCTTAAAAATTTTGACCCAGCTTCTCCTGCTGCCCTCTCTCTATGGTGGTCTTCATTGGACTCACTCCACCAGACCCAACAGACAGAAACGAGGTGGAGTTGGATTCCTTGTATCTCCACAAAGCACCTTCCAAGTCCTTCCTGTCCCTCCCTCTCTATCCCTCTCTTCTTTTGAGATGCACTGCATTCGTCTGTTTGCTCCGATTTCTCTGAGGATTGCAGCAATTTATCTGCCTCCTGGACCAGTATCGTGCTTTCTTGATGACTTTGCTGCCTGTCTAACCTAATTTCTCTCCTTTGAAATACCCACTATCATTCTTGGTGACTTCAACATTCCTGTCAATGTTAACAGCCCAACTACAGCTAAACTTCTCGACTTAACCTCATCTTTTGACCTAACCCAATGGACACATACTTCCACTCACTCCAATGGTAATACCCTTGACCTTGTATTCTTCCATCTCTGCAACCCTGGCAACCTCACTAACATCCCCTTTCCTCTCTCTGATCACAACCTCATTAGTTTCACTGTATCCTTGCCTCCAACCACCCATCCCTCCAAGCAGCAAACAATTCCTTTGCCACTTTAACCCTTCTCTTCTCTATTCTGCTACTGACCACCTATATGACATAATCTCTCCCCTGTCCTGTCCTGACCTGGCCACCTCTGTCTACAAAAGTTCACTCTCATCATCACTAGATGCACTTGCTTCTCTAACCACATGTAGAATCAGGCCCCGACCATTACAACCCTGGTAAACTGACAACACTAGTAATCTCAAGAGACATTGCCGTGCTCTTTAACAACTGTGGCGTAAATCCAAATGCCTGCAAGACTTCACCCTATATAAATCTGCCCTTCTAAAATACAATCCCTGCCTCCATGCTGCCAAACAAGCCTACTTTGTCTCTCTTATTAATACCTTGTCATCCAGTCCCCGTCGGCTCTTCTCAACCTTTAACTCTCTGCTTCGTCCCCCACCCCCTCTACCCACTAACTCACTCACTGCCCAATAGATTGCCAATCACTTTAAAGACAAGATTGATGCAATTTGTGAGGACACCTCCACTGTGCATACATCTTCCCCACCCAACATACCTTGCCTAACAGAACATTCAACACTCTCCTCTTTTGAATTGGCTACTGTTGAAGAGGTTACAAAACTTTTCTAAGATGGCCACCTAACCAATTGTCCCTTGGATCCTGTTCCCTCACAACTACTACAGTCACCCTCTTCTTCTATCCTATGCTCACTCACATTTTCAATCTCTCCCTCTCTAGTGGCACCTTCCCTTCCCATCTAAAACCTGCGCAGATCACTCCCATACTTAAAAAGCCCTGATTGGACCCCACCAACCTGAACAACTTAAGACCCATCTCATTGCACCCATTCACCTCTCAACTGCTAGAATGCTTAGTCTACAACCGTCTTAGCTCCTACCTCAGTGAAAATAACCTTCTTGACCACCCTTTACAGTCTGGCTTTCGCTCACAGCACTCCACGGAAACTGCCTTACTAAAACTCACTAACGACTTACTAACTGCTAAAACCAACAGCCAGTACTGCATACTCCTACTGCTTGACCTCTCTGCGGCCTTTGATACTGTTGACCACCAGCTCCTTCTCAATAAACTACATTGCCTTGGCCTCCGAGATTCTGCTCTATCCTGGCTCTCTGCCTAACTATCACAGTGCTCCTTCAGTGTCACCTACAACTTTGTCTCATCCAGTCACATACCTGGTGGAGATCGAACTGTAGAGGGGGCTTCTCTTGCACCTCCTGTCCAACATCCCTGGTAGTGATGACAGGGAGTGGAGGACACAGAGTGGCATGAGGGCCGAAGTAGCAGATGACTCTGGCTGGACTTTGGCAGGAACCAGTTGCTGGAGAGCGCTGGGACAGAACTGAGGACAGGAGCTTTGTGACGCTAAATCAGCAGCTGGAAGCGTAGCCAGGACATAAGCCAGGGGTCATCAACAGACGGAAGGAGCAGGTACCGAGACGTGAGGCAGAGGCAAAGATGGGACACAGGCTGGGTTCATTACACAGTCGGGCAATGAGGCACAGGAACATCAGGCAGAAGCGGAGTCAAACACAAGCCGGGGGTCACAAGTAGGCAGGCAGAGGTCCCTAATGTATACACAGAAGCGCATCAACGCGGACATTGGTCAGACTCCCAGGTTCTGTTATTAACCACTTGACGACCGCCTCACGCCGATTTACGTCGGCAAGGTGGCACGGACAGGCAAAATCACGTACATATACGTGATTTGCCTTCCGCGGGTGGGGGGTCCGATCGGACCCCCCCTGGTGCCCGAGGCGGTCGTCTTTTGTCCCACGGTGATCAGAGATGAGGGGGAGGCCATCCGTTCGTGGCCCCCCCCTCGCGATCGCCGCCGGCCAATCACATCATTCCTTTGCTGCTGTATGCTAAACAGCAGCAAAGGAAATTATGTCATCTCTCCTCGGCTCGGTAATTTCCGGCCCGAGGAGAGAAGACAGGTATGTGAGTGCACAACACTACACACACACACAGTAGAACATGCCAGGCACACAAAACACCCCGATCCCCCCCCCAATTGCCCCCCGATCCCCCCCAATCACCCCCCCCCGTCACAAACTGACACCAGCAGTTTTTTTTTTTTTTTTTCTGATTACTGCATTGGTGTCAGTTTGTGACAGTTACAGTGTTGGGACAGTTAGTATTACCCCCCTGTAGGTCTAGGATACCCCCCTAACCCCCCCTAATAAAGTTTTAAGCCCTTGATCACCCCCTGTCACCAGTGTCGCTAAGCGATCATTTTTCTGATCGCTGTATTAGTGTCGCTGGTGACGCTAGTTAGGGACCTAAATATTTAGGTTCGCCGTCAGCGTTTTATAGCGACAGGGACCCCCATATACTACCGAATAAATGTTTTAACCCCTTGATGGCCCCCTAGTTAACCCTTTCACCACTGATCACCGTATAACTGTTACGGGTGACGCTGGTTAGTTTGTTTATTTTTTATAGTGTCAGGGCACCCGCCATTTATTACCGAATAAAGGTTTAGCCCCCTGATCGCCCGGCGGTGATATGCGTCGCCCCAGGCAGCGTCAGATTAGCGCCAGTACCGCTAACACCCACGCACGCAGCATACGCTTCCCTTAGTGGTATAGTATCTGATCGGATCAATATCTGATCCGATCAGATCTATACTAGCGTCCCCAGCAGTTTAGGGTTCCCAAAAACACAGTGTTAGCGGGATCAGCCCAGATACCTGCTAGCACCTGCGTTTTGCCCCTCCGCCCGGCCCAGCCCAAGTGCAGTATCGATCGATCACTGTCACTTACAAAACACTAAACGCATAACTGCAGCGTTCGCAGAGTCAGGCCTGATCCCTGCGATCGCTAACAGTTTTTTTGGTAGTATTTTGGTGAACTGGCAAGCACCAGCCCCAAGCAGCGTCAGATTAGCGCCAGTACCACTAACACCCACGCACGCACCGTACACCTCCCTTAGTGGTATAGTATCTGAACGGATCAATATCTGATCCGATCAGATCTATACTGGCGTCCCCAGCAGTTTAGGGTTCCCAAAAACGCAGTGTTAGCGGGATCAGCCCAGATACCTGCTAGCACCTGCATTTTGCCCCTCCGCCCGGCCCAGCCCACCCAAGTGCAGTATCGATCGATCACTGTCACTTACAAAACACTTAACGCATAACTGCAGCATTCGCAGAGTCAGGCCTGATCCCTGCGATCGCTAACAGTTTTTTTGGTAGCTTTTTATTGAACTGGCAAGCGCCAGCGGCCTAGTACACCCCGGTCGTAGTCAAACCAGCACTGCAGTAACACTTGGTGACGTGGCGAGTCCCATAAGTGCAGTTCAAGCTGGTGAGGTGGCAAGCACAAGTAGTGTCCCGCTGCCACCAAGAAGACAAACACAGGCCCGTCGTGCCCATAGTGCCCTTCCTGCTGCATTCGCCAATCCTAATTGGGAACCCACCGCTTCTAAATGTCACTAAATGATATATTGCTCAAACATGCCATGGGAATATGTGAAATTACACCCCAAAATACATTCTGCTGCTTCTCCTGAGTACGGGGATACCACACGTGTGAGACTTTTTGGGAGCCTAGCCGCGTACGGGACCCCGAAAACCAAGCACCGCCTTCAGGCTTTCTAAGGGCGTGAATTTTTGATTTCACTCTTCACTGCCTATCACAGTTTCGGAGGCCATGGAAAGCCCAGGTGGCACAAAACCCCCCCAAATGACCCCATTTTGGAAAGTAGACACCCAAAGCTATTTGCTGAGAGGTATAGTGAGTATTTTGCAGACCTCACTTTTTGTCACAAAGTTTTGAAAATTGAAAAAAGAAAAAAAAAAAGTTTTTTCTTGTCTTTCTTCATTTTCAAAAACAAATGAGAGCTGCAAAATACTCACCATGCCTCTCAGCAAATAGCTTGGGGTGTCTACTTTCCAAAATGGGGTCATTTGGGGGGGTTTTGTGCCACCTGGGCATTCCATGGCCTCCGAAACTGTGATAGGCAGTGAAGAGTGAAATCAAAAATTTTCACCCTTAGAAATCCCGAAGGCGGTGCTTGGTTTTCGGGGCCCCGTACGCGGCTAGGCTCCCAAAAAGTCCCACACATGTGGTATCCCCATACTCAGGAGAAGCAGCTAAATGTATTTTGGGGTGCAATTCCACATATGCCCATGGCCTGTGTGAGCAATATATCATTTAGTGACAACTTTGTGCAAAAAAAAAAAAAAAAAGTGTCACTTTCCCGCAACTTGTGTCAAAATATAAAATATTCCATGGACTCAATATGCCTCTCAGCAAATAGCTTGGGGTGTCTACTTTCCAAAATGGGGTAATTTGGGGGGGTTTTGTGCCACCTGGGCATTCCATGGCCTCCTAAACTGTGATAGGCAGTGAAGAGTGAAATCAAAAATTTACACCCTTAGAAATCCTGAAGGCGGTGCTTGGTTTTCGGGGCCCCGTACGCGGCTAAGCTCCCAAAAAGTCCCACACATGTGGTATCCCCATACTCAGGAGAAGCAGCTGAATGTATTTTGGGGTGCAATTCCACATAGGCCCATGGCCTGTGTGAGCAATATATCATTTAGTGACAACTTTTTGTAAATATTTTTTTTTTTTTTTTGTCATTATATAATCACTTGGGACAAAAAAAATAAATATTCAATGGGTTCAACATGCCTCTCAGCAATTTCCTTGGGATGTCTACTTTCCAAAATGGAGTCATTTGGGGGGGGTTTGTACTGCCCTGCCATTTTAGCACCTCAAGAAATGACATAGGCAGTCATAAACTAAAAGCTGTGTAAATTACAGAAAATGTACCCTAGTTTGTAGACGCTATAACTTTTGCGCAAACCAATAAATATATGCTTATTGACATTTTTTTTACCAAAGACATGTGGCCGAATACATTTTGGCCTAAATGTATGACTAAAATTTAGTTTATTGGATTTTTTTTATAACAAAAAGTAGAAAATATCATTTTTTTTCAAAATTTTCGGTCTTTTTCCGTTTATAGCGCAAAAAATAAAAACTGCAGAGGTGATCAAATACCATCAAAAGAAAGCTCTATTTGTGGGAAGAAAAGGACACAAATTTCGTTTGGGTACAGCATTGCATGACCGCGCAATTAGCAGTTAAAGCGACGCAGTGCCAAATTGGAAAAAGACCTCTGGTCCTTAGGCAGCATAATGGTCCGGGGCTCAAGTGGTTAAAGATGGAATTCCAAAAACACCATTTATGTATACGAGGGTCTTCAACCGGAGATCCTCTAACGAAGTTCAAACGCACCAGCCCCACAAAGGGGAATCAATATAAAAGGTAAAAGGCATTGCGCTCTGACAGATAAGCCCGGTCACCCTGTGTATAAATGCCATCAATATATATATATATATATATATATATATATATATATATATACATATATATATAGATTCTGTTTCTTATCGTGTTTATCTTACCATGTCACATGACATATATCCTATCCCCCTTAACAAATTATACGGCAAAACCCCCGACCCCCATGTGATTTTTCACATGGTCCATATATCTTTAAGTAGCCCCTATGCATGTTAAGAAATCATATCCTATATGTTTATAATGAAGGGGATAGGATATATCTGTCATATTGAGGTTTCCCTTTACCAAGTTGTTAAGTGATAACCAAGACTGAACAATAGTTTTCTGTTTGTTTTACAAGTGTTTATAAATCCAACTAATTTGAGCACTTTCCTAGACTCATTAACAATACTAAGTGAATTCTAGACACAGATTCATGTAAAGCCCCTTACATCACTCCTTCCTAATAGTATAACCCATGGGCACATATCTCCTACCTAGGTCCTACATACAGCCAATTACTTTAGTAAAAACTAACAAAGCCACAGGCACACAAAAAATACACAAAAAGTACTCAATCAAACCATTCTGATGCAGTTTCGGCAACTAAACACCCCTGAAGGTGCCATCTCTATACCATTAGTTACTCTCCTACACATATCCTATCTAGCATGGTGACCGTACGAGTAGTCATGAGCTATAGTACCCACACCTATTGTATACCAGATAAAACTATCCTCACCAGTCCTACCATACCCTGCAACAGCACAGTTCCCAGACTTGTGCTGACCTTTTCCAACACACAACTATCTAAATTAGGCAGGTTAGCGGGTCTATCCCTGCCGTCGGAACAACCCCCGCCTATCTATACATAAGTATCTTCCGTTTAGCAAAACTCTCTGCATCCCCCTGATCTACCCCATACCCCCCCCCCCCCTGCTCCACTACTACTTCCAACCTCTTTATTAGTCAGAAGAGACAAATTATACACCACTTATAACTCATATACAGTGGCACACAATGAACACAGTAATGCCCATTACAAACCAACCGCTCACGAAAAATAAACTCAAGATTATCTCCCTAAACGCGAAAGGGCTTAATATCCCCGAAAAAAGAGCACAACTCTTACTATATATGAGAAAAATTAAAGCTGATATAATCCTACTCCAGGAAACGCACTTCAGAACTGACCAAATACCTAGACTTTCAAACAAAAATTTTCCGAACACCTTCCAAGCTACCAATCCGTCAGCTAAAACGAAAGGAGTATCAATCTTATTATCCAAATATGTACCTTTAGTAGTGATGGACTCACAAATAGATTGTTCCGGCCGATATGTGTTTATCAAAGGCACAATATGGAATAGACCCATCACAATAGCTAATATATACAGTCCTAACTCGGGTCAAGTGAGCTTTTTCCGTGAGATAGCACTAGCCTTAACCTCTTTCCAGTCAGGCATCCTCTTACTCGGAGGAGATTTCAACGTTGCTCTGAATCCGCTCGAAGATACGTCCTCTGGAACATCCTCACTTACATTCAAAGCTCTTAAACAAATCAAGGCCCAACTACAAGATTTACTCCTACACGACTCCTGGCGTACCTTACATCCCAGTGACAGGGACTTTACTTTTTACTCCAGACCACATGACCGTCACTCCAGAATAGACTATCTGTTTGTCACACAAAAAGATCTACCACTCTTGTCTGAAGCAACCATCGAACCTACGTTTTTATCCGATCATAACCCCATCACAGCAACTCTAACATTTCCGGAACAAACAAAACGAACCAACATCTGGAGATTAGACGCATCACTACTCACAAACCCTTTGCATATGGCCGACATTACGGCAACCGTCAAAGATTTTTGTCTTAAACGACACTCCCGACATGTCCCACATGACCCAATGGGAAGCCAACAAGTGCGTGGTCAGGGGAGCACTAATCAAACTTGCAGCCATGCGTAAACGTTTCCAACAACTAATGCCTTACTAAACAAAATACGGAAATTGGAACAGACACACAAACTAACTAAGGCCTGTTCCACCCTACAGGAACTGGAACAAGCACGAAACCTCCTCAAAGAAGAACTAGGGAAAAAGACCAGGAAAAACTTTATCCTGTCCCAAAAACTCTTTTATGAGCACAGTAATAAAAATGGAAAGCTTCTAGCCAGAGCCTTGCAAACCAAAAAAGCAAACATCACGATACACAAAATCAGATAGTCCCCTACCAAAACGCTATCCAAAAGCGATGACATCGCAAACCACTTTGCCCAATACTATTCAGATTTATATAACCTTCCCCCTGAACAAAAACCACACTCAGACAATAGGTCACGTGAAGATATCATCACAGAATTCCTCACACAAAACAGTTCCCCGGAACAAGCAAAATTAATAGATGGCCCCATAACAGGAGAAGAATTCCTCTCTGCTATAAAACAAATGAAAACAGGGAGAAGTCCTGGCCCAGATGGGTTTTGTATGATGTATTATAAAACATTCTCAAATTTATTAATGACCCCCTTCTTAAGAGCCTTTAACCTACTATCCCAACCCAGTACAACATCCAACACCTTGTTCGAAGCACATATATGTGTAATTCCCAAACATGGCAAAGACAGCGAATTAGCCTCAAACTACCGACCTATCTCCCTATTGAACTCCGACCTAAAAATGTTTTCAAAAATCATAGCCAATCGCATACTTCCTCTAATCCCAAATATCATATCGATAGGTGGGGTTTATTCCAGGAAGGGAGGCCAGGGACAACACCCTTAAAGCCATAAACATCCACCACTGGCTTTCCACCACTAAAGTCCCTGGCTTCTTCCTATCGTTAGACTCTGAGAAGGCCTTTGACAGGCTAGCCTGGGACTATCTCATAGCGGTAATATGGAATCTTGGCTTTGGTGACCGCTTGGTAAACTTCATAACATCCTTATACTTGAATCCAGGAGCGAAGGTCCGAGTAAATGGACTCCTGTCAAGGGCCTTCCAAATCAAAAACGGCACACGCCAGGGTTGCCCTCTTTCCCCCATCCTGTTCGTTCTCACACTCGAGCCCTTCCTACGTAGACTACGGGATAACTCAGACATTCATGGGCTTACTATAGTGGAGAAAAATTACAAGCTAGCTTCGTTTGTGGATTATATTCTCCTATTTCTATCCAACCCCCTTGTTACTATCCCTAACCTCCTAAAAGACTTCAAACTATTCCAATACTTAGCCCACTTCAAAATAAACTTTTCGAAATCACACACTCTCAACATAACCTTAACAGAACAACAGCTGTCACAATGTAAGCAAAACTTTCCATTTATCTGGAAATCAGAGGCACTGACAAACTTGGGAATTCAACTTCCTGCAAATCTACCAGATCTCTTTCTTAAAAATTTCCTTCCTCTGCTCAGAACCATCACAGGTGACCTAAATAAATGGAACAAATCGAATTTCTCTTGGTTCGGAAGAACGGCCGTAATCAAGATGAATATTCTGCCACGCATACTCTACCTCCTTCAAATGATCCCCATAAAACTTCCAACCACTTTCCTGCGATCGATCTCCAAAATTATTAGAAATTTCATTTGGAACCAAAAACACCCCAGAATTAGATACAGCCAATTAATAAAACCCAAAGACAAAGGGGGAATAGGCCTCCCTAACATACAACATTACTATTGGACATGTCACATACAGCGGATTGTCGACTGGCACACACATCAAAAGACAAAATATTGGGTGGCATTAGAAAACTCTTTTTCCCCTCACCCCATCACCGGGACCCCATGCATCAAATGCACCCTTATACCAAAAACCATCATGAATCACCCAACGATAAGCCCCACGTTGGAATGCTTTGCGCAGTCCAACCGCATATTCAAGTTTACCAAAAATCTAGGCCCCCTCACACCAATCTTGTTCAACCCACAATTTGCCCCTGGGATGGAACGCCATCCATTATCTAGCATACAACCAGACATAGGCATATATCATGTCATACATGAAGGCAAATTACTAACTCGGGAACAAATAGATACGACCTGGACCACGCACAAACTAAGCATATTAAACTACTGGCAACTCAGGCACTTTGTAGACAGTATAAAAAGTAAGACTTGTCCGAAACCCTTACTGAATTTGAAAGACTATGCCTTAGCGACACACCAAAACGCCATACCATCTCCCTGATACATAACATGTTCTGGAACAACACCGAGACGGATGAGGGAACAGCCTGTAAAGCCTGGAACAAGGATCTAAATATAGCAATTTCAGGTAGTTCTTGGGACACAATATACCGAAATGCACATAAAGGCTCTATAAATGTCTCTACCCAAGAGGCAAATTACAAAATAATCTCACGTTGGTATCGTACCCCTTCTATCCTACACAGGATTGATATATCCCAATCAAACAAGTGCTGGAGATGTCAGAATGAAATAGGTGACCTCCTACACATTTGGTGGACTTGCCCTAGAATCCAGGTTTTCTGGAATCAAGTCCACAAACTGATTGAAAAAATTACTACATATAAGCTAGACTACTCACCTGCACTATTCCTTCTGCACCTTCAGCAACCAGATGATATACCATATTTTAGATCATTAGCTATGATGCTTGTAAACGCAGCAAAAATGTGCATACCACCGCTATGGGGCACTCCTAAAATACCCTCTATATCAGACTGGTTTATAAGAATAAATAAAATTGCAGAAATGGAAGAACTTATTGCAATATCCCGAAACCTACCACATAAGTTCACTACACTCTGGGCCTGCTGGACCTACTTTAAAACAACTACAGAATACCTGCAAAAGATGCATGCTTAAACATATGACCCTTTACATACGAGGGACACTAAACCATAAATCTATACCAAAAATAATTTGCCACGCTCAAATCGGCCAAAGTACTAGAGACGTTTACGATACGCCTAATCCTCACATGAGAAAACTCACTTGGATTTCCCTTTAAAATTACATACACATAAATAAAAACTAACAGTTACCAATTAAAACCAAAACACTCTCCCAGTGTCTTCTGACATAATAATAATAATACATACTCAATACCTTCTCACCTCCCATTACCCTATCCCACCCTCCCACCCCCCCTCTCAATTAACCCATAGACCAGGCTAAACGTACAGAATGTGCTGGACACACACATGTACATATGAACCAACAAATACACAAGAGAATTTAACTCCCTAACTTAACCTATATCACAATTGATTCGTAACTACCACCAATTTAATATCACAGAAAGTAAAGTCAACATTCTCAACACTCCTTTCACTATAAGCTTCTAGGCTGTAAAACATGATTCCTCCCCTCCCAACAAATACCAGATTAATATTCTCTACACACAGCTCTTTTACACTATGTCATCATCAGTGTTAATTCAGTCCTGGATTAGATTAATAGTTTGCTGTTGGTTTATTCATTAAGTCCTGGTTATATACTCCTGTAATTGTATTATACTTACCTACCATTGATGTATCTGTATTTCTGTAATGTTTCCTTACATTCAATAAAAAGGCAGGCAGAGGTCAAGGGGAGGTTCAGGCAAGCCAGGTCATGATACATGAAACTGGTACAGATCAGGTAAGCAGGCACTAGCTGAAAAGACCACTCAGCAAAGTGTGCATGTCACTGGCAGGCTTAAATAGGTGGACTGGTGCACCAACACGAGCACCAACGAGCAACCCATGTGTGCCCACGCATGCGCCAGTACATGTCCTTTCTTGTCTATTTCCTGGAATGTCCATGCCAATCACCACTGTGCGCTTGTTTCCCAGGTTTCTCTTACACCTCCTCTCCATTGCCCCTTTCTGTGGGGGTCCCCCAAGGCTCTGTTCTTGGACCCTTCTCTTCTCTATCTACACCTCCTCCCTTGATCACTTGATAACCACCCAAAGCTTCCAATACCACTTATACGTCGATGACACCCAAATCTTTCTTTCTACTCCTCACCTCACTCCTTCAGTCTCCTCTCGCATTACTAACCTACTAACTGACATATCAGCATGGATGTCGCACCACTTCCTTAAACTAAATCTCTCTAAAACTCCTCCTGTGCCCCCTCCATGACTTTTCCATCAAAATAAACAATGCAAATATCAGTCCCTCCCCTCACACCAGGGTACTAGGTGTAATCCTAGACTCTGACTTGTCATTTCAGCCTCAAATCCAATTGTTGTCAAAAGTTTGTAGAATTCATCTCTGTAACATCTCTAAAATTCACCCCTTTTTAACAAATTAAACCACCAAGCTCCTAATTTACTCCCTTGTTATCTCTGGCCTTGACTATTGCAACTCCCTTCTCATTGGCCTGCCTCTCTTTAGGCTATCCCCTCTTCAGTCTATCATGAATGCTGCTGCCAGACTTATACACCTTACCAACCGCTCAGTGTCTGCCAACCCTCTCCTCCAATCCCTACACTGGCTCCCAATCACCCAGCGAATTAAATTCAAAATACTAACCACAACATACAAAGCCATTCACAACTCTGCCCCGAGCTACATCACCAATCTTGTCTCCAGATATCACCCAAATCGTCCTCTCCGCTCTTCTCAAGACCTCCTACTCTCAATCTCCCTCGTCTCCTCCTCTCATGCTCCAGGATTTCTCCAGAGCCTCTCCCATCCTCTGGAACTCATTACTTGCACCTGTCCAGCTATCCCCTACTCTTGCTACCTTCAGGCGATCCCTGAAAACTCATCTCTTCAACAAAGTCTATCACATCTCTAACCAATCTTTTACCACTTCCATCAGCTAATTCCCCACAGTTACAACCTTTTGTACCACCTGCCCACCCTATTAGATTGTAAGCTCTGCTGAGCAGGGCCCTCTTAATCCTTTTGTATTGTATTGTATTATAACTGTATTGTCTCCCTTTTATATTGTAAAGTGCTGCGTAAACTGTAGGCGCTATATAAATCCTGTATTATAATAATAATAATAATAATAATAATAATAATAGAGTTCTTGACTAATTTCTTCATGCTGGCCATGGACTCCTGTTTATCCTTTTCTTGATCCCTGGTAGCCTCCATAAAGCATGACCCACACACTTACTTCTCAGGAAGGGTCTGTTTTCCACAGACCTAGCAGACCTTATAACCAGGGCAAAAGGAACTGCGAGGCGGGCGGCGCTGCTTTGGGGTATTATGCAATGATCTCTGTGATCTGTGGGAAGAGTGAGGGGGAGAAGGTGATTGCTCCCATTGTGTGTTTGGGTCTGCCATTACTGTCTGATCCCCTGCGGGACGAATGGCAGTGTGGGCTGTCAAAAAAAACTAATAGGAGAAAAAGACAAAAGGTTCTATGAACCATGCCCAGTGCTATTTTTTATATGTATTATATTGTATTGATTGTATTTAAATAGAACATAATATATTATATTATATCTTACCTGCTATGGTGCACCCTTACCTAGTAGCATGTTGTTCTAATGGCATTTGGCTGTGGGAGGCGGCTGGGGAAAAAATTGAACACAGTGAATAAAACCTAAACATTTTTAGGACTCCACTCATACCTGTGGTACCTGGGTCCAGAAATATAATATAGCATTTCAAAATGTAGCTCTCCTATGTACTCAGTACCTTGGACTGGATACATCCTGGTGGAAATGGCAGAGTATGTATAGGTGGAATTATTGCACTACCAAAAAAGAAAGAAATAGCTGCTAACACTACAATGTGACTAAATTGGGTAGGTATTGAAAAATGAAAAGTGTAGCGCTATGTGAAACAACAAATGTGCCAATGAAAATCCTACAAAGGATGACTAATAAACTAATGAAAAGATGGGTGTAAATATGTGAAATGAGACCATGTGAACAAAAATAATAAATGTGCACAAAAATGAGTGAACAACAATTAAGTGCCAGCGTGCTGGGACTACCTGTAGATTGTCCAAACCGTGTATAAAGATCACTTATAAAGAGCAATATATAAATCACAATATGTGACAATAGAAATATAAAAATACATGTATAAAAGGGACAATAAAAAAGTTCATCAGCATCCAAGCATGGTATTGCACCCTGAACAAATGAATGTCTGAGATAAAGAGTCTATATGTGAAGACAATTGTGGATCATCATCTGTTGGAAGATCACCAAAGACTTGCGTCCATCACCCAGGGAGGGGGGTAGTTACTCTTACCAGAATGTGTGGACTCTAATGCCAGCGGCAGAGAGTCAAACATGCATGGAAGCCAGAAATCTGTGATACAGTCATGGAAACATCAAACTCAGATACTCCAAACCGAGGAACGAACATGGAAGCCAGAACTCCGATCTACCCCTGTTGAAGTCCCATAGGACGAAACACGTTGGGTTCAGCGGGTCAGTTTGCCACACATTGAGCTTTTTTATTCATGTACACTTTTCATTTTTCGAAAGGTCAGAGTAGGCCACAGTGACCCCTGGGAAAACCACCATTAGCAGGCTAAGGCTCCTTAACCGCTTCAGCCCCGGAAGATTTTACCCCCTTCCTGACCAGAGCACTTTTTGCGATTCGGCACTGCATCGCTTTAACTGACAATTGCGCGGTCATGCAACGTTGCACTCAAACAATATTGATGTCCTTTTTTTCCCGCAAATAGAGCTTTCTTTTGGTGGTATATGATCACCTCTGCATTCTTTATTTTTTGCGCTATAAACAAAAAAAAGCGACAATTTTGAAAAAAAAACGCAATATTTTTTACTTTTTGCTATAATAAATATCCCCCAAAACTCAGTTTAGGCCGATATGTATTCTTCTACATATTTTTGATAAAAAACACACCCCCTAGTGGCCGCATAACATCATTTCGCCCAGCCGTGCCATTCTGCCACAGTACAACTGTGGCGGATGGTCGGCAAGTGGTTAAATAATAACCCTAATTGGGTGTACCAAGATGGCCGCTGGTGGCCTCACCATGTTGCCGCGCATGCCTGGTGCATACGCAATTACATTTTGGTGCCATTTCAAAGCACTGTCACCCGCAATCCCAAAAAGCCAGTGAAGCTAGCGTGCGAAGCACTGCTGACACTTAGAGCTACCCAGCAGAGACTTTAATGAGGTAACAAGCCACATGTAAGCAAAAAAGTGGAGCGGAAGGTGAGAGGGAGAAGGTGCAGGCTGGGACTTCTCACTGACCCCTAGGGAAACCCATAGGCTCTTAGTTACCCTAAAAAAAAAACACAGAAAACTGGGTCTCCCATACTTTTTGACTCATTTAGCAGCCTAAGTAGTAGAAGAGCATGACCCCGTAATGGCTTGCACCGGAGCGGTGAAGTAAGGGCTGTTGATGACATGTGATCCTGCAGGCTTGAGGATAGAAAAAAGAATGGAAGGAGGAGAGACCCAATCTTTGTTTTATAGAGAAACATGGCCCCACAACCAACCAACCCATAATTGGTGTGGGCTGAGCAACCAACCATATGCATGCTGCCATGGAGGCAGCATGATATTTGCTTTTAACCTAATTAGATATATTATATTGTGAAGATTCTCAACTCTAGCCTCGGGATATCTGAAACATAAATGAAGGAAGAATAATTAATTAACTAGCATTTAAAAATGTATTTGTGGCAATTAGTTCTGACCTGAATGTACCTGAGTTCAGTTCATGGCAGGTTTGCACAACATTGCTATAGTTCAGGTGTTAATCCAAACTCCAATTGAAATCATTGGGAGCTGAATTATAAAAAAAGATCCAGGTTAATAGGTCAAAGATTGTCAAAAAATAAATAAAAAATAATAATGAAATAAAATAAAATGGGGGGCATGGCTTGACTATGGACTATGAAGGAGTGAGGACGTGCATCCCCTCAGTTCCGTACCCACTGCCGCTATATCAAAAGCACAAAGGGGAGATATCACCCCCAAAAAGACAGAGAACATGTCCCAGGGATAGCGGGCACTCTCCCAGCAGCTGAGGACAGACGGGACCCGGCAAGAGCAGCTAGACGCTTTCTTTAGTGGGACCCACAGACTGGGACATGAGGCCTCCAAGTTAGCGCAGACGCCAAAAGCTTTGAACATTGTCAATCTCTCCAATCACCCACTTACACAAGCTAAAAGAGATCTGCTGCAGAAAGGGCTTAGCTTTTGTCCAGATGCAGATCTAGATACTTTTACAGTAATAAAAGATCTGCATCTTTTCGCTCGTAAACTTTACTACAAAAGCCTCTTTTCAAAAGAAAAAGATGAAAACATCTCCCAAATAGAAACTAAGAGATCAGATGAGGCGCTAGACGATCTTTTAACCCTTTTGGAGGAACAAGATCCGAGCAAACTTATTGATACAATAGATATTGAAAGCCTCTTAGAAGAACACATTCAAAAAGAAGTCCCATTACGGTCAGACAAACAGGCAAAATTTAAGAAGAAATCAGATAAATTCCCGCCCTTTACAAGTAATCCTAACCTAGCAGCATTTGTAGCATCCACTACATCGGAAATTAAAAAACTGAAAAGGAAATCATGTAGTTCCCAAAGTAATCTCACCAAAGAAGAACAACAAGCTTTAGAATCCCTAAAAAGCGAACATTCCCTTACAATCAAGCCATCAGATAAGGGTGGAAACATCGTCATCATGACTAATGAACATTACAATACAAAGACATGTGTGTCAATGTGGTTACCAACCCATCATGGTACAAACTCATCTCAAAAGGAACCATAGACAAATTCTAGATGTAGAGGCATTATATAGTTCGATTCTGCACAATCTAGGCCTTGCGGCTATTAGACATATTTTGTCACAATCTCAAAAAGATGATCGAAAATTAAATTCCTTTCTTGTGGAAGCGTTGGATTTCATTCTAACACATAATACATTTACGTTTGATGGCTCCCACTACCTCAAGGTGCAGGGGGTTGCGATGGGGACTTGGTTGTGTCCCATCGTATGCCAACCTGTACCCGGGGGAGTGGGAGCAATCCTTTTTGTCAGATGACAATCTTTCGTCATATAACACCCATGTAGCAGCATGGTTCAGGTATATAGACGACATTTTCATGATATGGAATGGCACATCAGAGGCTCTACATGCCTCTATACAGATCATGAACCAAAACAACTTCAATCTATATTTCACGATGACATTCAATGACACCTCCATTTACTTTTCTTGATCTAAGTATAACAAAGTCTGTAGATGGCTCTCTATCCAGCGGCCTCTATCGAAAAGAGACCGCTGGCAATACTATCTTACACGCGTCAAGCTCACATCCCAAATCATTGGTCTCGTCCATTCCATATGGACAATATCTCAGACTTAGACGTAATTGTTCGACGGAGGACGACTTTGTCCGGGAGGCAAATAACCTAAGAGAAAGACTGTTAGATCGAGGCTATTCGCCTACATGTTTGAAAAAGGCTTTTAAACGAGCATGGGAACAATTGAGGCATAACATCTTGTTCTCTAAAAAAACATCTTCAAATTCCCAATCAACTACTAGATTGATTACCACCTATAACAAACAACATGGAATCATTAAAAATATCCTACAGAAACATTGGCATCTACTACAGATCGATCCTAACTTAAAACCATTTGTATCTATAACACCCACCATTACCTTTAGAAGGGCACGTTCATTGAGGGATCATCTTGTAAAAAGTGAATATACGGGAACTTTTCAATCTGATACATGCAGGAGATTTGGAACTTTTACTTGTGGCGGATGTTCGTGCTGCCGCTATATGAATACTCAAACCAATTTTGTATTGCCAAATGGCAGGGTGTACAGGCCCAGACACTTTGCCAATTGCAAGACCCCTGGGGTAATTTACCTTTTAACGTGCCAATGTAAATGTTTCTATATTGGAAAAACAAAGGTGGAGTTCCACAAAAGGACAGCTCGACATATTACGAGCATGAGACAAGCGGACCCGGACCTCCCTCTGGGGCGACATGTGCGAGATCACCACATGGGCAAACGTCCCCGAGTCCACTTCACCATCTTGGACTGAATCCATCCGAGCACGAGGGGTGGTGATTGGAATAAGATCTTGCTCCAGAGGGAGGTCCATTGGATCGCAAATCTCAATGCAACTCAATTTCCAGGTTTGAATACCCAAATGAGTTTCCGTCCATTCCTAGATGGTTTTGTATCAGGGGGATGCGAAAAGGAATAATCTAACGCATATTTTGTGACCATGTTTAAATAAGTGTTTTTTTGTTACAAGTGATCTGTTGGACCTGCCTAGTTCACAATGTAGAAATTCTATTGATGTATTTTTGTATGTATATGGTTAAATGTATTTAATATACTTATACATGATGCTAATACCATCATATGTTAAAGTACATGATAATGTAATCATTTACGTTTATGCTTTTGATGGTCGGTTCTGGCTGTGTTTTTCTTCTTTGTCTTGAGATGTGTTTGTAGTCCCAAGCCCTGCTCTGTACCCATTTGTACCATTCCTCTATCATACGCATCTAACTGTGTCCTTACATCCAGATCCATAAAGTAATTGGAAATCAATAATTTGATACATATAAAACGCATGCCTATTTGACTTGCATTTTTGACTTTTTTTTTGTTTTGTGTCCTTGGTCCGGGTCTTATCTCTGCCCGGTGCACGTGGGCCCTGCCGCCTCCTATTGGAATGTCGGCATGGCCCCTCTTTTACACCGTGGATATGTCCGGTGCCTGGGCATGCCATTGCGGTGTTTCGTGGGTCGGTGGGACCTGTCTGCACGACGCTCCTCCGTCGCCCGAGGCACCGGGCGGCGCCGTGCAGTTTTGTCCCTGGGGCCCCTACATTGGATGTCCCATTTCCAGGTCCTCCCCCCCTTTATTTACCATGTTCTTTTTTTCGTTTATCATGCCTTGATCTCCTGTTCCAAACAAAAAGTAAGTACTTAGAAGCTGCACTATCTACTTTATATTTCCCATTCTTTCTATGAAGAAGTGGCAATCCTTTTGCCATTCCCTTCATCATACCGCCCATGCTATTTATATAATCAAGCCTGTAGAAACGTAACTATCAGAGCGAGAGGCATGTTTATTACACTGTCCTTATGTGCCACTGAGTTTGGATTTTGGAACCATTGATGATAATATAGTTAATAGTGTTAACTTACAAATGGCATAATTATTAAAAAAACTACTAACCTTACGGCTATAACCCAGAACCTTTCATTCCGCTTGATACCATATAGAAAATAATTTACAATAATTCAGAATGCTTATAGCAGCTGAGTTCGAATGATTAATCTATATACAAATTTCCTCCTTTTTCCCTCTTTTTTCCCTCTTTTTTCAGATTCACAGTGAGGATTTGGCAGGGCCTTCCTCCAGTTTGGGGGCCTTTGTGGAGCTATTCCTGAACCCAGGGGAGAGCCACCATGCCCAGTTGTCTGGTTAATTGGTGACCACTGTTTTTTAGCAATCACCTTTTTATAATACAAAAGTCTGCGTTTTTTGCACACTTTGTGCACAGCATTGTTCTCTTTAAAGGACTGGATCTTGGTATGTATGTTGGACATTGTTGGATGCTATGTTATGAATTATTTGCCTTATAGAATATCCCAAATATGTAAAACTGTTTTTACTTGTCTTTTCAGAACACGTCCTTTCTTTAATACACAACTTCTCTTGATAAATATGCCTCTGAAGAAGGGACACCGTCCTGAAACATGTTAGGCCTATAGAGAAATATGTGTTTACGGATAAGAGTATACAATGTTCAGTATAAAAGGAAATTTGCTGTATAGGCACTTTTGTATAGATGTACATTTAGTCTGTCTTGTTTTTATGCTTCTCTTTTTTTCTAAATAAAATAAATAAGGATTTTATTATAAAACACAATTGTTTTGTTCGCCTAAAAAGTCCCGTTGTACCGGGGGGTACTTTGGTCCCCCGTTGGGGGTTCCCATTTTTCTACTAAGGCTGTAAAGGCTGCACAGCGAGCCACAGCGCAGCAGCAGCAACTCATGGAGTCCCAGGTCCCCCCTTCGAGGTTGGTGAGTGACTATGCCCCTCCAGTCTCCCCGGGTCCTTGGCCTCACACGACAGGGGCTCTGACATTGCGGACTTCCTAGGGGATGAGGAGATTAAATGCCTCATCTGGTCCCTCCCCACCAGGGATGACCTAGAGAAATTTACCACCAGGGTTGAGAAGGCCTTTAAGGAAGACATAGCCCAGCTCAAAACTGATACCAATCAACTAGGGTGGAAAACCTGGAACAGAGACTTGATGAGGCCCTGCCTGCCATCTCTATGCTCCAGGACAGATACAACACCCAGGATCAGAAAATTGAGATGTTATTGTGTCAGTTGGATGACTTTGAGAATCGCAGCCGGTGGGCAAATATCCGCATTCGCAGCCTGCCGGAAGCCACGGCTCCTAAAGATATTGTCCCTACTCTGCAGGACATATTCAGGGAAATCCTAGAGTTGCCTACTACAGCTCCCATTAAGATTGAGTGTGCCCACAGGGCCCTCAGGCCTCCTTCCCAAGATGTGGATAACCCTAGAGATGTCATTTGTAAACTTCACAAATATACACTAAAGGACCAGATTATGCAAAAAATGTGTGGGAAACCGTACTTTGATTTCGATGGGGCACATCTTTTCTTTTATCAGGACATTTCCAGGCGCACCCTTATGCAGTGCAGAGCACTCTGCCCTCTGCTAGAAGCTCTCCAAAAAAAAGCAGGCCTGCCTTACTGCTGGGGCTTCCCCTTCTATCTTAAAGTGACCAAAGATAGCAGACAAGTTACGCTGCGTACCAAAGATGACCTCCCACACTTCCTGACCACCCTGGGGCTAGAACCAGTTGACTTTCCAGACTGGAGAGGACCGCAGGAATGCCCCCTTGTTCAACTCCCTCAGCCCTGGCTGCCATACAAAAGAAGAAGTCACAAGAGGGACCGCAGGCGCAAGCCCTCTGCTTTTCCCCCAGGACATGTCTCCAAGGGACTGAAAGGGCACTCTCTGGCATTCCTCTCCCCAGATATGTTTTTGCCTTTCTTAGAGATTTTTTTATTTTCTATTTTCTGCTCTCTGGGAGAGGTCTTGGCCATCAGAGGCTGCCCCTTGTCTTGGGCCCAGATATGGACTCCACCAAGATGTGTGCCTCTGTGCAACTCCCTAGTGGCACACACGATTATACTAGGTAAATAGACAATGATCTCCCTTGTTACCTTTTGGAGAGGGCCTGAGTCTTTGGTCCCTGTTTATTACATCCCTTAGTGGCTGCCCTAGCCTAAAACAGAACACCTCAGTTATGCCAAAGTGTTCTCCCCTTGTCAGCAGACAAACAGCTGAGGGGCGGTGGTGGACGGGGGCTGAACCTCACGACCTTCCCTCTCATTATGGTCCACATTCCCCACGTAGGCCATACCTTACTTGGTATAGTTCCCTTTTGGGATATGGGGTCAGGTTCCGGGGGCCTCTCTCTAATGGGGGTGTGCCCGGCACCCGCCTCCCAGGTATGTCATGATGTGGCACTGTTACCAATGACATGTTATGTTTTTTAAGTCTGTTCTGATGTTTCTAACCACTTCTTATTCTCTCCCCCTCGTTTCCTTTCTCTTGCTCCATACCTCTTTACAGGAACTGCCTCCTGCTCCACCTCTCATGCTGTGCCTCCCATCGTAGCACATGACTGATCATTTCTGATCATGCCCCAGTGATGGCCACACTAGCCTTGCTGACGGGTACCCATAGGGCTTGGTCGTGGTGACTGAATGAATCCCTGTTGGATGATGCAGCGGTGGTTTCTGGAGTCACGAATGTCCTGATCCATTACAACACGGAAGGTATGAGTAAGGGGATCATCTGGGAGGGTCATAAGGCGGTGTTGAGGGGCTTACTGATCTCTTTGGGCTCCAAGCTCAAGAAAGCCCATCAAACTGACTTCAACAGGGTACTTCAGGCCCTCCAACAGGCGGAGCTTCAGCATAAACATGACGGAGGCCCAGGGGCACTGACCAACCTAACTGAATTGAGAGAACTATTCCTACGCTCACTGGATTGACAGGCATGTAAACAATTACATGTTGCATAAATATTATGAGCACGGCAATAAATGTGGCCGAATGCTGGCAAGAGCTCTCAGGAAGAAACGTGCACTGATGTATTTACATACGTTGCGTTAATCCTCTGATGAGCTCTCAGTCAGGTCCTCTCAAATTGCCTCTGGGTTTTGTGATTATTATGCTACAGTACCCTTTTTAACTTGGGCTCCGACCAGACCCCAGATGTTCAGGCAGTGAAATTGACTGCCATTTAAGCTTACATGACCTTTTCTGGCCTTCCTCCGTTGACTGACGAGCAGTGCTCTACCTTGGAGTTCCCCATTACCCCTTCTGAGATAGAGTCAACGGTGAAGTCCTTGCCTAATGGGAAGAGCCCTGGCCCTGACAGGTTCAGCAAGGCATACTATAGGTTATTCCTACCTCTGCTGTCAGAATCGATGTGTAGTTACTTCAACTATATAGCAGAAGGCACTGAAATCCTTACGGAGGCACTGTTGGCTCATATCTCAGTGATCCCCAAAGAAGGGAATGACCCCACTATGCCCCAAAGTTACCAACCTATATCCCTTCTTAATGTAGATATTAAGATTTTAGCGAAAATCCTTGCGACCAGACTGAAACACCTGGTTTCACTTATTGTTCACTCTGACCAGACAGGGTTCATCGCGGGTCGGGAGGCTAGAAACAACTCAGTCAGGGCAATACAACTTATCCACTGGGCACATACCTCCTTGGACTCCCCTCCCTACCCGATGTTGGCCTCCGATGCAGAAAAAGCGTTTGACCAGGGTCGACTGGACCTATCTGCATGCAGTGTTAGAGACCCTGGGACTACGAACGCATATGCTGACGTGGATCATGGCCTTGTATTCTGACCCGAGTGCTCAGGTCAGGTCAAAGGACTCCTCTCCCCCAGATTCTCAATCAGAAATGGTACAAGACAGCGGTGCCCACTCTCACCCATTCTTTTAGCCCTGGTGCTTGAACCCTTTCTACGCATAGTGAGGGCGAGTAGGCATGTGCATTACGTTTCGTTACGAATCGAAATTCGGACGAATTTTTCATTATTCGGAAATTCGGATGCATCCGAATTTCCGAATTACAAAAGTAAAGAATTTAAACGAATCCGAAAATTCGAATCGAATTCGAAAACATATTCAAATCAAATTCGAAAACATATTCGAATCGAATTTGAAAACATATTCGAAAACATATTCGAATCGAATTCGAAAACCAATTCGAATCGAATTCGAAAACATATTTGAATCGAATTCGAAAAAAATAGAAAACGTTTTTCTAAAAAAACAATCATAGAATATAAAATAATAAAGCAATAGAATATATATATATAAATATATACATATATATATATATATATATATATATATATATATATATATATATATATATATATATAATTTTTTTTTTATTATTCTCTTCTATTGTTTTTTTATGCTTTTCTTTTCTATTATTTTATATTTTATAATAGTCTTTTCAATTCAAATTCAAATTCATTCTATATGAAATTCGAATTTCGGTACATGGCTTCTGAAGTTTGAATTTCGTATAGAATGAATTCGAATTTGAATAGAAAAGATTAGAACAGAAAATAATAGAAAAGAATAGACTAGAAAAACAATAGAACAGAATAGAAGAAAATATAATATATATATATTATATTTTCTTCTATTCTGTTCTATTGTTTTTCTAGTCTATTCTTTTCTATTATTTTCTATTCTATTCTAATCTTTTATATTCAAATTTGATTTCGGTCTATATGAAATTCGAATTTTGGAAGATGTTTTATATATATATATATATATATATATATATATATATATATATATATATATATATAATTTTCTATTCTGTTTCATTGTTTTTCTATGCTATTCTTTTCTATTCTATTCTAAACTTTTCTATTTGAATTTGAATTCATTCTATACGAAATTTGAATTTCGGAAGATGGCTTCTGAAAGTGGAATTTCGTATAGAATGAATTCGAATTTGAATAGAAAAGATTAGAATAGAAAATAATAGACTAGACAAACAATAGAACAGAACAGAATAAAATATAATATATATAATTTATTCTATTCTGTTCTATTGTTTTTCTAGTCTTTTCTCATCTACTCTATTCTAATCTTTTCTATTCAAATATATATATATAAAAGATTAGAATAGAATAGAAAATAATAGAAAAGAATAGACTAGAAAAACAATAGAACAGAATAGAAGAAAATATAATATATATATTATATTTTCTTCTGTTCTATTGTTTTTCTAGTCTATTCTTTTCTATTATTTTCTGTTCTAATCTTTTCTATTCAAATTCGAATTCATTCTATACGAAATTCAAACTTCAGAAGCCATGTACCGAAATTCAAATTTCGTATAGAATGAATTTGAATTGAAAAGACTATTATAGAATATAAAATAATAGAAAAGAAAAGCATAAAAAAAACAATAGAAGAGAATAAAACAAAAAAATTACCGTATTTATCGGCGTATAACACGCACTGGCGTATAACACGCACCCCAAGTTTAGGAGGGAATTTTAAGGAAAAAAAAACTTTTAGGAAGGAAGTTTAAGGGAAAAAAACTTACATTTAAATGCCCATCATTGCAGCCTTCTCAGTGCAGCCTTGCCCCAGTGCAGCCATGTCAGTGCAGCCTTGTCAGTGCAGCCTTGTCAGTGCAGCCTTCCCCAGTGTCCATTGCAGCCTTATCCCAGTGCAGCCTTGCCCCAGTGCAGCCTTGCCCCAGTGCAGCCTTGCAGCTCGCAAAATCCTGTGATCCCCTGCGATCTGAGCTTCAAAATCGCCGACCGCGATTTGAAAATGGTGCCGCCGGAGCCAAAATACACAGAGCCGGTCCTCGGCTCTTCTCGGCGGCTCTCGTTCACTTTCGGCTCCACTCGTAGTCCCGTCCGGGATGGGCGTGACTGTGAGCGGAGCTATCCGAACCTAGCCGAGTACACTCGGCTAGGTTCGGGCGGCGCTCGAGTGAAGCCGAAAGTGGCCGAGAAGAGCCAAGCTCAGGATCGCAATAACACGCACCTGTGATTTTCCCCTGATTTTAAGGGGAAAAAAGTACGTGTTATACGCCGATAAATACGGTATATATATATATATATATATATATATATTTATTTATTTATTTTATTTTATTTTTTTTTTTTCTATGCTGGTCTATTGTTTTTCTATTCTTTTCTATTCTTTTCTATTTTATTCTAATCTTTTCTATTTGAATGCAAAATCATTCTATACGAAATTTGAATAATATAAAAGAATAGCATAGAAAAACAACAGAACAGAATAGAAAAAAATATAAAATATTCTATTCTAATCTTTTCTATTCAAATTCATTCTGCAATTTCGGAAGATGGTTTTATTTATTTATATATATATATATATATATATATATATATATATATATATATACATATATATATATATATATATATATATGTATATATATATATATATATATATATATATATATATATATATATATATATATATATATATATATATATATATATATAAATAAAACCATCTTCCGAAATGTGTGTATATATATAAATACACACATATATATATACACACTACACACATATATATATATATATATATATATATATATTATTTCTTTCTATTCTGTTCTACTGTTCTATTGTTTTTCTATTCTATTCTTTTCTATTAGAATTTGATTTCATTCTATTTCTATATAACTATTTTCCGAAATTCGAATTTTGTATAGAATGAATTTGAATTCAAATAGAAAAGATCAGAATATAATAGAAAATAATAGAAAAACAATAGAACAGAATAGAAAAAATAGTATATATATATATATATATATATATATATATATATATATATATATATATATATATATATATAAAACCATCTTCCAAAATTCGAATTTCGTATAAAATGAATTTGAATAGAAAAGATTAAAATAGAGTAGAAAGAATAGACTAGAAAACAATAGAACAGAATAGAATAAGATATAATATATATATTATATTTTATTCTGTTCTGTTCTATTGTTTTTCTAGTCTATTCTTTTCTATTCAAATTCAAATTCATTCTATACGAAATTCGAATTTCAGAAGCCATCTTCCGAAATTCGAATTTCATATAGAATGAATTCAAATTCGAATAGAAAAGTTTAGAATAGAATAAAAAAGAATAGCATAGAAAAACAATGAAACAGAATAGAAAAAAATATAATATATATATATTATATTTTATTCTCTTCATTCTATTGTTTTTCTAGTCTATTCTATTTCTATTATTTTCTATTCTAATCTTTTCTATTCAAATTCAAATTCATTCAATATGAAATTCTAATTTTAGAAGCCATCTTCCGAAATTCGAATTTTGCATAGAATTAATTCAAATTCGAATAGAAAAGTTTAGAATAGAATAGAAAAGAATAGCATAGAAAAAAAATGGAACAGAATAGAAAAAAAATATAATATATATATTTAACCATCTTCCAAAATTGGAATTTGGTACAGAATGAATTCGAATTCAAATAGAAAAGATTAGAATACAATATATTGTATTTTTTTCTATTCTGTTCTATTGTTTTTCTATGCTATTCTTTTATACTTTCTATTCTATCCTAATCTTTTCTATTGGAATTCGATTTCATTCTATACGAATTTCAAATTTCGCAAAATGCTTATATATAGTTTACTTTTTCAAATTCAGTTATTGTTTTTTTCGAATGCGGTAGAATTTTTTCGAATTTTATAGTTTTTTTTCGAATGTGGTAGAAATTTTTCGAATTTGACAGTTTTTTTCGAATGTGGTAGAATTTTTTCGAATTTGATATTTTTTTCAAATGTAGTAAAATTTTTTTTTAGATTGGATAGTTTTTTCGAATGTGGTAGAATTTTTTTCGAATTTGACAGTTTTTTTCGAATGTCGTAGAATTTTTTCAAATTTGATAGGTTTTTTTCGAATGTGGTAGAATTTTTTCGAATTTGACAGTTTTTTTCGAATGTGGTAGAATTTTTCGAATTTGATAGGTTTTTTCGAATGTGGTAGAATTTTTTCGAATTTGATAGTTTTTTTCGAATGTGGTAGAATTTTTTCGAATTTGATAGTTTTTTCGAATGTGGTAGAATTTTTTCGAATTTGATAGTTTTTTTTCGAATACGGTCGAATTTTTTCGAATGCGGTCGAATTTTTTTCGAATTCGAATATGAAACGAAACGAATTCCCGAAAACGAATGCAATGAATGCAACGAATTTAACTAAACGAATTTAGTTAAATAACGAATCGAAACGAAACGAAACTAAACAAATTTTTTCATCCTGCACATGTCTAAGGGCGAGTGTAGATATCAAAGGGCTGACAGTTGATAATACAGAACACAAGCTCTCGGCGTGTGCCGATGATGTGTTTTTCCACCTCATGGACCTCCTAATATCATTGCCTAACCTGATGCGAGAACTCTGACATTTTGGGACACTTTCTAACTTTAAAATTACTTACACAAAATCTGAGATCTGAAATCTGAGATCTGTTCACCTGGGCTAAGTCATCCCTAAAATATTTGGGCATTCAGCTGACGGATAGATTCAACACCTTATATGCAGCCAATTACCCCCCCTTGATGATAATAGTAAAAAAGGACTTAGCTCACTGGACTAAGACAGCCTTAACCTGGTTAGGATGAATCAACATTGTAAAAATGACTATCCTCCTAAGAATCCAGTTTTAGATGCAGATTTGTCATGAATAATCGGCGACCAACAATTGCGCTTAGAGTGCTGAGCTGCCCAAGAGTCGCAGGTGGTCTAGGCCTACCAGGCATTCAGAGGTATTATAGGGCAGTTGTCCTCCAGAGAATACTCAACTGTCGCTTCCATACTCAATCCAAACTCTGGGTCTCCCTGGAGAAATACATGGCAGGTAGAAAACCTGTCTTATGCCCCGTGGTTGGCTCGGGAACACAGGAGGTTGTCGGACTTTACCTCCCCATTGACTACTCATGCTCTAGCAGCCTGGGATCGCCTCAACTCTAAACTGACCCTGGCACCCCCTGTGTCCCCATTGGCCCCGATGGGGGTGTTTCTATGGTTCCCTCCTGGGGAACAGGTGGCTTTTTTTGGCCCCTGGGTGGATGATAGTAATGCCAGCTTTGGTAAACTTCTGCAGAATGGTAAACTATTACCCTTGGAGACCATATGAGACTTCTGGAGGTATAGCAACTTCACCACTTTTTTGAGACACGTAGACACTCTATACAGGATGTCTCTACCCTTACGCCTTTTGAACACCTCTTTATAGCAGAGGAACTGATTCCGCATATGGTTTCTGAACTCTACCATTTGATTGGCTCTGCCGCTTCCACGGCTAAGCCCACGTGCATCAGGTCCTGGGAACGAGACTTGGGGCTTGTTTTCACTCCAACCTAATTGGCCCACCTGTACCAATTTACCCGATCCAGCTCTATTGACTCCAAAACCCAGGAAACTAACTATAAGACTCAGTCGCGTTGGTACCGCGTACCAGTGGACTTAGCACAAATTTACCCATCCACTTCGGACTGGTGGGGGAGGGGCTGTGGCAACAGAGGTACACTCCTGCATATCTGGTGGGACTGTCCAGTGATTAGACCCTATCGGGAGGACATTAGGTCCCAGATTAAGGACATCATGGGTCTGGACGTCCCTCTCTCCCCGGTTCATTTCCTCTTGCACGTTCCTCCCATGCCAGTTAGCCAATATAAGAAGAGTGTATTGCCTCACCTACTGAATGCAGCTAAGCGGCTGCTCCCCATATACTGGAAACAAACACAAATCCTTGGCAGGGAGGAATGGAGGCATAAGGTGAGTGAAATAAGGGAAGCGGAGGACTAGATCGCCACCTACAGGGGTGCCTAGGACCGCATCTCCAGCACTTGGTCAGCATGGATAGCATATGTCTCCAACCCAGGACAAGTGTCCTCTAGCTAGGACGTGGCCCTACTGGAACTGGTACAGCCATCCCTTTAGCGACGTTTTCAGACTCCACAACTGAGAACAGAGACCTAACCTAGCCACCTGAGGGGGGGTCTTTTTCTTTCAGCTACTTATCATATTTTGCTGGGGCACCGAGGATGGGACATGAGAGGTGGTGTTGGATGTGATATTCCAGGTATGTTCCAGTTATTCTGTCTTCCTTTTCTTGTTCCTATACTTTTTCTCCCTTATATCTCTTCTTACCCTGGTCCCCTGACCAATGGTTGATCATGTGTTTACACATCGGGTAGTAAATGGTGGGCAGACGTGCAAGTCAGACCGGCAAACTGGAGAGTTTGTTACCATGAGACAGCCCGGTTCACCCAGGGATTGGCATAGCTTTGCCACCATGGAGCAAACACTCTGCCTTAGGGTGATCCTGGTATGGATGATGTGTGGGGGGTGGTCAGTTGGAAGCCTATAGTTGCCCCCCTCCACTTGCGCCCCACCCAGGAGACCCAGCCCTTAATCTTCTTAGCACACCATAATTACTTGTTGTTTGGAAAGCTGATTTGTCCACTTACACATTACAACTCCTCTTAAGGGGACACATAAAATGTAGAAAATGGGGCGGTTGGAGTTCCCCTCACTCCCTGTAAGGGAGGGTGCCCCGCCATCATCCTGTTAAATGATTGCTAAGCCTTTTATACTCCCAGTTGTACTACCTATTCTAACTATGTTTTGTTCATGTTTTACATGTTTTATACTTTGATATATATGACTCATGCAACATTTGCTTCTTTTGCCAATGGCACTGCTCATTGAGATGTATTAACTTGTCTTTCACAAATAAAGATTTAAAAAATAAATAAATAAAATAAAATAGCATGGGGGGCAGGCACTGCCCTGGGAAACATGTACCAAAGAAAAAATGATAATTGTTTGGTGGGGAACATACATTTTAATAATGCTTAAAACAACATAATGCAACATTATAAATGCAAAATTATTTTCCATAACATGTCTGAGGATGCCCATAACCTGTCTGAAAGGTGACGCATCTGTATGGTACAAAGAAAAAATGCAGTTTAAATTGCTAGTAAATTACAGATCCTGGTGGATTTATTCTGTAAACAAATTGGTTAGGAATTCCCTATCATCTATCTTAGACCTTTATCCCAGATGATGGTGTGTTATAGATGGTAATGGGACCCATCCAGAACATGACGTGAGGTTCCACCTAAAAACACTTCTGTTGAGTGTCTGTTTTGGATGTCAAAGGGGGCAAAAAAAAACAAAAAAAATTGTGTGTGGTTCCCCCATATTCCAGTCCTTTATCTAAGCATCCAACTTGGCTGGATAGCAAATGGGGGAGATACGTGTGTGTACCCCATACTACCCCATACCAGACCTATGCCCTGAACATGGGGGTGGTACCTTGCCAGGGGGGATTAAGGTCCTCTTCTTCACAACACTGACCTGATAATTGTGGAGGTCTGCAGGCAGAGGCTTATCAGAATCTGTAAGCCCCCTTTAAAAATAAGGGGGCCCCCAGATAGCGCCCATGTGAATGAGTAAGGGGTACATACTGTAGTACATATGCCACTATCCCTGCCCTTTTGTTTACATGGCTTGGGATTCCCAGACATCAAATTATTGGAACTGGGTTATGTCACTGGTTGGGAAGAATGCAGTGGGTGTTTCCTTATCAACCATTTACAGGGAAGAAGTGAGCTGTCATATATGATAGCAGTAGAAAAAAACACTACCATATATGGTATTTGGCTCCTGCGAAGCTGGCAAAAAGTTTAATGTTTTCATGAACACCAGAACAAGCAAAATTTGGTCCAAATGCAGGTTTGGACCGAACTAGGAGCTTATCTCTAGTGGAGGTCATCATATATTTCATCTTCTCCATTATTAAGGAGAAGGCAAGAGGAGAAGGCATCTCAGCAGAATCCCACTGATTTTAAAACAAATTAGAACAGCAAAATTAAGTCCATAAAAGAAATTAATAGCAAAGGAAATGGTAAGGAAGAAAAGAAAAACAAATAAAAAAAGAGCAATAAGAGTAAAAAGGAGAATAAGAGAAAAACATAAAAGAAGGATGAAGAAGATAAGCATATAAAGACTTTCAAAAGAGTAATTTAATTATAAATATACCATCCATATACAGTATATGTATCTTAACAAATATGGACAAAACTGATGCTCAACATGTTACTGATACTGGTCTGGTAGTTGCTGGAAAATCACATCACCAAAAAGTTTCTTAATTTTCTTAGAGACACCAATGGTGAATACTCTCTGCCCCTGGCTTCTCAGAAGTAAACATTCTCCTATTCTCACTGCAACTTATATTATATAGAATACATAAGGATAAATGGAAATACCTCAAAGTTGGGAGGGAGAGGAGACAAATTGAAAACAACAAAGAACTAATAACATAATTTGAACAGAATGGTGTAAAGTACACTTTACACTTTGTTCAGCTAATTTTTCTTTTTTAAAGGGTACATTTCATTTTTTATCAAGTGAAATGTGTCAATTATACAAGTCAACACACAAAACAGATACACATATTGTAGATGTATATAAAGCATACATTATCATAGATTGAACAATATAAACACTTACTTATATTATATTGTGTGCACCTGTGGATAAAAAGGACATGTCATAATGGTACAGAAAAACAAGGATGTCCATGACAGCCATATAGAACAGATGAACAACCACATTATCAGGGAAATACCTACCATGCAAACAATTCCTTACAAAGAATGGGTGAAGCAGCCGTGCCAGCGGGGGTGTGGGTCATCTGTTCTATATGGCTGTCATGGATATCCCTGTTTTTCGGTACCATTATGACATGTCCTTTTTATCTTTTATAGTAAATACAAAATTATGACCATACATACTCCTACCTTATACCCCTGATGAAGGTGCTTTAACCAGAAATGCGTCGGGTAACAGGGATTACTATATACCGGAGAGTACATATTTTGTTGTCATACTTTTTATGTAACTTGTCATTTTTTTTGTTTTAGTTGTTTGTCTTTTTTAATATTGACCACCATATGATTGTATGTTTTTATGTATTTTCAATAAATTTAACCTTTTGTTTCAATACATGTGTGTGTTTCCTACAAAGTCCCAATGAAGGGGGACTCCTCTTTTTCTCAATTACATATCAGGGATGTGGCAACCACACTTTGATCTGACATGGTGAAACCCTCCTTTTTGTCATATATACACGGGTAGAAGATCCCCAATCCCCCCGTTTTTTGGCTTTCACCATCTTAGTACTAATTCAAACTACTTCAATATTTTTCATTATTGTTATTTCTTTTCTTTTTTTGTTTATTGTTTGTGTGTTTAGCTTTTTAATATTTTGGACATATCTGGATATTGGTATAGATCACAGTGGTATATTTATTTGAAACCTCTGGGACAGAGAACTTGAACAATGTTCAGAGGGAAAGAATTTGAGACTCTTATGGGAAAATATAGAGAACACGGTCAGAAGGAGGCACAGAGATCTGAGATGAATTCTATGTTTTTTTTCAACTGAAAAAATTGGTGGAGAAAAAGGTTTCCATCTTTTGTCAGGTGGAGAACTTTTGAACACTACATCCAGAAGGATATAAATCCATTTGGATTGAGGGTTCACATTTTTCTAACCTTGGAAAATATGGATACAACTTTTAAGAAACGCTGGGACAACAATCTCCAACAGTGTACTAAAGTGATGATGAGGTTGCTTATAGAGGAGTACCAAAAGAGAATAGCAAACTTAGAGAAGGACTTTGAAAATGTATATGTGAAATTAGACCAGTTTAAAGATCTACCTACATATAAGGAACAGGAAGAGGGCATTAAAATTCACATAGATCAAGTAGTAAAGGAAATAATAACTACTAAAGGAAAAAAGCTTTGGAGGGACAAAACAGCATTTAGAGAGGGTAATGCATATCATTGGCAACAGAGAAACACTCAAACACGACAACAAAGAAAAAATAACTCAAAACATTGGAATAAAGAAAAGGGTTTGAACTCATCTCTAAACTCTCTTTCCTCCACATTTTCACAGACCTCACAAGAATGAAAAGCACCCCAGAAGCATAAATGGCGCTCACCTGGAACGGGATCAAACAACGAGAAACATATTATGGAATCCACAACGTCTATATACAACCAACTTCAAAGGTGGTGGGTATTGAACACACAGCCAGGGTATGTAATGCATGCGGTGCCCTCCTGGGCACAGTCGTCAACCTGGGGATCCCCCTCTGGTATTTACCATAGGTGGACCCTCAGAGGCCTATTGACAGAGAATACCAGACAAGCATATCAAGGATGCTCTAAGTATCATTAACTTGTCTGATTATCCATTGTCGGATGATGAGGCACTAATACTGAAATAAGGTCTTACTTTTTGTCCAGCCTCAAATATTGACGCCTTCGAAGCTATAAAAGACTTCAATTTTTTTCCCCATAAGTTAATCTTGAAATGCTTATTTGCTAAGCCCTTGCATGGCGATGAACCATCAGCACAGGAAAAGAAAGCACTTGATGACCTGATCTCCCTGTTGGAGGATCAGGAAAATAATGACCTTTTAGATAGGATAGATATTGAACCTTTATTAGCAGAACAGATTACTCCCACTACGAGTGGAATTCTGGATAAATCAAATCTAAAAAATAAATCGAAAAGGTTTCCATCCCCTAATTTAAATTCAAACTTAAAGGATTTTCTTGCTATGATCACAATGGAGATTCAAAATTGCAAACAGAGCCCATTATTAGTAATGTATCAGATAGGGATAAGAAATCATTGGAAAAACTCGGTAATCAGCACTAGCTTACAATAAATCCTTTGGATAAAGGGGGGAATATTGTAATTATGAATAACTCCCAATATCACCCCATGTACATAAGGACTGGTACCAACCAATATCTAAACTAACTATTGAAAAATTTGATAAAAAGTTTTATCTATTAGTGGACTAGGTATATCTTGACAACGTTATCACCAAGAAGACATGGGATTTCATACGCACACGTCATTCAAAGATCCCTACCTTCTATAGCCTCCCTAAGGTCCATAAGGACCTAACCCTCCCCAGGTAGACCCATCGTATCTGGGAAGGGGAGTATTCCCGAACATTTTAGCAAATACATAGATGAACAATTGTGACCCCTAGTCACTAATCTTCCCTCATACATCAGGGACACAGCCCACCTGTTGCAAAATCTGGAAGGTCTTTTCATCCCAACAGACTCCATTTTGGTCACTGTGGATGTCAAAGCACTCTATAGCTCGATTCCACATACCAAGGGGATTGAGGTAATAAAACACTTAATTTCCCAATCACATAGAGACGATAAACCACTACACCGGGATGATATGTCCAGTGCATTTACTGACAAGATATTAGTCTGGTATTGATATATTGACGATATCTTCCTCATTTGGAATTGATCAGTTGATACTCTCAACCAATGCATTGCGTCTATGGGTCGCAATGATTTTAATTTGAAATTTATGATGGCCTGTGATCTTCACAAGATCACTTTTTTGGATGTCAGGATTTTGAAGAATCCAGATGGTCCCCACTCAAGTTTATTGTATCGTAAAGAGACAGCGGGAAATACAATTTTACATGCCACTAGCTTTAACCCAGAACCATTGATTAAATCTATCCCTTACATCCCAATACCTTTGTATCCATTGAAACTGTTTCGAGGAAAGTGCTTTTCAAGTAGAGGCAAATAAACTACAAACTAGACTTCTAAAATGGGATTATTCCTCTACCTGCTTAAAAAAGGCCTGTAGAAGAGCTAAGCAAAAAACTAGACACAGCTTGCTCTTTGATACTTCTAAAAAGGGACACAATCTAAATAAAGAAGATTTACAGATAAGAATTATCACTACGTTTAATAAACAACATAAACAGTACAATAAAATTTTGTCTAGAAATCGGCATATCCTCTGCATTCACCCAATGTTGAATCAGTTTGTATCACACAACCCCTTGATTACGTATAAATGCACACGTTCATTAAAAGATAGATTGGTTACTGAAAGGAAATAGTAGGTATTCTGGATGACCACCCTTCTTATAGGTCCACCAACAGCATCCTCAGATATCTGGAGACACCATGAAAATGAGAAGCAAGTTGTGCATTCGTAAAATGTCTGCCTTTATTAGGTGTGTTACAGCTTATATATGGTTCAACATACCAATAGAAAGAGGGGAGGGAGGAGTGGTTAGTAAATGATGTATTTGTATAGAAATATGTAGTTGACCCTCCAAGATACCTCATCATGAGTTAACACGGGTCAACAGCTGGTTATGAGTCATACATCCTGTCCCATGGCTTAACAACCCACAATGATGTGTATATATAGAGTAGTGCTTGTGCACGCATCTTTATAAGCATTCTGTTATAGTTGCAAATTTAAGATGATATCTTGTATACTGAAATAGCAGAGCATATCAAAGCATATCAGTCACAATGATTTGGGCATATTACTACAGTTACTAGCGAGTATACCGTGGGAATTTAGAGGTGATACATGGAAGAGGTGGCGTACTTTCAAATCGGGGGATGTCCCTATTGTCAATTTATCAATACTGATATGGACTACTCACTACTGAATGGACTGAAGTATAAGCCCTCCCACTATGCCAATTGTTGCACACCCGGGTGGTCTACCTTTTAACTTGCCCTTGCGGCTGCTTTTATGTTGGGAAAACCAAGTTAGAGCTACACAAAAGAATGTACAGACATGTGCATAGTATGAGAACATGTAGCCCAGAATTTCCACTAGGTAGACACACCCAAGATGTGCATCAGGGTAAATTTCCCAATATCAAATTCTTAATACTGGATCGCGTTTATCCCAACAATAGAGGGGGTGACTGGGATAAAACCCTATTACAGAGAGAAACAAGGTGGATAGTGGCACTACGGACCACTCTACCGCCAGGCCTCAATGATTGTATAAGCTATCGCCCATTTCTAGAAGGTTTTACATCTGGTGTCTGGGAGGGAGTGGGTTAGACACCCTTAGAGGTGTTTGTGTAACTCACTGTCACGGAACGTCCCACACTCCACTTGACTGCTTCCGTCAGTATACCGCTTCCTTGTAGTCTGGATACAGATATCAGATATTCCAACTGCTCTCAAGCATAAAACAAGGCAAGACTTGCTTCACTGCTAACATGGACTATTTTTATTTAGAATCAAAATTACAAGACTTTATATGCCGTTGGAACCTCCTCTAACAATACAACTGTAACCTAATTAACATGAGCTAGTTTACTAAATCATTTACCCAGACTAGGTGACTATTCAATACACATTACCATAAATATCAACACAGGGTTAATTAGAACAACAATGTGTGGAATACCCTTAGAACCTGTGGTAAGCCAGACTAGACTGTTCGTCTCCTAGCCAGTCCTGGAGGCTAATGTGATCAGCTCACTCAATTCAGAATCAAACCAAGAATAGTCTCTACATACATCCTGGGAGATATTGTGGACAAATATTACTGTCCCATTTTAAGTAGTCCAATATATATTTTCTCACTCACCCTGTGCCAGGATAGCACAGGGTGACTTAGACATAAGAGGTGTATGGGGAGCTGGAACAAGGGCATCCCCTACTTTCCAAGGGATTCTGAGTTCCACGGGCCCTCCTGTCACATCTCTCCCCTTTCAGCAGAAGACTAACACAGGAGGAGACCCCAGACGGGTTGATTCCGAAGTTAGTCAGTAGTTCCAGTCCTCTAATGCCTGTACCCACACAGTACCCCAAATAAATTGTTCCAAACAAAGCATTACTCACCCAGCCAACCTCTGCCTCTCTCAGAGAACATATCTGCCGCTGGGGAGAGGCCTGGACTGGCCCTTCTCCCTGGAGTCCTTTCTGCCACTGGAGAGAAGACAGGGGGACTGGGCTCACTCCATCCTGCTGTTGGGGATCTGGGCCGACTGCCCAGCATCCCTGGGGTATACAGGGGGGGACTGTAGCCCCATCCACCGACACCAGATCAAGCTGCAGTTGTGAGGTGATGACTGCCTTCTCTCCTTGGATCCTGATCTGCAGCTCATGATAGACTGCCACCTCCTCACCTTGGGCCTCCACAATTGCTGCAGGTGTGGGGCAGAGGTCTTGGACCCTCTGTCCGGTTGCCAGCACTTCTGCTGAGGGTTTGCTAGGTGGTTCCTCCTCTACAGAAACGTCTATCAAATCCTCAGTCTCTGGAATTGCTAAAAGTGTGGGACAAAGGTCTTGGACCCTCTGTTCAGATACCAGATCTTCAGCTGGAGAAGTTTGTTGTAACTCCATAGATGCTGCTGGCAGAAAATCACATGTCCCTGGTAGTGTTGTAGGAGAAAGGCTGACTACCTCTTCTCTCAAGAAGGCCGAACCACTATTGGTGCTGAGCAGAGCACAGCGAACTTTGGTCCTGATAGCAGCTCTTCTGCTGGAGGCTCATCAGGTTGTTCTTCCTCAGCAGAAAAGTCTATCAAATCAAAAGTCTGCAACTGATGTCTGGGGATCGAGGTTCACATCTCCTGTCCATGGAACCCAGAAGATGCTATCATTGCTGGGCAGAGGTTAGCAGAGCTCTGCCCTGTTGTCAGCACTTCAGGTTTGGGGACGGCAATCTCCGGATTTTCCACTGCCGATTCTCTGGCATGCTGCTGAACGTGTTCTATCAGTTTCCTGTATGCCCTTTCCAGATGCTGTTCCTTCCTTAGCAAATGGTCTCTGAGACCCCTGCAAGACCGAGCATAGCCTCTCTATATTCTCGCAGGCCCTCAAGGGCAGGTTCCCCTTCATCGCCAAACGCAAAATGATCTGTAAGGCTCTCCCACAGTAATCCAGGGCCTCCAAAGTCATATCCCACTGGAGAGCATTCTGTTGTCTCCCCTAAATATCCCTCCTCTGCGTGCCAATGCAGAGCCTGATAACTATTGTCCAGCTCTATCTCCTGCTGGACCAGCCTATCCAACTCAGTCACCCATTGCTCCTGGGGCCGCTCTCCCAGGAATGCCATCCGCAATGCCCATTGGTCACTGGCCCATTGCTCTTGGGTTGGAAAGCACTTGCCCTGTTTTATACCAGCGAGCTGGAGGGCTCCAATCCAGAGCTCCACCCGAATCTGCTGCCTGAGCTCCAGGTATGCATCCTCAGACACAGACCTGGTGTATGTTGAAAGGATGATCCGCAGGAGCCCCGGGAACTCTGATGCCAGGTCCATATCTCTGCTGGGGTGACTGAAGTCTGCTATGCTGATCTTGGATCCAGTTGGAGGTTTGGATGTCCCAGACTTCATCATACTAGGTTCCTATGGAGCCAATGGGCTTCAGCAGTTTTGCTTATCTTTTTATTCTTTTGTTTTTTTTTTTTACTTTTTTTGGTTTTATTTTTGTCTCATTTCTTGTTTCCTAATGAGACCTGCCACCTCTTAGGGCGTTCCTGCGATGGGATGCATGGCGCCGCCCCTCTGGGAAACTTGTGAATGCGAGATGCATGCCATCTGTCCCAGTTACTTTGGTGCCAACTGCGCGTGTGCCCTCTCGTCAGTTGATCGCACATGCGCTGTCGCAACGGGAATGTGCACTCGCGCAGGCGTCCAGTGCCATTGGCTTAATGGATCCCCAGTCTGACAAGCACTGCAGAGCAGGGTGACGCCAACCTCTTTGTCTTTCTACATCTACACGGTAAGCTTCATCCTCTTTGATGACCCATTTGGACAAACAAAAGGTTGCCTTGTGACGGCCGCTTAGATTTTATGTTTTACCACTTGTCCTCTGAATCTAGCCTTGTCCTCTATAGGGGAGATATACCTATAGGACACGGGATGTTTGGAGTCATATACAGACTTGGAGCTCTATTAAAAGCCCTGATTAGCCTCCCACCTCTTATAAATCCACGGACCTCGGTAAATATACCTTTTTTTGTCCCCCTATGTTACTTTTTTCTGTGTGATAATCTAGGTGACACACTAGTATATAAGATAGGGGGTCTCACACACCCCATGGTTAGGAATAGTTATTAAGGCCTGCAGTGTGAGCTCATAGGCATACTTCTTAAACAATTTTCAGATTTTTCTATTTTTTATTAATTATGTTTTTTCACCACTAGTTCCGTCAAATTGCCATAATTGATCCTTTGCTGCTCATCAGGCAAATGCTAATGTAGGGAACATTTGGTTCCCACACTCTTACCGCTTTTTGGTTGGTGCCCACCCACACCCCCCCTGGCATGGCTGCTTCACCCATTCTTTGTAAGGAATTGTTTGCATGGTAGGTATTTCCCTGATAATGTGGTTGTTCATCTGTTCTATATGGCTGTCATGGATATCCCTGTTTTTCTGTACCATTATAACATGTTCTTTTTATCTTTTACAGTAAAAACAGAATTATGTCCATACATACTCCTACCTTATACCCCTGACGAAGGTGCTTTAACCAGAAATGCGCTGGGTACTGGGGATTACTATATACCAGAGAGTACTAATTTTTTCATGTAACTTGTCATTTTTGTTTTTTTATGTTTGCACATATTTGTAATTGTAACGAGCCCCTTGCTCGCTCGATTCCACTCTGCAGCTATTAAATCAGATTGCAACGTCTGATGGTTCGGTCATCCAATGCTCCGGGATTAGAACTTCAGCTATGTGCCATTCTAACCCAGTTGTGATAGCTCAGAACAAACACCAGGCAGGCTGTATGTAAGTTCAACCAGTATACAGGCTCTTTTATACACTAAAAGTGGAGGTGCATACCTCCGACTCATATTACTCTAACAATACACCTGTAACCTAATTAACATGAGCTAATTAACTAATCCCTTTAGACAGCCTAGATGACTCAGACATGACTTTTAGGCCAGACTGGCCGTCTTGTAGTTCAGAAAATCCAATACTATACTATCCCATACTAGAGACTTATTTACAATACACATTTTAGCAGACAACAGACAGGTAGCTGGAAATGATGACATTAGCATTTAACAGTAGGAGTCCCAACGGTATGAATCAGTCACTATTCCAATATGGCAAATCCAGGGTCCCCAGAGTCTGTGTGTCCTGGGGGACCAGGACCCGAATCCACAGTAATACCACCTCAAGGGTCCCCAGGCATACAGCTCACAAAGAGCACCATTCCCCCAAATGCCAGGGCCCACGATCGATCGGCAAGAGGCTAGCATACAGTCCCCTCCAAAAGTCTCTCTCCCGGCTAGGTCTGTCACAGTAATATTCTGATGTCTTTTTTAATATTGATCACCTTATGATTGTTTTTTTTTTGTATATTCAATAAATATAGCCTTTTGTTTCAATACATGTGTGTGTTGCCTACAAAGTCCCAATGAAGGGGGACTTCTCTTTTTCTCAATTACATATAAGGGATGTGGCAACCACACTTTGATCTGACATGGTGAAACCCTCCTTTTTGTCGTACCAAATCTAAGGGTCTAGTACAGATTTAGGGGGACCTCATGCTGTTTATTTTATTTTGGCGTGGGGTTACCCTTAAAATCCATACCAAACCTCAAGGGCCTGGTATGAATTTGGGGGGACCCCACACTGTTTTTTCGCAAATAATTGCTGGAATTATTTTATTTACACTCAGCTGTCAGCGGGAGTCATCTGTTCAGGGCATGGTAGCTAGCTTGCCGGCCTGCTCCTTAGCAACCAGCTATTCACAAAAAAATGCTGAAAATCATCTCTTAGCAGCGTTTTGCAAGGAGCGTTCAGCATTATTTCTGCCAGCAAATCGCTCCCAAAAGTTCAGAAAAAAGTTTTGTTTTCTGCTCCTGGAAGCTGAAGCTTCAAAAACACTTCTAGACTAAAATGGTGTGCTTGAACACATAGGATAACACTATTTGCTTCTAGAAGCAGACAAAAAAAACGCTCAAAATCTGCTGCTATGAGAGATTTTCTAGTTTAGTGTGCATTGAGCCTCAAAATGATGTAAAAAAATTGGAAAAGATCCAAATTAATAAAAAAAAACCTTAGTTAGACTTACTGGTGACGGTATTTCTACGAGCCTTTCAGGACAGCACCTTGGAGAGAGCGCAGCTCCACCTCTTAGACAGGAAACACTGCGTGACAAGGCCCCTTTAAAAAGCAGCTGCTTCCACCATGCCATCAGTTGTTACCGAGAAATCCTCTGACATGCTGGAAAATATAATCAGACAATTACCAGGTCCTATAATTATACTTTACATATGATAACCAAGGGAGGGAAGTAGGCTGCTGTCCTGAAAGGCTCGTAGAAATACCATCACCGGTAAGTCTAACTAAGGTTTTCTCCCTTCGCCTTTCAGGACAGCACCTTGGAGAGGATAACCGAGAAATTTACTTCAGGGTGGGACTACTGCCTGCAAAACCTTCCTACCAAATGATTGATCCGAGGCTGATAGTAGATCCAAGCGGTAGTGCCTTATGGAGGTCAAAAAACTGGACCATGTGGCAGCCTTGCAGATTTGCTCAGGAGATGCCCCGGCCCTTTCTGCCCATGATGCCACCACTGCTCGAGTAGAATGAGGTAATACCCCTTCCGGAGGTTCCAGACCCAAAGATTTGTATGCCTCTTTAATGGCCTGCTTTAACCATCTTCTGAGGGTGCTCTTGGAAGCTTTACCTCCTTTGTGAGTACCTTCCATTAAAACAAAGAGTGAAGCTGACTTTCTGATTTCCTTTGTTCTTTCCAGATATTTAAGCAGACACCTCCTGAGATCAAGGGTATGGAAAGCTTCTTCTCCTGCTCCCAAAGGTAAAGGACAAAAAGTAGGTAGAATGATTTCCTGTGTACGGTGAAAAACTGAAGCCACCTTTGGTAGAAATGCTGGATCCGTCCTTAAAACTACCCTATCCTGTAGACATCTCATAAAGGGCTCCTTAATTGAAAGGGCCTGTAACTCACTAATTCTACGTGCGGAAGTTACTGCTACCAGTAAAATAGTCTTTAACGTCAAGAAACTTAATGATGCTTCTTCTATGGGTTCAAACGATGCCTTAGTTAGTCCCTGAAGAACTAAAGATAAATCCCATTTGGGAAAACTAACAACAGGTCTAGGCTTTACTTTTGCCATTGCCCAAAAAAATCTGATTATTAAAGGTTCCCCTGACAGGGTTATTTCCAAAAAAACTGATAAAGCAGCTACCTGCGTCTTGAGCGTACTTGCTGCTAACCCCTTCTCCAATCCCTCTTGAAGAAATTCCAAAACTGAAAATGTGGTACGAAAATCAAAGTTTTTACTGGAACACCAAGAATTATAGATCTTCCAGACTTTAAAGTAAATGTCTCTCGTCACTTTTTTTCTACTTGCAAGAAGGGTAGAAATAAGCTTCTCTGATAAACCCTTCTGTCTTAAGATTTGTTCTTCAGAAACCAAGCTGTTAGTTTGAGATAAGCTGGATCTGGATGGAGAATTTGGCCCTGACTCAACAGGTCTGCCCTGATTGGTAATCTCCAAGCAGGTTTCACTGAGAGATTCATCAAGGTTGAAAACCAGGGTCTTTTTGGCCAATAAGGAGCTATTAATATTAGCTCCGTGGACTCCAATCTGAATTTGGCTAACACCTTTGGTATCAGTTGAAACGGGGGAAAAGCGTAGAACAGATGGAAGTCCCACTTGTGAGCTAACACATCTACTCCGAGAGCTTGATCCTGTCTCTGAAGAGAGAAGAAGACTGGTATTTTTACATTTTCCTGCTTTGCAAAGAGGTCCACTTGGGGATAACCCCAACTCTTGGAAATTGTTTTGAATAATTCCTGATTGAGAGACCACTCTGCTTCCCTTATTTCTTTCCTGCTGAGGAGATCTGCTAAGGTGTTTTCCGTCCCCTTCAGATGGACTGCTGATAGAGAGGCCACATTGTTCTCTGCCCATCTTAGGATCTGTTGAGCTAGACCCATTAGGGTTTTGCTTTTTGTGCCCCCTTGCTTTGTTAAATATAATACTGTCGTCATATTGTCTGACAATATTTGGACATGTTGATTCACTAGAAATTCCCGGAGGGAGAGGAGGCTTAGGTGAACAGCCTTTAACTCTCTCCAATTTGAAGATCTTCTTGCTTCTGGTTTGGTCCAAACTCCCTGAATTGTTTTTTCTTCCAGATGAGCTCCCCATCCCCATGCGCTGGCATCTGTAGTCAGCCTTCTGGTTACCGGAAAGACCCAAGGAAGCCCTTTTGAAATGTTTCCTAGGTTCCTCCACCACCAGAGCGATCTTTTGGCTCTTGCCCCCATGTTGAATTTCTTCTCCAGAGGTTCCTGGTATGACCAATTCATTAGAATATCCGATTGCAGAGGACGGGCATGCAACCTGGCCCACTGTACCGAAGGAATTGCCGCTGTCAACAGTCCCAGAGTGGACATGGCTTGTCTTACAAAGATCTCTGCGTTGGATTGAAGTGTTTTCAGGGTCAACTGCATCTTCTCTATTGTCTCCTGGGGTAGAAAAATTATCTGTTCTATCGAGTCTATTTCGTACCCCAGAAACCTTACCCTTTGAGATGGAATTAAGTTTGACTTCTGAAGATTGAGAAGCCATCCCAAACCTCTTAAATGTGTTTGAAATGTCTGTAGGTTGACCTCTACTTGACCCTTTGAGTCTGCAAACAGTAGCAGGTCGTCCAAATAGGGTACTATTGAAATCCCATTCAGCCTCAGGGGCTCCAAAGATTCCGCCATCACTTTTGTGAATACCCTGGGAGAAGAGGAAAGACCGATAGGCAGAGCCCGAAACTGCAGGTGCCAAATCTCCCCCCAGATTGACTGCGAGACGCAGGAACCTTTGTGATGGGGGCGCTATTGGTATATGGAGAAAGGCATCTCTCAAATCGATGGAAGCCATATGACATTTGGGGGTTAGCAAGTTCCTCACTGAGAAAATCGTATCCATCCTAAATTTTTTGTATTTTATGGATCGATTTAGAACCTTCAAATTGAGAATCAGGCGGAACTTTCCTGATGGCTTTTTGACCAGAAAAATGTGGGAGTAAAACCCCTTCCCCTCTTGATCTTTCGGAACCTGGGAAATGACCTTCTGTTGCATCAGTTCCTGTAACAGAGACTTCATGGCCAGAGCCTTTTCCCGATCCTTTGGCAGGTTTGTGATGTAAAACCGATTTGGGGGGCTTTGTGAGAATTCCAATTGATAACCCTTTTTGATTAACCCCAGAACAAAAGGACTCTTTGTTGTTTTTTCCCAAATTGGTAAGAAGTCCTGTAGTCTCCCCCCTACTAGATGGTCATTGTTTTTTTAGGGGTTTGTTCTGGGGTTCTAAAGAGTACCCCACCTCTACCTCTTCCTCTCTGAGAAGACCAGGGTCTCTTCTGTGTGTGGTCCTTTTCCTTATCGGCTTGTCGAAAAGGACGAAAATTTTTCCTCTGCTGTACCGTTTTCTTCTTCTCTGGGAAAGCTTTCTTCTTATCTGCTGTCCTGTCAAGGACAGTCTCCAGTTCTGGCCTAAACATCAGGTCTCCTGAAAAGGGAATTCCGCACAGTTTTACTTTAGAAGCTGAATCCCCTGACCAGGTCTTTAGCCAGAGTGCTCTTCTTGCTGAGTTAACAAGCGCAGGAGGACCTGGCTGACATCCTGATAGATTCTGCAGAGGCATCTGCCATATATTTTACTGCCTTAAGCAGGGTAGGGAAGGACTCCAATAAGTCTTTTGTGGAGGTACCTGCAACGACATGATTTTTAAGTTGATCTAACCCTGTGTTTCTCAACTCTAGTCCTCAAGGCGCCCCAACAGGTCATGTTTTCAGGATTTCCCTCAGATGAAATGGCTGTGGTAATTACTAAGGCAGTGAAACTGATCCAATCACCTGTGCAAAATAATGGAGAGCCTGAAAACATGACATGTTGGGGCGCCTTGAGGACTGGAGTTGAGAAACACTGATCTAACCAACACTCCAGATTCCTAGCCACAACTGTAGCCGCCATTGCTGGCTTAAGATTAGCTAGAGATGAGTCCCAGGCTTTCTTCAGTAGCCCATCTGCCCTCTTATCCATAGCATCTTTGAGAATACCCATGTCCTCAAAAGCTAAATCAGTTTTCCTAGATACTTGAGAAAAAGCAGCGTCTATCTTTGGTTTTTTATTCCACAACAGTTCCTCATTCTCCTCAAAAGGAAACCTCCTTTTGAGGGCTTTAGAAAAAAACAGTCCTTTCTCTGGATCCTTCCATTCCTTTTTAATAGTGTCTGTTAACACTTTATGCACAGGGAACACCCTGTGTTTAACTTCCTCCAGCCCCAGGTACATCTTGTCATGCACGGACAGCTGAGCTTTTTCTTCCTGGATCTCCAGGGTAGTATAAATTGCCTTGAGTAATTCATCCACCTCCTCAAGTGAAAGCTTATATCTAGATGATCTTGACTCTTCTTCCACCTCCTCCTCCTCAGAATCAATGGTTGAGGGTGGAATGTTTTACCTTTCCTCCTCCGACTCACTTTCCACCTGTCTGGAAGTGGACTGAGGGAAACTGGAGTGAGAACTCTGTTCTTGGCTGGAACTCTGACCGCGCTTCACAAGGGAACGCACTGTCCCTAGGGCCTCTGCTAATTCTTTCCTCACAGAAGATAAGAGTTCTTTGCACTCTTGTGAGGATTCTTCTTTTACTAAATCCACAATGCAGGATTTGCACAGTGGTTTGGGCCAAGAGTCCCTTAAAGGATTTTTGCATGAGGGGCACTTTCTCCCTGTTCTCTCTGATTTGGCAGTAGCTTTCTGAAACAGAGAAACAAGAAAAAGCCAGGTCCTTAGAACTAAGGCTTCAGAGAAAAGTAGTACCTCCAGCCAACACCCTAAGTTCCCAGAGTCTCACTCCTTTGCTGAACTGCTAATGGAAACTGTTACCCCATAGCAGACAGCAGCAGGTTTTCTTTGAGTAACCACATAAAAGATAAAACACCCAGTGATATAAAAGGAAAGAGGTGCCACCGCACCTCTCCTACCTGGGCCTGGCCGGGAACCTGGGTGCCTGTATCCGCCATTGCTGCTGACGATTCCGCTGTTTCCATAGTGAAATCCGCAGCTGCTGCACTGTGTACTAGGCTCCATGTGCCAAACAAAAAGGAAGTCCTGGCCAGAGGACCCGCCCCTTCCTCCTGCGTTCCAGCAGCAGGAACTAATCGCTGCTACGCCCCGCTGGAAGTCTCCTCCCACCGGAACTGGCATCATCCGCTGTCCGGGATTTGGCGCCGCCATGCAGAGGCCTGGCATGGACGCTCTTACTGAGCACAACCATGGCCCCCTGAACACCCTGGGTGGAAAAACTTCCGGCAGACCATTACTCCTGTGAGCCGGAGAAGGAAGGGACACCAGAGCACCCCCCTCACATGCGGGAAGGAGCTGGGCTGGTCTGAGTACCCAAACATGGAGGTCCTGCCAAAACCCTCTCCTTGGAGAGAGCGCAGCCCCTCTGGTTCCCCAAGCAGTGCTTCCACCGTGGCAGAGGAAACACTAAAACTGACTGCATGGTGGAAGCAGCTGCTTTTTAAAGGGGCGTTGTCACGGAGTGTTTCCTGTCTAAGAGGTGGAGCTGTGCTCTCTCCAAGGTGCTGTCGTGAAAGGCGAAGGGAGAAAACTTAGGCGAGGTGTGGACAATAGTGATGGGCTGAACATCCAACCATTTCGGTTCACACCAGAACTCACGACCAAGGGAAAAAGTTCAGGCTCAAGCCACAAACTCTATTAAAGTCTATGGGACCCGAACTTTAAAAATCAAAAGTCCCCATTTTGAAGGCTTATATGCAAGTCATTGGTCATAAAAGGGTATGGGGGCCCGGGTCCTGCCCTGGGGGAGATGTATCAGTGCAAAAAAAACTTTGAAAGAACATCGCTTTTAAAGGAGCAGTGATTTTAATTATGTTTAATGTCAAACAATACAAATGAGAAATTCCTTTAAATATAGTGCCTGGTGGGTCCCCTTAGTCTGCCTGTAAAGTGGCGCATTAGTTCGAGCCGAACTGTTCGCCCATCCCTATGATAATTTAGGAGCTAGCTAATCGATCATTTGTTGTAGACAGATATTGGTCCTTACCCACTTCAGCATCGGCATGTTAGTCTCCTTTACTGTCTAGGCCATTTTTCAGTTTTCAGTGCTGTGATAGTTTGAGTGACAATTATTCAGTCATACAACACTGTTACCAAATGAATTTTATATCATCATTTGAGATAGCTTTCTTTTAGTTTTAATAAATAACTACTGTTTTTTTTTAATTTTTAACTATTTAAATAAAGAACCAAAAACGGTTTTAAAAAAGCAGTTTCTAGTATAACAAATGTCAAATATAAATGCCAGGACAGTAATAACACCCACAAGGATAATTTTTGAAAAAGTGGATCTCATTTTTTTCTACAGTTTTTTGAAAAATACGAAACATGCTGTTGTGGGGGTTAAAAAGTAAATTAAGGGGGGCGTGGCCTGGACGGGACCCGAGATGGCTGCTTGAAGAGACAGCTCCCGCACAGTGAGGACGAAAGAAGCCGATTTTGGGGTATTTGAGACACGACCCACGATGGGAAAGTCCAACAGAAGCACCTCCACACCTCGCACACAAAAAGAACCCGCACCGCAGCTTAGCGGTAGCATCCCGGACATATTTCGACCCGCCAGTCAGCACTTCTAGAGGCGACACAGGCCTCGTCGCAGGCCGCGCACGCCACACAGGCCTCATCCCCGGACTCGATTAGGAGCATCACGGACCCGCTAATGGACGGCGGCGACCCCAGCACTCCGCATCCAAGCCTGCTAGACCTCCAAAGAGACCTCCAAAAGGTCACCATAGACATCAAACATACCATGATGTCCGCGATCTCTGACCTAAAGGAGGACATCCATGCAATAACTCATCAGATCAACGATGTGGAGGAGAAAGCCAGAATTCAAGCCTCAGCCATCAGGCAAGTGCAAAAAGATACGATCTCCATTTGCCACACATGTTTGAGTTACACAGACAGGTGGAAGACTTAGATAACAGAGGCCGCAGGCATAACATACGGGTGAGGGGGGTCCCGGAGGGGATTGACTCCCTCACACAGTCAGTGCCATCTTTAATGACTTGCTTGATCATCCGGCAGACTCCCCCATAGGGATGGAGCGCCTACACCGAGCCTTGCGACCCCCGCCCCGAGACACTGAACCACCCAGAGGCATTATTTGCTGCATCGTCAATTTCCCCCTAAAAGAGGAAATCCTCAGGAAGGCGAGAGAAAAGGGTCGTATAATATTTAATGGAACGGAGGTGAAATTATTCCAAGACTTGTCACAAATCACGCTGCAGAATAGACGTACCCTACGCCCCCTGCTGGAGGTGCTTCGCTCTCGCAACATCCAGTACAGATGGAAATTTCCTTTGTGTCTTTCTGCATCAACCAGAGGCTGCACAGCATTGCTAAGGACCCCGGAAGACCTGCCCAACTTCTGCGAGCAGATGGACATTCCCCTGATGGATATCCCTGAATGGTACTCATTCTATTTCCCCACAGAACCTTGGAAACCAAAGCTCAAAGGCAACACTCGAGATGCCACAGGTTAGATCCTACATCTCCTGGAGATCGCCTATCACACCGAGACATGCTTGCACATAGCCCTGGGCGACATGACACCCAGCGTCGGAACCTCCCGATGGCATGATAGTCTCCTGGGTAGTCTACCATGCATAAACACGGTCAACACTAACTTTATCTTTCCTTCCAGCAACGGTTCAGCCTTCTTTGCTTGATTCAACACTCTTTTTGAATACCGGAATCATTCGAACCCGACATACTTCAGGACGTCTATCAACTATCGCACTTTGCAGACTCTGAATATGGAAATCGAGGATCACTGAGACTTTCTACTTCATGCCTACTACAGGAAGAACGAGATGCCTTATATGGACTCATATATGTGTAACCTATTCATCCGTTATCCAGGTATTGCTTACTCGCAACCACACACATGCTGATGGAGATGACTCCTCTAACTCAGTTTGGTCACCCTCTTAGAATATTGGTTTCCATTCCTATGGAATATCCGTGTAGCCTTAGAGGGTCACCAAAGCAACTCCATAAGCTCTGAACATTATCATTCTATGCAAAGGGTAATCCAAGCCACTCGCACGTAGATAATTACAGATAACCTGCTCACTCTAAACACAAACCCGAATGAGCCGATCCCCAAGGCACACTGTCTACTACACTAAGGGCTAAACAAACACTTTTAGGGATTAAATAGCCTATACCGAGGTGGATTACAGATACCGCCCTAGACATGCCAGTTTGCTCACCCTCTCATAGAGCAGTCATAACTGAGTCTTGGTTTAAAAAAAAAAAAATTTTCTTGCCGTACCGCTATCTGCTACTCTCACATCTACAGAGAGCCACGCCTTGCTGGTAGAATGTAATGTACCGTGCTGTTCTGATTGTTATGTTATGTTCTTGTTTTATCTTGGTTTATTCTGGCCTAGGTTGTCCAGTTGCTCTCAGTTAACATAGATCCAGGTTCTTATCCAGTTTTGTAGTTCCTAGGGTTCGACCACTACAGATACAGTGGTCTAATCATACCCCATGCCCCTACATAATGGCCTTATGACTTATGACTTCCGAAACTTAGGCAACTGTAGATCTCTTACACCCCACGAAGCTGAGACATATATCTCTATTCGTCCTCACCAGTGCAACAGATCTCACCCCCGTTTAGCTTTACGTACCCCACATAGCTGTCCACACGGACTTGAGCTACCAACCCGGAATTATTACTAGGTGGATAGGCACGCCTAGGACCACCTCCGGTAACTGACTTACCCAGTTTATTAACTGGTGTTTTTTCCCCCTCGTACACAACTACCCTCATCTAAACATCTAATCCCCTCCCTCTCCCGCCTTCCCTTCTCTTCCCTCTCATACCTGCTCCTCTCTTGTTTCATTTCCACAGGGGGGCCGCTCCTCCACCCTGCTCCCCGTCCTCGCTCTTGGGGACTTTATCAACCAGACAAGCATTACTGGGGTACACGATAGCACCCACATAAATTAACACCAATACTCACTACACACATACCATGCAGAAGGAAACCACCAGCAAGCGACAACTTTCGCTTAAATGCCTGTCACTCAATGTGAGAGGCCTAAACCTCCCTGAAAAGAGATCTCAAGTTCTCTCAGAGCTAACGAAACATAAAGCCCACTTCCTATTATTGCAGGAAACGCATTTCCGAGCCAAAGCCATACCTAAATTGACAAATCATGTATATAAACAGGCCCTACATTCTACAAATCCATCTTCTAAGACAAAAGGGGTTTCTATACTCATTTCCAAAAACGCAGACTTTCAATTGTCTGATTCGTTGATTGATCAAGAAGGCAGATACATCTTTATTAAAGGCACGTACGCGTCCAAACCCATTACAATAGCGAATATCTACTGCCCAAATGATCACCAGGTTACATTTTTCCGGAAAATTTGTGATCTACTTTCCTCCTTCCGAACAGGCATACTGATACTAGGAGGAGATTTCAATGTCCCATTGAACCCTTGTCTTGACTCCTCTACAGGCACTTCCACACTCCCATACTGAGCCTTAAAACAGATCAAACTCCAACTACAGAACCTTACTTTACACTACACCTGGCGCACCATATACCCAACAGATAGAGACTACACGTACTTCTCCCCTCCACACCAGAAATATTCTAGAATTGATTATATATTCTTATCCCAATCAGTTCTCTCATCTCTTTCACAAGCCACAATAGAGCCCATGTTTCTGTCTGACCACCACCCCATTACGATAACCCTTACATTCCCAGACTCCCAAAAGATCACTAAAACTTGGAGGTTGAATCCATCCCTCCTAAAAGATCCTGAAACAATTCGGCAACTGAACGCCCGAATCCAACTATATTTCCAGGAAAATTCAACCCCAGGTATCACTCCGGTGATGCTTTGGGAAGCACTTAAGTGCGTTTTAGGAGGCAAACTTATAGCCCTAGATACGGCGGAAAAAAAGAGACACCAGGAACAGATCACGACCCTTATCACAACAATCCACAGACTTGAAACAGCACATAAAAAGTCCGTCTCCCAATCTACATTACAAGCCCTCTCACAGGCAAGATCCTCTTTGTTGGATGAAATGCACTAGGCGAAGATATATCCTCAGTCAAAAAGTGTTCTATGAACATGGTAACAAAAGTGGGAGACTTCTTGCTCGTACAATTCAGGCAGCTAAAACATCCTCCACTATTCATCACCTCCGCACTGCCCAAGGCACACTTTTTTCTAAAAATGAGGATATAGCTAAACATTTTGAGGAGTTTTACTCTCAGTTGTATAACTTACCACAAAATGCACCAGACTCTCCTTCCGCACATGACCGGTCCTCACAAATCCGGGAGTTCCTGACACAGTACTGCCCCAAACCAATTTCATCAAAAAAAGCTGAGGCCTTAGAGCACCCAATGACAATAGAAGAACTCAATCTTGCTATTAAGCAAACGAAAGTGGGTAAGAGCCCAGGCCCAGATGGCCTACCTCTCATATACTACAAAACCTTTTTAGAGACACTAGCGCCCAAAATGTTGTCGGCTTTCAACTTTCTTTCAAACCCACTCTGCTCGTCCAGACATATGTTAGAAGCCCAGATAGCAGTGATACCCAAAACAGATAAAGACCCACTGCTTGTTTCCAACTACAGACCCATATCACTGCTCAATGTGGACATTAAGTTATATGCTAAAATCATTGCAAATAGATTACTACCCCTTATCCAAGACCTAGTCTTGCCCGACCAAGTAGGTTTTATTCCGGGTAGAGAGGCAAGAGACAATACTATCCGCACCCTGAACCTTCACCATTGGCTTACTACATCTAATACTAAGGGATTTCTGTTATCCCTAGACGCTGAGAAGGCGTTCGACAGGGTGGCCTGAGACTACATGCAAGAAGTACTCAAAGGCATTGGCCTTCTACCACGCATGTTTGCACATATTAATGCTCTATACACTAATCCAACAGCGAGGGTTAGAGCAAATGGCCTCCTGTCGAACGCCTTCCACATCAGCAATGGTACTCGTCAGGGGTGCCCTCTATCCCCCCTAATATTTGTCCTGTCTCTTGAACCCCTTCTCAACAGATTAAGGGCCAACCCCGATATTCAGGGTGTCTCTATTAACCGCAGGGAATTTAAGGTAGCCGCTTTTGCGGACGACATCCTACTATCACTACAAGCACCCCGCACATCTCTTCCTAACCTTTTGAAAGACATTAAACACTTTGGAATATTGTCCAACTTCAAAATTAACTACTCTAAATCCCAGGCCCTAAATGTTTCTCTTCCACCACCAGAAGTTATTCACTGCCAATCCTCGTTCCCATTTCAGTGGGAAAATGACGCTTTTACCTACCTGGGCATAAGAATTCCCAGGCGTCTAACAGATCTCTATGACCACAACTTTCTCAACGCCTTGACGAAAATCCAGACAGACCTTCAAAACTGGGCTACCCTGAATGTTTCCTGGTTTGGACGCTCGGCATTGATAAAGATGATAGTTCTACCCCGACTTTTGTATCTTATGCAGACGATTCCGATCCACTTGCCCCCATCTTTCTTTAAGTCCTATAAAAAAGCCTGTTCAAAATTTATCTGGAAAAATAATTCCCCACGCATCAAATATACGAAGCTGACATGCACTAAAACGAAAGGGGGGATTGCTTTACCAGACCTGTATAAGTACTATTTAGCATCCCACCTTACTAGAGTGGTAAACTGGAAAACTCATAAAATAGGTAAGACATGGACCATTTTGGAAAATGCCTTCAGTAATATACCTTTGCACACCCTGACCTGGATTCCAACGAAGCACTATCCCCAAGACGTTAAAATACATCCACTCATATACCCTTCATTGCAAGCTTTCTCCACAGCTAGGAACTTATACCAAATATCCTCAACACCAGGACCACTGACCCCTCTTAGAGCTAATCCAGATTTTCCTCCTGGAGAATCGAATACTTTCCTATTACAAGAGTGGCCATATGATGATATCCATACTCGTCATTTTTTTGTTGACGGGAGGAAACGTACATATAACGAATTAAAATCCATCTCCCGCATGAAAGACTTCCCCTTCTGGTCCTATAGACAGCTAAGACACTTTTTTTACATCGACTAATGCTAACGACATTTGGACAAGACCACTTACTCCATTCAAAACAATGTACTCCCAGTCCATTCCACAAAGACATTTGATCTCCATGATTTACTCCTTCCTCCAGGACGACTCGCAACTCCCACAGACAGAAACCTCAAGAATATCTTGGGGGAAAGACTTACAAATCAATTTCTCTGATGAGGACTGGGAATCCATCCTCACATCTGCTCACAAGGGGTCATTGAATGTAGCAATACAAGAGAATGGTTACAAAATAGCCACGAAATGGTATAGAACTCCTGTTCGCTTACACCAATTTTCGCCCTCCACTCCCAACATCTGTTGGAGATGTAACAAGGCTATAGGAAACATGGTACATATATGGTGGGAATGCCCAATACTCCAACCATTTTGGAAAGAGGTACATTCCATTATTACACGTGTAACAACCTACTCCCTAAACTTTAACCCGACCCAATATCTCCTCCATCATTCAACCCTGTCCAAAAAAGTTTACCACAAATCATTAGCAATGCATATGGTGAGCGCTGCTAGATTGTGCATCCCCGCACATTGGCGCTCAATAGGGATGAGCCGAACACCCCCCTGTTCGGTTCGCACCAGAACATGCGAACAGGAAAAAAGTTTGTTCGAACATGCGAACACCGTTAAAGTCTATGGGACACGAACATGAATAATCAAAAGTGCTAATTTTCAAGGCTTATATGCAAGTTATTGTCATAAAAAGTGTTTGGGGACCTGGGTCCTGCCCCAGGGGACATGGATCAATGCAAAAAAAAGTTTTAAAAACGGCCGTTTTTTCAGGAGCAGTGATTTTAATAATGCTTAAAGTCAAACAATAAAAGTGTAATATCCCTTTAAATTTCGTACCTGGGGGGTGTCTATAGTGTGCCTGTAAAGGGGCGCATGTTTCCTGTGTTTAGAACAGTCTGACAGCAAAATGACATTTTGAAGGAAAAAACTCATTTAAAACTACCCGCGGCTATTGCATTGCCGACAATACACATAGAAGTTCATTGATAAAAACGGCATGGGAATTCCCCAAATGGGAACCCCGAACCAAAATTAAAAAAAAAAAATGACGTGGGGGTCCCCCTAAATTCCATACCAGGCCCTTCAGGTCTGGTATGGATATTAAGAGGAACCCCGGCCAAAATTTAAAAAAAAAAATGACGTGGGGTTCCCCCTAAATTCCATACCAGACCCTTCAGGTCTGGTATGGATTTTAAGGGGAACCCCGCGCCAAAAAAAAAAAAAAAACGGCGTGGGGTCCCCCCAAAAATCCATACCAGACCCTTATCCGAGCACGCAACCTGGCAGGCCGCAGGAAAAGAGGGGGGACGAGAGTGCGGCCCCCCCTCCCTCCTGAACCGTACCAGGCCACATGCCCTCAACATTGGGAGGGTGCTTTGGGGTAGCCCCCCAAAACACCTTGTCCCCATGTTGATGAGGACAAGGGCCTCATCCCCACAACCCTGGCCGGTGGTTGTGGGGGTCTGCGGGCGGGGGGCTTATCGGAATCTGGAAGCCCCCTTTAACAAGGTGACCCCCAGATCCCGGCCCCCCCCCCGTGTGAAATGGTAAGGGGGTACATAAGTACCCCTACCATTTCACGAAAAAAGTGTCAAAAATGTTAAAAATGACAAGAGACAGTTTTTGACAATTCCTTTATTTAAATGCTTCTTCTTTCTTCTATCTTCCTTCATCTTCTGGTTCTTCTGGCTCTTCTGGTTCTTCTGGTTCTTCCTCCGGCGTTCTCGTCCAGCATCTCCTCCGCGGCGTCTTCTGTCTTCTTCTCCTCGGGCCGCTCCGCACCCATGGCATGGGGGGAAGGCTCCCGCTCTTCTCTTCTTCTCTTCTTCTTTTCTTCTTTTCTTCTCTTCTTCTCTTCTTCTTCATTTTCTTCTCCGGGCCGCTCCGCAATCCATGATGGCATGGAGGGAGGCTCCCGCTGTGTGACGGCGCTCCTCGTCTGACAGTTCTTAAATAACGGGGGGCGGGGCCACCCGGTGACCCCGCCCCCTCTGACGCACGGTCACTTGACGGGACTTCCCTGTGACGTCACGGGGAATGCCACAGGGAAGTCCCGTCAAGTCACCGTGCGTCAGAGGGGGGCGGGGTCACCGGGTGGCCCCGCCCCCCCGTTATTTAAGAACTGTCAGACGAGGAGCGCCGTCACACAGCGGGAGCCTCCCTCCATGCCAGCATGGATTGCGGAGCGGCCCGGAGAAGAAAATGAAGAAGAAGAGAAGAAGAGAAGAAAAGAAGAAAAGAAGAAAAGAAGAAAAGAAGAAGAGAAGAAGAGAAGAACGGGAGCCTCCCCCCCATGCCATGGGTGCGGAGCGGCCCGAGGAGAAGAAGACAGAAGACGCCGCGGAGGAGATGCTGGACGAGAACGCCAGAGGAAGAACCAGAAGAACCAGAAGAGCCAGAAGAACCAGAAGATGAAGGAAGATAGAAGAAAGAAGAAGCATTTAAATAAAGGAATTGTCAAAAACTGTCTCTTGTCATTTTTAACATTTTTGACACTTTTTTCGTGAAATGGTAGGGGTACTTATGTACCCCCTTACCATTTCACACAGGGGGGGGCCGGGATCTGGGGGTCACCTTGTTAAAGGGGGCTTCCAGATTCCGATAAGCCCCCCGCCCGCAGACCCCCACAACCACCGGCCAGGGTTGTGGGGATGAGGCCCTTGTCCTCATCAACATGGGGACAAGGTGTTTTGGGGGGCTACCCCAAAGCACCCTCCCAATGTTGAGGGCATGTGGCCTGGTACGGTTCAGGAGGGAGGGGGCCGCACTCTTGTCCCCCCCTCTTTTCCTGCGGCCTGCCAGGTTGCGTGCTCGGATAAGGGTCTGGTATGGATTTTTGGGGTGACCCCACGCCGTTTTTTTTTTTTTTTTTGGCGCGGGGTTCCCCTTAAAATCCATACCAGACCTGAAGGGTCTGGTATGGAATTTAGGGGGAACCCCACGTCATTTTTTTTTTTAAATTTTGGCCGGGGTTCCCCTTAATATCCATACCAGACCTGAAGGGCCTGGTATGGAATTTAGGGGGACCCCCACGTCATTTTTTTTTTTTAATTTTGGTTCGGGGTTCCCCTTTGGGGAATTCCCATGCCGTTTTTATCAATGAACTTCTATGTGTATTGTCGGCAATGCAATAGCCGCGGGTAGTTTTAAATGAGTTTTTTCCTTCAAAATGTCATTTTGCTGTCAGACTGTTCTAAACACAGGAAACATGCGCCCCTTTACAGGCACACTATAGACACCCCCCAGGTACGAAATTTAAAGGGATATTACACTTTTATTGATTGACTTTAAGTATTATTAAAATCACTGCTCCTGAAAAAACGGCCGTTTTTAAAACTTTTTTTTGCATTGATCCATGTCCCCTGGGGCAGGACCCAGGTCCCCAAACACTTTTTATGACAATAACTTGCATATTAGCCTTTAAAATTAGCACTTTTGATTTCTCCCATAGACTTTTAAAGGGTGTTCCGCGGCATTCGAATTTGCCGCGAACACCCCACATTGTTCGCTGTTCGGTGAACTTGCGAACAGCCAATGTTCGAGTCGAACATGAGTTCGACTCGAACTCGAAGCTCATCCCTAGCGCTCAACTACTCCCCCGACCATTACAGAATGGCTAACTAGGATTGCAAGGATTGAGGAGATGGAAGAACTGATTTATATCTCCCAAGATCGCATACAGAAATTTATTGTCAGATGGGCTTGCTGGATACATTTTAAAACCACCGATCACTACAGATCCTTCTTTCCGTTCTAAACGCCCGGCCTTTCCTAGCCTAAAGTTCATAATCGCAAATATCCCCTGGACGCGTCCGTGGGGTCTGGGTTGAGGAGCGGTCCCCTCTCTCTTTATCTATCACTTTCCTTTCTCCCCCCCCTCTATATCTCCCCCTCAACTCCTACCCTTCCTTTTTCTGCAACCACCTCACACTCATTCATTTATATTTCTGAATCTGGGATCATACTCCTCGTATGACCGACCTAACATGCTCGAATCTCCCACTAGAGACACTCGAGCCTGCCCCTCTACATACAATAAACCCAAGGAACAGGGCGGTTATCTGACCTTTCCAGCACCAGAGGTACCGAAATATTCTCACCACAGTATAAGCACCAATGGTGCAATTTCTGATACCATGGTTACCCCCCTCTTGTTTATCTGTATTTCAATCATTATATATGCACTATGAAAATCCAAGCTTGTTACAATAATTCTTCTTCTGTATCAACATCTAATGAGTGTCATGTTTGATTCCTTATGCTACCTTTTCAATGTATTGTACCTGCTACCTTATTCTCTCTCAATAAAAATCTTTTTTGTGGAAAAAAAAAAAAAAGTAAATTAAGATGAGCTGTGCTTTTTAAAGCCACTGATGCTTTTTTTTGTTTACAAACTTTTTTATTCAGTATAATACAGCCCACAGAAAAACATACATTGTAAAAGGGTGTAAAAAATGGAATTACAATTAAATAGAAGTAATGCTGAGTGGGTTTGTAGAACCTTAGTAGAAAATATAACACAGTACTGAAATATTATCACTATATAAGTTGGGTAACATAATTGGAATGAATAATATATGGACAGTTATTAATGGGTCATTAATAGGAATAAAACTAGTGCTCTCACTTTCAATTGGGAGTAATTGGGTGCAATAGGAACTGAGGAGGATTTCCAATGATTGTCAATAAGCCAGTGTACAGCGACACATATAGTGTGGAGGAGTCTCATATGAGGAATAGAAATCCCTGGAATGGGAGTGAATAATAAACAATTGGCTGGGGAAAGATGGATATGGTTACCAGACATAGTTGTAGCAAAATTTTCTAGTTGAAGCCAAATATGGGATATTTTCTCGCATTCACCAACAATATGAGAGAAGGAGCCTAGGGAAAGGCATCCTCTAAAATAGGAAGATGGCATGTAATTTGGTGGGTGGAAAATACCATGTGGTAAAAAGTTTGATAGCTGTTTCTGGGGCAGTAAGTGATCTTGTACATTTACGAAGATTGGCAATACTTTTTTCCTAGTATTCAGATAAGGATTGGTTACATTCTGATTTATGCATATATGGTAACTTTTCTTGAGGATCACTATTCACTAAACAACTCTATATTTCTGATTTAAGGCATTTCCCTTTTGGGGCTTTAAAGCATATATTTTAAAGTGTGTGGTGAAGAAATGTCTAATTTTAAGAAATCGGCACTGTTCAGTGTTTGGAATATGATAGGATGCTTGAAAGGATGATAAGGTGGTCAATGTAGAGTTCTCTATATATCTTGTCAAAAATATTAGGTCAATAGTGATCCATCAGGAAAAAGCAAACAATCTATGCACCCTGGGAGGAAATTTTGAGAATGATGCTTGAGGAGGGGGTGTCTCTAAGTTCAAACCAAATTTTTGTATATATAATCTCCAGAACAGTAATGATTGGAATACCAACTGGCTCAGAAGGACAAGGTTACCTTGTGGAACTCCTTTAGACCATAATAGTCCTGTGAGAAAGTACAGAGAAATTGAGTCATTTTCAAATTTTACCCATGGGATCTTTGATTTATATACATACCTTTTGAGCAATTTGTGAAAAATGGGAAGCTAAGTAATAAAGACAGAAATCTGGTATGCCAAAGCCTCCTCTGTGTTGTGATTTATATAAAACTGATTTAGAGAAACAAGGGCGGCAGTCAGCCCATACAAATTTGTAAACTTCAGTTTGAAATTTAGTCACAAAAACTTTGTTTAGTCTAATGGGGAGTGCTCTAAATAGATATGACAGTTTTGGAAGTATTGTCATTTTAGTGCCCGTGATTCTGCCTAAAAAGGTGACATGGTAGGATTTCCGTAGCTTTAGCATCTATCTTAATTTTTACATCTATGGGAGGTAGTTTCTGGAAAACATAGATTTTAAATCTGGGGTGAGACTCCATGAACCATGTAAAAGTAAATGAGTCACCTAAGGCACTAAGTTGTGATGTTTGTATACTTATAGGCATCCCTATGGATTTTGAAATATTAACCAAAATATTAATCCAGAAAGTGCTGAAAATTGTTGTAGGGTTTTAAATACGTTTGGTGATGCAATATTGGGTTGGGTAAGGAATAATAACATGTCATTGGCATACATACTGAGTTTATATGTAGAGTTGGATGATGTATAGCCTCTAATATCTGGATGTGATAATATAGCCATAACCAGGGGTTTGATAGCTAGTACAAATAGGAGGGGGGACAGAGGACAGCCTTGACGGGTCTCCTTACCTACCCTAAAAAAAAAAATCTGAATTACATCCTGGTAAACACATCCTTGTATTAGGAGTATTGTAAATTGCTTGAAATGAGTGAACCCATATCTTTGCAACATAATATTGAAAAGAAAAATATTGAGAAGAGAACTATGCCCCAAGAGACACTATCATATGCTTTATTAATGTCTAGAACAACCCGAGATTTAAGATTAGTGTCCTGTATTATATTGGTAGCTAAATTAATATTATAGTATAGTATAGTAATTTGGCAGCCTGGGATACCTCCTGATTGATAGGGAGATATCAATCAGGAAATCACTGAGGAATGTCTATTAGCCAACAGTCTACTGAATATTTTAAGATCACTATTTATCACTGATATTGATCTGTAATTTTGAGGTAAGGTATGGTTCTTTTCAGGTTTTGGTGTCAGGGACATATTGGCAAGTAACATCTCCTCTAGGAATAGACCTTCTTTGAGGATATTATTATATAGAGATGTTAATTATGGGGTCAAAAGTGGGGCAAATTGTTTATAATAAAACGAGGAGAAACTGTCTGGGCCTGGAGCTGAACATTGTTTCGTGGATTCAATAATTTGTAGGATTTCATCGTCTATACAGGGTGCGTTTAACTTGTCATGTTGAGTGGAGGATAACGATGGGATTGGAATGTTTGCCAACCAGGACAGAGCAGAAGATGAAATAAAGGTTGTGGGGCTGGAAAGGAGGTCTGAATATAATTTTTGGAAGATAGATAGTATTTCTTGTGGATGTGTGACAATTGATTGGATGCATTTTTAAATTTGTAAATATGTGTGGGTCTAATAGATTGAATACGTTTCCGAGCAAACATTGAAGTACAAGAAATTTGGCTTTGGACCATCTAAGTGCTTTTTCAGCTTTATAAGAAAGGAGTGAGTCTAATTCTAAGCTCTTTTGAGAGATTGTGTTGGCAATTGAACATGAGTGTTATGCCCTGTACACACGGTCGGATTTTCCATCGGAAGATTTGTGATAGGACCTTGTTGTCGGAAATTCCGACTGTGTGTGGGCTCCATCACACATTTTTCATCAAAATTTCTGACACACAAAGTTTGAGAGCTTGCTATAAAATTTTCTGACAACAAAATCCTTTGTCGGAAATTACGATCGTGTGTGCACAAATCCGACGCACAGAGTGCCACTCATGCTCAGAATAAATTAAGAGATGAAAGCTATTGGCTACTGCCCCATTTATAGTCCTGGCGTACGTCTTTTACGTCACTGCGTTCAGAACAATTGGATTTTCCGACAACTGTGTGTGACCGTGTGTATGCAAGACAAGTTTGAGCCAACATCCGTCGGAAAAAATCATGGATTTTGTTGCCGGAATGTCCGATTAATGTCTGACCGTGTGTACAGGGCATTAGTGTGGGTTTTATAATTTTTTTTGCCAAGAAAGGAAAAATGCACTTTAATGGAGTCTGATGTTTGTCTGACGATATCCCTCGATAGTAGTGAAAAAAGGTTAGACCCCCCCATAAGAGCTAGGATTTTAATGGCAGGCAACACACCACATTGTATAAAAGAATAGCAATTTATTAAATTTGTTAAAAACATATAGCAAAAAAAAAATGATACAAAAACAGAAAATATTCATAAAAAGACAACAGCTGGCTCATTTACACAGACATCAAGGTATCTGATACATAGGGATGAGTTTCGAGTTCGAGTCAAACTCATGTTCGACTCAAACATCAGCTGTTTGCAAGTTCGCCGAACAGCGAACAATTTCGGGTATTCGCGGCAAATTTGAATGCCGCGGAACACCCTTTAAAAGTCTATGGGAGAAATCAAAAGTGCTAATTTTAGAGGCTTATATGCATGGTATTGTCATAAAAAGTGTTTGGGGACCTGGGTCCTGCCCCAGGGGACATGGATCAATGCAAAAAAAAGTTTTAAAAACAGCTGTTTTTTCGGGAGCAGTGATTTTAATAATGCTTAAAGTGAAACAATAAAAGTGTAATATCCCTTTAAATTTCATAGCTGGGGGGGTGTCTATAGTATTCCTGTAAAGGGGCGCATGTTTCCCGTGGTTAGAACAGTCTGACAGCAAAATGACATTTCAAAGGAAAAAAAGTCATTTAAAACTACTCCTGGCTATTAATGCATTGCTGGTCCGACAATACACATAGAAGTTACGATTGATTATTCATGTTCGTGTCCCATAGACTTTAACGGTGTTCGAATGAACTTTTTTCCTGTTCGCATGTTCTGGTGCGAACCGAACAGGGGGTTGTTCGGCTCATCCCTACTGATACATTTGGTAAACTGGTATTTTCTCCAGTTCACCCGAGGTGTTTCAGGTATGTACAGTGAAACCTTGGATTGCGAGTAATGGGGTAAACAAGCGTTTCGCAATACGAGCTATTATTTTTTTAAAATCCTGACTCGGTTTGCGAGTGTTGTCTTGCAAAACGAGCAGGATTCAAGTCTCTGCGGTGTGCAGTACTGCATTTGGCCAGAGATGCGGGGGCACCGTTCGGAAATATTCGGAAATACTCCATTCCTGAGTGTTTCTGAGCCTTTCCGAGGGTTTCCAAGTGCAGCCGAGCGGTCTCCGAGTATTTAAGAGTCTCTCCAGCACCCCCTACCTCTGGCCACATGCGGTATTGCATGCAATAGAAGTCAATGTGGAACAAATTATCTTCATTTCAATTGACTTCTATGGGGAAATTTTGCTTTGATATGCAAGTGCTTTGGATTACAAGCATTCTCCTGGAACGGATTATGCTCTTAATCCAAGGTTCCACTGTATTGAAGAGTATGAGGGATGAATGTGAGGCAATTATGACCCTAACAAAGGTACCATCCCATATAGAACAATTACTGAATGAGAACAAAAAATGGGGTGGGACTTTATATGTACCTTGCAGGTACATGTAATAAATGTCTAATAAATACACATACCAAAAAGACTTAAAAATGAACAAATCTTTAATTTCCATATACAAATGGTTAGATTTAAAAAAGTTGAATACAACTGGTTAAAACCAAAGTTACTGTAAGTCTATCCAGGATGTGCTGGTCCTGGCTGGAGAATGAAAAAAACTGGCCTACGCATTTCACATGGAGTCCCACTTCATCAGGGCCTTAGATTGGAGCACAAATTTGTACATATACTGAAAAGATATACAAACATTATTAACAAATAACGTATATAAACATTAACAAATAATTATATTACCAAGAAGTATTAAACATTATAAACTTTCAATATACTGAGTAGGGATGAGCCTGATGTTCGAGTCGAACGTAAGTTCAACTTGAACATCGGGTTTTGCCTGTTTGCCGAACAGCAGAACACCGTTAAAGTCTATGAGACAAAAACCAAAAGTGCTCATTCTAAAGGCTTATATGCTATTTATTGCCATAAAAAGTGTTTGGAGAGCCGGGTCCTGCCCCAGGGGACATGTATCAATGAAAAAAAAAAGTTTTAAAAATGGCCATTTTTTCGGGAGCAGTGATTTTAATAATGCTAATGCCCCATACACACAATCGGAAATTCTGCAAGCAAAAGTCCAATGTGAGCTTTTGGACTGAAATTCCGACCATGTGTATGCTCCATCAGACTTTTGCTGGCGGAATTCCCGCCAGCAAAAGATTGAGAGCAGGTTCTCTATTTTCCCGTCTGAAAAAGTTCCTATTGGAAATTCCGTTCGTCTGTATGCAATTTTGACCATGCATGCTCAGAATCAAGTATGAAACGGAAGCGCTCGGTCTGGTAAAACTAGCGATCGTAATGGAGATAGCACATTCGTCACACTGTAAATTTTTGGATCTTTTAATGCAGCGCATTCTTTTGTTCTTTATAATTCTAGAAGAATGAAGTTGTTTTGCTGCTGATATTCACATAGAGTTCTGACAAACTTATTTCTTTATTATTTCTTGTGATCTCCTTAATAATATTTTTAGTTTTTAAAGCCAGATCTCCATAATAATGTTTGGAATTATTTTTTATAGTGATTTTTTTTCCTTTTTTTTATTTTAATCAAGATCTCCTTTTTTTGGATTATTTAAAAATTATTTTATAGTGATCTCCATATTTTTTTTTTATTTTTTGTGTGTCAAGTTACCACAACATTATTATCTTAATAGAGAGATAGTGTATCACCGCTCCAGATGGGTCAGATCAAGGTAAAAGGCATCTCCTTCAGTCTAGAAGTCCAGGTGCTGGCAATGCTATGGCAGTTAGACATCAAAGAAATTCTGGACAGCCACACTACAAAGCGTGCTTAGTCATAGCTTATAGCTATGACTAAGCACGCCTTGTAGTGCAAAACGCGTAAGCTTTGTTCCACTTTGCTGTGACCTGTATTTTGGATGACACCTTATTGAATAAAGGCAAATATGTTCGGAGTGTGGCTGTCCAGAATTTTTTTGATGTCTAACATTATTAACTTGTATTTTTTAACCTTAAGGAGGTTGGTGTCCCTTGTTAATTTGACATTGTATTTTTGAAATGTACCTGCCTACTCACAAACAAACTGTCCTTTTTTAATAAAAACACATAGGCAAGTATTTGCTAAAAACAAAATTACCATTTATTCTGGGTCATAACAAAAGAAAGAGGGAAGGCAACGCTGGAGAAACTGCAGAAATTTGCGAAGCCTTTGGACCCCAGGCAGACATCAACTATTTGAAAAAAAAAAATTGGTAGCCTGAGGAGTCCATACAATAGGGAGCACAATCTGGTCCTGGACTCCGAGAGATCAGGAACAGCAGCAAATGACATATATGTCCCCAGGCTGTGGTACTACAACAGCCTGCGTCTTCTGTCAGACCAGACTGAACCCAGGCCATCACTCTTTTCTTCCTTCCACACTTCCATGCTGTGGCTGTGTTCGTGGAGTTGTGACAGGAGGTGGAGGAGGATGGATGAACTCTGAAAGGTAGGCATTTTCGGTCATTTGGCCACTCAACCCCTTATTTAGGGTCTGTAAAATTATGTTCTAACATAAGATGCATTGTCCCTTCTCCATTTCCTGCATTTTTGCTGCTACTATGCAGCCATAGCCCTCTTGAACGCTGGGGGGGTCTCTTAGGGTCTCATGAGCACCCCAAATGAGGGCAAGTGCTGCCTCCTCCATGTTCCTCCCCTTCCTGGGCCTTTTGGGTGGAAGGCGGAGGGGAGGGACCTGGGATTGGGTCAGTCCACTGGGCCCGGCCACCTTCTGGCTGCCACTTCCCCCTGCACCTCCTGGCTACAACTTACCCCTGCCACCTCCTGGCTGCCACATTCCAGACCCTCATCCTGGCTGAGGCTTTCCTGTGTATAAAAAAGGGACATAGTTTTAGTTTTTTCTTCATCAATCACACACAATTTTCAGCTCATGACTGTTGCAAATTCAATGTTAATAAATAGAAAAGACTATCATTCTGACCCCAGCATTTTTCATTCTTGTCCCAATTATTTTTGGCCACTACTGTATATTGATATGTAAAACACTTTTTGTTCAATCATTAATTTCTTAATCAATAATACCATCTAGTTAACATCATTAATTTTAGGACAATAAATATGTAGAAAAATATTATACCTGCCTCAAGCTAGGCTCCTCTACTTCTTCCTGGCTGGAAGGCCAAGGTTGATCCTCAGAAGCCTCAGTGGGGAGTAAGGAAGTGTGAAAAGTGATGACCTCACTTCAGTCTGGTCTTCCAAAAAACGCATTTTGTCATAGTACCACAGACTGGGTACATAGACGTCCTATGCTGGTGGTCCTGACCTCTGGGATGACAGGACCTTATTACACTCCTTCTTGTATGTGCTCCTCAAGCTACCAATTTTCCTGTCCAAAAAAAAAATAAAAATAAATACAAAATAAATAAATCTCTGTCTGCGTTGGGGACCTCCATCTTCACAAATTCCAAAAGTTTCTCCAGCGCTGCCTTCCTGGCTGGTCTGTTATGGTATAAATTATGTTTGACCTGCCACAAACTGAGCAGCTCCCTGTACCTATCTATAAACTGGCTCATAAACTCTGGCTTTTTGAACGGATTAATTATTTCTGCAAGACAAAAAACAAGAGAAAAACCCTAATGTCAGGTTAAACTCTTATAATCTTGTCCCAATATAGGCCTCAATCTAGAAGCAGTATTGGCCACTGATGCCCCAAGTTCAAATGTTACCTTCCTTCTCACGATCGGCACTTCCTCCACTCACAGATTGTACGTTTGACGCACGCATGTTACACTTTATATACACTGCGCATGCGTGAAATTCTGCCCTCTTCGCCCGCCCCTGACATTCTTTCTAGAATACTCCCTGCCCCTTCTCTTTCGGCGCAGTGGGGGAGGACATGGCAGAGACACAACAGGTGTGCAATTCCAGTAACGATGAGGAAAGCCTGGAGCCCGAAACATCACGATCCCGAAGGAGATTTAAGGCCTCAAATATGTCCTTTGTAGAGATGGTGGAGATGGTGGACATCTTGAAGAGGGCTGACTATGATGGGAAGTATGGACCTTACCTAAACCCAAATGTGAGAAAGGCCAAGATTCTGTCTAAAGTTGTGAGAAGTCTGCACAGGAATTTTGGGGTGAAACTGAGGGAGCAGGATCAGTACAGAAGGATCAAGAAAGTGCTTCTAAAAAGTAAGTATTTGTCCTGATTATTTGGGATGAGGTGCCTATTTGAAGGGTGTTATACCATGAACCAGACCTAATCCTTTGTTCTAAGTATTTGTCCTGTGTTCCTATTATTATTATTATTATTATTACTTGCATGCTGCTCCATGTGCTTTTCTTTGCTGTTGTACAGTTTAAAATGGCAACTTTCATGCTCGTGGGCACAGTAATCGGTCGTAGTAAACATCGTTCGTTCACCCACTAATAATACAATGTTTTTTGCAGATGCAGGTTAACTATATTTGGTCATGCCTATTTGTATTAAAATAAGTTTAGTACATTGTTGTCTAGATGTGTTTGTAACTAGAATTAAATTTCAAACTTGATTCAGTGTAATGTAAGGAGAGGACACTCAGCAGCTGTTTACACATCTGCACTCAGGAGCACTAGTGTGGGACACCAGAACAAACTTTTTAGGGTGTCCCACACAGGTGCTCCAGTGGATACTAGGGGTGTCTCCATGTGTGAATATTGTCAAAAAAATGTAAGTATTCCAGCTTTAGAAAGGGGAGAAAAATGTCTTCAGCTTGGAACTCAAAACAGACAGTTGTACCACACTTCAAAGCAATGTTTCTGTGACAGACTCACCCGGGATATTCCTATTTATGCCCTCAAATATCTGTGTGCTAAGTACACCTTTTTTTAAATACTCATAGTTGATAAAAGAATTGAGCCATCTGAGAACACCAGGGACCCCCCACCTCCAAAAGAAGGGGAACTCAGCACACAACCAGAGGATGTGGAGGAAGGAGAGGTGGTTGAAATTGTGACCACAACAGGTGAGTGTCTGAGACCACAGCTTCAGGTAATAGATGTATGCCTGCATATTTATAATACATGGTGTTTTTTTTTATTTTAGTAGATGTGCATGTTATGGAAGAAGATTCGCATTTCATAAGTGAAAGTGCACAAATGTTAATCTGGGACATCATGCTGTGTAGTCGGGATTTAGACATCATAAAGCAAAAAAACAATGATGTTGAACAAAAACTGAACATGATTGATGTATTAAGGAGAATCTAAATATCAACAAAATGACACTATTTTATATTTTTGGGGAGAAATGTCCTACATTTTTTTTGAAGATGCACACAGTGTGTCAACATGTGCTATCTGCCATCATGGGATATCAATGTATGCGTTTTGTGGGTGCAACCTCTTCCTCGCAACTCAAGTAGGTGAGAGGAAGAGGTTGCACCCCCAAAACACATCCATTGATCATCCATGATGGGAGCTAGCACATGTTGACAATAGGCATGGGATCAGGAGGGAAATCCTCATTTTGAATCCCAATTTTTGTGCATCTTCAAAATTTGGCATTTACAGGGGTGACATCACCCCATCTGATGAAGGCAATATCAACACAGTTTTGACATACTAATGTCTGATATTGCCTTCACTTTTTGTACATGGAACTTTGTAAGTTCCAAAGTTGTGTATGTTATGGTTTGAAACATGCCTGTTATTGCCAAATATAAAACTAAAAATGTCAAACTTAATTAAACAAAGATGTATTTTTGGTGGAAAAATGTTTTACAATGCACATGCGAATGTGCACGGAGTAAAAGATTTTATACTCAACAATGTGTGGCTTATTTCAATGTTCAATACCAGTTTTTGTATTAAGTTGCTGTTTACAGTGACAATGGGGGTTATTTAATAAGGCAAAATCCACTTGGCACTAAAAGTGCACTAGGAGAACCTAGGAGACAGCTAAAAGAAACACAAGCAGTAAATCAAATTCAAGATGATTTCAGATCAAAATAATTTTTAATTTTAAAAAAGGATTAAAAATTTGCTCGCATAGCTATGCCCCCCCCACCCGTAAAATAGTCCAGATACTTTTGATACACATCACGGGTGCTTTGGGGGGACAAGCCAGGATGGCCAGCTTCCAGGGCCGTCATTGTATTTATGTCCTGAATTGCGGCCTCAGGCCCACCTATAGTTTGGAGCATTTCTCCTTAAATAATTATGGAGAATACAGCACGCTAGCACTATGTGATTCAGTGTATACTCCGCCATATTGATTGCCATAAGGAATAGGCATAACTGGCTGGCCATTATACCAAATGCATTCTTAACCACTCTTCTGGCTCTGGCCAGCCGGTACTTAAAAACCCTCTTCTCCGGGGTGAGGGTCCTCTGGGGGAATGGCCTCATCAGATGTTCACCCAGACCAAATACTTCATCTGCGACAAACATAAATGGGAGTCCTTCCATGTTCTCTTCCGCAGGTGGCAATCCCAAGCTACCACTCTGGAGACATCCGTAGAACTTGGTCTGGGCAAAGACTACACCGACATTCTTCCCCACTTCCACATAGAGAAAATCTTATGTCGCCGACACCACCGCCATCAACACTATACTATGAAACTCCTTATAGTTAAAATAGTATGACCAGGAGTGGGGTGGTGGGATGATGTGGATGTGTTTCCCATTGATTGCCCCTCCGCAGTTGGGAAAGTCCCAACGCTCGACAAACTGGGAGGCCACAGTCTGCCATTCCTGTGGCATTGAAGGAAACTGTGGAGTTAAACCAGAAAAAAAAAAATAGTACTTTTGCACATAACATTGCAAGCAGATTAGACACAAACATTCTTGGCCAACATCAGTATAACATTTATTTTAAGGAGTATTTAAAGACAAAAATATAAGGTACATTTATTAGATTCCTCACCCCCTCCGATGGCCCATTGTAAAAATGTTAGGGTGGGTTCTAGACGAGTTTGGGAGCCCAAAAAAAAAAAAAAAAAAGCCTATGGCACTCTGCCTGAATTTAAGGACACAAATAACATTTGTACACATTTTAGGGGGTGTTTAGGGTAAAGCACTACAATGGAGCTGACAAAATACATTGTTAAGTGACTAGGCTAGGTGGGTATGGGCCCAGGATAGCATGCTGGGGAGGTTAGTGAAGGGAAATATGCATTAAGGACAAAAAAAGAGCATTAAAAACTTCCAGCATGCATGAGGACAAAGGGGACATTCACAGCATATTACAATCATGGTAATTAGGGAATGATGAAAGAAATACAATACATTAGCAAACATTAAATACATAGAATGTGATGTTAAAAGAGAAAATTTACCTTAATATAGTCCTTCTGCAGGACCTGAATGATGGCAGAACAGGTCTCTGGAATAATGATCCCCAGAGCCTGGGGGGGAGATGCCTGTTGAGAACTTGAGGTCCTGCAGACTTCTCCCTGTCGCCAAGTACCGCAACGTGGCGACTAGCCTCTATTCAGGAGTGATGGCATGCAGGTGCCCTGATTCGTAATATAAGGGGACAGTAAAGCCAACAGACAGTGAAAAACGGGGTCCATCATCCGGAGAAAATTCTTGAAATCATCATGATTATTCTCCTGGATCTCCCTCAACAAAGGCATATGACAGAATTGGTCACGCTGGAGCAACCAATTCTTGGTCCATGAACTCCTCCCCACCCTGTACATGGACTGGGCTTGTGTCAAAGTAAGAACCCCAGCACCAAGCCCCCGCATAGCATGAACTCGATGAGTACGTACCCACAACATGGCTTCAAAAAGGTCGGCTGGTCAGAACGAACTTAACAGAAAGCACTGAAAAACAGAAAGGCCTGAGAAGAGCAGGCTGAAAATCAGAAATGAGCGGACAAGAACGCACTGAAAAACAAATACGTACTATAATAATAGTAATAATATCATTATTAATAATAATACGTACTGAAACCCAGATGCGAACTGACTACACACACTGAAGAACAGATATGAACACACAAGCACAAACTGAAGTGCAGTAACGATCAGAAAAGCACGAGGCTGAAGAGCGCGAACCATCTCTCACCAAACTTCTACTAAACACGAGAAGAACACGAGATTAGCAGAAGGAGCCCAAAGGGTGGCGCGCTTCGTATGGAACTTACCTTTTCTAGTCCCATTGTACGTGTTGTTGTTTCTTGATGGTCAAAAGTTCAGAGAACTTGTGTGATCGTGTGTATGCAAGACAAGCTTGAGCGGAATTCCGTCCGAAAAAACATCCAAGGTTTTTCCAATGAAAATTCAGATTGTGTATACGTGGCATTAAAGTGAAATAAAAATGAAATATTCCTTTAAATATCATGCCTGGGGGTGTCTATGGTATGCCTGTAAAGTGGCACAATTTTCCCGTGTTTAGAACAATACCACAGTAAAATTACATTTCTAAAGGAAAAAAGTAATTTAAAACTGCTCACGGCTGTAATGGATTGTCGGGTCGCTCATAAAAGATAAAACTCATTGAAAAAAAATGGCATGGGTTCCCCTCAGTCCATTACCAGGCCTTTTGGGTCTGGTATGATTATTAAGGGGGAACCAAAAATTAAAAAAAAAAAAAAATTGCGTGGGGGCCCCCCCCAAAAATCCATACCAGGCCCTTCAGGTCTGGTATGGATTTTAAGGGGAACCCTGTGCTAAAATTAACCACTTCCCATCCAGGCCAATTCTGACATTTCTCTCCTACATGTAAAATTCATTATTTTTTTGCTAGAAAATTACATAGAACCCCCATACATTATGTTTTTTAGCAAAGACCCTAGAGAATACAAAGGCGGTCATTGCAACTTTTTATCTCACACAGTATTTGCGCAGCAGTTTTTCAAACACTTTAAAAAAAAAAAAAAAAAAAAAAACAGTTTCATGCTTAAAAAAAAAACAAAACATTAAAAAGTTAGCCCAATTTTTTTGCATAATGTGAAAGATGAAGATATGCCGAGTAAATAGATACCTAACATGTCATGCCTCAAAATTGCACACGCTCATGGAATGGCGCCAAACTTTGTTATCTAAAAATCCCCATGGATGACGCTTTAAAATGTTTTACTGGTTACATATTTTGAGCTACAGAGAAGGTCTAGGGCTAGAATTATTGCTCTCGCTCTAACATTCGTGTCTGATGTTCACCGTTTTCAAATGTGGGCGGGATTTACTTATGCATTCGCTTCTGCGTGCGAGCACACAGGGACAGGGGCGCTTTAAAAAATTTTTTATTGTTAATTTTACTTTTCTTTTTTTAGTTTGACGTTTAAAAAAAAAAAATAAAAAATTTGATCACTTTTATTCCTATTACAAGGAATGTAAACATCCCTTGTAATAGGAATATGGCCTGATCGGTCCTCTTTACAGTGAGATATGGGGTCAATAAGACCCCACATCTCACCTCTAGACTGGGAAGCCTGAAATAAAATAAAAAATATATAAAAACGATCTCGGCTTCCCAGCCGAGGCGGCGCCATTCGTTTGAATGCAGAGGCCGGGCGTGACATCATAACATTGTGCCCGGCCTCCGAACGATCATAGAGACTCCAGCGACCATCTGGTCCTCTGGAAATCTCTATCGTCACCATCCGGGACCGCCGGATCCTGTGTTCGACTCACCGATGGAAGCGGTGAGTCGGTAGAAGCACCGGAGGGTGATGGGAGTGGGGTGTCCCCTCTCGCCTCCCATAAGAACAATCAGGCAGTGGAACAGCCACTATGATCACTCTAATGGTGCAGGGAATCACCAGCTGAAAAAGCCGATATCTGAACGATGCCTGTAGCTGCAGGCATCATTCAGATATACCCCCACAAATTCAAGGATGTCATATGACATACCTTGGGTGGGAAGTAGTTAAAAAAAAAAGGCATAGGGCTCCCCCAAAATCCATACCAGACCCTTATCTGAGCACGCTACCTGGCAGGTCGCAGGAAAAATGTTGATGGGGACAAGGGCCTCATCCCCACAACCCTTGCCCGATGGTTGTGGGGGTCTGCGGGAGGAGGACTTATCAGAATCTGGAACGCCACGTAATGTCAGAGGAAGGAGGTGTCACCCATTTACTAAACCGAGTGGCACCGCCTTCAGCTATATAACAGCTGTCACCGAGAAGAAGCGTCACTCGGCGAGAGCCTCCCATGGAGGCGGAGCTGTTGCAGCTTTATTTTTCTTTTTTAGGCTTTTAGGGCAGCGTGAGATGGAAGTACATCGTGGGACATTTTTATTTTTTTATCTTTTAATAAAAGACTTGTCCCAAAGTGTCTCATGTCTTTTTTACTATTTTTTACACTTTTTGTGAAATGCTAGGGGTACAATATACCCGTTGAGGACATTTTCTCACAATAGCAGCAGCTCCAATAGGAGTCGTCCCGTCTCCTACATTGTATAGAGGACAATGTGATCAGCTCATTCAATTAACATAAACACAGGCAGTTGGAGTTGATGACACCAGCATCTCCTCACAGGATGTGTCCCAACAGTATGAGTCAGCCTTATCAGCAGGGGGCTGCTGGAGGAGTCCCCCCTCCCTCTTCAGGGACACAAATCCCAGATGACCACAGCAAGGAGTCCCCAACAGAATCAAACAACATACAATATATACATATATACACGACTGAGTCCAATTAGTACAGTTCAGACTGGATTTCTAATTCACCTCACAAAAAGTATTGTTCCATTGAAAATCCAGGGCCCATAATCAAAAGGCAAGAGGCTTGCATTCAGTCCTCTCCAACAGCCTCTGTCCCGGCTAGGTCTGTCACACCCGTTACCAATTCACATGGGGGGGAAGCCGGGATCTAGGGGTCCCCTTGTTAAAGGGGGCTTTCAGATTCCGATAAAGAATATGTCATTTTTATAGTTTCACTTTAAGCATTATTAAAATCACTGCTCCCGAAAAAATGGCCATTTTTAAAACTTTTTTTTGCATGTCCCCTGGGGCAGGACCCGGGTCCCCAAACACTTTTTATGACAATAACTTGCATACAAGCCTTTAAAATTAGCACTTTTGATTTTTCATGTTCGTGTCCCATAGACTTTAATGGTGTTCACGTGTTCGTCTGAATTTTTTGCCTGTGCGCATGTTCTGGTGTGAACCGAACCAGGGGGTGTTCGGCTCATCCTTAATAAGAAAGAAAGAAAAAGAAAGAAACAGAAAGAAAAAGAAAGAAAGAAAAAGAACGAGGAAAGAAAGAAAGAAAAAGGAAAGAGGGGAAGGAAAAAGAGGGAAAGGAAAGAAAGGGGTGGGAGGGAGAAAGGGTAAAGTAGGGGGAAGGGAAAGAGGTGGAGGGGGGAGAAGGGAAGGGTGGGGTGGGGGGGGGAAGGTGGGGGAGTAAGAAAATCTTACCTTAACCTGTTGCTGACCTGCCCACTGTCATATGACGATGGAGCGGTGCGGCTCTTGTTCTGGCCTGCCATTATATGATGACGGCCCATTCACTCAGGGCATGCGCACGTTGGCAGCGTGTCACCGAGACTCAGCACGTCACCGACAGGGGTGAACAGCCATTGAGCATGGCTGTTCACCATGTTATCGGCCGCAATTACGTCATGGCTGATCACAAATGGGTATTCCCAGCTTTAGACCGCGCAATCGGGAACACGCAGCGCCTCATGTCAGTGGCGGTGTGTTTCCAGGAACACTGCTCGTCACCGACAAGGGTAAACAGCCAATGGCTGGCGGCTGTTTACCACGTCATCAGCTGTGATCCATTCACAGCCGATCACCAAATGTAAACATAGACCGTTTACTAGCTGTTACCGGCTCTTCTCTCCTCACACACCATTTCCAGTGTAAACAGAGAAGAGCCAGTGAGCAGTGAGTTACCGATCTATGTATTGTACTGTACCAACACAAAAAAAAAAAAAAAAAAGAGAACCTGTCACATCACCCCCCCATTACAGCTGTCACCCAACAGTCACCACATCAGTGCTTATATAAGTGCACCTGTCACCCATCAGTGCATCTGTCACCCATCAGTGCCCACAAAGTGCACCTGTCACCATCAGACATAACAGCAAAGGGGGTCCCCTAGTGGTGGACTTTTCAGGCACATGTAGCAATCATAAAAGAGGTATACTTGGTACAATATAATTTATTGAATTAACATAATAAAATATAACAACAACTGTAACATCTATTGTTTAGGAATGTAATATACAGAGTTTCGAAGCAGTACTTATTCACCCGACATGTTTCGGGGTCAATTAAACTCCTTCCTCAGGGGTAGTGTATGCTTTAGATAGTTCTGTGTTAAAGAAGATATATTGAAAAGATAATAATCAATATCTGAGTATCCATCAATAAAGCATTTCATAATGTAATTTTCATATCTGATACACTTACATGAAACACTGTATTGGCTGACTTGACTTTCCATAAAATTTGTGATTAAAAACAGCGACAGTGACAAAGTCTGTCTGCCCAGTATGCTCTTGATTCCAAATTGAACAAACATCTATGTGTTGGAGATGATGTAAACAGGTAGAAGTGGGTTTTTTGTACTCCACCAAGAGAATATATATGTTGTTCTCTTCAAAAAGAAAAGAAAAGCCCAAGAAATATGGGCGTAAACTAAATGCTTGAGGCTCCACTGAGGCTGAGAGGCAAATCCTGCAAAAAATGTAATAACATAATATAGTAGGAGGTCCTATTTTAATATAGTAAGAAAGTTGGTTTGCAAAATTAAGTTCATACCTGAAGGTGGCTCAAAAGTTGATGTTCATAGGTGTATATATTGATAGCTAGAGAGGTAGTAGATAAGATAGGATATTCAATTAGTTGTCTATTTGGATTGCAGGTATTATTTTAAATTATTGTGTCCTTGCGCTAAAGGGTTGCTTAGAAAGAAATAATATAGATACTGTGATGTTAGGTGGCCAGGTGGGACTAGATTTGCTTGGCAGAGTCACATGTACAGTATGTATAGTGAGGCTAGGTCTAAAGTATAGTAGTCATCGTATAGTTAATCTTATATGATCTATAAAGTATAGTAGTCCTCATATAGTTAATCTTGTATAGGGTTAATCTATCAGGTTGACTGGGAGTCAACAGAGAGGTCCCAGACAGAGCCAAATATAGATGTAATTAGCAGGAGGGGGGGGGGGTTAATGGCAGGATCAACAGAAATTTTTTTTGAGAAACAATGTTAAATAACATTTTCCTATTCATTATATATTTAGAAAGTACCTGCTTCAACATATTAAGAAAGTTGTATGGGGTCCAAAGCATCATATACATCAAAAGACAAAGTTAATGGCAGGATCAACAGAATTTCTTGCATAGGAAAATAGTAAAAAAACATTTTCTTATTGAATACATATCAAGGATGTAGATAGACAGATAGTCCGAGTCTTTGGACTGATTATTATAAGATGGGCAGAAAGGGGAGGTTAATGGCAGGATCAACAGAAATTTTTTGAGAAATAGTGTTAAACCACATTTTCCTATTCGATATCAAGGAGTGCAAATGGGCAGAGAGAGTCCAGATCATAGAATTAATGAGTAAGGCATAGGTATATCGCAAAAAATAAAAAAATAAATAATGAATGAAGCAGCTTACACTTATATAATATATCAAGTGCTATATATTCTATATTACCAAAAAATGCGATAACACATCCGTGTATAAATATATATATTGATCTGTGCTCCTATGTCCACATGCACATCTGAGAGGTACATAAATTAAACATAGCAGGTAATATTCAATGTTTATCGTGCCGTATACAAGTACAATAAAAGGATAGTGTAGTGCTAGTATGGTAATACACTAGGATAGTAATAATTAGTAGAAAATCATTATTGTCCTATTTGTTCCAGTCTCAGAAGCTAAGGATAGATAGATATAACTGGACCACCCGCACCAGAATCCCAGAGTTTAGAGGGGAGAACAAAGCAAGGGAGAGAGGAATCTCAATATTATTGTTCCCTACCCCCTGAGTAAAAACCCTCAAGAAATGGCTTGAACCATATTGTTTCATTGAAGCCCGGAGGTTGGGTGGCCTTTAATCTATATATCCATCTTGATTCCATCTGTAATAGGCTCTTGTTCCAGTCTCCCCCTCTGGGGAGACTATATTCTTAACCATTTCCCCATTTTCATCATCTGTGCTGACCATTTCCCATGCTTCCACAAATAACCATGCCACTGCCTTCCACGTGAACTGACCCTGGCCTGTTTTTTGACTATGCCTCTGCCAACCGTTTGGACTGCTTCCACGTGAACTGACCCTGGCCTGTTTTATCAACTACACTTCTGCCTACCGCTTGGACTGCTTGCACGTGAACTCACCCTGGCCTGTTTTATGGACTATGATTTTGCCTTCCGTTTGGACTGATCTGTTTCCCTGCTACTGTAGTACACAGGGGTCTCACATGTGAGGGGCTTTAGAAATGCTTTTCCGGATGGAGAAAACAATTTTTTTTTGTTGTCTCCAGGCTTCGTAGTTTCTGGATTAGGGTCTGGAGTCTTCATAGAGATTTGGGTGGGTCGAAGCCTCTACCCCTGTGCACAGGTCTTACCTGATTGTGGCCCTCAGCCTGCTGCTGACTTAATGCCGCCACCCCCCTGCCTGCAGCATAAACTGACCACACTTCTGCCTGCTACCTGGACTATGGAAATAATTAGCTGTAGCAAGAGGCAGTATGTTTATGAAGGGCTGGGGAGCAGTACAATAATGAGTGCAGGCAGGTAACGGTGTACCAGGACCAATATTATGGCTGTGCTGGCTGTCTCTGCCTGGACAATTTCTATGGACAAATGCTTTGGCTGTGCTGACAATATCCTTGTGCTGACTATAGACAATATTCCTGCCTGCTGCCTGGATAATTACTATTGTTGCTAAGCACATCCCTGCATCCTCCCTGCTGCCTGCTCACCTCTGGGGACACTACCAAAACCACAGGTAATACTTTTTTTTACCCTTTCCTCATTAGAATTTATTTTGGAGTATAATTTTTGGTATGTAAATGCTATGTTTTAGAAAAATAAGGGCCTTTAAAAATAATAGGTTGTCAGGAAATTAGAAGTGTATTTTATGCTTGTAGAACGCCTGAAGGTGCTACTTCAATGGTGGGCCTCTGTATGTGGCCAGGCTGTGTAAAAGACTCAAACATGTGGCATCGCCTGACTCAGGAGGAGAAGTAGAATGTATTTTAGGGTGTTATTTTTGCTATGTACATGCTATGTGTTGGAAGTATCTTAAAAATTGACAACTTTGTGGAAAAAAAAGCGTTTTCATTTTTTTTCCACATTTTCCAAAAATTTCTGGAAAAAGAACTGTTCAAAAGACTCATTATGCCTCATAGATTATACGTTGGGGTGTCTGCTTTCCAAAATAGGGTCATTTTGTTTGCGTTTCCATTGTCCTGGTGCTCCAGGGCCTTCAAAAGTATAATAAGTGGTTGAGAAATGAGATGTGTAATTTATGCTTGTAGAATGCCTGAAGGTGCTACTTCACTGGTGGGCCTCTGTATGTGGACAGGCTGTGTAAAAGTCTCACACATGTGGTATTGCCATACTCAAGAGGAGTAGCAAAATGTATTTTGGGGTGTCATTTTTGCTATGTACATGCTATGTGTTGGAAATATCTTAAAAATGGACAACTTTGTGGAAAACAAATGCATTTTCATTTTTTTTCTAAAAACTTTTGGAAAAAATTAACCATTCAAAAGGCTCATTATGCCTCATAGATTATATGTTGGGGTGTCTGCTTTCCAAAATGAGGTCATTTTGTGGGTGTTTCCATTGTCCTGGTGCTCCAGGGCCTTCAAAAGTGTAATAGGTGGTTGAGAAATGAGATGTGTAATTTATGCTTGTAGAACGCCTGAAGGTGCTACTTCACTGGTGGGCCTCTGTATGTGGACAGGCTATGTAAAAGTCTCACACATATAGTATTGCCATACTCAGGAGCAGTAGCATAATGCATTTTGGGGTGTAATTTTTGCTATGTACATGCTATGTGTTGGAAGTATCTTAAAAATGGACAACTTTGTGGATAACAAATGTGTTTTCATTTTTTTTCCACATTTTCCAAAAATTTCTTGAAAAAAATTAACCGTTAAAAAGACTCATTATGCCTCATAGATTATACGTTGAGGTGTCTGCTTTCCAAAATGGGGTTATTTTGTGGGCGTTTCCATTGTCCTGGTGCTCCAGGGCATTCAAAAGTGTAATAGGTGGATGAGAAATGAAATGTGTAATTTATGCTTGTAGAACGCCTGAAGATGCTACTTCACTGGTGGGCCTCTGTGTGTGGCCAGGCTGTGTAAAAGTCTCACACATGTGGTATCGCCATACTCAAGAGGAGTAGCAGAATGTATTTTGGGGTATCATTTTTGCTATGTACATGCTATGTGTTGGAAATAACTTAAAAATGGACAACTTTGTGGGAAAAAAATGCGTTTTAATTTTTTTTCCACATTTTCCAAAAACTTCTGGAAAAAAATGAACTGTTCAAAAGACTCATTATGCCTCATAGATTATACATTGGGGTGTCTGCTTTCCAAAATGGGGTCATTTTGTTTTCCTGAGGTTTATATATCAGGAGATGAGGAATACTTCTACTATTAGTAAATGAATGGGGAATGAATGTCACTGCAGAGGAGATGGACATCAACCAACAGACATGGCCCAGATAGAATAGGACCCTGTACCCCCGTAGAGAGATGAACAAACATTAGGTTAAACTAATTTCAAAGATCAACTTCTAAAAATAGAGAGTGAGTTAGACAAAAAGTAAGTGTCACGGAACGTCCCACACTCCGCTTGAGTGCTTCCGTCATATACCGCTTCCTCCCAGCTGTATACAGATATCCCAACCTCTCTGAGCACAAACAAGGCGACACTTACTTGTTGCTACCAAGAACTCACTTTATTTAGAATCACAATTACAAGACTTTATATGCTGTTGGAACCTCCTCTAACAATAAACTGTAACTTAATTAACATGAGCTAATTATCTAATCCTTTATACAGCCTAGGTGACTGAGACATGACCTTTCACCCAGACTTGTGGTCACCGAGCGTCACACAGTTATATCAACACAATAGCTGGAGCTAATTACAATTATCAATACAAACAAAACCTAATTAACATGAGCTCCAATAGGAGTCGTCCCGTCTCCTACATTGTATAGAGGACAATGTGATCAGCTCATTCAATTAACATCCATCCTGGGAGATATTGTGGACAAATATTACTGTCCCATTTTAAGTAATCCAAGATATATTTTCTCACTCACCCTGTGCCAGGATGGCACAGGGTGACTTAGACATAAGATGTATTCTGAGTTCCACGGGCCCCCCCGTCACATCTCTCCCCTTTCGGCAGAAGACTAACACAGGAGGAGACCCCAGATGGGTTGACTCCGAAGTTAGTAAGTAGCTCCAGTCCTCTAATGCCTGTACCTACACAGTACCCCAAACAAATTGTTCCAAACAGAGTATTACTCACCCAGCCAACCTCTGCCTCTCTCAGAGAACATATCTGCCGCTGGGGAGAGGCCTGGACTGGCTCTTCTCCCTGGAATGATTTCTGCCGCTGGAGAGAAGACAGGGTGTCTGGGCTCACTCTGTCATGCTGTTGGGGATCTGGGCCCACTGCCCACCATCCCTGGAGTATACAGGTGGAGACTGAAGTCCCATCCACCTTCACAGGAAATCCATCCTCTGTTAGTTGAGGGCAGAGTCCAGCAGTCCTCGGCCCTGTTGCCAGCCCTTCTGCTGGAAACCCCACACCATCTGTTCCGGCTAACTGTTGGAGAGGGAGGCCGACTGCCCCGCCTCCCTGGAACTCTGTAGTTGTTGCCGGTGCTGGGCAGAGGTTGGTAGCACTCTGCCCTGTTGCCAGCACGTCTGCTGGGGACTCCGCATCCTCTGCTCCGGCTAACTGTTGGGGCAGGAGGCTGGCTTCCTCCACTCCCAAACTGTGTAGCTGCCATTGGGGAGGTGAGCCGGCTGCTTCCTTTTCCATTCCCTCATCTGGCTGCTGGGACGACATGTTGATGGTACTGTCTCCCAGGTACATGGATCTTTGCTGGGGAGGAAAGCCCACTTCCTCCACCCTGGCCAACTGTTGGGGAGGGACAACACACACCTCCTCTCCCTTCTCCCCCTGTATCTGCTGCTGGGAAGTGATTGCCATCTTCTCAGCCTGAGCCTCCACAATTGCTGCAGGTGTGGGGCAGAGGTCTTGAACCCTCTGTCCGGTTGCCAGCACTTCTGCTGGGGGTTTGCCAGGTGGTTCCTCCTCTACAGAAACGTCTATTAAATCCCCAGTCTCTGGAATTGGTAAAAGTGTGGGACAGAGGTCTTGGACCCTCTGTTCAGTTACCAGATCTTCAGCTGGAGAAGTTTGTTTTAACTCCATAGATGCTGCTGGCAGAAAATCACATGTCCCTGTCAGTGTTGTGGGAGAAAGGCCGACTACCTCTTCTCTCAGGAAGGCTGAAGCCACTGTTGGTGCTGGGCAGAACACAGTGAACTTTGGCCCTGATAGCAGCTCTTCTGCTGGAGGCTCATCAGGTTGTTCTTCCTCAGCAGAAAAGTCTATCAAATCCCATGTCTCTGCAACTGATGTCTGGGGATAGAGGTTCACCATCTCCTGTCCATGGAACCCAGAAGATGCTATCATTTCTGGGCAGAGGTTAGCAGAGCTCTGCCCTGTTATCAGCACTTCAGGTTTGGGGACGGCAATCTCCGGATTTTCCACTGCCGATTCTCTGGCATGCTGCTGAACTTGTTCTAGCAGTTTCCTGTATGCCCTTTCCAGATGCTGTTCCTTCCTTAGCAAATGGTCCAGATCAGGTTTGAGCTCTGAGACCCCTGCAAGACCGAGCATAGACTCTCTATAGTCTCTCAGGTCCTCAAGGTCAGGTTCCCCTTCATCGCCAAACATAAAAAGATCTGTAAGGTTCTCCCACAGCAATCCAGGGCCGCCAAAGTCATATCCCTCCAGAGAGCATTCTGTTGTCTCCCCTAAATATCCCTCCTCTGCGTGCCATTGCAGGGCCCGATAATGATTGTCCAGCTCTATCTCCTGCTGGACCAACCTGTCCAACTCAGTCACCCATTGCTCCTGGGGCTGCTCTCCCAGGAATGCCATCTGCAATGCCCGTTGGTCACTGGCCCGTTGCTCTTGGGTTGGAAAGCACTTGCCCTGTTTTATACCAGCGAGACGGAGGGCTGCAATCCAGAGCTCCACCCGAATCAGCTGCCTGAGCTCCAGGTATTCATCCTCCGACACAGTCCTGGTGTACATTGAAAGGATGATCCGCAGCAGCCCCGGGAATTCTGATGCCAGGTCCATATCTCCGCTGGGGTGACTGAAGTCTGCTATGCTGATCTTGGATCCAGTTGGAGGTTTGGATGTCCCAGACTTCAGGAAGCTTTCCCGCTGCTTGCCACCAATGTCACGGAACGTCCCACACTCCGCTTGAGTGCTTCCGTCATATACCGCTTCCTCCCAGCTGTATACAGATATCCCAACCTCTCTGAGCACAAACAAGGCGACACTTACTTGTTGCTACCAAGAACTCACTTTATTTAGAATCACAATTACAAGACTTTATATGCTGTTGGAACCTCCTCTAACAATACAACTGTAACTTAATTAACATGAGCTAATTATCTAATCCTTTATACAGCCTAGGTGACTGAGACATGACCTTTCACCCAGACTTGTGGTCACCGAGCTTCACACAGTTATATCAACACAATAGCTGGAGCTAATTACAATTATCAATACAAACAAAACCTAATTAACATGAGCTCCAATAGGAGTCATCCCGTCTCCTACATTGTATAGAGGACAATGTGATCAGCTCATTCAATTAACATCCATCCTGGGAGATATTGTGGACAAATATTACTGTCCCATTTTAAGTAATCCAAGATATATTTTCTCACTCACCCTGTGCCAGGATGGCACAGGGTGACTTAGACATAAGATGTATTCTGAGTTCCACGGGCCCCCCCGTCACAGTAAGTATGATGTTGTAGTAACTTTGAGTGCAGATAAGATTGTATATGTTGGCATGAACACTAATGTGTAGATACCTAATTTCTCACACCCCCTGAAACAAATCCCTCTAAGAAGGTTTAGCTAATCATGTCATTAAGATCCAGAGGCAGCCCCAAAAGTCACTCTCCGGCAATCCATCATGTTTTACGCTGGGGCATCGTCTTGTTCCAGTCACCCCCCATGATTGGATGCACTTGGTCTAACACTAGGAATTTGATTTTTGGAAAAATCCCAAAATGAACTTCCCTGACATGTCTGGATCACTATTTATCATACTAAGTACATGTCTGTACATTCTTTTATGAAATTTAAGCTTGGTTTTACCTATAGAAAAGGACCCACAGGCGCATAAAAGTGGGTACACTACCCCACATGTTTTACAATTAGCAAACTGGAGTGGTTTGATTATGTTGCCATTGGGCAATCTTATTATGTTGGTTTCCGTATTCATAAATTGGCAATAGGGGCACCCTCCATTTAAAGTTCCCTAGACATTTACAGGGATTCTTTCTGAAGTGGCCTGTGAATTCAATCTAGACTAGACAGTCTTTAAGGGATCTTGACCTACAATATGAAGGTGGGGTTGCTGCTATGAAATAATTTAAAGTGGGATCAATTTGCAATAAATGCCAAAGTTTGGCTAAGATTTTCTTAAGTTTTTTGTGTTGTTTCTTATATGTCATGATAATCCACACTGGATTGGATTGAAATATGTCTGATTATACCGGAGTATTTTTAAAAAGAAGATCTTGTCTCATATGGTTGTTAGCTCTTCTGTAGGCTTTCTTTAAACATGTGTGTGAGTACCCGCTTTGTAATAGTCTATCTCGCAAGTTTGCGGTTCAGTTTTAAATGTCATTTTTTCAGAACAGTTGCAGTGAATTTGCAGATACTGACTGTATGAATTTATTTGATGAGGGGTTCTGGGTGTGAACTCGTTGCCTGTAATATCGTGGCACACGCTGTTTATTTGTAGAAAAGGGTGCTTGCTAATTTACCATTGACTTTTTTGATTATGGTAACATCTAAGAAAGTTATTTTGTTTGGATCATAAGACATTGTGAATTTTAGATTAAAGTCATTAGTGTTCATGGCTGCCATGCACGTCTCAAGAGACTCAGTTGTGCCATTCCAGACCACGAAAACATCATCTATATAGCGGTACCAAACCAAAATAATATCCGTCAATGGTGTGAGACTTTCATCCACCAATAAAGATTGTTCCCACTCCCAAGGTACAGATTGGCATAGGATTGGGCACAACATGTCACCATCACTATGCCCTGCACCTGGAGGTAGTGGCACCCATCGAAAGAGAAAAAATGGTTGGGAATAAAATGAATTCCAAGACAAGGAGTACGAATTAATGTAAGTCTAGATTTCGCAGTTACATAGACCTCTTATATATACCCATTACTATTCGCAGTACTTACCACCTGTCAGAGCACCCGCCAGTGCCGGCTTCCTCTAGGTGGCATCCATGGGACATCTCTCGCCCCCCCTTTCTGATGTGTGTACTGCCTCCATACCTACCATTACAGCCAAGATGACAAGTAACTAAAGGCGTTTACCTGTAGCCCATTTCTGTATGTATTGGATTATTTGTCATTTTAACATCATGATATATCTCTCTCTGTACAAACAATTCAATTATCTCCTTAATTAATTCCCCGGAAGAAAGGTTACATACCTGAAATGTGTCGGTTGAACTAGAGAAAATACCAGCTTACCAAATATATCAGATACCTTGATGACTGTGTAAATCAGCCAGCTGTTGTTTTTTTATGAAAATGTATTGTTTTTGTATCATGCTTTTTTTGCTATATGTTTTTAACAAATTGAATACATTGTTATACTTTTGTACAATGTGGTGTGTTGCCTGCCATTAAAATCCCAGCTCTTAAGGGGGTCTAACCTTTTTTTACGTATAAATTTTTTGCAGATCTTTTGTGAGAGCTAGTATTTTTTGCCAATTCTTTTTATTGTGATCTGCTGCCAATTTAACAAGGCGTCCTCAAAGGACTGCTTTATGGGCAAGCCAAAGGGTTGTAGTTGAGATGTCTGGGGTGGACTTCAATGTAAAATAATCTTCAATAGCACAAGCAATCTTCTTTTGGCAAGTGGGATCTGTTAGTAAGTATTCATTGAGTCTCCAGGAATAGAGACTCAATGGTGTAGAAGAGAGGTCAATAACATGAGTGCTTAGGGTAGTTATGTGGTGGTCTGACTATGGGCAAGGGTGAATTAATGCTCCTTGTGAGTTTGATAATATAATAGGTGTGCAAAAGATTTAATCCAAGTGCACATAGGAGTCATGAAGGTGTAAATAAAATGTATATTTACGAACTCCAATGTTTAGGGCTCGCCATGAGTCAATACGTTGTAATGAGTTCAGGTGTATACAAATAGATTTGGTAAAAGCTTTAGAATTTGGTGTTTGTTTACTCTGATCTAAATGAGGCTGCGAGACTAAGTAAAAATCTCTGCCTACCATGATGTGAGAAGAGTGATAGTGTTGTAAGATTGGGTGAAAAAAGTTGCCTGAGCTTCATATAGTGCATATACATTGGCAATGGTCAAATCCTTTAATAATGACAAACCAGACATTAAGATCCTTATACACGTGTTGAACCTCCATTGGAAAGGAGTGATGGAGAAAAATAGGGACTCCTTTGGTTTTGGAAATGACAAGGGTATAGAATAATTGGTTATGAGCTTTATGGAAGAAAGTAGGATGGTTATCTTTTGAAAAATGAGTTTCTTGTAACAAAATAATCTTAGCACCTATTTTTTTTATAATGTAAGAATGTTTTCTTACGTTTGGAGAATTAAAACTTTGGACATTATGTGAGATAGAAATAATCGCCATGATGGGCGGTGATATTGTAAAATATCTTCAGGAAGTAGGATGATGGCAAAAAGGTTATATAAAAAATTACTGGGAGTCACCATTCAGTTAAAGATAGAGGTGTCAACACAGCATACAAAAATAACAAAAATGGGGTGTTCATCCAATGTAGTAAGTACCTTTGAATAAGGCTTTTTACTGTACCACAAAAATTACCCAAAAAATGAAACAAGATATTTATAAGAAACATACAGTATGTAGGTGAGAGGGTATAAAACATCTAGTAGTGAAAATGGAGTCGGGGAAAGATTCCAGACCCAACCAACAAAAAGACCATGTGAAGGTCCCAAACAAGTCGAACCAAGTTGGAGCTCAAACATTGGATCAAAGTGGTAAAATAAAACCAGCTTAAAAGGAAAGTAGAAAAAAACTCAAAAATTTCTGGGTTTGCTCCAACAAACTAGGGGGTAAAAACTGAGTGGGGGAAAATAATGTCAACATAGAGGCAGGCAGCCACAATTTCCAACAATAAGTGTTAACTGTACAAAGTGTGTAATGCTATAATTCTGCATATCAACAGGTTTGCAATGTGAGGTACTGAACATGCATCAATGTAATCCCAAATAAAGTCACTAGATGACAGTAGAGAGTTTAAGAATATTCGTCTATTCAGAGCAATGCAGAATTATAAACCGAATTAAACAGAGGTGAATACTGTGAAATGTCCTTCAAGTTAAGAGGGATTTGGACATCTTGCTTCATGACGGATTCTACGCCTGTCTCTGCATGGAGAAGGTGTGTTCCAAATAGGGATAGGATGTGGTGTAGATTGCGTACGAGGTAAGTTCACAGGATCCAGAAGATCTAGCTTTACAAAATATCTTGGCCCTCAGGGATAGAAGTGGCAATGTAGGTTGTACCATTGTGTGGAATTATCAGTTTAAATGAGAAGCCCCAATGATAGCAGATCCCCGTGACAGAGGTGATTTCCTTCATCTTCCTGCATCTATCAAGTGTGGCTTGTGAGATATCAGGGTAAATTTGCAGTGAGACCCCATCAAGCATTATATTCCTGCAGTTATGTGCCGCATGCAATATTTCTTTTTTGACTAAAAAGTCTTTCATGCATAAGACAATGTCCCTGGATGGTTTATTTGGAGGAGGTTTAGCTCTTAGGGCACAGTAAATACAATCACAAGTAAAAGAGTGAGCGTCATGATTTGGTAGCAGAGATTGAAAAAGCTTTATAGTGTAGAAAGGAAGATCAGTAACTGATTCTGGAGCCCCCTAATTCTGAGGTTATTTCTTCGGTTTCTGTTATCAAGGTCCTCAATATTAATTTGGAGTTGAAGGAATGCAGTAGAAAGAGCTTCATGCTCCCTTGAGAGATTATTAAAGGCAATAGCAATTTCATCATGCTTAGTTTCAAGAAGATCTGTGGGTAATACAGCAATCACTTGTGATAATATTGTGGTAGATTTCTGCAGCTCCAACTTGAAATGTGTTAGTAATTTGGAGCAGTGGATTTGCACAGAGCAGCCTTGATTCTCCTCTTCTTAGGTGCCTTTTTGCTGCTCCTGGCCCCTCCCTCCTGTTGAGTGCCCCCACAGCAAGTTGCTTGCTATGGGGGCACCCGAGCTGAGCTGCAGCTCCATGTGTCCATTCAGACACGGAGCTGCCGTCCAGCCACACCCCTCTCTCTCCTCGTTGGCTAACTGACTTTAAGAGCCAATGATGTCACTGCTTTGTCTCAGCCAATCAAAAAGGAGAGTCTTGGATGGCCGAGGGACTCGTGGACATCGCTGGCCCCATCTCTGTCGCTTGACAGAGATGGGGCTCAGGTAAGTATTAGGGGGTGCTGGGGAGGCTGCTACACACAGAAGACTTTTTATTTTAATGCCTAGAACGCATTAAGATAAAAAATCTGGCAGGTAGGAGTTCACTTTAGAATCACTGGCCAGAGTGAAGAGAACAGATCTGGTTTCTGTATCACAGATATACTTTCTAGTGCAGATTGAGTAGAGTTGCTTCCATGTTAGAATGGTCTGCCTTGTAGAGAATAAAATGAGGCCTCAATCAGGAGGAACCTTGGTTTCCTTGCTGCAGTATTTTCTATGTGTACAGAGCTCCAAAGCTGACATTCTGTGGACAGCCAATGTAAATCTCTCCTATGTGTTGGACAAAAGGACACTGTTTGAGGAGGGAGAGATTGGGTTCTTTGGCCATGACTCACCAGTGGACAGAGCTTATGGACTGGTGGTTCTACCAAAGAATCATAGGAATTCAAATTTTTATGCATGTACATCCAATGTGAACTTCAGTATTCCAGAGAACTGGAATGGACCTTGGATTGCACTTATACAGTGAGGAGGGGGCTGCACCTTTGGTCATAAAATAAATGCTGCTTCTATGGTGGGAGCCAGAGCAGTGGTCATATACAACACCAATGGAGATGACAATGAGGTCATTGAAATGTCTCATCCAGGCACAAAAGATACAGTTGCCATCATGATAGGAAACATGAAAGGGAATGAAATTGTAAGCTTGGTTTGTAATGGCATTCAAGTCACCATGGTGATTGAAGTGGGAAAGAAACATGGTTCTTGGGTAAACCACTATTCCATCATCTTTGTGTCAATTTCCTTCTTCGTTGTCACGGCAGCTACAGTTGGTTACTTCATCTTCTACTCAGCTCACCGGTGGAGACACACACAAGCTCAGAACCAAAAGATGAAACAGTTAAAGGATGAAGCAAAGAAGGCCATTGGTCAGCTTCAGCTCCACACCATAAAGCAAGAAAATAAGGTACTTGGACCGGATGGTGATAGCTGTGCTGTGTGTATCGAAACATACAAAGCAAATGATGTTGTGCGTCTTTTAACATGCAATCACTTTGTGACAGACTTACCCGGGACAGAGGCTTTTGGAGGGGACTGAATGTGAGCCTCTTGCCTACAGATTATGGGCCCTGGCATTTGGGGTACCCTTGAGGTGTTGTTCTTTTGGCTTCGGGTCCTTGTCCCCCAGGACACACAGACTCTGGGGACCCTGTATTTGCCATATTAGCAATAGTGACTGAGTCATACTGTTGGGACTCATACTTTGAGGGGATGCTAATGTCATCAACTCCACTCACCTGTCTGATGTCAGCTATAATGTGTTTAATGTAAATGAGTCTAGTCTGGCTTAACACAGGTTCTAAGATTATTCAACTCATTGTTGTTTGTATTGTTAATTGTAATTAGCTCCTGCTATTGTGTTTAATGTACTGTGTGAAGCTCGGTGACAACAAGTCTGACCTGTCGTGAAATCCTGATGGGCACAGAGTCACATCAGCTGCTTAAAGGGATTAGTTAGCTAGCTCATGTTAATTAGGTTACAGCTGTATTGTTAGAGTAATATGAGCAGGAGGGGGGAACCTTCTCTTCTACTGTATATAAGACTGGTTCTAATAAATGAGTCCATGTTAGCATCTAAGCAAGTCTCGCCTTGTTTTGTGCTTATGAGCGGTTGGAATATCCGATATCTGTATCCAGACTGGGAGGAAGTGGCATATGACGGAAACACTCAAATGGAGTGTGGGATGTTCCGTGACACACTTCTTCCATAAAAACTGCATTTATCCCTGGCTGCTTGAGCACAGAAGATGCTCTATGTGCAAGTGTGATATTCTGAAATCACTGGGAATTGCGGTTGAAGACGACAAATCAGATAATGCTATGGTGATCGCGTCTGTGTCCAGTGAGCTGCAGAGGAGCTCTGTACAGGTAGAAGATGAGACCCGCAGTGATAATGCATCATCTGTTCGAGGTGCTGATGAGCCAGTAGAAGACCCTGAAAACATATATACATATATGAGAATGCTGAGCTTGTTAGCAACGACTCCTCAGCAATCGCAACTGAAGTTCTTCCACATGCAGACAACCCGACATTTGAAAGTAAAAACCCCTCCCACGTGCACAATGTAAAGTCATAAACTGAAGGACATGCAGAACCTGGCTTGTCTAGCCTAAGGGAATGCAGAGTTTTAGTCGTGTAGCTTTTTTTTTTTTTTTATTCATAACACATTTTATTTTTTTGTTCATTGATTTTTTTTTTGTCCGTACATATTTTAACTCAGGTTTGTATAGCTCAGACCAAACAAAATCCTATCAAAAGTTGCATTATAATATATTCACACTAAATAGTTATATTTAATTAAAAATATATATATGTTTGTCCTATAATTGCAGTTTTGAAGCAGTAGATAACTCAGTGAGGCCTCTTTAATAATGCAAACAGCAAAGTGCAGTAACCATAACAGACATTCAGATTTCGTTTCCTAGGCTAAACTAGCTTAATGGATATGATTAGTCAAACTGAGTGCAAAAAATCATTGTTGAAACTATAATAGACAAAAGATTGTAATGCAACGTAATATACTTTTCGCATTAGATGTTGCTTCATTAAATGGGTAACTATCACAAACACTAGTCTGCAGTTTGGTAGACAGAAGGTAATCGGTAATCTGTGACTCTCCAACTTTTACTTGCACCTGCACTGCTGTTGGAGAGCCACAAGTTGCTGGTCCTGTTATGCAGTGTCAAATCATTTCTATTTTGAGTCACAATAATGGCAATGTCTTTAATTATTTTATTAGCAATTTCCATACCTCCATCTTAGCAAAGAGAACTCCACTAAAGAGGAGGCATCATGACAGGCATTTGTGAAATCTAGATGACAAATACCCCTAATTAAATACTTGTGGATCATCTTAGTATGCCGGAGTGGGCTTATATTATAAAGCAGTGCAGGAGGCAACATTAACATCTAAAATTCTGTGATCCAACATGACAAGAGGTTTCACCTAAGGATAGAAAGTGAAAGTGAAACAGTAAAAGTGAAATATTCATTTAAATTTTGTACCTGGGGGGTGTCTATAGTATGCCTGTAAAGTAGCACATGTTTCCCATGTTTACAACATTCCGAGAGCAAAATGACATTTCTAAAGGAAAAAAAGTCATTTAAAAGTGCTAGTGCCGGCTATTAATGAATTGTCGGTCCTGACAATACACATAAAAGTCATTGAAAGTCATTGAAAAATTAAAAAAAAAATGCGTGGGTCCCCCCCAAAATTCCATTACCAGGCCCTTCAGGTCTTTTGTGGATTTTAAGGGGAACTCCGTGCCAAATTTTTTAAAAAATGGCGTGGGTTTACCCCAAAAATCCACACCAGACCCTTATCCACGCACGCAACCTGGCAGGCCACATCAAAAAGAGGGGGGATGAGAGAGAGCGCCCCCCCTCCTGAACCGTACCAGGCCACATGCCCTCAACATGGGGAGGATGTCCCCATGTTGATAGGGACAAGGGCCTCATCCCCACAACCCTTGCCCAGTGGTTGTTGGGGTCTGCGGGCGGGGAGCTTATCAGAATCTGGAAGCCCCCTTTAACAAAGGGGACACCCAGATCCCAGACCCCCTTTTGTGAATTGGTAAGGGGTACATTGTACCCCTACCATTTCACAAAAAGAAAGTGTCAAAATGTTAAAAAACCACAGGAGACAGCTAGTAACAAGTCCTTTATTAAAAATAAAAAATAAAAAAGAGATTCCAGCGATGTAATCCAATAAATCCATGTTCCTACTCCAGCGATGTAATCCAATTCTGGTTCTCCAGCGATGGATGATCTCCAGCGACTCCAGCGAGGAACACGCACAGGATCCTGCCTCCACCGGAGGCACCTAGCCAATGACGCGGCGCTAGCTTGACAGCTCTTATGTAGCTGAGGGAGGGGCCACCCGTCATGTGACCCCACCCCCCCACTGACAAGGGGAAATGCCAGGGTTTCCCAGTGACGTGTACGGGTGACCCCGCCCCCCCTGATGCAATGCAGCATTCCTGTTGCATTTTAACATTTTGACATTTTCTTTTTGTGAAATGGTAGGGGTACAATGTACCCCATACCAATTCACATGGGGGGTCAGGATCTGGGTGTCCCCTTTGTTAAAGGGGGCTTCCAGATTCCGATAAGCCCCCACCCGTAGACCCCCACAACCACCGGGCAAGGGTTGTGGAGATGAGGCCCTTGTCCCCATCAACATGGGGACATCCTCCCCATGTTGAGGGCATGTGGCCTGGTACGTTCAGGAGGGGGGTGCTCTCTCATCCCCCCTCTTTTGCTGCGGCCTGCCAGGTTGCGTGCTCAGATAAGGGTCTGGTGTGGATTCTTGGGGGAACCCCACGCCATTTTTTTTAAAATTTTGGCATGGAGTTCCCCTTAAAATCCATACACAGGTCTGGTATGGATTTTTGGGGGGAACCCCAGGCCATTTTTTAAAAAATTTTGGCGACCTGAAGGGCCTGGTAATGGAATTTGGGGGACCCCCACGCATTTTTTTATTTATTTATTCTTTTTTTTCAATGACTTTCAATGACTTTTATGTGTATTGTTGGGACTGACAATTCATTAATAGCCGGCACTAGTGCTAGCACTTTTAAATTACTTTTTTTTCCTTTAGAAATGTCATTTTTGCTCTCGGACTGTTATAAACACGGGAAACATGCACTACTTTACAGGCATACTATAGACAGGTATGAAATTTAAAGGAATATTTCACTTTTATTGTTTCACTTTAGGCATTATTAAAATCACTGCTCCCGAAAAAAAGGACGTTTTTAAAACTTTTTGCATTGATACATGTCCCCTGGGGCAGGACCCAGGTTCCCAAACGCTTTTTATGACAATAATTTGCACATTAACCTTTAAAATTAGCACTTTAGATTTCTCCCATAGAATGTTAAAGGGTGTTCCGCGGCTTTTCGAATTTGCCGAACACCCCAAATTGTTCACTGTTCGGCGAACGGGCGAACAGCCAATGTTTGAGTCGAACTCATGTTCGACTAGAACAGATAGCCCATCCCTAATCGTGATACTAGTCACTTGCCAATCACAATACAGCCATAACCCGGGTACCATTTTCTACTGCAGATGGCTGACTTTCTCATGACGCTGGTCTGAGCGGCTCATGAACCACTGGAACAGTTTCTGATGTGGCAAGAGGGAACGACCCCCTTCCGCCACTTGACAATGTCTCTCTGTCTATTGTTACCACCGGTTCGCCTGTTAGATCAAAGAGTTAATACTCATCATTACATCACTTCCATATATATATATTTATTTATTTATTTATTTTTTTTTTTTATAAAAGTGAAAGATTTTAATTTTGAACTTTTGCTTTTAAAAGGTAAAGAAGAGATTTGGGGTCTTTTTGACCTGTAATCCCTATTTCTATTACAAGGGATGTTTATATTCCTTGTAATTAAAGGAACAGTGTAAAAATATAAAGTAAAATAAGTAATAATAAAAAAAAGTAAAGCGCCTCCATCCCTCTGTGCTCACGTGCAAAAGGGAACGCATACGTAAGTCATGTACACATATGCAAATGGTATTTGAACCACACGTGTGAGATATCACTGCGAAAGTTAGTGCAAGAGCAATATTTCTTGTGCTAGACCTCCTCTGTAACTCTAAACAGGAAACCTGTAAAGATGTTTAAAGAGTCGCCTATGGAGATTTTTAAGTACCGTAGTTTGTCGCCATTCCAGGAGCGTGCACAATTTTTAAGTGTGACATGTTAGGTATCTATTTGCTCAGCATAACATCATCTTTCACATTATACAAAAAAATTGGGGTAACTTTTGTGTTTTGTTTTTTTCTATTAATTCACTAAAGTATTTTTTCCCCAAAAATTGTGTGTGCAAAACCGCTGCGCAAATACCGCATGACATAAAAAATTGCAACAATCGCCAATTTTTTTTAATGTAAAATGTTTGGGGTTAGAAGTATATTTCTAGCAAAAATACTGATATAAACAAGTTAACAAAAAGTGCCAGAAAAAAGCCTGGTCTTCAAGAGGCTAGAATAACATAACTTTCCTATGGAATGAGAGATTCAGTGATTAACTACTTAAAGACCGCCCGCCACAGTTGTACTGCGGCAGGTCGGCTCTCCTGTGTGAACCACCATCATTATACAGTGGCTCACGCAGGCGCTCTTGCATGCGGGCACACGCCCGCTGCACACTGCGGGAGCATGCCCACGGATGTCTGCCGGCGCCTCACGATCGCATAGTTACATAGTAGGTAAGGTTGAAAAAGCACAATAGTCCATCCAGTTCAACCTGTGTGGGTGCATGTGTAGCAATGTCTATAATGCTTTCCCATATCCCTGTATGTTGTGTCCTTTAAGATGTACATCTAAAAGTCTTTTAAAGCTATCCATACTCCTCGCAGCCACCACCAATTGTGGGAGAGAGTTCCATATCCTTATTGCCCTAACAGTGAAGAACCCCCTACGCAGTTTAAGGTTGAACAGCTTCTTCTCCAGTCTCATTGTGTGGCCCCATGTCCTTTTACACTTCCTATGACTGAATAGTTTATTTCCTTTGCTGGGATCTCCATTGAGATCATATCTCCTCTCAAGCGCCTTTTCTCCAGCGAGAATAAATTTAGTGTTTGTAGCCATTCCTCATAATTGAGGTCCTCCAGCCCCCTTATTAGTTTTGTTGCCCTTCTTTGGACTCTCGCCAGCTCCAGCACATCCCTTCAGAGGACTGGTGACCACAACTGGACTGAAAACTCCAGATAAGGCCTAACCAGAGTTTTATCAAGTGGCAGAATTATGGTTTTGTCCCTGGAGTATATCCCCTTTTTTATGCATGCTAATATTCTGCCGGCTTTGGCAGCTGCAGCTTGGCACTGCTTGCTGTTGCACAACCTGTCATATACTAGTACCCCTAGATCCTTCTCCATCCTTGACTCCCCCAGCTGTACGCCACCTAGTCATCCGCAAAAAACTGAGACTGAACTATTCATCCCATCCTCCATGTCGTTTATAAATATATGGTCCCAAGACAGAACCTTGGAGTACCCCACTCACTACTCCAGACCAGTCTGAGTACATGTTATTTATAGCGGTGACGAGAGGCAGAATGGGGATCTGCCTTTGTAAACAATCAATTTTCTGACAGGGGACATGTGATCAGGAACAGGAACAGTGATCTCTGTCATGTCCCAGGCAGCCCATCCCCCTACAGTTAGAATACACCCAGGGAACACAGTTAACTCTTTGATCGCCACCTTGTTTAAACCCCTTCCCTGCCAGTGTCATTTTTACATTGGTCAGTGCATTTTTATAGCATTGATCAATCTAATAATGTCACTGGTCCCCAAAAAGTGTCATTTGGGGTCAGATTTGTCCGCCGCAATGTCACAGTCCTGCTAAAAATCGCAGATCGCCCCCATTACTAGTAAAAACAATGAAAAAAAAATTAAATCCCTAAATCTATACCCTATTTTGTAGGCCCGATAACTTTTGCGCAAACTAATCAATATACAGCTATTGCGATTTTTTAACTAAAAAAATGTAGAAGAATATATATCGATGAATAAATTTGTTTTTTATATTTTTTTTTTGGATATGTATTACAGCAAAAAGTAAAAAAATAAGTAAAAAAAAGTAAAAAAAATCTTTTTTTTTTTTAAATTGTCGCACTTTGTTTGTTAATAGTGCAAAAAATAAAAACCGCAGAGGTGATCAAATACCACCAAAAAAAAGCTCTATTTGTGGAAAAAAAGGATATCAATTTTGTTTGGGTACAGCATTGCATGATCGCACAAACGTCAGTTAAAGTAACACAGTGCTGTATCACAAAAATGGTCTGGTCATTAAGGGGGCAAATCCTTCTGGTCCTTAAATGGTTAAAATAAGTACACCTCTAGAGTAAGATGAATAATTGACATGGAAAGCATATAAAGCATTGAACCAGTCTGGTGAGTTCATTAAATGGTGAGTTCATTAAATCTGTTCAAATACAGTACTAGGCATCTCTTGATTTTAGAACGAACCCCCAAAAATGGTTTTACACAAGCAATGTGCCAAAAGGAGCATAAAAATGTATTTGAGAAAGATACTCCTAGCCCAGCAAATTAAAAGCAAGCAGTAAAAAGTACAGTAAGTGAATATAAGAACACTCAAAAAATCTGCACAATTTCGCCTCCTGAATCATTACCCAACCTGAAACCCAACCTGAAAAGCAGCAACAACATCACTCAGTGGAATCTAAATTGCAACATTAGTCCATCTCTGTAAGAAGTGGAGATAATTCTGCATATTCACAGTATTATCGGGAGGTACAGTGTATTCATACCCCTTGAAATTTTTGTCATGTTACAAACCAAAAGCATAAATGGATTTTATGTGATAGACCAACACAAAGTAGCACATAATTGTGAAGTGAAAGGAAAATGATAAATGATTTTCAAAGTTTTTTACAAATAAATATCTGAAAAAAGAGTCAATACTTTGTAGAATCTCCTTTCACTGCAATTACAGCTGCAAGTCTTTTTGAGTATGTCTCTACCAGCTTTGCACATCTAGAGAGTGAAATTTTGCCCATTCTTCATTGCAAAATAGCTCAGGCTCTGTCAAATTGGACAGAGAGCGTCTGTGAACAGCAATTTTCAAGTCTTGCCACAGATCCTCAATTGGATTTAGGTCTTGACTTTAATTGGGCCATTCTAACACATCAATATGCTTTGATCTAAACCATTCCATTGTAGTTCTGGCTGTATGTTTAAGGTCATTGTCCTGCTGGAAGGTGAACCTCCACCCCAGTATTAAGTCTTTTGCAGGCTCTAACAGGTTTTCTTCTAACATTCCCCTATATTTGGCTCCATCATCTTCCCATCAACTCTGACCAGCTTCCCTGTCCCTGCTGAAGAAAAGCATCCCCACAGCATGATGCTGCCACCACCATGTTTCACGTTGGGAATGGTTTGTTCAGGGTGATGTACAGTGTTATAGGGCGTACACACGGTCGGACTTTGTTCGGACATTCCGACAACAAAATCCTAGGATTTTTTCCGACGGATGTTGGCTCAAACTTGTTTTGTCTACACACGGTCGCACAAAGTTGTCGGAAAATCCGATCGTTCTAAACGCGGTGACGTAAAACACGTACGTCGGGACTTTAAACGGGGCAGTGGCCAATAGCTTTCATCTCTTTATTTATTCTGAGCATGCGTGGCACTTTGTCCGTCGGATTTGTGTACACACGATCGGAATTTCCGACAACGGATTTTGTTGTCGGAAAATTTTATCTCCTGCTGTCCAACTTTGTGTGTCGGAAAATCCGATGGAAAATGTCCGATGGCGCCCACACATGGTCGGAATTTCCGACAACACGCTCCGATCGGACATTTTCCATCGTACGGGGCTGAAGTTTTCCACCACACATAGCGTTTGGCTTTTAGGCCAAAAAGTTCAATTTGGGTCCCATCTGACCTGAGCACCTTCTTCCACATGTTTGCTGTGTCCCCCACATGGCTTCTTGCGAACTGCAAATGGGACTTCTTATGGCTTTCTTTCAACAATGACTTTCTTCATGCCACTCTTCCATAAAAGACAGATTTGTGGAGTGCATGACTAATAGTTGTCCTGTGGACAGATTCTCCCACCTGAGCTATGGATCTCTGCAGCCCTTCCAGAGTTACCATGGTCCTCTTGGCTGCTTCTCTGATTAATGCTCTCCTTGCTCGGCCTGTCAGTTTAGGTGGACGGCCATGTCTTGGTAGGTTTGCAGTTGTGCCATACTCTTTTCATTTTCGGATGATGGATTGAACAGTGCGACCTGAGATGTTCAAAGCTTAGGATATTTATTTATAACCTAACCCTGCTTTAAACTTCTCCACAACTTTATCTTTGGCCTGTCTGTTGTTTTCCTTGGCCTTCATGATGCTGTTGGTTCACTAAGGTTCTCTAACAAACCCCTGAGGGCTTAAATTACACACAGGTGGACTCAATTTACTAATTAGGTGACTTCTGAAGGCAATTGGTTCCACTAGATTTTAGTTAGGGGTATCAGAGTAAAGGGGGCTGAATACACGCCACACTTTTCAGATATTTATTTGTAAACAATTTTGAAAACCATTTATCATTTTCCTTCCACTTCACAATTATGTGCCACTTTGTGTTGGTTTATCACATAAAATCCCAATAAAATACATTTATGTTTTTGGTTGTAACATGACAAAATGTGGAAAATTTCAAGGGGTATGAATACTTTTTCAAGGCACTGTATGTGATATATAGTTAGAATGCCCAGGTGTAAAAGAGGGTCACAGATAAGTAATTTGACCATTTGTAGTAGTAGGGCATGGATCATAATGTTCTTTTGAAGTGTTCAGCCTAGAAAAGAACATATAAAGAAGGGGCATTGTCTCACATGGTGAACTGCAGAAAAGTACAAAATGAGTCAGTATGAAAATAAAGAATCTTAGGGTACATCTCTCAGGCCATCTAGTTATGCTGCAGCCTCCACAAGGTAGGTGAAGAACTGCGTTTTGCTGTATTTATCACTCTGCATTTTACAGGGTATAACATTCTGTTTTTTTCCTATAGTTGGCGTTTAACCATCAGATATGCAAATACTTGTTTTTGAGTAGTTGCAGAGAAATTAGAGAAAATCATGATTTTGTTGCCATTGTGGGGAAAATAAACCAAAACCACTGCACACCAACCCAGCCCAAACTGTAAACTCAAGAAACAAACAGTTTCTGTTCCCCGGAGTGTGTTTACAGAGCTGAGATGGGCTCTTTATTCACCTGCACCCATGAGTAGGAGTCACCAAAGCTCTGGATGGTTTTCTGGAGTGGCACCCCAAGCTTTCTATGGTCACATTGTTTCTATTGTATTTGATTTCCCCCAATTGTGGGCAATATGCAAGTTAAATTCCTTTGAAGTTGAAGTGTAGAATTTTCGACAGTAATGATCATATTGGTGCACCGTGGGGGGGGCGCATTGGTATATGGTGTATTGGTGTCCCTCTCAATGGCGAATAAGGGAAGAAATCAGATCAGAACCGGTAAGTGACTTGAGACAGTTTTCCAGAAATCTTTCAGGTTCCCTGCCCTCCAATTCTTCAGAGAAACCTTAAAATTGGAGGTTGTTTTTGGTGATGATGGCCTTCCAAGTCTCCCAATTTAGTGGAATGATCTGTCAGATCTTTCTGCATAGTACGAAAATCTGCATTCAGAGGATTGACTGTATCGTCCATGTTGTTTTTGCATGTCATGTTTCATAATAGAAAGGTCTAGTCTGACTGAGTCTATCTGAGTAGTCAGTGCAACCTGGCATGTAAGTAAAGCCTCCATTACATGTGTACAAGTTTTTTGTCAGCCTGATCCCCGGGTGTTGGTGTTGAGATTATCAGTTAGCTGTGTAAAGCCTGAGCTGAGGTATCACAGTCATCCCAATCTCTCACATGGTTAATGGTACCTGTGTCATCATTAATATCTAGCATATTTAGTATTAGTATGTGTGTACAGAACAAAGAGGGGTGTAAGGGTGACCACTTTCAGTAAAATACTTCTCAATTGCACTGGGCAAACATGACTTATGAGGAGACTGTGGGTGTTTGTGATCAGGGACTGGTGATTCACCCATCACTGGCTTCCTGTGCTTGTCCAGTCATGGGAGAGATTATGGTGCAGAGGATCTCCCACCATCTTTGGAGCTGCCATGGGAGAACTTATTCAGCTGGTCTTCTGCTGGTTTAGGATCATTCTGCCTGATTTTAACTATGGCTGGGGGTTTAGCAAAGAATCAGGGTGCTTTCCCTATAATGCAGGGGTACAATCACTAAGCAATACTGAAAGAATGAGTCACAGGATAGAGTTGCACTGCTAGACCTCCCTCAGATGGCCATATCCTTTAGCATGCCATTAATTGCTATGCTAACACATTGAATTAAACTCCTTCCCTCATACCTAAATGTAGAGTACACATACCTAGTTTATTCTATGCTTTGGTGGAATATAAACACTCCATTCAGTTTGACTAAATTCAATAAATGTTTAAAGTGTATTATCTGTAGAATCAAATCAGAATCCATCTTGTTCTAGTGTCTGGTTTGACTTCAGAAAAGTAAATTCAGTTTAGTTGCTATGTATCACTGTGCAGGGTGTTTACAAAAATTGTATGATTACAATTTCTTGTACATTTTAATTTTTGTTTGTGTATATATATATATATATATATATATATATATATACACTCTATATATATACATATATATATTTCAAGAAAAAGAAATCTAATTCCACTTCAAGACTATTTTTGAAAACTAAATAGACTTTATTTCAAAGAAATTAAAATCTGTGTGCTATTTTACATGTACAATACTTACATATTAAATGTTTCATTCAAATTTTGACATTTATAACCAGCAAAATAAAAACTAATAATAATCATCACAATGAACAGACGACCTCCCACTTCTAATGGCCTCTTTTATCATCGCTGTTTATTCTTGCTGCTGTCTGCTGTTGCCACCACCTCCCAGCATTGGGAATTAATGTATACAACATCTCCTAATTCTCTCTCATTATGTTCCTCTGTTTTCTTAGGAACAGCCAAATTCATCAAAGTTCATTTTAATGAATGTGAATCATTTCACGCAGAGAGCAGCTCAGGGTAGAAGAAAAAATCCAGACAATGCAGGGCAGTGTTACAAGATAATAGAACAGTAAAGCTGTTTCTCTTGCTAATAATAACCCAATAAATTCTGATTGATGTCAGATTTCTGTTCCACAAAATTACAGGTAATGATAACCATTATTATATTCTACCATTACTGGTACCTTAGGCATTGTTTATATAATACTTCATTCAGCATGAGATCTTTAACTGCTAGTGTTTTGTTTGTATATCATTTGAATTGTCACTCTCAGCTATTTTATCAGTGTTTTGAATATTAATCATTTTAATTCATAGCTAGATAAATATGTTCTAAAATGTCATTAGCAATAAATTGTGTATGTGTTCAACTTCACCCAATTTTTTGGGGATAGATTGGGAAATGGACTAAATTTCTGTCAGATTTTTATTTCTGGTCATTGGAAAAAAGGCAAAGGACTGGCACACTTTATGTAGAGAAATATGCGCTTTAATGAATGTAGTAATAAGTACTATATATAAAAGTACAATCAATAAGATACAGAAGTATACAGAATAGTTTATGTATGTATAAGTAGTATCAAAACAGAACAATAAAAAAAAAATCAGGTGTTAAAGTCGCTAAAAATTATTCTACTCTACTAATCCCTTGGCTTTAGTACCAGACAGGCATAGAACTAGAACACTTTATGCAGGGAAAAAACATTTTTTTTAATGATTTTTATTTTATTTAGCATTGTATAAGAACAAATCAAGGGAAAAGGACCAAAAAGAAATAAAAAAAGTAAACAGTAACAAAATAGGTATATACATAGAATATAGAAGTACCAGAAGTCATCACTTACAACATAGGTAACAGTTATTATAGAGAAGCTAAGAGCTACCTCATCACCTTTAAATACAAAGGGACTCTCCTATGTCACAGACTTTCGATCCTGGGGAAGTCTATCTCAAGGCTGTCCAACACATGTTTACGTACCACTACCCAAAAAGGTTGGACAAAAGGGCAGTACCCCTCTGTCCACAACCCCTCCAGCACAAATCAGAATTTGAAGAGTACATTTTTGCTAGAGTCGTGAGAACGCAATACCACCTGGTCAATAGCTTGCAGTTATTTTCTTGAGCCTTAGACTCCACTGAGCTAGAATGGGTCAAGTAGTATAACTGCTGCAATTGTTCCTTAGAAAACTCACATTGAAGACCACGCTCCCATTCTCTTATAATGCCGTCTCTCACCCAGGAAGTGAGGAAAGACAGCCGCTCCCCAGGCGTGAACTAGGGGAACCCCTCACTGAAACCAGCGGAGATGTTGGGGGAGCTAGATCCAAGGATCTATTCAGTTTATCCCAGACATTCAAAGACTGGGTGGTCAATGGGAACACCCAATCAGAGAGACATCTATCCCCCATCGAAACCCAGGGAGCATCTGATAAGTTGCGACTGGCAATGGTCTTTTCTAGTCAGACCCATAATTTAGAGGAAGCGTGAAATTTCCAGTCAAGTAAATGCTGCAGAGCTGAAAATATTGGAAGACATTAGGCAGACCAAGACCCCCATTTTGCTTGGACTGCTGTAGCAAAGCCATGGCTAATCAGCTTCATGAAGAAGCATTGGGGTAGGCAGACAGCTACCATCTACAGTATGCGGGGAGGAATTGTCATTTTTTAAAAATTTGTGCAACCAACCCAGGTGAAAGTCATCTTATCCCAAGATCGCAAATCTAAGCAAATTCAATTCCTAAATACCGCTTTGAGGAAGATGCCCAAGCAAAGGGGAATGCCCCCTGCAAGACGGCAGTCATTGCTGGAGGGATTGTAATTGGTAAGATCTCCAATTTATTGTAGTTAATCTTAAAGTTAGAAACCCGGCTATAAGCTACTAATTCCTCCATTAGGTTCAGCAGCGAGACTGTAGGGTCCACCACATTTACATATATTACTTTCTAGTTGCCATTCAAAGTGGACAAGTTGAGACCATAGGGACATGCATTTATACCCAGGCCATGTCGGTCTCCCGGATGTCCCCCTGTTGTGGCCGTTGTTTGCTCCGCCCCCTTAGCTCCCGAGCTGGATGTTTGTTGCTGCCGCCGTCTGGATACTCAGTGACTGGCGATTTGGCCCAGCCCATTGGTGAGTATGAGGTCTTTTCTATAGACCTCTCTGACCATTCACCTCACATGCCTCCACTGTTAACATATATTTATTGATCCCATTACTTATATTGCCGATACAATACTAATACTTATGCATCCTCCCCTGAAGAAGCGAGCGTGATCTCGCAAAACGCGTAGGGTATCATTGATGCTTGTATTGTGCCTTCTTACATTTCTGTACAACTGTATGTGGATTGTTATTCTTTAACTGTGTATGTACACCCTTCGGCTTGGCAATTCATATTTATTGCTGTTGCTTATATGTGCATGATATTTTGCAATGAATTGAGATTCTTTTACTCGTGCTATGAATATTGGCTAACCTCTCTCACCTCACTCAGAGTCCCAGGGCAATTTTTATGTTTTCATGTATTGTATTAGGGATGGAGTTGTTATAGGGGTGACATCAGACCTTATCAATATTTTCATTGAACCTGAGTGGAAGACACCCATTTAGCCCACAACCTGGTCTGTTGTCACCAATAGCCATTACATATCATATGTCTACTGTGTAGCCATTCCCTCGCCGGTTCAGTTTGCATACTGGCATTGGGGGGTTTTGGGCTGGTTCGGTCCTCTCATGCTGTCTCCTGACGGTGGCGGCACCCGCCATCCAGCTCGGGAGCTGCGATGTGCACAAAGGAGGCTTTCTGATATCCTGCTTTCCTCTCCTGTCCATCCAGATGGGCGTGACCACCTACAAATCGGCACCATGTTTTCCACGCCCACTGATTGATGCCCGCTTGGCGTCATCATGTTCGGGCTGTGTGTCTCATCTTGGATGGTCGGTGGTCACTGTGCACGCGCACCCCCATTGGCGGCGAGCTTTCTCCACGCTTGCGTGCCACACTACCTGTACATGACATTCTGGGGGCATAAACTGGAGGCCCGGCATGCCTGGGATCTTTTTACTTTTAGCTTGGCGTTCCTACACAGCAGCCTCATTTTTGAGGTGGAGCTTAAATTTATTTGGTTCCTTTCACTCTACTCAGGTAACATCTCACACATACCATGCACAATTCTGTATGTTTTTTTTCGCTGTTCTCATATACATATTCTAGGATCTCTCACTCTCTCAGCACTTTACAAATACACACATTGCACATGATTTCTTATATCTCTACCATTACCACAATGTTCCACAGTCTCCCTGTTCGCACCAGCTTTTCAACCATGCTAGTTCATATATATTATATTATATACATTTATCCATACTATTTTACTGTATCAAGCTTAATTTGCCATTGAAGTGCCTTTGACACATATATGTTTATATACAATTTTATTTACAAGAATTTATTGAGTTAAGCTTAACTTGCTATCATTGTGTCCTCTGACACGTATACATTTACATATATTATTTTCTAGTTGTCATTCAAAGTGGACAAGTTGAGACCATAGGGACACACACTTCCACCCAGGCCATGTCGGTCCTCCGGATGTCCCCCTGTTGTGGCCGTTGTTTGCTCCGCCCCCTCAGCTCCCAAACTGGATGTTTGTTGCTGCCGCCGTCTGGATACCCACTGGTGATTTGGCCAAGCCCATTGGTGAGTACAAGGTCTTTTCTATAGACCTCTCTGACGATTCACGTCATATGCCTCCATTGTTAACATATATTTATTGATCTCATTACTTATATTGCCGATACAATACTAATACTTATGCATCCATCCCTGACGAAGTGTAGGGTATCATTGATGCTTGTATTTTGTCTTCTTACATTTCTGTACAACTGTATATGGATTGTTATTCCTTTACTGTGTATGTACACCTATTGGCTTGGCAATTCATATTCATATGTATTGCTGTTGCTTATACAGTATATGCATGATATTTTGCAATATATATTGAGATTCTTTTACTCTTGCTATGAATATTGGCTAACTTCTCTCACCTCACTCAAAGTCCCAGAGCGTTTTGAAGTAGGACATCATCCACGTATACTGAAAGTTTACAGTGTGTTCCAAAGAACCCACAGGTACCCATCTGATGTTCAGGTTAGTTTGTATTCTAAAACCAGTGCGAACAATAGGGGCAAAAGTGGACACCCCTGTCTCGTGCCATTCCTGATAGGGAAAACCAAGGACAGACAGCCATTCACCTTAACCTAAGAGGAGGTGAAAGGTGCAATTTCACCTTTAATCACTAGTCTTGACTATTATGTTATTATCTAATTATAATTATCTTATCTTTGGCTGATTCTGTTGCTTTCATACCCAAATATCTCTTTGAATAGGAAACAGCATATATAAATAATTGACAAAGCAAAGTCGCTTCATACACTGTTCAGTTTTATTATCCCAGACAGGGTGTTAAGTATGACTGAAAGATAGGCGTCACTGACCATCTTCCACCAATAAGGGGTATATGTTCAAATGACACATTTCCTTTTACAATGTATTCAACCAATCATAATCATTAACTTTATCATTATATCTCATTTTGTCACATTATATTATGTCACCCAGACAGATATAACTGCAGACCATCTCATGACACACACATAACATTCCAATGTCTGGTTTCGATTTCAACACAAGCTCACTTCTTGAATAACAATATATATATTTACTTGATCAGCAATATGATAACTTTAAGGCCTCATGCCCACGGGCATTTAAAAAAATGAGCTGTAAATCTAGTACTGACGCCAGGAAAAAGCGGCATTAAAAATGCAATTTTATCCACGTTTTGCATTGGCATCAATGTGTGTTTTAGCCGTGCTAGCTTTTAGCCGCGTTTCTCTGTCTCTATTCAAAATCAATGGTTCCCTATGGAAGCCCATTGATTTGAATAGAAGTCGCACCAGAAGTCGGATCAAGATGTTCTGACTTGCGGTGCGACTTGTGTGCTGAGGATCTTGAAGGGGAACCCTGCCAAAATGTAAAAAAAATTTGTGTGAGGTCCCCCCCCCCAAGATCCATACCAGACCCTTATCTGAGCATGCAGCCCGGAAGGTCAGGAAAGGGGGGGAGCAAGCGCTCCCCCTCCCCTCCTGGACCATACCAGGCCTGCAAAAGAGCAAGAAGATAGCAGAGAGAGAGAGAGGACAGAGCAGAGAGGAGAAGAACCAGAGAGGGAAGAAGGACCGGCAGAGGGAGAATACGTCGACAGAAGAGGGAGAAGAGCCAGAGCTACCTTAATAAAATACTTTAAAAAATGTGTAGTGTGTTTATCTTTGACACTTTTTCTTTAGGTGAATGGGTAGGGGTATCATGCACCCCATACTCATTTACCTAGGGTGGGGGGCTGGGATCTGGGGGCCCCCTTGTTAAAGGGGGCTTACAGAGTCCGATAAGTCCCTGCCCACAGACCCCAACAACCACCGGGCAAGGGTTTTCCCTATGTTGATGAGGCCCTTGTCCTCTTCAACATAGGGATAAGGTGCTTTGGGGTGAGGGGTGCCACCCCTGCCCCAAAGCACCCACCCCCAAGTTGAGGGCATGTGGCCTGGTATGGTCCAGGGGGGGCGATCTCTCGTTCCCCCCCCTTTCCTGTCCTTCCGGGCTACTTGCTTGGACAAAGGTCTGGTATAGATCTTGAGGGTTCCCCTTAAAATCCATACCAGACCGAAGGGTCTGGTATCGTCCTGGGGGGGACCTCACGCAAATTATTTTCTTACATTTTGGTGGGATTCCCTTTCAAGATTCTCAGCACACAAGTCACCCGCAGCTCGCCCCCAGAGCCAATGCGAGTGCCCAGTGCGCACAATGCCCACCGGGCTCCCGCGATCGCTCGTGACACAGCAAGAACCAGGATCTGTGTGTGTAAAAACACAGATCCCGGTTCACTGAGGGGAGAAGAGACTGATCGTGTGTTCATACAAAGTATGAACACCGATCTCTCTCTTCCCTTTGCAAGTCCCTTCCCCCCTACAGTTAGAACACAGAGAGGGAACACAGTTAACCCCTTGATCGCCCCCTAGTGTTAACCCCATCCCCGCCAGTGACATTTTTACAGTAATCAGTGCATTTTAATAGCACTGATCACTGTATAATTGTCAATGGTCCCAAAAATGTGTCAAACGTGTCCAATTTGTCTGCCGCAATATCTCAGTCCCGATAAAAATCGCAGATCGCTGCCATTATTATTATTATTATACAGGATTTATATAGCACCAACAGTTTACGCAGCACTTTACAATATAAAAGGGAGACAATACAGTTATAATACAATAAAATACAAGAGGATTAAGAGGGCCCTGTTCAGAAGAGCTTACAATCTAATAGGGTTGGGCAGGTGGTACAAAAGGTTGTAACTATGGGGAATGAGCTGATGGAAGTGGTAAAAGATTAGTTAGAGACGTGATAGGCTTTCCTGAAGAGATGAGTTTTCAGGGATTTTCAGGGATGAATTTAATTCGCTGAGTGATTGGGAGCCAGTGTAGGAATTGGAGGAGAGGGTTGGCAGACACTAAGTGGTTGGCAAGGTGTATAAGTCTGGCAGCAGCATACATGATAGACTGAAGAGTGGATAGCCTATGGAGAGGCAGGCCAATGAGAAGGGAGTTGCAATAGTCAAGGCGAGAGATAACAAGGGAGTGAATGAGGAGCTTGGTGGTTTCATTTGTTAAAAAGGGGCGAATTTTAGAGATGTTACGGAGGTGAATTCTACAAACTTTTGACAACGATTGGATTTGAGGCTGAAATGACAAGTCAAAGTATAGGATTACACCTGATGGTTGCATTGTTGATTTTGATGGAAAAGTCATGGAGGGGGGCACAGGCAGAGGGAATATTAATAGCTCAGTTTTAGAGAGATTTAGTTTAAGGAAGTGGTGCGACATCCATGCTGATATGTCAATTAGTAAGTTAGTAATGCAAGAGGAGACTGAAGGAGTGAGGTGAGGAGTAGACAGATAGATTTGGGTGTCATCAGCGTATAAGTGGTATTGGGGCAGTTATCAAGTGACCAAGGCAGGAGGTGTAGATAGAGAAGAGAAGCGGTCCAAGAACAGAGCCTTGGGGGACCCCCACAGAAAGGGGCAATGGAGAGGAGCAGACAGAGTTGTAGGCGACACTGAAGGAGCACTGCGATAAATAGGCAGAGAACCAGGATAGAGCAGAATCTCGGAGGCCAAGGGAATGTAGTTTATTGAGAAAGGAGCAGGTGGTCAACAGCATCAAAGGCCGCAGAGAGGTCAAGTAGTAGGAGTATGGAGTATGGAGTACTGGCTGTTGGTTTTAGCAAATTGCAAATTTAGTAAATTGTTAATGAGTTTTAGTAAGGCAGTTTCTGTGGAGTGCTGCAAGCCAAAACAAGACTGTAAGGGGTCAAGAAGGTTATTTTCACTGAGGTAGGAGCTAAGATGGTTGTAGACTAAGCTTTCTAGAAGTTTAGAGCTGAATGGGAGCAATGAGATGGGTCCTAAGTTGTTCAGGATGGTAGGGTCCAGTGAGGGCTTTTTAAGTATGGGAGTGATCTGTGCATGTTTTAGAGGGGAGGGGAAGGTGCCACTAGAGAGGGAGAGATTGAAGATGTGAGTGAGGGAGCATAGGATAGAAGAAGAGGGTGACTGTAGAAGTTGTGAGGGAACAGGATCCAAGGGACAATTGGTTAGGTGGGCATGTGAGAAAAGTTTTGTAACCTCTTCAGTAGTAACCAATTCAAAAGAGGAGAGTGTTGAATGTGCTTTTAGGCAAGGTATGTTGGGTGGGGAAGATGTACGTACAGTGGAGTTATCATCACGAATTGCATCAATCTTGTCTTTGAAGTGATTGTCAAATTCTTGGGCAGTGAAAGAATTAGTGGGTACCATTACTTGTAGAAAAATAAATAATAATAAAAATGCCATAAATCTATCCCCTATTTTGTAGACGCTATAACTTTTGCGCAAACCAATCAATATACGCTTATTGCAATTTTTTTACCAAAAATATGTAGAAGAATACATATCTGCCTAAACTGAGGCAAAAAATATTTTTTTTGAAAAAAAATGTGGGATATTTATTATAGCAAAAAGTAAAAATATTGTGTTTTTTTCAAAATTGTCACTGTTCTTTTGTTTATAGCACCAAAAGAAAGCTCTATTTGTGGGGAAAAAAAGGACGCAAATTTCGTTTGGGTACAGCGTCGCACGACCGCGCAATTGTCAGTTAAAGTGATGCAGTGCCAAATTGTAAAAAGTGCTCAGGAAGGGGTCAAATCTTCGCTGAAGTGGTTAAGCTGTGAAAAATGCTCCTAAAAGCAGCTGTAAAAACATCTGTGGGCATGAGGCCTAAAGGAACGGTTGAGCCTTAGATTACAAAACACAAGAGGGGCTTTTTTACATGGCTTTCAATCCTCTCTTTTTTCACAAATGTGACAATCACAAACCCTGTTGCCCCCAATATGCCCCCCACATTCACCTGGACTACTTTCCCAAAAATGTACCACTATCTTAAGCATGTAAAAATAGAGAACAATAAATTCATCAGAATTAGTAAATATCAAAATCTCAGCTGCATAGCAATTGTCCATGAAATATAAAGGGGGAAGGAGTGTGACAGACCATAAAAGCAAGTGGGAGGGGCATGACAGCCTTTAGGCTAAATTAAAAAATAGTCCCAAAGAAGAACACAAAAAAATCTCTTGTATGGCTTATGAATGTCCAAAAAATACAAAAGAAAAAGGAAAAGGAAAATGTCCACATTATAATTTTCATTCTCCTAAACTTTTCCCAAACTTTTGGTTCGATTCTGTGTTTATCCATATTTACAGAAATAAATTCTCCACCCCAAACCCTGCCTCCTTCTAAGGACAGAACTCGATATCCACAGACAGGAACTGATACATTGGGCTAGACTTGGGTCTTTGGGCTGGCATCTGGATCTCTCCCTTATGATGTTCACTGGAATTCGTAGACCTTGGCATGCGTCATTGGCTAACCCTCAAGGTGTCATTCCCAGGAACATTTTCCAGCAGGAGTCTGCCTTTACTCATCTCAGCACCTCCCATGGCATTGGAACAACATAGATGAACAACAAAGATTTCCATGTAAAAGCTGTAGTTATTTCTTCAAGTAACGTGACATCCAGATAGGGTATAGGGTAGGGTATAAATGGTTGTGAATGGGGGACATTTCTTCATGTGCATGGAGCTGGGGTTAATACTGGCTGGGGTGGATACTCCTCATCCAACATGAATAACCACATAATCTGCCTGATCGATTCAGGCCTTAACCATTGGAGGTAATAAAAATAATATTCCTCATTAATTCAAACATAAGTCCATAAAGCATGCAGAAATAAAATGTTTCTCAGCAACAGTTTTCATTATATGTATTTAATATATTTAACTATATTTAACTGAACATTTTTCCCAAGTCCAGTATTAAAGCAGGATTTAAACAAAACATAAACACCTTTAGTTCCTTCTATCCAAGTGGACCTGAGGGTCTCAGAGCAGAACGTTTTACCCAACCACACATTCTGACTCAGAAGTCAGCCTCCCAACTTTGCAAATATATATGACCATCAACAGCAAACAAAATATTTGATGAATAAACAACATTACATCATTAACACTTTACAGTTGAAATTCTGGGAATTCAAAAAGTAATATATCCAGAATAGTCACCCTGACTGTTATTCAAACAAACTTTCCCCTCAAATTTTAGCATTTCACGGACTCAATATATACAGCAATTTATTTTTGTTCTGATTACTTAATTTCAGTACTCTTCAAACATTTATAATTTCACCCTTTTTTTTACCAAAATCCCATTATCAAATTTCAATTTTAACCCGGAACTTCTAGGGAAATCTTTTGTAAATACACACACACACACATATATATATATATATATATATATATATATATATATATATATATATATATATATATATATATATATATATATATATATATATATATATATATATATATATTATCAGGAACATGGGCCTAGTAACCTCTACTCCCAATAATAAGAGAACACAATATCCCATGAGATAACCATATCTTTGTGTACATTTTAAAACAGACCTTATGCATTCATTAAACACAATACAATACCATTTTCTCATTCCACATTCATTGGCCATTTCATTCATTCTCCATTTAGAAACACTTCCATATTTTCCTCTCAAACACCTTTTCAAATATCAAATTCTTTTTGTTACTTAATACATAAAATTACACAACCTAAAGTTACTTCCCCTTTTCTTAACCACCATTTTTTTGGCATAATGCCTGGAACACATAGCCTGGAACAAGCTTCCTCTTTTTTTTTTTTTCTTAACCCAAAACTAAAAATCAAACATTTATAAATCCCAAAATATTGTAATAATTATTCCAATATTGTAACATTTGGACACATAACCATTCCCTTTGTTTTGTAACAGGCAATGTCCTTGTGCAATGCAAAGTTCCCATTTCTTTCATTTCAATATCCACAAATGGGCCCGTCCGCACAATTACTTCAAACATATAATCTATTTTTCCTAATTAATATTGAACAACATATGTTTTCCTATATATAGATATATATATATATATATATATATATATATATATATATATATATATATATATCACTCTAGGCTCTTCTACAAAAACTATAATGCCATTTATTGAACACATCGGGGCCCAGGGCAATTATATCAATCCGAAATATAGTACATCTGTTGACATTCAAAAATATTCATTCAAATGTACCTTCCAAACTTTCAACAATGTGAGGATAGGCAATTGCACAATTAAAAACATTCCTTAAAGTCAGACTCTAACTGGAATAATCAAAATACCCCAGGTATGTATTTTGCAATTATCTTGAAGGGGTTGTAAACCCTCGTGTTTTTTCACCTTATTGCATCCTCTTTGCACGGGGTCCCGGCTCTTGTTTGGGTAGATTGATAGCAGTGCAGCCATTATCAATTAAGTCCAATGACGCTGGCTCCGGGGGCTGAGCCGAGTCTGGCATTCTTGTCTGTGGACGCAAATGCTGGACTCGGGAGTGCGCCCGCAAGGTAACCTCCTTGGGAGAGCGATTCCCCAAAACGAGCTGCACAGTGGAGGTAAGTATGACATGCTTGTTATTTAAAAAAAAATAAAAAACAAACCTTTACAATCACTTTAACCTTCAAATTTATACTTAACTATCTGATCAGATTCCTCAAAAGAGGGCATTTGGTACCACCAAATACATGTAATTTAATAGTGATGTCACATTCCCCATATATTTATTTATTTATTTCAGGTACTTATATAGCGCCGTCAATTTACGCAGCGCTTTACATATACATTGTACATTCACATCAGTCCCTACCCTCAAGGAGCTTACAATCTAAGGTCCCTAACTCACATTCATACATACTAGGGACAATTTAGACAGGATCCAATTAACCTACCAGCATGTCTTTGGAGTGTGGGAGGAAACCGGAGTACCCGGAGGAAACCCACGCAGGCACAGGGAGAACATGCAAACTCCAGGCAGGTAGTGTCGTGGTTGGGATTCGAACCAGTGACCCTTCTTACTGCTAGGTGAGAGTGCTACCCACTACACCACTGTGCCGCCCGATTTCAATATATGATTTCAATTAACAGTGTATTGGGCATGGGCTTAATAATATGTGCCCAACACATTCCGTGAACTAACTTCTCTAAACTAAACCCTTCTCAACAACTCACATTTGTCTTCGACACTCACTCTCCATTCCAGCAAGGCTAGGACTTGTTGAATATGGAATACAAATGCAGCAACATGCATTCTCGAATAATAGAGGGTGAAGTGCACCCATAAAATAAAATTTATAAGAATCAGTTTTATCATATCATCTACCTTAATTTCTAACTTCTATTTTTGAATTATCAGAACAAAGATAGCAATATTATGTGTTAACATTATATGATATTCATGTAAGAAATAAGTAACAATATTATATTCAATGTCAAGTTCCCCCTTTCTTAGTAGACATGTGCACACTGAAATATTTTGTTTCGGAATTTTGTTTTCATCCGAAAAATACATTTATTTAGTTACTCCCAAAATTCGTTTTTATTTATTTAGTTTTTTGTTAAAAATTGCATTCGTCCGAAAATCCAAATTAAGGTCAAATCTGTCATTGAATGCTTTTGGTGTCTGTCGAATGTTCAAAGAAGATTCGACGGAGCAGCTAAACTGTACGACGCCGTATAGTTTACCTGCTCCGTCGAATCTTCTTAGAACTTTCAACAGACACCATAAGCCAAAGTACGTGTGTACTTAGTTCTAGCTATTTTACTGCTCCTCCTCTTTGGTTACAATCAGCCAATAACATTCATCATCATCATTATTTTTATTTATCTTTTCTCCCCTACGTCGAATCTTTTCTCCCCTACGTCGAATCTTTTCTCTCTATGTCGAATCTTTTCTCTCTATGTAGAATAATCTTGGACTAATAGAGTTAAGGTTAGGCACAATCGACCACAGGTTTGATGGACACAGATTGTTATTGTCATCATCATGTCGAATCTTCTATCTATATCGAACTGTTGTAGCAACGAAAACGAAAATAAAGCATTTGTTTATGTCGGATCTTTCATTTTTCGGATTCTGCACTTTCGTTATCGTTTGTTAAAACGATAACGAAAATACCTGAAATTCACCCGAAAATGCAAAGGGAATGAAAACGAATGCACATGTCTATTTCTTAGTTTCAATATTAGTACATGGGCTTACATATACAGTATTATATTTTATTATATCTTTTCATGTTACAGCACTGAAGAAATTACACTTTGCTACAATGTAAAGTAGTGAGTGTACAGCTTGTATAACAGTGTAAATTTGCTGTCCCCTCAAAATAACTCACGATACTGCCATTAATGTCTAAACTGCAGGCAACAAAAGTGAGTGCACCCCTAAGTGAAAATATCCAAATTGGGCCCAAAGTGTCAATATTTTGTGTGGCCACCATTATTTTCCAGCACTGCCTCAACCCTCTTTGGCATGGAGTTCACCAAAGCTTCACAGGTTGCCACTGGAGTCCTCTTCCACTCCTCCATGATGACATCGCAGAGCTGGTGGATGTTAGAGACCTTGAGCTCCTCCACCTTCCGTTTAAGGATGCCCCTCAGATGCTTGTTGAGTTATTTTGAGGTGGAAGCAAATTTACACTGTTATACAAGCTGTACACTCACTACTTTACATTGTAGCAAAGTGTCATTTATTTAGTGTTGTCACATAAAAGGTTATAATATAATATTTACAAAAATGTGAGGGGTGTACTGACTTTTGTGAGATAATATATATATATATATATATATATATATATATATATATAATGTACAGTTTACATCTTCACCAGGGTCAGTCGCATGACAGGGGTGGGCCAGTTCATTTCAGGTAAAAGTCACACCAGGCGCACTGTCAGACGATTATCCACCACCTTCCTGCTAATCGAAACAACCAGTCACACCACTGGCAGATCTAGACAGGTTGAGAATGGTGTTCAGCAACCTCAATGTGCCCATAGCCGAGCATAAAGTGGAAGGCCCGGCACACTCTATCACCTTCCTAGGTGTCACTCTAGACATGCGTGCCATACAGGCTAGCTTGCCTCCCGACAAACTAGCCCATACCAGAACAATTATCCATGACTTCACCCGGTCACAAGGGTGCACCATGAGGCAGTTGCAATCCTTACTAAGGTTGCTGAACTTCGGAATGAGGATTATTCCCCAATTATGGTTCTTTATATCACAGCTTTAGTCTTTCTCACACCAGTGCAAGATCCAGACCAAGTTCTCAAACTAGACCAAGCAGCAGTAGCAGACTTGCTACTGTGGGACAAGTTCCTCACCAGCTAGAAAGGCATTTAAATGTTCATCCCGGCAGTGTCAGCCTAGCCACCACGGGCGGTCACCTATGCCGCAGACTCCACAGGCTTCGCGGCCATTTTCAGCCGCCACTGGTTCACTAAACCTTGGCCCCCAGAAATTCTCTTAAAACTCTGCTTTCACCCAGTCTTCATCACTCTTTGAGCTGTATCCTATCGTGGTAGCTGCCCAGGTCTGGGGCCACACTTGGACAGGTGCTCTTCACCACGGACAATCAGGCCATGGCTAGCATCATCAATAAAGGTAGATCCAGGTAAATGCAAAATCGCAGCTGATGCGCTGTCCCGTTTCAACCTTACTTTGTTTTTCCAGCAGGAGCCTGGATGGACTGAAGTCGCATCTCACAATGCAATCCAGCTCATTAACCACTCCTTGGTATGCAACACACTGAAGGCCTATCACACTGCTTGGGACACTTACCACAAGTTTTTGGCCTCTTGCCCTGGAGTAGTGATAGGCAACGTTAGACATGTCCGAGCCTTCATATCGTATTGCCACATGCAGCTGGCCCTTTTCTCACAATACTATCAGGCTATACCTAGCCGGCATCCAGCATTTCCTGTCATTATAAGACCCCAGTAAACTGTCAGTATTCTCGGCCTATGCAGTCAAGTCCCTCCTACGGGGCATACAGAAGCACCAACCCATAGTCAGTGGCAATTGCCTACCTATCACGAGTGCCCTCTTCAGGAACATGTCTGAAATCCTTACACATTCTCCATTTGGGGCTTTGCCCAGCCTAGTCATCCAAGCGACCATCTACCAGGCCTTCTACGGTTTCCTATGACCTAGTAAATTTACTGTCAGCTGCTCCGACAGTCTGACACTGCTCCGACGCCACCTGACTCGCTTTCTGAACCATTACACCCTTCATCTCACAGTCTGCAAAATGCAACAAACCGTCCCCGGGGTTGACATCAACCTGTTTCAGACTAACAACGCCTGGTGCCAGTGATGGTGCTCGACCGACTATTGCCCCATAGAGCTAGCCAATCTGATGGTAGCTTGTTGCTACCCTTTCTAACCAGCCCCCCGAGTGGCAGCCAGTTTATCCAGCATGTCAGGATCCTCCTAAGCCTCTTGGGCTTCAACCCCAGTAAGTTCTCTGGACATTCCTTCTGGATGGAGGAGCCTCAGCTGCCTGCCAAAATGGAGTACCAGACCACGTAATCAAGAAACTAGGCCATGGAAGTCTGCTTGTTTTGCCACATACATCCCAAATCATCAGGAAGAAATGGCACAAGCCTTCACCAAGCTGGCTCAATAACCACAAGAATCAATTAAGAGTTATTCCCCTATGTGAGTCTTTTGCCCCCTTTTTTGGCATACTGACTAGACCACCAAGGCACCCTTTAAGTCTATTTATGTTGTAAGTCTTGTTGCATTTTCATGTGATTCACATCTCTCTCGGTCATAGGGCCATGACCATAAATAAGAAGGCCAGTATGGTGGCCTAAGTTTATGGGAGGAGCCCGGAGGGTATTTAAGCAGCCCACTCACCCATGCTCTTTGTTGGTTCCAGTGTGCGATGACCTCCCGCCCTTCCCTTTTTCAGGGCACTTCTCAGCACATCCTTCATCCTTCTTAATAAACTACCCATTACTTACTTTGGGTATGTCCCCTTTTCTTGGCATACTGACCAGACCACCTAGGCACATTTCAGTTCTATTTATGTTGTAAGTCTTGTCGCGTGTTTATGTGATCCACATCTCTCTCGGTCATAGGGCCACGACCATAAATATATATATATATATATATATTGTATATAACTTATATATACTTATGATAACCATTATACCTATTTCTTATTTTTTTTTTTTTTACAAATACATTAACCAATACTGTAATTCTGTAATTTCTGTATTTATTTTTTCCATTTTAAGCACACAGCTAATTTTATTATTAACTTACTACCCTGGAGTCTGATAGAGTTTTTGATCCCAGTGGCCACTGAAGTAATTACTTCGAGTGGCACAGATAGTTACTTCAAGTGATGCTTAATGTAACCTCTGTGAGTAAAGAGGTTAATGAATCAAGCTCCGAGACTTCTAGCAGCAAGGATTTTAATGGCACATTGCACAGAAATTCTCACTTATATTGTAGGACTTAATGAAGTGATTCTGTGCAGGTCTTTTTGGCAATAAAACAATATTTCGCAAGTGAATTTGACTGTAAAACATATTATAAATAGTTCTTTGCTCTAGGGCGAGCTTTGAACTGTTAATGAGTTTTTTTTAGTGAAGGGCAGCGCGATAGTGTAATTTCAGCTAAAAAGTTTTAAAACCAAAAAAAAAGCAAAATCACACATAAATAAAAGTATTAGACTACATTATAGTGCTGAAGTCAATTGCAATACAATGTACATATGGGGGTATAATTTAAAAAATATAATACTTCTGTCAATTTTGTGTGCTTGGAATAAAGTGCATTCTCCTTCCAAAAGAGGAACCAGTATTTTGTATGCAGAATGAGAATATGGACAATAAAAACTACGATATTAACACGGTATTAAACGCAAAACCAAAAATGTATTATATTACAGCTTACCAATCATTCAATCATTGGATGTAGTGGCTACATCATTTTTTTCTTTGGCTTTTTTTCCCTGTTTTCACCTGGTGATCTGGTCAGTAACACATCCCCTGTATTAGTAAAACACAACTCTGGACGAATAAGGTGCAGCAGAGAGCAGCATTGTCAGTCTGGGGGAGGGGGGAGTGTTAAATGTATTAGCAGATTAATAAATTGAAGCCAAAAGCCAAGTGACACTTTATAAGCAGTTAGAGCAGTTTTTCTTTTGGGATAAAGCTTTAGAAGAATAAATGGAAGCTGAACATTTTATATACCCCTGGTAATGGTAAATGGTTTATCACATCCATATAAACTGATACATTCTGCTGGAGAGTTTGTGTTGCAAAAAACAGACTTGTTGTCTGAATTACCAGATGGAAAAAAGAAGAAAGAAAGCCTAAAAAAGGAAACATCAATCACATCTAAGAACTGGTAAGTTGCAGTATATAATGAATGTTTGCTTTTGAGTTTAATACTGTTTTTACCTAAATCTTTCCATTGGTGTAAATACACAATGGGTTGATTTCCATACAGAAATAACAACACAATTGACTCACCTGTTAATACTGGTAAATATACAGTGACAGTGATATTTACCAGGCTGTATACCAGGCTGTTTTAAAAGTAAGAGGAATGTTACATTATTTGAACCTAGATTTGCCATTGAAGAATGACACAATTCTGATGTATATGGGCAAATCTGAACCCCTAATATATAAATACATTACATGATAATATAACAAGAACATAGTAAAAAATCAGCAAGTGATCGGTGATCTATTCAATCTCCACTCTCCATTTAAAAATGTTCCCTTCATCAATATTACATTTGAATCTATATAAGTGACAGCTATTTCACATAATGAAGGTGGGGCATGGCTTGGCGCATGGAGTGACAAGACGTATGACTGACCGGCTCCCTCTCCTGTCCTTCTTGCAGCACAAAGCACCATGGATAGAACCCCACTCAGCTTCCCCTATGAGCCAGAGAGGGTGTAGCAATACCCCTCGCACATCGGGGAACCAAAAGCCAGGAGAAATAGGCAGTTACTTCCCCATGAAGGGACCGGACATAAGGAACACGCCAGCTTCCAAGATGGCAGCGACCTGTTCGCTGGCTGCACAGGCCGCACAGGCAGCAACACAGGTACAGGCTGCATGCACCCCTCACTCTCCCTGGTCCTCAGATCAGGAGCTCGCTCACCGCCAAAATTAAAAAAAAATGGCGTGGGGGTCCCCCTAAAAACCCATACCATACCCTTATCCGATCATGCAACCTGGCAGGCCACAGGAAAAGAGGGGGGATGAGAGAGCACCCCCCTCCTGAACGTACCAGGCCACATGCCCTCAACATGGGGAGGATGTCCCCATGTTGATGGGGACAAGGGTCTCATCCCCACAACCCTTGCCTGGTGGTTGTGGGGGTCTGTGGGTGGGGGGGCTTATCGGAATCTGGAAGCCCCCTTTACAAAGGGGACACCCAGATCCTGCCCCCCTATGTGAATTGGTAAGGGGTACATTGTACCCCTACCATTTCACAAAAAGAAAGTGTCAAAATGTTAAAAAAAACACAGGAGACGGCTTGTAACAAGTCCTTTATTAAAAATAAAAAATAAAAAAAGAGATTCCAGTGATGTACAAGGGCCCTATCCCCACAACCCTTGCCCAGTGGTTGTGGGGGTTTGTGGGTGGGGGGCTTAAGGGAATCTGGAAGCCCCCTTAAACAAGGGGACCCCCAGATCTGACCCCCCCGTGTGAATTGGTAATGGGGAAGATGCCAGAGGAGAAGACCGGAGGAAGATGTCGGAGGAGACCGGAGGATGAAGCAGAGGAAGATAGAGGAAGAAGTGGGGGAAGAACAAGATGGAGGAAGAAGAAGAAAACCGAAGGAAGACCAGAAGAAGATGGAAGAAGAAGCGGGGAAAGAAGAAGACATTAATAAAGGAGTTGTCAAAAAACGGCTATTTTAACATTTTTGACACTTTTTTTGTGAAATGGTAGGGGTACATTTGTACGCCATTACCAATTCACACAGGGGGGGTCAGTATCTAGGGGTCCCCTTGTTAAAGGGGGCTTCCAGATTCTGATAAGCCCCCCATCCACAGACCCCCACAACCACCAGGCAAGGGTTGTGGGGATGAGGCCCTTGTCTCCATCAACATGGGGACAAGGTGCTTTGGGGGGATACCCCAAAGCACCCTCCCCATGTTATGGGCATGTGGCCTGGTATGGTTCAGGAGGGGGGGCACTCTCTCGTCCCCCCTCTTTTCCTGTGGCCTGCCAGGTTGCGTGCTTGGATAAGGGTCTGGTATGGATTTTTGGGGGGACCCCCCATGCCATTTTTTTTTATTTTGGTGCGGGGTTCCCCTTAATATCCATACCAGACCTGAAGGGCCCGGTATGTAATTTGGGAGGACTCCCACGCAATTTTTTAAAAAAATTTGGTTTGGGGTTCCCCTTAATATTCATACCAGACCCAAAGGGCCTGGTAATGGACTGTGGGGAATCTCATGCAGTTTTTTTCAATGACTTTTATGTGTATTGCCGGGACCGACAATTCATATAGCCGCCAGTACTTTTAAATGACTTTTTTTCCTTTAGAAATGCCATTTTGCTCTCGGACTGTTCTAAACACAGGAAACATGTGCTACTTTACAGGCATACTATAGACACCCCCCAGGTACAACATTTAAGGGAATATTTCACTTTTATTGTTTCACTTTAAGCATTATTAAAAGGCAGGACCCGGGTCCCCAAACACTTTTTATGACAATACCGTGCATATAAGCCTTTAAAATTAGCACTTTTGATTTCTCCCATAGACAATTCATTATAGCCACGAGTACTTTTAAATTACTTTTTTCCTTTAGAAATGTCATTTTTCTCTTGGACTGTTCTAAATACCGGAAAAATGTGCTACTTTACAGGCATACTATAGACACCCCCCAGGTATGAAATTTGAAGGAATATTTTACTTTTATTGTTTCACTTTAAGCATTATTAAAATCACTGCTCCCGAAAAAACAGACGTTTTTAAAACTTTTTTTGCATTGATACATGTCCCCTGGGGCAGGACCCAGGTCCCCAAACCCCAACTTTTTATGTCAATACCATGCATATAAGCCTTTAAAAAAATTAGCACTTTTGATTATTCATGTTCGTGTCCCATAGACTTTAACAGTGTTTGCGTGTTCAAACACATTTTTTGCCTGTTTGCATGTTCTGCTGTGAACCGAACCGGGGGGTGTTCAGCCCATCTTTACTGTTCACGCTTACTGTCGAACATCTGGCCCAAGCCATTCATAGTAACAATACTATCCATGGGATTCCCACTCCCTCGGCACACCACAAGCTCTCACTACATGCAGATGACCTGCTCCTTTATGTCACACAACCACTCATAAGTATACTCGCCTTACTACAAGAGCTCGACCGCTTCGGAGCGCACAGCAATTTCAAATGAAACATTACCAAAACAGAAGCTTTGAATACCTCCCACACCCCAATAACCATATCCCTAATCCAAAAAAAATTTCCATTCCACTGGCAATCACGCTCAATTAAATACTTAGGGACAGAGATCCCCAGGGACTCGCACAACATATACGCCTTGAATTACAGTCCTCTGATGACTAGAATTCAGCACTCACTAGAATCTTGGCATCACCTCAAACTCTCATGTTTTGGCCAAATGAATGTCTTAAAGATGGATATTCTCCCTAAATCACTATATCTATTTCAAACCCTCCCCATCCTTCTCTCCAATGCCTTTTTTCATACACTCCGATCCCTAGCGGTCAAGTTAATCTGGCAACATCACCCCCCTAGATTTAAACATAAAATACTGTGTGCCCCCAAAAGTAGAGGGGACATAGGTCTCCCAGACTTCCAACTCTACCATTTCTCAGCCATGTTTTCAAGACTCCTCGAATGGTTTCCCAAACCTCTAATTAAACCGTCTATGGTCATCAAGCAAGACATGGCACAAGTAGACCTTCGGTCTCTCCTATGGGGATAAAATGTTAAATTCCGCATGATGACTGGACTATCCCATATGACAGTGGTGGTGCTCTCCACGTGGCAAACAAACCACCTTCGCCCTATCCACAGACCCTAGCCCGTTATCACCCCTATTTAATAATCCAGCACTCCTAACATACAATACGTGGGGACAATGCGGTTCTTATACAAGATCGCAATGGCCCCCAGCTAGACAGTTTGTCCATCCCACCATAGACCAATTCCAACCGCAACCAGACATACAAACCCCCACCTTGATTGACTGGCTCTCCAAGTTGTCTCTGTCACAACATAGTAAGACATTTCACTTCTCAGGACAGGTCCACAGACCACTCAAAACATTTGAGGATATGTGTAGTCTCTCTCAGACCCCAAACACCCTCTCTCTCTGATATATAAAGACATACAGCCCTACAACTCACTCCCTAACTTCACGCAAAGATAGTCCATGGATCTGGACACGGAGATATCCCCGGAACAATGGCATACCTCATTTACATTCACACACAAATCATCTATTTCTGGGTTCTCACAAGAGAAAAATTACAGACTGCTATCCCGGTGGTACAGGGATCCAGTCATGGTGAATAAAATGTACCCCAACACTCTGGATGCTTGCTGGTGCTGTCACAAAGGAAAAGGCTCTTATCTTCACATGTGGAGGGAGTGCGACCGAGTCCACCCTTTCTGGAACAAGGTTTTTGGTATATATAATAATTTATACAATGCTTCACTCGTGCCCTCTCCCACAGTGGCTCTTTTATCCATTCTACCGGGCCCCATTAAAACTCACAAGAAAAGCCTCCTTAGATTCTTTTTGTCTGCAGCACGCCATGTCATATTGCAACACTGGAAAACAGAAACTATCCCCCCTATTAGTGGATAGATAGATGTCCTCAACGACACCATGCTCATGGAAGAGCTGCAGGCAAAGATGGGGGACACATGGGATAAACACAAACAGCTATGGTTCCTATGGCTCCACCACTCATCCTCGGACTTCCTCCACAACAGAATTTTTGCCTGAGGCATAAGTTCAATTTTGCACAGAAAAATTAGGTATTACTGTGTTTACACCGGGGTAGGGGACCCCCGTAAATCTAGATTCACCACTGCAGGTGGTCCTGATACCCCTTCAAGGCCGAATGTATGAAAAATCAGGATGTTTTTAGTCCTACACTGCTGAGTTCCCCTCCCCCCTCACTTGTTCTCCCCTCCTTATTGCTCCCGCTACCATACCCCCTCCCATCCGACAGTAAACTTATATGTTATATTATGTGCCGTGTCCTAAGTAAAATGGGCATTGGGTTGTATGTTATTACATTGCTAAGAACTGATTTAAACACTCATGTATGTGTTATATAATGTTTTATATGATGGGCGGTATGTGAGAACCGCTCCCCCCCCCCTAGTTTCTTCATTCCGTATCCCCCCCTTTGTTCCTGTTATTTTTTCCTTTTAAAATTAATAAAAACTATATTCAACCTTACATAATTAAATATCTCATATAAAAAATGCTGCATGTATAAAGTGCATTAACTTATTTGCAGCATCTTTCCAAAGACACAAGTCCCTTTGGAAAGAAACTGCAAATAAATTAATGCATTTTATACATGCAGCATTTTTTTTTTTGCATGTATAAAGAGCATTTTGTCCAAAAAAGTGTACAGGTCCACTCATACACAATGAGTGGACCTGTACACTTTTTTGGACAAAAGGCTGTGTGAGTGGGGTCACAGGATCACGGCTGAAGGTTTATATCCATATGGGCTACACTTGGGAGCGCAGGCAAGTACTTAAAGGACAACTGTACAGTACAGTTACATTTTTTGTAACTAATTCTATTATTTTCCCATTCCCAGAAAGGCTCAAAGATTTTCACCTTCATACATTCTGCCTCGGTGATGCATTTCAAAATGTTTTAGTCCATGGCACCCAGGGCTGTCAGCTTCCAAATCCCATCAGCAGGGTCTGCATTATATGGTGGGAGATTAACTAGGGGCAAAAACAGACATGGAGAGATTTCCAGTTGACAATTCACTGGGTTACTGGGTCATGAGAATAGACCACTGGCCAGAAGTTGCCCAGAATGCAACTGAGCTGCTGGGCTGCCCTGCATCCAGCGTGCTTTCTGAATGAGCGTTCAGTGCTGCCAGAGGTTTTGTGACAGATAAAAAAAGCCCATCTGTCCACAGACTCTATTGACCGGCTGACATTTATCAAAATGAATCATTCCTCTATTAGCAGCAACTATCAAGCTCCTGATGCCGATCGCTGCCGCAGATTAAGTAATTTCTTGATCTGGAAACTCTGCAAAACTGTCTATGCTGCCTAGCTTTGTGGGTGTTGATTTTATCTGGAAGAATTTTTTTGTATAGATTTCATGGGATACCTAAGGACCAATTAACACCTAAGGCCCAATTTTCCTGCACCTGTTTGACTTGTCCATATCATTTAAATTTTTTGACAGCAAGGCCAATTCTTGCTTTCATCAAGAGTACCTCTATAGGGTTACAGTGTGAAGTCACCACCAACGCCCAAAGCCCAATTTTTCTGCACCTGTTTGATGGGTGCATATCATTTCAATTTTTGACAGCAAGGCCAATTCTTGCTTTCATCAAGAGTACCTCTATAGGGTTACAATGTAAAGGCACCACCAACACCCAAAGCCCATTTTTTCCGCACCTGTTACTTTTATCCAAAGTCTGTGAAACAGACACCAGAATTTATCCAAAATATCTCATATCTTGTTTCAAGTGCACTAAATTGTGGCCTCATCATACAGACTGACTTCTCAAGCCATTGTCTATAAACTAAAGAAAGCTTGCAGGGAAAATGTAATTTTTTTGGCATTATAAATGTAATTTTTGCTGCAGCAGGTTCTATACACGGTACAGATGCACCACTTTACAGGCAGACTAAGGGGACCCCCCCCCCGACACTATATTTAAAGGAATTTTTAATGCATCACTTTAGCATCAGAAAATCACTGATCATTTAAAAATTATCTTTTTTACAAACATTTTTTTAATTGATACATGTCCCTCAAGGCAGTACTCGGATACCCATACCCTTTGTATGCCCAATAACCCTTAGAAATGGTTGACAACCACCGGCCAGGGTTGTTGGGAAGAGGACCATGTCCTCGTGAACATGGGGGCAAGGTGCTTTGGGGTGGGGGCAGAGCACCCCCCCATGTTGAGGGCATGTGGCCTGGTATGGTTCGGGGGGGCACTCGCTCACTGATGAGCTGCATGCTTGTAAAAGGGTCTGGTACGGATTTTGGGGGGTCCCCACGTCAACATTTTTTTTGAAATGCCTAGTATGGACCGGGGGGTCCCCACGCTTTTTTTTTCATGATTTTTAGCCGTCATGCCGGCTGGTGTGAACTAGAACCACTGGAATACATGGAAAACACTGTGCATGAATTTTAAGGGCCAGTTCACACCACAAAAATGCACTCATACATTCTGGATCAGTTTTTGCATACAGTTCACACCACATGCAGTTCCAGTGCAGTTCCGGTACAGTTCCAGTGCATTTTGATACAATTTGCTAGGTTCCAGTACAGTTCCATGCAAAAAAAATGCAGCAGCACGCTCTATTTTTTTTCTGCACCAGAAACTGACTGCACTGGTATGAACTAGAGCCATTGGAATACATGGAAAACATTGCATGCATTTTTAGTGCAGAAAAAAAGCACACGGAACTGCATCTGGTGTGAACTAACACTGAAAAGAAAAAAAACGCAAATCGGTATAATCGACGTAAAACCACGCATCCAAAAACGCAGCAAGCACTGCAAAAATCACTGCAAAAGCAACATGCATAGATGTGAATTGATCCTAAGGGGGTAAATCCTTCCAATCCTTAAGTGGGGAGAGATTAAAGCATAACTCCAGACAAAATTTTGGATAAAGCAGGGGAGAGTTCACATTTGTCTCTGACCTATCCCAATGGATGTACTTGTGATGTACATAAGATGGGGTAAAGGTGTTGTCACTGTAACAGGAGGGCTTGTAAAAAAATAAAAACATTTGGAAAAGTTCTAACCTTTGTTCACTCTACCATTTTTTTCCTGGTCCCCATTTAAGAAATTTCTTATCAATTGCTATTCCAACAGAAAATAAGAAAAACTTTCTCCAGCATGGACACAGATGGTAATAAAAAAAATAATTAATCTTTAGCCCTTCCCCGATCCATCCAAAATGATATTTATAGTTTTGGCTGGAGTTACATAGTTATATTGCAAGGTTGAAAAAAAAAAACAAAGGTCCATCCAGTTCAACTTACGTGTGTGTGTATGCAGTGGTGGGACAAGGTCAATCAGTGCTCAGGGCAAAGATGCCAAATTGTGCCCCCCTCCTTCCCGGACGCAAGAATCACTCCCAGCACTGGTGCCAGTGGACACATTAACAAGCCCTAACACAGGTATCAGAGGACGCATTAAAGTGGTTGCAAACTCTTACAAACCACTTTTCACTACGGGTAAGCCTATAATAAGGCTTACCTTTAGCTACTGTGGAAATCTCCTAAACCTGAATGGTTTAGGAGATATCCCCTGTAACAGCATGTGGCAACATCATCGTTTGTGACGTTGCTTTAGCTGATGTGCCGTTAAAGGCACCGGAGCCCGTAATACCAGGAAATAACTATGGGAGACGTTGCTGGGCAGAGCAGTGTGCCGGGACCGCTGCGGGGGCTTCGATCTAAGGTGAGTATTTCATAATGAGCTAGTATGCTATGCATACTAGCTCATTATGCCTTTGTCTCACAGTTTTTTTTTTCAGTAGGTTTACAACCCCTTTAATAACACAGCATTGATGTCAGCAGACACATTCATAACCATTAGCACAAGGGTCAGTATTATTAACCCCCTCCCCCACATTGGTGGTCAATGGCATTGAATGTAACCCCTCCCATGACCATCAATGTGAGGGCAGTGGTTATCTTTCCCTGACATTACTACAAATGCAAAAGGGGGGTGGTGGGTTAAAATTTCACTGGCATGAGGACCAATGCAAGGTGTGGGGGATGAGGGGATCAACATTCACTGCCATGAAGACCAAAACAAGGTGGGGGTGGGGGGATAACATTCACTGCCATGAAGACCAATGCAAGGTGGGGGGGTGAAGGTGGTAACACTCACTGCTATGAAGACCAATGCAAAGTGGGGGGATGAGGGGGTTAACATTCACTTCCATGTTTTTTTCAAATTGTTTTACAAATTAATATCTGAAAAGTGTGCTGTGCATATGAAATCAGCCCCTTTTAATCTGATACCCTTAACTAAAATCTAGTGGAACCAATTGCCTACAGAAGTCACCTAATTAGTAAATAGAGTCCACCTGTGTGTAATTGAATCTCACTATAAATACAGCTGTCCTGTGAAGCCCTCAGAGGTTTTTTTAAAGAACCTTAGTGAACAAACAGCGTCATGAAGGCCAAGGAACACACCAGGCAGGTTAGGGATAACGTTGTGGAGAAGTTCAAAGCAGGGTTAGGTTATAAAAAAAAATCCCAAGCTTTGAACATCTCATGGAGCACTGTTCAATCCATCATCTGAAAATGGAAAGAGTATGGCAAACTGCAAACCTACAAACACATGGGCGTCCTCCTAAACTGACAGGCCGGACAAGGAAAGCATTAATCAGAGAAGCAAGAGGCCCATGGTAACTCTGGAGTAGCTGCAGAGATCCACAGCTCAGGTAGGAGAATCTGTCCACAAGACAACTAATAGTTGTGCATTCCACAAATCTCGCCTTTATGGAAGAGTGGCAAGAAGAAAGCCATTGTTGAAAGAAAGCCATAAGAAGTCCCATTTGCAGTTTGTGAGAAGCCATGTGAGGGACACAGCAAAAATGTGGATGAAGGTGCTCTGGTCAGATGAGACCAAAATGGACCTGTTTGGCCTAAAAGCCAAATGCTATGTGTGGCAGAAAACGAACACTGCACATCACCCTGAACACACCACCCCAACCGTGAAACACGGTGGTGGCACCATCATGTTTTGAGGATGCTTTTTTCAGTAGGGACAGGGGAGCTGGTCAGAATTGATGGGAAGATGGATGGAGCCAAATTCAGGGCAATCTTAGAAGAAAACCTGTTAGAGTCTGCAAAAGACTTGAGACTGAGGGGGAGGTTCACCTTCCAGCAGGACAACGACCCTAAACATACAGCTGGAGCTACAATGGAATGGTTTTGATCAAAGCATATTTATGTGTAAAGGCCCATGCACACGATCAGACTTTTTGACAACAATGGTCCGACGGACCTGGCTTATCGGACAATCCGACCGTGTGTATGCTCCACCGGACAAATGTTTTTGGTTTTTCAAAGAACAAGTGTTCGCTGTGCATGCTCTCAAACGCAACAGATGTCCGTAGGAGGATAAGCCGACCATGTGTACACAAGTCCATAGGACTAAAATCCAAAGTACAAACACGCATGCTCAGAACCAATGGTAAAAATCAGATATCAATACCAGAAGTTGCCCAAAGGGTGGCAGTAAAGAGCTGAAAAACCATGTGATTTGGTGAAAGTTGGCTGAAGATGTTCTGCCGTGTGTATGCAGAACAAGTTCACGGCCAAAGCCCTTCGGACCAAAATCCACGAAAAAGTCCGATGGAAGTCGATCGTGTGTATGAGGCTTTAGAATGACCCAGTCAATGTCCAGACCTAAATTCAATTGAGAATCTGTGGCCAAACTTGAAAATTGCTGTTCACAGAGGCTCTCCATTCAGTCTGACAGAGCTTGAGCTATTTTGCAAAGAAGAATGAGCAAAAATGTCACTCTCTAGATGTGCAAAGCTGGTAGAGACATACCCAAAACACTTGCAGCTGTAATTGCAGAGAAAGGTGGTTCTACAAAGTATTGACTCAGGGGGCTGAATACAAATGCACGCCACACTTTTCAGATATTTATTTGTAAAAAAGTTTGAAAACCATGTATTATTTTTCTTCCACTTCACAATTATGTGCCACTTTGTGTTGGCCTATCACATAAAATCCCAATAAAATGCAATTAAGTTTTTGGTTGTAACATGACAAAATTTAGAAAATTTCAATAGGTATGAATACTTTTTCAAGGCACTATTTATATTTGTGCCTACTTAATAGCCAATGGATTATAAACTCTTTCACTGTACAAAATACTATCATGGACATATTTGTAAATATCAGACATGTGAAAATACATGTCCAAATACAAAATGGGACACAATTTTGGTTATTTGGAGATTCGGATACAATTTATTTGAAATTCATTAAAATTTGTTTAGTTTATTTGTTTTCTAACAAATTTTCAGAATGATTAGACTATGGATTGGTCGAAAATTGTTCGATGGATTAGAATTTTGTGTGTAGAATAGCTGGTTGTTAAGTCGGGGGCTAAAATGTAAAAAAAAAAAAAAATGGGTGTAGGGTCCCCCCCAAGGTTCCTTCTCCGAACATGCAGCCCGGCAGGTCATGAAAGGGGGGGGACGAGTGCCTCCACCCTCCTGAACCATGCCAGGCCACATACCCTCAACATGGGGGGTGCTTTGGGATGGGGGGCTCTGATAAAGCACCTTGTCTCCATGTCTAAGGGGATAAGTGCCTCTTCCCGACAACCCTGGGCTGGCCTGGTCTGCGAGGACGGCTGAAAAAAAAAAGCTGCGCCTGCGAGGATGGCTGACTGCCGAATGCCTGCTCCGTCCTTTGACAGGTCCTACTAAGGTAAGGGGCGGGACCATCTGGTGACATCACCTGGTGGCCCCCGCTCTTTGTGACATCACAGACGGGTGCATGCTGGGTCAGTGACATTACAAGGGGGCCGTGCCACCAGGTGACGTCATCACGTAATTTCATCCCTTACCTATATAATCACTGTCAAATGGCAGAGCCTGCAGTAGGTGGTCAGCCTTAATTGTGGAGTGAATGTTTCTTTTGGGGGGGGTTTAGGGGGGGTTAGGGTCCAGCGGTGGTGGTGGCGTTGTGATTGAAGATGGATCTACATAGGGGGACATTGTTTTCTTTAATTTTTTTAATAAAGAATTTATTGTAATAAATATTCTTTTATTTTTGATAGCCTCAGTCTATACCTACATTGATCTTGTTGTGTTATTAAAGAGCTTTGCTTGGCAAATTAACAGTTAAATTAATTGTTCAGACATTCACTGACATAACAGCTAGTATCCCTTTCCTAGAGAGGGAGTTTCACATTTTTACTGCTCTAATAGTAAATAACCCTTTCCACAACATAAGGTTAAACCATATTTCTTCTAACCTCAAATCATGGCTGCATGGCCTCTTCAAGGACCTCGATGTAAACAATTTATCAGTTACTGGAGTCACCTTTGTTATATTTGCAAATGATAATCATATCCCCTAATGAGGGCCTCTTCCCCAAAGTGAATAACTGTTATGTACAGTGTATATAGTCAAAAGTATTGGTACACCTGCCTTTAAACGTACATGAACTTTAATGGCATCCCAGTTTTAGTCCATAGGGTTCAATATTAAGATGGCCCAACTCTTGTGGGAAGGCTGTCCACAAGGTTTAGGAGTGTGTCTATGGGCATGTTTGACCATTCTTCCAGAAGCACATTTGTGAGGCCAGGCACTGATGTTGGACGATAAGGCTTGGCTCACAGTCTCTGCTTTAATTCATCCCGAAGGTGTTCTGTCGGGTTGAGGCCAGGACTCTGTGCATGCCAGTCAAATTTGTCCACCCCAAACTCGCTCATCCATGTTTTTATGGACTTTGTGTTGTGCTCTGGTCCAAATAATTTAGTGGAGGAGGGGTTGTTTTTCAGGGATTGGGCTTGGCCCCTTAGTTCCTGTGAAGGGAACTGTTAAGGCATCAGCATACCAAGACATTTTGGACAATTTCATGCTCCCTACTTTGTGGAAACAGTTTGGGGATGGCCCCTTCCTGTTCCAACATGACTGCACACCAGTGCACAAAGCAAGGTCTATAAAGACATGAATGAGCGAGTTTGGGGTGGACAAACTTGACTGGCCTACACAGAGTCCTGACCTCAACCCGATAGAACATTTTTGGGATGAATTAGAGCTGAGACTGCAAGCCAGGCCTTCTCGTCCAACATCAGTACCTGACCTCACAAATGTCTTTTTGGAAGTATGGTTAAACATTCCCATAGACACACTCCTAAACCTTGTGGACAGCCTTTCCAGAAAAGTTGAAGCTGTTATAGCTGCAAAGGGTGGGCCAACTCAATATTGAACCCTACGGACTAAGACTGGGATGCCATTAAAGTTCATGTGCGTGTAAAGGCAGGTGTCCCAATACTTTTGACAATATAGTGTATGTAATCAATCCTCATAGCTGAGGCCCTCCATCCCCCTTCATGATTTTGTCGTCCTTTACTGAACTCTGTCCAATACATTTCCTGAGGATTGGTGACCAAAACTGAACTGCAAATTCAAGATGAGGCCAAATCAGTGTTGTGTAAATTATTGATTTATCTCTTTAATATATGTTATTTTTAATGCACTAGGGTATTTTGCTAGCTTTGTTAGCTACAGCTTGGCATAGCATGCTATTGCTAAGTCAGTGATCTACAAGCACCTCTAGATCCTTTTCCATAACTGCTTTTGCTAGTGGAGCCCCGCCTATTGTGTAATTTGCACGTGTATTTTTGGCATTCGAGTACACAACTTTACCCCCTTGCTGACCAGCGCATGGCTCCTTGCTGACCAGCGCATGACGATATACGTCTGCACAATGGCACAGCTGGGCAAATAGGCATACAGGTACGTCCCCTTGAAATCGCTGCATAGTGGACATGCACGCACTGCCGGCAGGGGCCAACAATCGTGTCACGGAGCATCAGAATGGGGAGATGCCTATGTGAATCACTCCCTAGGACACACTGAACCCCTTGATCGCCCCCTAGTGTTTAACCCCTTCCTTGCCAGTGTCATTTACACAGTAATCAGTGCATTTTTGTAGCACTGATTGCTGTATAAATTACAATGGTCCCAAAATAGTGTCAAAAGTGTCCGATGTGTCCGCCATAATGTCGCAGTCATGATAAAAATTGCAGCTTGCCGCCATTACTAATAAAAAAAAATTAATAATAAAAATGCCATAAATACATACCCTATTTTGTAGGCGCTATAACTTTTGCGCAAACCAATCAATATGCGCTTATTGCAATTTTTTTTACCAAAAATATGTAGAAGAGTACATATCAGCCTAAACTGAGAAAGAAATTTGTTTTTTTATATATTTTTTAAGTTTGACACTTTTATTGATCGTCAGAAATTTATGAGAAAAGTTAATATTAGGAAACATTTTAGTAAAGTAGCACCCAAAACAGAACAGGAACCGTCTGATTATAGTCATACTGAGTTGAGGAATAACTCAGTTTTTAATCCTAGAAATTCTAACACTCATTTTTTAGAGGTGTTCAAATCCTTGGTCCAGCAGGACTAAAGGATTGTCAATCAAACCTAGTAGACATTGAAAGGGGCCTAAAATCCCTAGAAGAAAACAAACAGATTGTCATCCGTAGGCGGATAAAGGGAGGGCTTGTTATTCTTAATAAATCTGACTATTTAGCTGAACTTAACAGTCTATGATGCTGAAACAAATGAAAAACTGAGAGGTAACCCTACCAACAAATTCAAAGCTAAGCCAAAACGTCTGGTTAAAGATGCCCAAGATGAAGGTATTGTCACCAAGAAAGAGGCTGGATATCTGGTACCGGATGCCCCTCGGTGCCAGATATCTACCAATTACCTAAAATCCACAAGAATCCAGCTAAACCTCCTGGCAGGCCTATAGTGAGTGGGGTGGACTCTTTGTTTGCCAGAATTGGTGAATACATCAATTGTTTTCTACAGCCAATGGCACAAAGTTATCCATCCTATCTCAGGGATAGCAGGCATCTCATGGAATTATTACAGCAGGTAGAAGTTGGTGATGGTCATATACTAGCTAGTATTGACGTCAATTCCCTGTATACCAATATCCAGCAAAGGCATGCAGTAGAAGCTGTGGTTTGGGCCTTAAACAATACCAAAATGAAAAATAAACAAAAGAATTTTCTTGTCCATGCCCTAGATTTAGCCATGAGCCACAACTTCTTCTGGCATGATAAGCAATTCTTTAGACCAGGGGTCTCAAACTAGTGGCCCTCCAGCTGTTGCAGAACTACAAATCCCATCATGCCTCTGCCTGAGGGAGTCATGCTTGTAACTGTCAGCCTTGCAATGCCTCATGGGACTTGTAGTTTTGTAACAGCTGGAGGGCCACCAGTTTGAGACCCCTGCTTTAGACAGAAGAAGGGTGTGGCAATGGGGGCTAAATATGCCCCCTCAGTGGCAAATTTATTTGAGTTTCTGGGAGAAGGATGCCATTTTTGTTGCGAACATTCCTCAGCTTAAGTTTTACAAGCGCTATATAGACGATATCATCATTATTTGGGCAGGATCAAAAGAGTCTTTTTCTCAGTTTTTGTCAAAAATTGGTGAGAATAGATATGAGATATCATTCTCGGCAACTTCTGACATTCATTGCCTCAATTTTCTTGATCTAGTTATTTTTAAGGATAACCATACACTGTCCACTAAAACCTATTTTAAGAAAGTGGACAGAAATGGTGACATCCCCCTTAAACATGTGTGACAAAGTGTAGATGAGTGCAGATGTGAATATACAAAGCAAAAAACATGTAAATAAAGTCCAAATAAATGTGCTGAATGTTCTGATCCGCAATAGGATAAAACTTCTAGTAAATCTAGATCTATTTATTTTTAAGGATAACCATACACTGTCCACTAAAACCTATTTTAAGGAAGTGGACAGAAATGGTTACATCCCCCTTGGGATCTGCCATCACCCCTGTTGGCTTAGTTCCACTCCTAAAAGCCAATTTCTAAGAGTCAGACGCAATTGCGCAAGAATCAAGGATTTTGACCTACAAGCGCAAGTTCTGTATGAGAGGTTCTTGGAAAAAGGTTACACCCCATGTGCGTTAAACAAAACCCTATCCTTGGTAAGGGTTATGAATAGGGATGATTTGTTTAAAAAGAAGGAAGTTGCCAAAATAGATTTTGGTATTGCTTTTATGTCAGGTTTTATCCACCAATATAAACAAGTGGAACATATTGTTCGTAAGCATTGGCATCTTCTATTGAAAGATGACGATTTAGCCATTGTTTTACCCAGTAGACCACAGTTCATTTACACCAAGCCTTCTACACTACCACTCAAGCTGGCACCCAATGTTGTTGACCCCCCTAAAAAGCTATGCACTTTTTTGGACCAGGTGGGTTTTTTCAGTTCTGGGAGATGTGCTATATGTAGGACATTTAAACACAGGGTGAAGAAAACAACTGAGTTTACAGCACACTCCACTGGTCAATCCTATAAAATTAAAAAAATTATTACATGTGGCACTACCCACGTTACCTACCTATGTCCTGCCCATGTGAGTTACAATATGTAGGTAGGACCACCATAGCATTGGGAGTGAGATTACGCGAGCATGTTAATAGGATTAAAAAGGGTTACAAACACCACAGTTTGTTCAAACATTTCAGATTAGTTCATGGTAGGGACCCCAGTAACCTCACCTTCTGTGGCATTGACAGAGTTCAGGGGCATTGGAGAGGAGGTAAGCTCAAGCGAGCTATTTCTCGTAATGAGACCCAGTGGATCCATCATTTAAAAATGATGAGCCCCCGAGGGTTAAACATTGAATTGGATCTGGACTGCTTCCTGTCAAATATTTAGCACAATATAGTACTTTGTATCCATTGTATTTTTCTTTTTTCTCTCCATTTTAAATTTTTTTTAATTTGTATTTTTTATTTTTATTTTTATTTTAATTTGTTTCTATTTTTCTCTTTTTTTCTTTATTTGTATTTTTAGTTTTAGTTTTTTTTTTTTTTTCTTATTTTTATTTCATTTTTATTTTCAATATTAGTTTTTCCTTTTATATTTCATTTTTCGGCTTGTATCAGTGGCGGAATTATAGGGGTCGCAACAGTCGCAAGTGCGACTGGGCCCTGTAGTTCTCCGCCACTTCAGGGGGCCCATCAGCCGTGTGAGGGGTCCGCCCGCCCGCCCGCCGTGTGATGGGCCCACCTGACTGTCCGGAGGTGTGTGTGTCCATCCATCATGTTTCACTGTCACTGTGTCAGGAGGGAGGGGGGCTTTCACCCGCTATGCCTGCACGAGAAGCGCTGAGCTGAGGCCTGAGGGACTGTGTGGGACATTGAAGCACACCAATTCACTGAAGGTGGGGGAGGAGCTCTGCCCTCTGCTTCTGTGCAGTACCTACGGCGGCGGCGTGTGACCTATCCTGTCCTGAGGCAAGCAAAGCATCCTGGGCTGGAGGAGCAGGCACGCAGATTCCGAAGGATTGTTTCTGACTTCATTCTTCTGAGGAGGGGGAATCGATCGATTGATTGGCGGTAAGTGGTAAGTCCCCATTTTGCACTCCAATCGATCGATCCCAACCTCCACCACCTCTGCGGCTCTGCCTCTTACTGATCCCATCCCCCCACTACCACCACTGATCTCATCCCTATCCCCCCACCCCCCATCACCTCTACAACAGAGGAGATGGGGGGTGGGGGGGATAGGGATGAGATCAGTGGTGGTGTTGGTGGGGGGATGGGATCAGTCAGAGGTCCCCCTCCAGTACCACCACCCTCCCCCTCCAGTGCCACCACCACCCCCTCCAGTGCCACCACCACCCCCCTCCAGTGCCACCACCACCCCCTTCAGTGCCACCACCACCCCCTCCAGTGCCACCACCACCCCCTTCAGGCTGCACCGGTGACACAGGCTGCACTGGGGACATAGGTGGCACTGGGGACACCGGTTGCACTGGGGACAACTTTGTTGTACAGTGGAAAAAATATAGTATCAAAATCATGCTTTTCGGGGGGGGGGGCTTCCTGATTTCTTGCACCGGGGCCCTGAGGTTTCTAGTTACGCCTCTGGCTTGTATTTATATTTATTTCATAATGAAAAAGAAAAAGCTGCGCTATCACGTGAGACAAACTAAGACTAAAAACAACTACAGCTGCTAGCACACAACAAACCAAGTCGCAAATAATATGAAAGTAAAAAAGTGCAGCGCTAATCAATAAGTGAAAATAAACAAATATGTGACTCTGTATATCAAAAGTCAAGTGACAAAGACACCAAAAAACAATAACATAGCAAAAATGTGCAAATTAGTGACTCTGGACAAAGTGGCAATCCCAAAAGTCTATAAATGATGAAAACAGAAGGTCCTCTCCCAAGCAGGGGAGTATCAATGTCTTGAAGGGGCTGTGGACACAGTAAGGGGGCGACCACAAGTTGCAATGACACTCCAAACTTCAAGAAAAAAGGTGGGTACTCTTACCGGATCGGTGGGACCCATCTACCATATAACAGTGTGTCAATAAGGCAAAAAGGGATGGTCATCCAGGATATCCAACCAGGTAGTGTCTTCCGGGTCCCGACCACCAATGGGGAGGTGGTTGTCCTAGGCAGGCTATGGATCTCCAATGCACCCGATCTCCGATACCGGAATTGATCGATCACAAGCAGATGGTTCTTAGTGGGACCATGGAGGAAAAGAAAAAGGGACTCCACACAGTGCAGATCAAAATGAGGTTTAATAATCAAAAAAATTGTACAAAATGTAGGTGATCACAAACAGATAAAAGGCATAAACATGGCAATGTGGGAAGCTTCATTTTGCATGTTAATGTATATTCAGTGAGCTCCATGGTTTAGCCGGAATTGACATCTTTAGTCCTTGGAATCGTTTTTGCAGATTGCTATTTGCACTTTTTTGGTCTCTCCTAGCGGCTGTGCTCTACCTGTGGGAGTGACCTTTTTTCATTTCATCATCAGCATGGTTCCCATGTGGATGGTGATTAGTTCTCTGTGTGGGGGATGTTCCCTCTATTTAAGATGGTCGAGTGGGCCGGGAATTAGGTCTTTGATAACGCCCTGTAGGTTGGCGAAACATGTCGACGTATTTCCGGTGGCACTGACGTCATTTCCTGCTCTTTGGAAAGCACTTCCTGGTTTCTGGAACGCACGCCGTGAGCAGCGTCCGGATCCATATCTAATCCCTTTACATGCCTGTTTTTATCAACTATTTTGAAAGTACCCATTTGTATATGGAATAAATCCCCTTTCAAATGGTACTTTTCACTATTAGTTTAATTTTTTCCTTTTTTGGTGCCTGTTGATTCTGCTGAGAAATTCCAACAAGAAATCCTTTGATCTGATGTGCACAACACCACTCCTGAGCTTCTCTGGATACCATCGCATAAGCTTGAAGTGACCCCCAGACTGCAAAGCTGGGGGTCATCGCCATTTGGTGAGTGGGGACACGTGTGGGGGTGGCGTTTCTGCACCTGAAAAGTCCTCGAGCGTCTGTGGTTTATTGCACTTCAAAAGTTTTGTCCCATTTCGGATCAGAACATTCAGCACATTTATTTGGACTTTATTTACATGTTTTTTGCTTTGTATATTTACATCTGCACTCATCTACACTTGGTCACACATGTTTAATAACATTTGCGAGCGCCACATTTCCATAATTTTACATTTTTAGTGAGTAGCACTTTGTGTGTGGCAGCTGCTTTAGTTTTCTTTTCCATTGTTTTTTCACCATTCAGCGCGAGTTTAAATTTTATATTATTCACAAACACCACCAAAAGAAGCTTTATTTGTGGGAAAAAAAGGATGTCAATTTTGTTTGGGAGCAACGTCGCACAACCGCGCAATTGTCAGTCAAAGCAAAGCAGTGCCATATCGCAAAAAGTGCTCTGGTCAGGGAAGGGGTAAATCTTTCTGGGGCTGAAGTGGTTACATTTCTCATTACTGAACCTCATCTGCCATGTAACTAAACGACCCTCTATTTTTAAGGTATTCCTGTAATAATGCTACATCCTGCACAAAGTTTAATTTCCTGCATAATTTGGTATCATCAGCAAACACTGAATGTACTGTAAGCTTTTAATTCCAAACTCTATACTGTTAATAAACAAATTGAACAAAACCCTGGGGCATGCTATTCACAATTTTAGACCATTTAGAGAATGAGTCATTTGTCACTACTCCATCCAATTTCTCACTTACCTCCCTACAGAATAGTAACAGGCTGGTCTAACAAGAACAGTCTTTCATAAATCCATGCTGGTTGTCACCTATACCTTTATTGCAGACCATTAAAAATGTAAGGATTTGTTGCACTTATTGGGTGGAATCGCTCTTTAAACATCCACTTGTTTTAACATGCAGCATACACAATAATTGTTCTCCATACTATACTAAAGTGATCTGTAGACCCCCTTAGGGTATGTGATATGAGCCATATCTAGTCTAAAATTAATCAAGAGCAGCAAAATCCACATTTATATAAGAATATGCTCATATATTTGCTTCAACAGCAGATAGTTCATGTCAGTGAAAGAATTTCAACAGGTCATTTTTTTTTTTTAGTCATTATCTTTTAAATATGACAATCCTTACAGAATAATTTTACCCTCACAGTTTATTACTATATGCAGTATGATACAGTATACAAAAACTATAGGATTAAGTACCCCAGTGAGCTATTGAAAGCAGCATTTCTATGCATATTTCATAACTGTTTCCCTTGGCTTTTATCCAATTTCTCCTCTTAGGTGTGACCTTGCTTCCATCTTTTGAATATAGTTTAGTTATTTGAAATAAATTACAACCTCATACAAAGACAAATTTCTTTACCAAGAACCTTTCTATAAATAACACATTTTATTAGCTGCAATAGAGTACACCTGGATGAAATTTTCTTAGCTTCCAGCCTGAATTTACTTGTCTATAAAGTTACTGTGTGGGAGACTCTTGCGGTAGCATTTAATAGATACAGGTATAATAAAACTGGAAAGCTATTTTTCTTTCCTTTTCTCATCCGTTTCCTTGGCTGTTCATAACTAAATTGAACTACAAACTGTAAAATCTTGTCAGCAGAAAGTTTGCATAAATTTTACAGACAGAAGAAATTTCCATTAAGGTTGATGCGACAGTAGGACGTATTGCTAGAAAATGCGTAAAGAGCAGAAAATGTAACATGGGAGGCTTTGTATTTATCACAATATAGAATAACAGAGAGGCAAATAAATACTTGACATCAACAGTGGCAGAAGTTTGTATATATATATATATATATATATATATATATATATATATATATATATATATATATATGTATGTATATATATATATATATATATAGTGTGTGTGTATATATATATATATATATATATATATATATATATACATATATATATATATATATATATTGTAAAGTTCGGGGAACCATCTAGCTTGTAGGACACAGGATTTGCAACCGAAGTAGTGTTTATTAAACGTAATCAGCTTCACGGCAGCAAAATAACACAACAGAAGGAAGTATGTTTCACCGACTTGCAGAGTTCAGAACTGCCATCACAGTAAAACAGTCCCCAATTTTTTCAGAGGGAAAATATAGCATCCTTCCGGGACCCAGTCACGACGTCCTGTTCGTCCCCCCCTCCACCCCAACGCCAAGGAGGTGGAGGCAACAGTGGCGCTGAAACAATGGACTCAGGAGAGGACATCTGCCTTTTGATGCAGTCTCCTGGACCTATGCTCCACTACAAACTTAAATTCCTGGAGTGCCAGGAACCAATGAATAATCCTGGCATTAGTCCCTTTACCTTGTCTCATCCATGTTAAAGGAAATCAGCCTAAACTTCCTCCCCAAGAGATAATATCCAAGGGATTCCAGAGCCCACCTAATGGTTAGACACTCTCGCTCAACTACATTGTAGTTTTTTTCCGCTGGTGTCAACTTCCTACTAAGGGAGACTACCAGGTGCTCCTCGCCGTGAACAACCAGTGACAGAACCGCTCCTAATCCTACATCAATCTGAACAATGAACTCTTTTCAAAAAATTGGTGCTATCAGGACAGGGTGTTGGCACAGTGCCGACTTGAGCTCAAAAAAAGCCTTTTCAGCTCTTGCAGTCCACTCAACCATGACCGATTTCCGACCCTTAGTCAGATCGGTCAGTGGAGCCACCAATGTGGCAAAGTTGAGTACAACTCAATCTGTAGTTTCCCACCATGCCCAGGAATGCCCATATCTGCTTCTTTATGAGGTGGTGGGGCCAGTTCTGTATAGCTTCTACGTTGCTGACCTGAGGTTTCACCAGCCCTTTGCCTACGATATACCCTAGGTATTTCACCTCCTCCATTCCCAAAGCACATTTTTCAGGGTTCACAGTAAACCCCCCCCTTTCAAAGGCAGTCCAGTGAGGTCTTAAAATCCTATCCATTGCTCGCTGGAACATGGCTGGAGGAGTTTGTAGCTCAAAAGGAATTCTTTTGTACTGAAAACTGCCCTCTGGGGTAGAAAAAAACTGTTTTCTCACTAGCAGCCTTAGTCAATGGGATTTGCCAATACCCCTTAGTAAGATCTAATGTAGTGATATATCTGGCTGTACCTAGTCTCTCAATAAGCTCATCTACCTGGGGCATGAGGTAGGCATCAAACCTTGAAACTTCATTAAGTTTCCGGAAATCATTGCAGAATCCCATTGGGCTTCAGTTCCAACACAATCAGGCTCTACCATTCACTCTGCGATTCTTCAATAATCTCCAGGTCTAACATCTTCTTCACTTCCTTGGAAATGCCCTTCCTCTGAGCCTCTGGGATACGGTAAGGCCGGACACAAACTTTGAGTCCTGGTTTCATGATAATATCATGTTCTATGACTTTAGTTAGACCTGGCAAGTCTGAAAATGTTTCTTTTTTTTCTCTGTAAGAACTCCTTTGCTTACTGACTTTGTATTTTAGACAGGGTATTCACTACTTGGACACTCTTCACCCCAACCTGAGACTTAAGTCTTGCACCAGCCAGGGAGGTCACAGGTTCCATGTCCGTCCAGGGCTTTAACAAGTTCACATGATATATCTGATACAGTTTCCTTATGCCTGGCTGGTGGACTCTGTATTTTACCCATTTTTTTCCACAACTTCAAAGGGACCTTGCCATCTGGCCAAGATTTTACTTTCCACAGTGGAAATCAACACCACTACTCGATTCCCCACTTGGAAGTGCCTTATTTTAGTGGCCCTACTATAAACCCGTCGTTGAGCCTCCTGGGCTTTTTGCAAATGCTTCTTGACCAGTGGCATCACGGTTAGGATGCTTTCTTGCATTTGGGAGATATATTCAAGAACACTCTTATGCTAAATAGGTCCACTTTCCCATTCCTCTTTAACAAAGTCAAGTAGTCTGCGAGGTCCCCACCCATACACCAACTCAAAGGGTGAAAACCCCATGGAGGCCTGGGGCACTTCCCGGATAGCAAACAGGAGAGCCAGTAACAGGCAGTCCCAGTATTTCCCATCCCTTTGTACCACTCTCTTGAGCATGGATATTAGAGTCTTATTAAAGCGTTTTACCAAGCTATCCATTTGGGGATGGTAGATCGATGTGCGTAGCTGTTTAATCCGGAACAGCTTGCACACATCGGCCATAGCCCTTGACATAAATGGAGCATCCTGGTCCATGAGTATTTCCTTAGGAAAACCAGTCCATATAAACAACTGGAATAACTCCCGGGCAATAGTTTTAGAGGAGGTATTCTGCAGGGATAGGGCTTCAGAATATCTAGTGGTGTAGTCGAGGAACCAGTATGTAGGAGTGACCTCGAGCAGACTTTACTAAGTGACCCACTATATCCACTGCTATCCTTTCAAATGGGACCTCAGTTATGGGCAGAGGGACCAAAGGGCTATGGAAGTGAGTAACCAGAGCAGTTAACTGACAGGTGGGACAAGAGGTACAGTATTTTCTTACCTCTCCTTTCAGACCTGGCCAGTAAAACCGGTCGGTGATCCATGCCTCCGTCTTCTCAGTTCCCAGGTGTCCCCCTAACTCATCGTTTTGGGCCAGGCCCAGGACCTGTCGTCTTTACTGTTGGGGTACCAACAATTGTTCTACCACATTTTCTCTTACTTTGTAACCCGATAAAGCAATTCATCACATACTGCAAAGTGTGGCCATCGCTCATTCGCACATGGCTGGTTTTTACCACTACAACCTGTTCCTGGGTCCGGAGTCCTGCATCTGGGCTGTACCAAATGCCCCCTGGGGAATACTCAAATCTGGCAGGGCAGGGGTAAAGGCCACTTGCTCGTCCTCTTCTCCCAGCATTACCTGAAGTGGAGAAGGTCCCCCCCTCTTGATGTTCAGGTCGTTCTGTGGACCACATATTTTGGCATTCTCAACAGTATTACTTTTATTACCAGCAACCAGATTATTAGCATTTTCATTATGCTACAAGATTTGGCAGTTCAGGGTTACTCCCCTAAATAGCAGGAACAGAGGGACTAGTTTCTCCCCAGTCTCTGGGCCATTCATGTAGTTCTCCTTGTTCCCAGAGTTTTACAAATAATGGACAGTCTCGTCCTATTATAACATCATGCACCAAGTTCTTTACCACCCCCACCTCTTGAGTACCACTGCCACATGCTGTGGAGATGGACACCTAGATGAGAGGGTACTCTCTAGTGTCTCCATGAATGCACACCACTCATAAAGTTTTGCTTACCGGGACTATCCTCCCACTACTCTGGGGTGAACCAGGGTTACCATGCTTCCGGTGTCCAACAAAGCCCTGGCAGGGAGGTGGTTCACTTGAACTTCACACTCAAATTTCCCCTCACCAAGGTCAAGATGTGTGGTGCATGCTTTATGGGCATAGAAGACCCCCTCCAGAGAACCCCGCATTCCATGGGCTTCTCTTGCAGTGAGCAGTGTGCCGGGTATGGCCTCAGAAATGACACCGCCAACATTGTACACCCCCCACTTTCCAAGCAGAAACAGACAGCTGAGGAGGTATGGGGAGTGACTACTGGCCTTCAGGGATGTTTGTTCCAGGGCTCAGTGGGACATTCTTCTGAAGGGCTGCAGTTGATCGAATAGGCCGTGGCAGACTGGGCCCTGGGCGCTTGGTAGGCCCGAGTAGATCCTCCACTACTGTATAACTTTCCACCATCTTGACAAGGAGGTTTCACTGTTTTGGGGTCTCCATGGCTGACCCACCATTGAAGGTCATCTGGCAGATACCTCAGGTATCAGTCCAGCACGACCCGCTCCACGATTTGGAGGCCAGACAACACCTCAGGCTGCAGCCATTTTTTTACCAGCTGCACCAGGTCATGCATTTGAGACCTGGGTGGCCGATCTGGACAATACTTCCATTGGTGCACCCATTGGGCCCGGATGGCCGTAGTCACCCCCAGATGAGCCAGAATTTCTTCCTTTAGCTTTTGATAGTCTTTAGTGTCATCAGGTGGCAGGTTGAAGTAGACCTTTTGAGGATCTCCGGTAAAGAAAAGAAGGAGCTATGAGGCCAGCCCACTGGTCCTGGGGCCACCCTTCTCTCTCTGCCATGCTCTTAAATGTAGCAAGAAATGCCTCTATATCATCACTCAGGGACAACTTCTGAAGAAAATTGCTCACCCTCATGGTCACCTGGTTGCCAGGGGCAACAGCCGCTTGTTCACGCCCCTGAGAAAGCTGGTGCACTGCTTCTTGTAAGGAAGTCACCTGAGTCTGCATAAGCCCTTGCTGGGCCCCCTGCTGGGCTTCCAATAGGTGAGTACTTACTTGCTGCGGAGCCAGCGCCTCTTTGCGGTGAGTTTGTTGTACCTCCAGCTGGGTTGCTAAGCACCGATTAGCTTCCTCATGGTGAGTTTATGCTTGCATATTAACCAGAGATAGCTGTTTAATTAGCTCCTCCATTGTTTCAGCTTTCAGGGTTTGTGCAGCTTCAACCCAGGACATAAATCCAATGCAATGTTCCTTTAAATGTGAGTTTTAAGTCCAATGCAAAAAGCAAAAACAAAACAAAAATGCAATGCAAAATCCAATGCAAAAACAAAAACAGAACAAAACAAAACAAAACAAAACAAAAAAAAAAAACAAACAAACAAAAAAAAAAAAAAAAAAATATATATATATATATATATATATATATATATATATATATATATATATATATATATATATATATATATATATATTTATTTTTTCTTCTTATGCCTGTTACTCTGTCCTGCCCACATCCTCCACCAGTTGTAAAGTTTGGGGAGAACCAACTAGATGGCAGGACACAGGCTTTGCAACCAATGTAATGTTCATTAAACTTAAACAGCTTCACGGCGGCAAAATAACACAAAAGAAAGAAATATAAGTTTCACTGACTTGCGGAGTTCAGAACTGCCATCGCAGTAAAACAGTCCCCGAATTTTGCAGAGGGTAAAATCTTCTTTTGTTCCCCTCTAAGTGGACCACAGTCCAAACAGAGGGAAAATATAGCATCCTTCCAGGACCCAGCCACAGCGGCCTGTACAATATATATATATAGATATATATCTATCTATATATAGATATAGACATATATCTATATATCTATAGATATATATCTATATCTATATATAGATAAATAGATATCTATCTATATATAGATATAGATAGATATCTATATATACATATACAGTATCTCACAAAAGTGAGTACACCCCTCACATTTTTGTAAATATTTTATTATATCCTACCATGTGACAACACTGAAGAAATTACACTTTGCTACAATGTAAAGTAGTGAGTGTACAACTTGTATAACTGGCAACAAAAGCGAGTACACTCCTAAGTGAAAATGTCCAAATTGGGTCCAAAGTGTCAATATTTTGCGTGGACACCATTATTTTCCAGCACTGCCTTAACACTCTTGGGCAAGGAGTTCACCAGAGCTTCACAGGTTACCATTGGAGTCCTCTTCCACTCCTCCATGATGACATCACGGAGCTGGTGGATGTTAGAGACCTTGCGCTCTTCCCTGTTCTGTTTGAGGATGCCCCACAGATGCTCAATAGGGTTTAGGTCTGGAAACATGCATGGCCAGTCCATCACCTTTACCCTCACCTTCTTTAGCAAGAAGGCAGTGGTCATCTTGGAGGTATGTTTGGGGTCATTATGTTGGAATACAGCCCCGCGGCCCAGTCTCAGAAGGGAGGGGATCATGCTCTGCTTCAGTATGTCACAGTACATGTTGGCATTCATGGTTCGCTCAATGAACTGTAGCTCCCCAGTGCTGGCAGCACTCATGCAGCCCCAGACCATGACACTCCCATCACCATGCTTGACAGCAGGCAAGAAACACTTGTCTTTGTGCTCCTCACCCGGTTTGCTGCCACACACACTTGACACCATCTGAACCAAATAAGTTAACTTGTTCTCATCAGACCACAGGACATGGTTCTAGTAATCCATGTCCTCAGTCTGCTTGTCTTCAGCAAACTGTTTGCGGGCTTTCTTGTGTATCATCTTTAGAAGAAACTTCCTTCTGTGACGACAGCTATGCAGACCAATTTGATGCAGTGTGCGGCATATGGTCTGAGCACTGACAGGCAGACCCCACACCCCTTCAACCTCTGCAGCAATGTTGGCAGCACTCATATATTTATTTCCCAAAGACAACCTCTGGATATGATGCTGAGCATGTGCACTTAACTTCTTTGGTCTACCATGGCTAGGCCTGTTCTGAGTGGAACCTGTCCTGTTAAACCATTGTATGGTCCTTGCCACTGTGCTGCAGCTCAGTTTCAGGGTCTTGGCAATCTTCTTATAGTCTAGGCTTTATGTAGAGCAACAATTCTTTTTTTCAGATCCTCAGAGAGTTCTTTGCCATGAGGTGCCATGTTGAACTTCCAGTGACCACTATGAGAGAGTGAGAGCTATGACACCAAATTAATGCACTCCTGAGACATTGTAACACTAATGAGTCACATGACACCGGGAGGGAAAATGGCTAATTGGGCCCAATTTGGACATTTTCACGTAGGGGTGTACTCACTTGGGTTGGCAGTGGTTTAGACATTAATGGCTGTGTGTTGAGTTATTTTTAGGGAACAGCACATTTACACTGTTATACAAGCTGTACACTCACTACTTTACATGTAGCAAAGGGTCACTTCTTCAGTGTTGTCACATGAAAAGATATAATAAAAAAAATTACAAAAATGTGAGGGTGTACTCACTTTTGTGAGATACTGTATATAGATACTGCATAAATGCACATCCATATATAGGTTTTTGTTGAAGATATACATGTAAAGTTACATTACCATATCTACCTCTGTAAAGTGTGATCCCTAACTCAAAATTATCTGAGAACCGGTTATCAGGAGGCAGTTCTCTACTCTGTAAATGTACACCAAAAACACTAGAAGACCAATGTTGCTCAATGGCAGCTAAAAAAAGCCTGTTGTGTTTCTGCACCAAATCCAGCAACAAGAAATCCAGAAACAACGATAACTGTTCAATTCAGTTGAAAATTAGCAAAATACCTGTGCTTTCTTTCTTCTCTGTTCTAATGCATATGTATGCACAGTCCAATAGTTGCATTGTGATTCAACAGTACAGATCACTGGAAAAGGTGCAAAGCCAATGAAAGTTGCTCTGTACCATGTGATTGCTTTGACCAATCACAGCAATAAAAAGTATAAACAATGGCTGCAATTAACCATGATAAATGTTTAATTCAGTTGAAAATAACAAAAATACCTGTGTATTCTTTCTTCTCTGATCTTGTCCATGTGTGTGCACAGTTCTGTGATCGTATTGTGATTGGACAGTGCAGATCACTGGAAAAAAGTACAGAGCTAATGTAAGTTGCTCTGCAATATGTCATTGTTTTGGCCAATCACAGCAATCAAAAGTATAAACAATGCTGCAATTAGCAGCCACCTTCTTTTCCTGTCACATACAGAGCCATTGTGAGAGGAAGGGGAGAGTTAAGTGTTGATTGCCCCCCATTGTTCCAGTATGTGCCAGTGTCTGATTACAGCCAGCACCAGTGCCTTTTTGCCTTGTGATACCTGATTATTAACCATTTGCTTACTGGGCACTTATACCCCCTTCCTGCCCATGCCAATTTTTTTATTTTCAGCACTGTCACACTTTGAATGACAATTGCGTGGTCATGCAACACTGTACCCAAACAAAAGTTTTATCTTTTTTTCACACACATAGAGCTTTCTTTAGGTGGTATTTAATCACTTATGGGGGTTTTATTTTATGCTAAAGAAACAAAAAAATATATAGTTTGTTATAAAATTTTGTAAACAGGTAATTTTTCTCCTTCACTGATGTGCACTAATGAGGCTGCACTGATGGGCACTGATGAGGCTGCATTGATAGGTAGCACTGATGGGCACTGATGAAGCTGCACTGATGGGCACTGAGGTGGCACTCGTGGGCACTGATGAGGCTGCACTGATAGGTGGCACTGGTGGGAACTGATAGGTGAAATTACTGGGCTCTGATAGGCGGCACTGATAGGCACTGAGAGGTGGCACTGATGGGCTCTAAAAGGCAGCACTGATGGGCATTAATATGTGGCACTGAACAGATAGGCAGCACTGATGGGCACTGGTAGGTGGCACTGATGGGCACTGATAGGCAGCACTGACAGGTAACACTGATGGTGAAGCACTGGTGGGCACTGATTGGCAGCACTGATGGACATTGATAGGTGGCACTGGTGAGCACTGATTGACAGCACTGGTGGTCACTGATAGGTGGCATGGGTGGGCACTAATGGGTGGCACTGGTGGGCACTGATAGGCACTGATTAGCAGCACTGGTGGGTGCTGAGGCAGGGACCGAAGTCCCTGTAACAGAAGCTGGTTACCAGCTTTCTGCTTCTCTCCTCATGCTGATTGTGAGGAGAAAAAAGCCTATAACCGGCTTCTGTTTACTTCCGTGATCAGCTGTCATTGACTGACAGCTGGTCATGTGGTAAAGGGCCCATTTTGATTGGCCCTTTACCCTGTCTGTGATCAGCCGAGTCAGAAGGACTCGGCTATCACAGAGCACGCCACCTGAGTCAATAGACGTCCTCCCAGGACTGGAAGCCTGCGCTGTAGCTCGTCATTTGGCTATTGTGTGGGCGGAAAGTGGTTAAAATGTGTTGTGGAACTTCAGGGCTTCCAAAAATGGTGGGGTAATCAGGAAAAAGGATGCATAATGTATGCCCCTTGAAAGCCTGAAGGTGCTTCTTGTATTTCAGGCTAGGCATAAAAAATGACTCGCATATATGATATGTCCATACTCAGAAGGAGTAGCAAAATGTATTTTGTGGTGTAAGAATACCCATGCTTTGTATAAGAAGTAACATTTTAAAATAAAAACTTAAAAAAAATTGTATTGAATTGATTTTCTTTATTTTCTAAAAAAAAGGGAATTATTATGCCTCTTAATAATCACTTTGGGTTGCCTACTTTCCAAAAAGTGGTCATTTTGGAGATGTTTGTACTGTCCTCAAGAAATGTGATAGATAGGCAATCGGGGTTCACAAATTTCAAATATACATACCACGACAAAGAAATGTAACGTAATACATTTTGAGTTAAATTTTGTTTCTGCTTTATAAAAGAAATAAAGAGAAACAGGGTTTTTATTCAAAATCTGTGGCTTTTTTCTTTATATAAAAAGGGGATTCTTTAAAAAATTACCCTTTGCAGTTATTTTCACCCAGTTTATTGTCATTTTAATTTCTTTTCCCTGTATGTCTTTAAACACTTCAGCTCCGGAAGGTTTTACGCCCTTCCTGACCAGGCCTTTTTAGCGATACGGCACTGCGTCGCTTTAACTGACAATTGCATGGTCGTGCTACACTGTACCCAAATAAAATTGATGTCCTTTTTTCCCACAAATAGAGCTTTCTTTTGGTGGTATTTGCTCACTTCTGCGGTTTTTATTTTTTGCACTATGAACAAAAATAGACAATATTCTTGACTTTCTAGTACCGAAAGGTGACCTGTTGGGTCTCTATTTATATGGCTATGTAGACCAGAAAGATAGATGGGATCATATAATCAAAGAAATTCGCAGTAGTGCAATTAACTGCTAACACCCTTGCTGTGACCTGCGTTAAAGTTTGAGCAGGATATAGAATCCACCTGTGTGAAAACAGAACCTCTTGTGCAGGAATATAAGAGGGTGTGTACACAAATCATCCATATTATAAAGTGTAAGTAATACACCATATGAAGTGTAAACTAAATGTGAACCAAATCAAAAGTAGATGCTAGGATATCCACTCCCCTAGGAGTGCTTAAAAAACTTGTAAGTGATGATAAAAAGTAAGTACATTAATGAGTGAAAAAATAATGAAATAAATAATCCAAAACATATAACATATGTGACAAATGTGATATTTAGCAATACGCAATCCATGCAATATTTCTGTAAATTGTCCAAACACAGGCAAGTTGCACAAAAAAATGCAAAAAAGAAAAAATGCGCAAAAAACAAAACAGGCGTCAATTCCAATGTGAATGGTGTTTGTGGTAACAGGTTTAGCAGGTGACTTTCATGCTCCCCCTCTTAGGTCCCCACTCACCAGCTCCTTTAACCCCTACAGGGGTATTTCGCATATAAACTCCTGCTGTGTGTCACGGAGCTGGGTCTGTGTGTGTTGTCGGCGGCACTGTAACAAGGTCCTGCCCCCCTAGACCGTCTCCTGTGATAGGCGGAACACTGATTTAATCTACTATCACACAAGATGGTCTAGGGCAGTGGGACCTTGTTACAATGCCGACGACGACACACACAGACCCAGCTCCGTGACAAATCATGCTCCTGCTGTGTGTGTGATCCAGGGCAGGCAATGGTGAGGTAATTATGAGCAAAGTGAGGCTGCAATGATTGGCACCGTTAAGCTGCATTTGATGGGCACAGTGAGGCTGCGATGATGGGCACAGCGAGGCTGCAATGATGGGCAGAGTGAGAATGCAATTATGGGCACAGGTAGGCTGAAATAATGGGCACAGGGAGGCTGCATTCATGGGCAAAGTTAGCCTGCAATGATGAGCACAGTGAGGCTGCAATGATGGGCACATTAAGGCTGCAATGATGGGCACCGTAAAGCTGCATTTGATGGGCACAATGAGGCTGCATTGATGGGTACAGTGAGGTTGCATTCATGGGCACCGTAAAGCTGCTTTTGACGGGCACAGTGAGGCTGTGATTATGGGCACAGTGAGACTGCGATAATGGGCATAGTGAGGCTGCATTCATGGGCAAAGTTAGCCTGCAATGATGAGCACAGTGAGGCTGCAATGATGGTCACATTGAGGCTGCAATGATGGGCACCGTAAAGCTGCATTTGTTGGGCACAGTGAGGCCGCATTGATGGGTATAGTGAGGCTGCATTCATGGGCACCGTAAAGCTGCATTTGATGGGCACAGTGAGGCTGCGATGATAAGCACAGTGAGGCTGTGATGATGGGCACAGTGAGGCTGCATTGATTGGCACAGTGAGGATGCAATGATGGGCACAGTGAGGCTGCAATGATGGGCACAGTTAGTCTGCAATTATGGGCACAGTGAGGCTGCATTCATGAGCACAGTTAGGCTGCAATGATGGGCACAGTGAGGCTGCAAAGATAGGCACAGTGAAGTTGCAATGATGGACACCGTAGAGCTGCATTTGATGGGCACAGTGGGGATGCAATGATGGACACCGTAGAGCTGCATTTGATGGGCACAGTGAGGCCGCATTGATGGGCACAGTGAAGCTGCATTCGTGGGCACCATAAAGCTGTATTTGATGGGCACAGTGAGGCAGTGATTATGGGCACAGTGAGGCAGTGATTATGGGCACAGTGAGACTGTGATGATGGGCACAGTGAGGCTGTGATGATGGGCACAGTGAGGCTGCATTGATGGGCACAGTGAGGCTGCAATGATGCAATGATGGGCACAGTGAGGCTGCAATAATGGGCACAGTGAGGCTGCAATGATGGGCACAGTGAGGCTGCATTCATGGGCACAGTTAGGCTGCAATGATGGGCACAGTGAGGCTGCAATGATGGGCACCGTAAAGCTGCATTTGATGGGCACAGTGAGGCCGCATTGATGGGTACAGTGAGGCAGCATTCATGGGCACCGTAAAGCTGCATTTGATGGGCACAGTGAGACTGCGATGATGGGCACAGTGAGGCTGAATTCATGGGCAAAGTTAGCCTGCAATGATGAGCACAGTGAGGCTGCAATGATGGTCACATTGAGGCTGCAATGATGGGCACTGTAAAGCTGCATTTGATGGGCACAGTGAGGCCGCATTGATGGGTACAGTGAGGCTGCATTCATGGGCACCGTGAAGCTGCATTTGATAGGCACAGTGAGGCTGCGATGATATGCACAGTGAGGCTGTGATGATGGGCACAGTGAGGCTGCACTGATGGGCACAGTGAGGCTGCAATGATGCAATGATGGGCACAGTGAGGCTGCAATTATGGGCACAGTTATTCTGCAATGATGGGCACAGTGAGGCTGCATTCATGGGCACAGTGGGGCTGCAATGATGGGCACAGTGAGGCTGCAATGATGGGCACAGTGAGGTTGCAATGATGGACACCGTAGAGCTGCATTTGATGGGCACAGTGAGGCCGCATTGATGGGCACAGTAAAGCTGCATTCATGGGCACCGTAAATCTGCATTTGATGGGCACAGTGAGGCTGTGATTATGGGCACAGTGAGACTGTGATGATGGGCACAGTGAGGCTGTGATGATGGGCACAGTGAGGCTGCATTGATGTGCACAGTTATGCCCCGTACACACGGTCGGACTTTGTTTGGACATTCCAACAACAAAATCCATGGATTTTTTCCGACGGATGTTGGCTCAAACTTGTCTTGCATACACACGGTCACACAAAGTTGTTGGAAAATCCGATCGTTCTAAATGCGGTGACATAAAACACGTATGTTGGGACTATAAACGGGGCAGTGGCCAATAGCTTTTATCTCTTTATCTATTCTGAGTAGGGATGAGCTTCGAATTCGAACAGCGAACAATTTGGGGTGTTCGCGGCAAATTCGAATGCCGCGGAACACCCTTTAAAAGTCTATGGGAGAAATCAAAAGTGCTAATTTTAAAGGCTAATATGCAAGTTATTGTCATAAAAAGTGTTTGGGGACCTGGGTCCTGCCCCAGGGGACATGGATCAATGCAAAAAAAATTTTTAAAAACGTCCGTTTTTTCAGGAGCAGTGATTTTAATAATGCTTGAAGTCAAACAATAAAAGTGTAATATCCCTTTAAATTTCATACCTGGGGGGTGTCTATAGTATGCCTGTAAAGGAGCGCATGTTTCCTGTGTTTAGAACAGTCTGACAGCAAAATGACATTTTGAAGGAAAAAACTCATTTAAAACTACCCGCGGCTATTGCATTGCCGACAATACACATAGAAGTTCATTGATAAAAACGGCATGGGAATTCCCCAAAGGGGAATCCCGAACCAAAATTAAAAAAAAAAATGATGTGGGAGTCCCCCTAAATTCCATACCAGGCCCTTCAGGTCTGATATGGATATTAAGGGGAACCCCGGCCAAAATTTAAAAAAAAAATGACGTGGGGTTCCCCCTAAATTCCATACCAGACCCTTCAGGTCTGGTATGGATTTTAAGGGGAACCCCGCGCCAAAAAAAAAAAAAAACGGCGTGGGGTCCCCCCAAAAATCCATACCAGACCCTTATCCGAGCACGCAACCTGGCAGGCCGCAGGTAAAGAGGGGGGATGAGAGTGCGGCCCCCCCCCTCCTGAACCGTACCAGGCCACATGCCCTCAACATTGGGAGGGTGCTTTGGGGTAGCCCCCCAAAACACCTTGTCCCCATGTTGATGAGGACAAGGGCCTCATCCCCACAACCCTGGCCGGTGGTTGTGGGGGTCTGCGGGTGGGGGGCTTATCGGAATCTGGAAGCCACCTTTAACAAGGGGACCCCCAGATCCCGGCCCCCCCCTGTGTGAAATGGTAAGGGGGTACAAAAGTACCCCTACCATTTCACTAAAAAACTGTCAAAAATGTTAAAAATGACAAGAGACAGTTTTTGACAATTCCTTTATTTAAATACTTCTTCTTTCTTCTATCTTCCTTCATCTTCTGGTTCTTCTGGTTCTTCTGGCTCTTCTGGTTCTTCCTCCAGCGTTCTCGTCCAGCATCTCCTCTGCGGCGTCTTCTATCTTCTTCTCCTCGGGCCGCTCCGCACCCATGGAATGGGGGGAGGCTCCCGCTCTTCTCTTCTTCTTCATCTTCTTCTCTTCTTTTCTTCTCTTCTTCATTTTCTTCTCCGGCCGCTGGGCACCCATGCTGGCATGGAGGGAGGCTCCCGCTGTGTGACGGCGCTCCTCGTCTGATAGTTCTTAAATAACGGGGGGGCGGGGCCACCCGGTGACCCCGCCCCCCTCTGATGCACGGTGACTTGACGGGACTTCCCTGTGACGTCACGGGGAATGCCACAGGGAAGTCCCGTCATGTCCCGTGCATCAGAGGGGGCGGGGTCACCAGGTGGCCCCGCCCCCCGTTATTTAAGAACTGTCAGACGAGGAACGCCGTCACACAGCGGGAGCCTCCCTCCATGCCAGCATGGGTGCGGAGCGGCCCGGAGAAGAAAATGAAGAAGAGAAGAAGAGAAGAAGAGAAGAAAAGAAGAAGAGAAGAAGATGAAGAGAAGAGCGGGAGCCTCCCCCCCATGCCATGGGTGCGGAGCGGCCCGAGGAGAAGAAGATAGAAGACGCCGCGGAGGAGATGTTGGACGAGAACGCCGGAGGAAGAACCAGAAGAGCCAGAAGAACCAGAAGAACCAGAAGATGAAGGAAGATAGAAGAAAGAAGAAGTATTTAAATAAAGGAATTGTCAAAAACTGTCTCTTGTCATTTTTAACATTTTTGACAGTTTTTTAGTGAAATGGTAGGGGTACTTTTGTACCCCCTTACCATTTCACACAGGGGGGGGGCCGGGATCTGGGGGTCCCCTTGTTAAAGGGGGCTTCCAGATTCCGATAAGCCCCCCGCCCGCAGACCCCCACAACCACCGGCCAGGGTTGTGGGGATGAGGCCCTTGTCCTCATCAACATGGGGACAAGGTGTTTTGGGGGGCTACCCCAAAGCACCCTCCCAATGTTGAGGGCATGTGGCCTGGTACGGTTCAGGAGGGGGGGCCGCATTCTCGTCCCCCCCTCTTTTCCTGCGGCCTGCCAGGTTGCGTGCTCGGATAAGGGTCTGGTATGGATTTTTGGGGGGACCCCACGCCGTTTTTTGTTTTTTTTTGCGCGGGGTTCCCCTTAAAAACCATACCTGACCTGAAGGGTCTGGTATGGAATTTAGGGGGAACCCCACGTCATTTTTTTTTTTAAATTTTGGCCGGGGTTCCCCTTAATATCCATACCAGACCTGAAGGGCCTGGTATGGAATTTAGGGGGACTCCCACCTCATTTTTTTTTTTAATTTTGGTTCGGGGTTCCCCTTTGGGGAATTCCCATGCCGTTTTTATCAATGAACTTCTATGTGTATTGTCGGCAATGCAATAGCCGCGGGTAGTTTTAAATGAGTTTTTTCCTTCAAAATGTCATTTTGCTGTCAGACTGTTCTAAACACAGGAAACATGCGCCCCTTTACAGGCATACTATAGACACCCCCCAGGTACGAAATTTAAAGGGATATTACACTTTTATTGTTTGACTTTAAGCATTATTAAAATCACTGCTTCTGAAAAAACGGCCGTTTTTAAAACTTTTTTTGCATTGATCCATGTCCCCTGGGGCAGGACCCAGGTCCCCAAACACTTTTTATGACAATAACTTGCATATAAGCCTTTAAAATTAGCACTTTTGATTATTCATGTTCGTGTCCCATAGACTTTAACGGTGTTCGCGTGTTCGAATGAACTTTTTTCCTGTTCGCATGTTCTGGTGCAAACCGAACAGGGGGGTGTTCGGCTCATCCCTAATTCTGAGCATGCGTGGCACTTTGTGCGTCGGATTTGTGTACACTTGCTCGGAATTTCCAACAACGGATTTTGTTGTCGGAAAATTTTATATCATGCTCTCAAACTTTGTGTGTCGGAAAATCCGATGGAAAATGTGTGATGGAGCCCACACACGGTCGGAATTTCCGACAACAAGGTCCTATCACACATTTTCTGTCGGAAAATCCGACCATGTGTATGGGGCATAAGGCTGCAATGATGCAATGATGGCACAGTGAGGCTGCAATAATGAGCACAGTGAGGCTGCAATGATGGGCACAGTGAGGCTGCATTCATGGGCACAGTTAGGCTGCAATGATGGGCACAGTGAGGCTGCAATGATGGGCACAGTGAGGTTGCAATAATGGGCACCATAAAGCTGCATTTGATGGGCACAGTGAGGCCGCATTGATGGGCACAGTGAGGCTGCATTCATGGGCACCGTAAAGCTGCATTTGATGGGCACAGTGAGGCTGTGATTATAGGCACAGTGAGGCTGCGAATATGGGCACAGTGAGGCTGCAATGATGTGCACAGTGAGGCTGCATTCATAGGCACAGTGAGGCTGCATTAATGGGCACCGTAAAGCTGCATTTGATGGGCACAGTGAGGCTGCGATGATAGGTAAAGTGAGACTGATGATGAGCAGTGAGAGTGCACTGATGGGTATAGTGAGGCTGCATTGATGGGCACAGTGATGCTGCATTTTTGGGCACCATAAAGCTGCATTTGATGGACACAGTGAGGCTGCGATGATGGGAACAGTGAGGCTGCGATGATGGGCACAGCGAGGCTGCGATGATGGGCACAGTAAGGTTGCATTGATGGGCACAGTGAGAGTGCACTGATGGGCACAGTGAGGCTGCATTAATGGGCACAGTGAGAGTGCACAGATGGGCACAGTGAGGCTGCATTCATTGGCATCGTAAAGCTTCATTTGATGGGCACAGTGAGGCTGCGTTTATGGGCACAGTGAGGCTGCATTTGATGGGCACAGTGAGGCTGCATTTGATAGGCACTGATGAGGCTGCATTTGATGGGCACTGATGAGGCTGCATTGATCTCTTGTACCATGTCCGCAGTCTCTGACCATCTCTTGTATCATGTGTGTGGTCTCTGATCATCTCTTGTATCATGTCTGCGGTCTCTGACCATCTCTTGTATCATTTGTGCAGTCTCTGACCATCTCTTGTGTCATGTCCACAGTCTCTGACCATCTCTTGTATCATGTCCATAGTCTCTGACCATTTCTTGTGTCATGTCCGCAGTCTCTGACCGCCTCTTGTATCATGTCTGCAGTCTCTTACCATCTCTTGTCTTATATCATCTCTGCGGTCTCGGGGGGGGGCTACAGAAGAGTCAAGAGTGGGAGTGCTGCCAGGATGGGGGTCATGGGAGAAGTCAGACGTGTGTGGACTGTGGAGAGGAGACTATAGAATAAAACCAAAGCCACCAAGCTGGAACCGACTGACTGAGCCCTGCATGGTGCACCTGAGAGGAGGTCAGTGACAGCGCCGCCAGGCCAGTCTGAGAGAGGTCACTGATGTAAGGGGGAATGAATACAATAATTTAAGAGGGCACTGATATAAAGGTTTCCCCCTTATATTAGTGACTCCCCCCCCCCACCTTAGTGTATTATTTCTGCGGAAGGCGGTCTCTGGCCACCAGATTCCCATCTACTTTCCCTGGTGTCCCCCTTGATGATTGACCACTTTTAACTGGAATTTGCTTTTATATATATATATATATATATATATATATATATATATATATATATAAAGCCCTATGTGCTTGCATAGCCGTCTTCTCTATATATAATAAACTCTTCAAATGTGCTTTAGAATACATGGTTTTCCCTTTCATGAACAAGAAAATAATGACGTTATGATTTTGGGCTGGTATAATAATGCTATGGTGCTGGTATGACATTTTTTCCAGGGCTGGTTTTTATTCCCAGTCTGGCCCTGCAGTGAATATTTGCACTTATTTGATGTAAGTGCATGGGGAATTAGTTTGAGGGTGGATTGGTGATTATGACATACTATACTATATGATATACAGTTGTTTTTGTTTTTTTTAGATTATCTTCTGGCGAGATCATTTTGCAGAGGGGAGACTTCACCTTGTGATAAGGAATTTGTAGAAGCCAGAAACATTGTTGCACATACTTTTATTGAATCCAACATATATTTTGTTAATTTAATTGGTTTTTGTCACGGAACGTCCCTCACTTCGCTTGAGTGCTTCCGTCATATACCGCTTCCTAAGTTCTGGAACAGATTTCAGATATTCCAACTGCTCTGAGCAGAAAACAAGGCGACACTTGCTTCACTGCTAACATGGACTGTTTATTTAGAATCAAAGTTACAAGACTTTATATGCCGTTGGAACCTCCTCTAACAATACAACTGTAACCTAATTAACATAATTAACATGAGCTAATTACCTAAAAAATTTACCCAGACCAGATGACAGACTTGTGGGCACCGAGCTTCACACAGTAGTATAAACACAATAGCTGGAGCTAATTACAATTAACAATACAAACAAAACCTAATTAACCTAATTAACATGAGCTCCAATAGGAGTCGTCCTGTCTCCTACATTGTATAGAGGACAATGTGGTCAGCTCACTCAATTAACAGGTTGAGTTCAGAATCAACCAAACCAATAATAGTCTCTACATACATCTTGGGAGATATTGTGGACAAATATTACTGTCCCATTTTAAGTAGTCCAAGATATATTTTCTCACTGGCACAGGGTGACTTAGACATAAGATGTATTCTGAGTTCCACGGGCCCTCCCGTCACATCTCTCCCCTTTCGGCAGAAGACTAACAGAGTAGGAGACCCCATACGGGTTGACTCCGAAGTTAGTAAGTAGTTTCAGTCCTCTAATGCCTGTACCCACACAGTACCCCAAATAAATTGTTCCAAACAAAGCATTACTCACCCAGCCAACCTCTGCCTCTCTCAGAGAACATATCTGCCGCTGGGGAGAGGACTGGACTGGCCCTTCTCCCTGGAGTCCTTTCTGCCGCTGGAGAGAAGACAGGGTGACTGGGCTCACTCTGTCATGCTGTTGGGGATCTGGGCCCACTGCCCAGCATCCCTGGGGTATACAGGTGGAGACTGAAGTCCCATCCACCTTCACAGGAAATCCACCCTCTGTTAGTTGAGGGCAGAGTCCAGCAGTCCTCAGCCCAGTTGCAAGCCCGTCTGCTGGAAACCCCACACCATCTGTTCCGGCTAACTGTTGGGGAGGGAGGCCGACTGCCCCGCCTCCCTGGAACTCTGTAATTGTTGCTGGTGCTGGGCAGAGGTTGGTAACACTCTGCCCTGTTGCCAGCACTTCTGCTGGGGACTCCGCATCCTCCATTCCGGCTAACCATTGGGGCAGGAGGCTGGCTTCCTCCACTTCCAAACTGTGTAGCTTCCATCGGGGAGGTGAGCTAGCTGCTTCCTTTTCCATTCCCTCATCTGGTTGCTTGGACGACATGTCTATGGTACTGTCTCCCAGGTGCACTGATCTTTGCTGGGGAGGGAAGGCCGCTTCCTCCACCCTGGCCTACTGTTGGGGAGGGACAACACACACCTCCTCTCCCTTCTCCCCCTGTATCTGCTGCTGGGAAGTGATTGCCACCTTCTCACCCTGGGCCTCCGAAACTGCCACAGGTGTGGGGCAGAGGTCTTGGACCCTCTGTCCAGTTGCCAGCACTTCTGCTAGAGAAGTTTGTTGTAACTCCACAGATACTGCTGTTGGTGCTGGGCAGAGCACAGTGAAGTTTGGCTCTAATACCAGCTCTTCTGCTGGAGGCTCATCAGGTTGTTCTTCCTCAGCAGAAAAGTCTATTAAATCCCCTACCTCTATAACTGGTGTCTGTGGATAGAGGTTCACCATCTCCTGTCCGTGGAACTCAGAAGATGCCATCAGTGCTGAGCAGAGCGCAATGAAGTTTGGCCCTAATCCCAACTCTTCTGCTGGGGGCTCACCCGATGGTTCTTCCTCAGCAGAAAAGTCTATCAAATCCCATGTCTCTACAACTTATGTCTGGGGATATAGGTTCACCATCTCCTGTCCATGGAGCCCAGAAGATGCTATCATTTCTGGGCAGAGGTTAGCAGAGCTCTGCCCTGTTGTCAGCACTTCAAGTTTGGGGACGGCAATCTCCTGATTTTCCACTGCAGATTCTCTGGCATGCTGCTGGACAGGCACATTCCTCCATCCAAGATCATCCCATGCAGAAACAGGATCATCAAGGTCAGTCAGCACTTGCTGCATCCGCCATAAGACCTCCGCCTCCATAGCTGCGGGGTCAGGTTGGCAAAGCACACTATTGCTCTGCCACATTGCCGACTCTTCAGCCAGGATTTCTGGGTTGTCATTTGGTATTTCCTGATAGTCCCAGGCAAAGGGAGCCCAGCCCTGGCACTGAGCAATGTCTAGCAGCCGTCTGTAGGCAATCTCTAGCTCCCATTCCTGAACGGCCAGAAATTCCAAATCTTCCTGTGCCCAGTGCACTTCCGAAATGTTCAGTAGCCCTTCTCTGAAATCCATGATTTCGTCCACCCGCCACTCCAAATCACTCCCAAAGTTAGGGTCCCCTGTCAGCTTCACATACAACAGTCCCAGGCCGCCGTAGCTTAAGCCTTCCGTTGGGCTGTCATCCACTATCCAGGGACATGCTTGGGATACATGCCACCGAAGGGCTCTGTAGTTCTCATCCAGCTTTATCTCTGCCCAGACCAGCCTGCTTAATTCAGCTGTCTGCTTCTTGTGCGGTTTTTCTCCTAAAAACCGCACCCACAGTCCGTACTGCGACCAGTACCTTTCCTCGATGGAGGGGAGAACTTTTCCCTGGTGTCGCTGCTCACAGGCTAGCGCTTCTTTCCAGAGTTTGCAGCGAATAGAATCACACCATACCAGCAGGACCTGCTCTGATACTGGTCCTCTGTGCTGTATCTGCATCTCTCGCAACCTCCTTCTGAATTCCTCATCCATGGCGGCTGGTATCTGTACCTCTCCTCTCCTGCTATCTGGACCTTGGATCCAGATGGAAATTTGGATGTCCCAGACTGCAGGAAGCTTTCCCGCTGCTTGCCACCAATGTCACGGAACGTCCCTCACTTCGCTTGAGTGCTTCCGTCATATACCGCTTCCTAAGTTCTGGAACAGATTTCAGATATTCCAACTGCTCTGAGCAGAAAACAAGGCGATACTTGCTTCACTGCTAACATGGACTGTTTATTTAGAATCAAAGTTACAAGACTTTATATGCCGTTGGAACCTCCTCTAACAATACAACTGTAACCTAATTAACATAATTAACATGAGCTAATTAACTAAAAAATTTACCCAGACCAGATGACAGACTTGTGGGCACCGAGCTTCACACAGTAGTATAAACACAATAGCTGGAGCTAATTACAATTAACAATACAAACAAAACCTAATTAACCTAATTAACATGAGCTCCAATAGGAGTCGTCCTGTCTCCTACATTGTATAGAGGACAATGTGGTCAGCTCACTCAATTAACAGGTTGAGTTCAGAATCAACCAAACCAATAATAGTCTCTACATACATCTTGGGAGATATTGTGGACAAATATTACTGTCCCATTTTAAGTAGTCCAAGATATATTTTCTAACTGGCACAGGGTGACTTAGACATAAGATGTATTCTGAGTTCCACGGGCCCTCCTGTCACATCTCTCCCCTTTCGGCAGAAGACTAACAGAGTAGGAGACCCCATACGGGTTGACTCCGAAGTTAGTAAGTAGTTCCAGTCCTCTAATGCCTGTACCCACACAGTACCCCAAATAAATTGTTCCAAACAAAGCATTACTCACCCAGCCAACCTCTGCCTCTCTCAGAGAACATATCTGCCGCTGGGGAGAGGACTGGACTGGCCCTTCTCCCTGGAGTCCTTTCTGCCGCTGGAGAGAAGACAGGGTGACTGGGCTCACTCTGTCATGCTGTTGGGGATCTGGGCCCACTGCCCAGCATCCCTGGGGTATACAGGTGGAGACTGAAGTCCCATCCACCTTCACAGGAAATCCATCCTCTGTTAGTTGAGGGCAGAGTCCAGCAGTCCTCAGCCCAGTTGCAAGCCCGTCTGCTGGAAACCCCACACCATCTGTTCCGGCTAACTACTGGGGAGGGAGGCCGACTGCCCCGCCTCACAGTTTTAACCGCTCAAGTTTTTTAGTTTAATGCCTTCTATGCATAAAGGTAAAAACTGTCTCTATGCAGCAGCCCCCCAGCCCCCACTATTTACTTGAACCCCATCTCGATCCAGTAATGTGCAGGAGAGCCTGGGCTCTCTGGGGACTCTCCCTTCCCACCATTGGCTCCCGCTACTGTCAATCACAGCCAATGAGGACAGAGAGGGGGCATGGCAGAGCTCTGGCTCTGTGTGTGCATGGACACGCTGCTTGCTCTGGGGGTACTCGACAGGAGGGAGGGGCCAGGAGCATCAGAGAAGGACTTGAGAACAGGTGGATTGGGGCTTCTCTGTGCAAAACCACTGCACAGAGGAGGCAAGTATGACATGTTTGTTATTTAAAAAAAAAATAAAGCCTTTAGAATCACTTTAGGATGCTATATCTCATTGACTTTTCTGGGAACATTATTGGCAAGCACTGGTTATAAATGTACACCTGATATATGCTTTTCTGCCATCAGAAGATAGACATAGAGCCAACACTTTGTTTTAGCCTACCTTAACCTTTTGAGTACTAGTCTAAACCCCTTCATTACCAGGCCATATTTTATTTTTCTGGGCCATGATAGTTTGACTCACAATTACTCTTACATTTTTAGGACAGATAAAGCTTTATTCTGGTGGTTATTAATAACTTCATGCGTGAGACTTTTTCTCAAGTACTGCTCTATACATCAGAGAAATAAAAAGATTAAAAAGCTGTATGTTGATTGCCAAGAATAGTTGTCAATTCAAGGTAAGTGTCTTTAAATATTTAAATTGGAGGATTATTATTTCAGTGAAATGTAACAAAGATAGAAATTGAAGCACCACACCACTGCTAAGAAGACCAGATACAACGTTATTCCAATATCATTAACGTGCCAATCCAAAAATTATCCAATGTGTTTTGGGGGTCCAAGTGCACACCCTTCATCAGGGCTAGAAAAAACATAAGGACATATAAGTCCAATATCCTAATATTGATTGTATTTTCAATGTTATCTGACTGTCAAGGCCTAGATTTTAACCCGGGACCTCTGCTGGATCTGGCAATAGCTCATCTTGCTAAGCCACCTAAAAGGCTGGACAGTGCCCTGCCTGATTGCTTAGACAACCTTGCCTTAAGTCTTGTTTCTCTTGAAAGCTTTACTCCTCCCATGAACTTCCTATTTAAGCCATACCTTTGCACTTTGTTTGCCAGATTATTTTGCTCCTTCCAGCCAATGTCTCGTTCTTGTCACTTGAACTTTGGTTTGTTTATTGACTACACTTCTGCTTGATCCCTACCTGCTTTACTGTATATGCTACTGGGCCCTGGCTCACCCAGCTCCTGATGGGGCAATCCTGAGGTCCATGACATGGTAATAACACACAGCAAAACCCATCTCCACCATAAGGAGCTCTAGTGAATACTGGTTAGTACTTAGTCTCTGCACCTCGGATGAGCCTGCATCACCTGCCAGGGTGACCTGCTTGTATATCTTTCCTGCTGGTCGGTGGGAGTCTCTCTACTGCTATAACTACTGGTCTCAACTAGAGTTGGGCAAACAATTCGAGCCAAGCAAAAGTTCGGCCCGAACATTGCCTGTTTGCCTGTTCAGTGAACACCCAAATTTGGTGATTGCTTGACGTGATGTTCGCCGGCTGAGTGCCCCACAATGCACTGCACGCTGCACAGTGCATTGTAAGCCCTGATTGGGCAAAGCTTTGCCCAATCAGGGCAAAGTGAATAGCTGGTTGTTAAGGAGTGTCCTTAACAACAGATGAGTCATCAGCTGTCAACAGAATTCCCCACTGACAGCTGAATGAAAAAAAAAACATTGCTGGCAATAGAAAAAAAGTGATAAGCAAGCGCCACCTCCCCCCGAACCATACCAAGCCACATGCCCTCAACATGGGGGGGGGGCAAAGTGTTTGTGGGGGTTGTGAACAGGGGGCTTATCGGAATCTGGAAGCCCACTTTAATAAGGGGGCCCCCAGATCTCGCCACCCTATGTGAATGAGTATGGGGTGCATTGTACCCATACCCATTCACCAAAAAAAGTGTCAAAAACAAATAAAGACAGGAAGCAGTTTTTGACAAATTATTTATTAAAAAAAAAAACAATGTCCCCTAATGTAGATCCATCATCAATCATGATGGCTGCCACACCCGAAAAAAGAAAACACTCCGCCCATGACAAAGGCTAATTGCTGAATGCCTGCTCTGCCGTTTGACAGTTCTTCAACTGCCCCCTGGGTCGGTGATGTCACAAGGGGGTGGTGCCACCGTGTAACATCACCAGGTGTCCTGCCCCTTATCTATTTAAGAACTATCAAAGGCAGAGCAGGCATTCGGCAGTTAGCCTTCGTCATGTGCGGAACAGGTTTTTTTTTCCCTGGTCCGGCAGTGTGGCGAGCGTTGTGATTAACCATGGATATAAATTGGGGGAAATTGTTTTTTTTAATTTTTTTAATAAAGGAATTGTCAAATACTGCTACCTGTCTTTATTTACTATTGACACTTTTTTTGGTGACTGGGTAGGGGTACAATGTACCCCATACTCATTCACATAGGGAGAGGGCCGGGATCTTGTCAGGAAGAGGCTCTTGTCCCCAAGAACTCACTCGTCCCCCCCCCTTTCCTGATCTGCCATGCTGCATGTGTGGATAAGGGTCTGGTATGAATTTCAGGGGGACTCCAAGCAGTTTTTTATTTTTTGGCGTGGGGTTCCTTTTAACATTCATACCAGACCCAAAGGGCCTGGTATAGTTTGGGGGACCCCCATGCCATTTTTTAAACATTTTTGTATTGTCAGCAAAGGTATTGTATTGTCAGCAATTTAAATGTCATTTATTTTCTTTATAAATGTCAGTTTTGCTGCAGCATGTTTTATACATGGTACAGATGTGCCACTTTATATGCAGACTAGGGGGACTCCCCCAGGCACTATATTTAAAGGAATTTTTCATTTTTATTATTTCACTTTAATCATCATTAAAATCCCTGCTCCTGTAAAAAAAAAAAAAAAACGTTTTTTGCATTGATACATGTCCCCCAGTGGGACATTTAGGTATAAAAGTTATTCTGTTTTATGCTGTTTTATGCTGTTCATTCTCCGTTGAATGGTTAGATCAAAAAGACTATTTAAACTTTTGAACACTTTGATGTTTTGTTAGTTATCTTCAGGATGACTGGATACACTTACATAGTTACATAGTAGGTGAGGTTGAAAAAAGACAAACGTCCATCAAGTCCAACCCATGTGTGTGATTATATGTCAGTATTACATTGTATATCCCTGTATGTTGCGGTCGTTCAGGTGCTTATCTAAAAGTTTTTTGAAACTATCAATGCTCCCTGCTGAGACCACCACCTGTGGAAGGGAATTCCACATCCTTGCCGCTCTTACAGTAAAGAGCCCTCTTTGTAGTTTAACTGCGAAACAGTTTTATCCCTGTTGTGGGATCACCAGTATGGTATTTGTATATTTAAATCATGCCCCTCTCAAGCGTCTCTTCTCCAGAGCCTCATTTTCCATGTAGTTGCCCACCCCATTAATTTGTTCAGATCTTTTTGCAAGGTTTCCACATCCTGCGGAGAAGTTATTGCCCTGCTTAGCTTAGTATCGTCCGCAAATACAGAGATTGAACTGTTTACCCCACCCTCCAGGTCGTTTATGAACAAATTAAATAGGATTGGTCCCAGCACAGAACCCTAGGGGACCCCACTACCCAACCCTGACCATTCCGAGAACTCCCCATTTATCACCATCCTCTGAACTCGCCCTTACTACAACAAAGTTTGCTTATAACAATTCCACACATGGCTCCACTTCTCAAAGTTGTTTTTTCTTAAGCACCTGGTATCATCCAATTTTTATTCTGGATCTCCCTATCTTCAATACCTGCTGTTACAAATAGATTAACTATATTACAGGAGATTCAGGAGAATTTTTTGATACTTTGAATGGTGCTCAGGAATGCTACAATGAGGCTGCTGACAGACATTGCAGGTAACTTCCTACATTTCATATGGATGACAAAATTTGGTTATCTACTAATTTGAAGGTTCATGTTCCATCTGCTAAATTGTGTCAAAAGTTTGTGGGACCTCTCCAGATTTCTGCTCACCTCATTCTGGTCACCTTTTGCTTAAAACTGACAGTATGAAAATTCCCCCTATTTTTCACATATCGCTACTTAACCACTTCCCGACCAGCCACCGCAGTTATACTGCGGCAGGTTGGCTCCCCTGGGCGAGCCGTCATAGCTGTACGTCAGATCTTTAAGACACAGTAGCAGGCACACACCAGCAGCATGTTCCCAGAGCCAATGTGTGTGCCCGGCGGGCGCGATGACCGCTGGGCACCTGCGATTGCTCGTGACAGAGCGAGAACCGGGACCTGTGTGTGTTTAAACACACAAATCCTGATTCTGTCAGGGGAGAGGAGAAAGATCAACGATCTCTCTCCTTCTCTAGTCAGCCACATTCCCCCCACAGTTAGAAGCACAAATAGGGAACACAAGAAAGCTCTATTTGTGGGGAAAAAAGGAATTAAATTTTGTTTGGGTACAACATCGCACGACCGCGCAATTGGCAGTTAAAGCCACGCAGTGCCATATCGCAAAAAATGGCCTGGTCAGAAAGGGGGCAAATCCTTCCGGGGCTGAAGTGGTTAAACTGTTTAATTAAAATCTTTTTTCTGGAAGAATACTTCCACCTGTTTAGGTACAGGGTGATGAAGAATTTGTGATGGATAAAATTCTTAAATCCAGGATCTTTTGGAACAAATTACAATATCTGGTTCAATGGGAAGGATATGGGCCAGTAGAAAATTATTTTGAGCCTGAGGAGAGCGTTCATGCCTCTAGAATAACAAGAGATTTCCAGCACATGTTTCCTCACTGTCAGTTGGGTCTGAACCCAGGATCTCTGCTGTGTCTGACAGTAACTCTTCTTGGTGGGCCACCTGAGACATCTCCCTGCCTAATTGCTTAGGCAACCTTGTCTTATGTCTTATTTCTCTTGGACCCTGAACCCTTTTCTCCTCCCATGAACTTTCTATTTATGCCATGTCTTTGCACTCCATCTTTGCTGTATTATTGTGCTCCCTCCAGCCAATATCTTGCTCTTTGCACTGCCGCTGCCATCCGTATTCTTCATTACCACTCGTTACAAAACCTTTGGCTTGTTCATTGACTACACTTCTGCTTGATCCCAACCTGCAACCACTTGCTATTGACTTTTGGCTTGCTTACTGACTATGCCTCTGCTTGATCACTACCTCCTATATCTGCTACTGGAACCCAGCTTGCTCACCTCCTGGTGAAGTGATCCTGAAGACCACAACCGAGTACTAACATGCAAAACCCATCTCCACCATCAGGAACTCTGGTGAATACCAGTTAGTACGGTACTTAGACACCGCACCTCGGGTGAGCCTGCAACATCTTCCAGGGTGACCTAGCTACTGGTCTCTGAGCCTGACCCCTGGCCATGACACTGACATAAATTTTTATACTTTCAATACTATTGGTTATTGGGGATTTGGTTTTGAATATGACCAGAAGGAGTACATATTATACTGATATCAAAACATGTTGGATACTTTTTGGATCGTCCTCCTGACTTTTATTGGAATAAATTTGTGTCTGGACCTCTTAGCAGTGATGTGGCAGGTGTCTACAGAGGACACTGGGACTATTGGTTGAGTATTGAAATCATGTGCTGGAAGCTTGTTGTTTGCAGCAATACATGTCTTAAATAGGGATGAGCTTCGTGTTCGAATCGAACGCATGTTCGACTCGAACGTTGCCTGTTCTGTCGTTCGCCGAATTCCGAACGATATGGGCCGTTTGCGCCAAATTCGAATGGCGCATCACGGCCCATAATTCACTGCGGCATCACAGTGCATTGCTGGCTGATGATTGGCCAAGCATGCACTATGACCCACATGCTTGGCCAATCACAGCGCTGTTTATACAGAGAGCCGTAATGGGCCAAAGCCAGGGTGGCTTTGGCCAATTATGGCTCAGGGGGTCTAGTACACGCCCCACACTATATAAGGCCGCCTGCACAGTGTGTTCCAGCGTTGAGAGAGAGATAGGTAGACAAAGAGACAGTGTCATTTGATTTAAGTCAGATAAAGTAGGCAGGCGAGTCAGTTAGCTGCACTTACAGTGTATTGTGTATATATATACATCCTAGGTGTTGTATATATATAGATATATCTATATCTATATATATAGATATAGATATATCTATATATATATACACACTGTATTCAGTTTAGCTAGATCCGTTCCTGTTATGCCCCGTATACACGGTCGGACATTGATCAGACATTCCAACAACAAAATCCTAGGATTTTTTCAGACGGATGTTGGCTCAAACTTGTTTTGTGTACACCCGGTCGCACAAAGGTGTCGGAATTTCTGATCGCCAAGAACACGGTGACGTACACCACGTATGACGAGACTAGAAAAGGCCAGTTCAGAACCAAGCGTGGCACCCTTTGGGCTCCTTTTGCTAATCTCGTGTTAGTACAAGTTTGGTGAGAGACGATTCGCGCTTTTTCAGACTCGTGGTTTTCAGATCGTTTTCTGCTGTTCAGTTTGTGCTTGTGGGTTTGTATCTGCTCTTCAGTGCGTGAAAGCAAGCTACGCGTGACGTTGTCATTGTGTTCTTGTTCATTAATTACTGTTTTTCAGGTCGCTCTTCACAGGCCTTGCTGTTCTTCAGTGCGTTCTGTTACTTCGTTCTGAGCAGCCGACCATTTTCTAGCCATGTTGCGTATACGTACTCCTCGTAGAGTTCGTGCTGTGTGGGGTCCTGACCTTGACACAAGTCCAGTCCATGAACAGGGTGGGGAGGAGTTCATGGACCAAGAATTGGTTGCTTCAGCGTGACCAGTTCTGTCATATGCCTTTGCTGCGTGAGATCCGTGAGAATAATCCTGATGATTTCAGGAACTTTCTCCGGATGACGGACCCCGTATTTCACCATTTGTTGGCTTTGCTGACTCCCTATATCAGCAGGCAGGATACCTGCATGAGGCAAGCCATCACTCCGGATCAGAGGCTCGTCACCACCCTGCGGTACTTGGCGACGGGGAGAAGTCTGCAGGACTTGAAGTTCTCGACAGGCATCTCCCCCCAGGCTCTGGGGATCATTATCCCAGAGACCTGTTCTGCCATCATACAGGTCCTGCAGAAGGAGTATATTAAGGTAAGATTTATCCTTTAATATCACATTTTATTGTATTTAATGTTTGATAATATATTGTATTTCTTTCCTCATTCCCTAATTACCCTGATTGGAATATGCTGTGAATGTCCCCTTTATCCTCATGCATGCTGGATTTTTATGTAATTATTTTTGTTGTCCTTCATACATATTTGCCTTCACTTGCCTCTCCAGCATGGTCTCCTGGTCCTATATTCACCTCATGTAGTCACTTAACAATGTATTTATCAGCTCCATAGTAGTGCTTTACCCCAAACACCCCCTAAAATGTCTTTAAATGTGATTGGTGCTTCAAATTCAGGCAGAGTGCCAGAGGCTTTTTTTGGGGGGTCCCCAAATCATTTGGAACCCTCCCTCCCCACAACTGCTAAGTCAGCTGATAACAATTCTCTATCTATCCTCAATCATCTATCTGCTGACTTTGCCAAACCCATACACACTATACCCATCTTATTTGTGGTCAGATTTATGGATGAATTCCCCAAAGCATGTAGTGCAAGGGCCTGCCTGTATAATTTCAAATGGTACTGTTTAAAGTTTTTGTATCCTATTATTATCTTGATAGGTAATAGCAGAATGTCCAAATGTGCTCAAATGTGTACAATGTGTATTTATATCTTTGTATTATGACACTTCTTACCTGTCCAGAGGGCTGCCAATAGTGTAACTAAGTAGGGGTTGTTCCAAGTAATACACATTATTTAGGCATTCATCTCTCAATGAAGTGGAGAGGGTTACCTGTCCAAGAGCTCCCCCCTATAATGTTAGTCATGGCCCATGAGAGGGGGGAGGGGGAATATGATAGGTGTACCTTATACTTTGGTCTATAAAAATTCCCATAAATCAATGTTATCTTGATGTTGGACAAGATTGTTTGTGTCTAATCTGCTTTCCATGTTTATGTGCAAAAAGACTAATTTTTTATGTTTTCCTCCACAGTTTCCTTCCATGCCATAGGAATGGCAGACTGTGGCCTCCCACTTTGCCCAGCGGTGGGACTTTCCTAACTGCGGATGGGAAACACCACATCATCCCACCACTTAACTCGGGGTTGTACTATTATAATTATAAGGGGTTCAATAGTATTTTGATGTTGGCGGTGGTGTCGGCTACTTATGAATTTCTGTATGTGGACGTGGGGAAGAATGGCTGGATGTCCGATTGTGGAGTCATCACCCAGACAGAGTTCTACAGGCATCTCCAGAATGGCAGCTTGGACTTGCCACCTCCAGAAGACAATGTGGAAGGACTCCCATTCATCTTTGTTTCAGATGAAGCTTTTGCGCTGGGGGACCATCTTATGCGGCCATTCCCGATGAGGATCCTCACCCCGGACCAGAGGGTTTTTAATTACCAGCTGGCCAGAGCCAGAAGAGTGGTAGAGAACATGTTTGGAATCATGGCCAGCCGGTTCCGCCTATTTCTTACACCCATACATATGGTGGAATACAAACTGAATCACATTATCCTGGCGTGCTGTGTTCTACACAACTTTTTACGGCAACATTCTGCCAACTATGCTGGCTCAGTGGGGCCTGAGGCCGGAATTCAAAATGAAAAAACCCTGACGGTGCTTGAAAGTGGCCGTCCTGGCTTGCCCTCCCTGAGTGCCCATGATGTCCGGCTAAGATACCTTGAATTCTTTGCGGGTAGGGGGGCTATCAATATGCCAGACAATGTGTGAAACCTTTTTCAAATAAAAAAAATAATTAAGCAAATCTTTGGTGACATTTACTGCTTGTGTTTGTTTTAGCTGACCCTGACAGAAATGTGTGGAGGCCTGAAAATGACGTGATTGTGTAACCTTACAAAGCATTGTTGGGTGTTATTTACTAAAGGCAAAGACACTTTGCACTACAAGTGCAGTTGAAACTGCACTTGTAGTGCAAAGTGGATTTGCCCTTAGGAAATAACCCCCATTGTCACAGAAAGCAGCAATTAGAGCACCACAAAAGTGTTGTAGCGTTGAGACAATAATCCATACATTCTTGATTAACAATCTTTTTAATATCAGCACAATCACATGTGCATTTAGAAAAGGTTTTTAAAACAAACCAACATGTTTGTTGTATAACAATTTTTGGGGTAGCATTAGAAAAAGTAGAAATGTCCATTTAAGATAAAACAGGCATGTATAAAACCAACAAGAAAGACACAAATCTTGAACTTACAAAGTTCACATTTGGTAGAACTTGAAGGCAATATCAGACATGAGTATTTAGGAACTGTGTTTAATATTGCGTTCAGATGGGGTGAAGTCACCCCCGGAAAAGCCAAATTTTGAAGATGCACACAAATTTACAAATGTCAACATGTGCTACCTGCCATCACGGGGGATCAAGGGACGTGTTTTGGGGGAGCAACCCCTTCCTCTCAGCTACTTTATTATTGAGGAAGGGGTTGCACCCCCAAAACGCGTCCATTGATCTGCCGTGATGGCAGATAGCACTTGTTGAAACACTGTGTGCATCTTCAAAATTTGGCTTTTCTACTATTTGACAAAAAATGTAAAAATTGTAGTACACCATAAAACAAAGGGATTTGGAGGGGTTTTAAACTCTCCCCAAAACATCAATGATGTTCATATTTTTTTGCAGAACATCATTGATGTTTTTCTTGATGTTTTCCAAGTCCCTATTACACCCCATGATCTCCCCAATCAGGATCTGTGCACTTTCCGAGGTGAAAGGATCTGGATCCACAACATCACGATCACCTAAAAAGAAACAAAAACACACCATGTATTATAAATATGCCGGCATCCATCTCTTACCTAAGCCTGTGGTCGCAGACACTCACGTGTTGTGGTGCCAATTTCCACCATGTCTTCCTTCTCCTGCTCTTCTTGTCTTGGTTGGATTTCCCCTTCTTCCAGAGGTGGGGGGTCTCTGGTCTCCTCGGATGAGGGGTGTCCTCCGAGTCTTTTCTCCCCTGTGTAAAAAAAAAATTGTATACTTAGCACACAGATATTTGAGGGAAGAACTATAAATATGAAACATTGCTTGGAAGTGGGGTACAATTGTCTATTTTGGCTGAGTTCCAAGATGTAGAATGTTTAGTGTCCTTTGTCAAGCTTCAATATTTTACCTGTTTTGTACAAGCTTCACAGATGGAGACACCCCTATAGTATACACTGGACCCTGTGTGGGCCCCCTAATAAAAAGGGTGTTCTTGTGTCCCACACTAGTACTCCAGCATCCAGATGTCTAAACAGCTGCTGAGTGTCCAAATGCATATGGCCCAAACAATGGTGTTTTATAGGCCGAAAGAAAAATGTTTGATACGAACGAATAATGTGCCCATGAACCTGAAAGTTGACATTTTAAACTGGATTAACAGTTAAGAAAAGCACATGGAGCAGCACGAACATAATAAAGACAAAAAGAATAGGAACACAGCACAACTACTTACTTTTTTGCAGCACTCTCCGGATCTTTCTGTACTGCTCGTGTTCTCTTAATTTCAGGTCCGACCACCGCTTCTTGAGCTGATCTTTCGATCGATGTACCCCGAAATTCTGGTGCAGACTTTTGACCACTTTCGCCATGATCTTGGCCTTACGGACATTGGGGTTGGGGTAAGGTCCATACTTTCCATCATAGTCGGCCCTCTTTATTATGTCGACCGTCTCCAACATCTCCCCAAAGGACATATTTGATGCCTTAAATCATCTCCTTCTGGATCGGGACGTTTCAGGCTCCTTCTCCCCCTCCTCGTTGGTGTAAATATCAGACACCTGCTCTGACACTGCCATGTGCTCTTCCCCATTGCGCCGAACAAGAAGGGGCGGGGAATAGACTAGAAAGAACGTCAGGGGTGGGCGGAGTTTCACGCATGCGCAGTGTCTATAAAGCTTAACACGCGTGTGTAGTACATACGATCTGTGAGCGGAGGAAGGAGTAACGGAGGCACCGATCATGATAACGAAGGTAAGATTTAACATTGGGCCTATACTGCTTCTAGATTGAGGCCTGTATTTGCACAAGTTTAGAAGACTTTAGGCTGACATTAGGGTTTGTCTTGTGTTGTGTCTTGCAGTGAAAATGGATATCTTGAAAGATAAGGACTTTATGCCAATATTCATTGATATGTTCAGGGAGCTGCCTTGTCTGTGGGAGATAAACCACCCTGAATATAAGAACCAAACAAAGAGGAAGGCAGCGCTGGATCAATTGCTGGAATTTGTGAAGACGGTGATCCCCACGGCAGACATCACCTATTCGAAGATCCTAATTGGTGGCCTGAGGAGCACTTATCTAAGGGAGCACAAGAAGGTCCAGGATTCCCAGAGATCAGGAGCTGCAGATGACATCTATGTCCCCAGGATGTGGTACTATGACAGGCTGCATTTTCTGGCAGGTCAGACTGAACCCAGACCAGCACTCTCCATCTTCCTTCCACGCTTCCTTTCCCCCCAGCTGAGGCTTCTGAAGCCCAACCTGGGCCTTCCAGGCAGCAACATGTGGAGGAGCCCAGCTTGAGCCAGGTATAGCATTCCTCTAAATATTTCTGGTTGTCCAATCAATGATGTTAACTAGATGTTAGTTTGGAGTACTAATTTATGATTGTGATTGATGATGCAAAAACTAAAACCATGTCCCTTTTTCATACACAGGGAAGTCTCAGCCAGGAGGTGGCCAGGCCAAGCAGGCTGCCTGATATTCAGGTCCCTCCCCTACACCTTCAAAGACAAAGTGGCAGGAAGAGGAGTAACCTGGAGGAGGCTGCCATTGGCCTCTTTTGGAAGGCTACAGAGGCCCTAAGAAAGCCCCCACAGTGTGGAGGAGGACTTTGCTTGCATAACTGCCTGCAGAATGCTGCAGATGGAGGAGGGCCAACGACTCCTGTTTGAGTCCTTAATTTTGGAAGCTCTCAATAATGGGTTGAGAGGTCAAATAACATCTGCTACCCACATTTGTGACCTCACACATAGCCCTCCTCCTCCTCCAGGTCCTACTACTCCTCCTCCTCCTCCTTCAGGTCCTACTACTCCTCCTCCTCCTCCTCCAGGTCCTACTCCTCCTCCTGCCACATCTCCAACACCAGAGCCACAGCATGGAAGGAAGCATGGAAAGAAGACCAGAGAGTGATGACCCTGGGTCCAGTCTGGTCTGGCAAAAGATGCAGCCTTTTGTAGTACCACAGCCTGGGGATACAGATGTCATCTGCTGCTTTCCGGATCTCTGGGACTTCTGGACCAGACTGCACTCCCTTAGATATGGACTCCTCAGGCCACCAATTTTGATGTTAAATAATTGATGTTTGCCCTGGGGGTCCAAGGCTTCGCCAACTTCTGATGTTTCTCCAGCGTTGCCTCCATCTTTGTTTGGTTCTGAGCCCTTAATAAAGGATTTTTTGTTTCAATTATACTTGCCAATGTGTGTTTTCCTTAAAAAAGGACAGTTTGTTTGTGAGGATTCAGGTACATTTCAAAAATACAATGTTAAATTAACAATGGACACCAACACCAAGCAACCTTCTTGAGATTAAATAATATACGATATCAATGGTGTTGTGGTAACTTGACACACAAAACACACACAAAAATATTAGGGAGTAAAACAAAAAATAAAATAAAACAAAGATCAGCCTTGAAAAAAATACAAACCCCCGCCCAAAAAAAAACAGCCTTAAAAAAAAAAAAAAATTTTGTCAGATGTGACAAATCAAAATATATTGAGGGAATCACGATAAATAACAAAGAAAGAAGTTTGAGAGAAGTCTGTGTGAATATGAGCAGCAAAACTACTTCATTCTTCTCACATTATAAAGAAGAAGAGAGTGAGCTGTATTAAACCATTTTTTACATTGCAGCGTGACGAAAGTGCTGTATCCATTGCGAACGCTAATTTTACCAGACCGAGCTGTTCCGTCTCGGAATTTCTTCTGAGCATGCGTGGCACTTTGTGCGTCGGAACTGGCCACACACGGTCGGAATTGATGCGATCGGATTTTGTTGTCGGAAAATTTTATAGCCTGCTCTCAAACTTTGTGTGTCGGAAAATCCGATGGAAAATGTCCGATGAAGCCCACACACGGTCGGAATGTCCGACAACACGCTCGGATCGGACATTTTCCATTGGAATATCCGACTGCATGTACAGGGCATAATTCTCTTCCTACTACTGACAGGCAGGCAGGTGTTTTTACAGTATTTACAGCTACCTGAAGAAAATTGCTGGTGTTCTTCTGATCCTATTAGTCCTATTAGCTACAGTATTTACAGTTAGTGTAGTACGTCCTCTGCACAGTGTGCACCTAAAGCTACCTGAAGAAAATTAGTGTTCTTCTGATCCTATTAGTACAGTACCACAGGCATCTGCAGTATTTACAAGTTAGTGTAGTGCGTCCTCTGCACAATGTGCACCTAAAGCTACCTGGAGACAATTGCTGTTGTTCTGCTCCTATTGATACTACAGGCAGGCAGCTACAGTATTTACAGTTAGTGCACTGTGTCCTCTGCACAGTGTGCACCTAAAGCTACCTGAAGAAAATTAGTGGTTTTCTTCTGATCCTATTAATACCACAGGCAGGCAGCTACAGTATTTACAATTAGTGTAGTGCATCCTCTGCACAGTGTGCACCTAAAGCTACCTGGAGACAACTGCTGTGGTTCTGCTCCTATTGATACCACAGGAAGGCAGCTACAGTATTTACAGTTAGTGTATTACGTCCTCTGCACAGTGTGCACCCAAAGCTACCTGAAGAAAATTGATGTTGTTCTGCTCCTATTAATACCACAGGCAGGCAGCTACAGTATTTACAGTTAGTGTACTGTGTCCTCGGCACAGTGTGCACCTAAAGCTACCTGAATAAAATTGGTGGTGTTCTTATGATCCTATTAATACCACAGGCAGGCAGCTACAGTATTTACAGTTAGTGTACTACATCCTCTGCACAGTGTGCACCTAAAGATACCTGAAGACAATTGCTGTTGTTCTGCTCCTATTAATACCACAGGCAGGCAGTTACAGTATTTACAGTTAGTGTACTGCGTCCTCTGCACAGCGTTCACCTAAAGCTACCTGAGGACTTGCTGGGGTTCTCATACTAATAATACTACAGGCAGGCAGTTGATTCTGCTAGCTGCAGTATCAGTGTATATATACATCCCAGCTTTGTGCAGCTACATCTCACTGCAGGCCATTATTATGTCTGGAAGGCCAAGAAGGAGAGGCAGACAGTCACAAGCCAATAAAAGAAGGCAAGAAGGATCTGTGTCTAGAGTCAACAGTGCTGGTTGTGGATACGGTGCATCCTGATCAGCACGTGGCCGTGGGACACGCTTGTCCTTTTTTTCGGCAGCTGGCCGTGTTGAGCCGCAACATAAGGAAGACTTGGTAGAGTGGATAACCAAGCCGTCCTCATCCTCCTCATCCTCTCCCACCCAGGCTCAGGGTACTTTGTCTGGCAAAGCAGCTGCCAACGTGGCCTCTTCCCTTGGCTCAATGGCATCAGTCACTCCTTCCCTAGCCCCACCATGTCCTCCTGAGGAGTCCCCCAAACTGTTTGACCACAGTGTTGGTTACATGCTCCAGGAGAATGCCCAGCGTTTTGAAGGCTGGTACCCAGCTAGAGGAAGGCAGTAAAGTGAGCCCAGAGAGAGGGGGTGCCCAAGAAGGACAGCAATCTGGCAGTCATATTCCCCCAGCTGCAGCATACTGCCAGCTTTGCTCCAGTGATGAGGAGGGAGGGGATGATGAGGTCACTGACTCCACGCGGGTGCCTGATAGGAGAGAGGAGGAGGAGGAGGCACATCACCAACGAGGCAGGATGCCCTCCAGGGGCCATAAGGGCAGCACACCGACTGCTTCACACCGCAGAGCTCCGCATGTGCATGGCGCTGCTGTCTCTGCGCGTTATTCCAAAAGTTCTTTGGTGTGGGCCTGTTTTGAGACGAGTGCATCAGATCCCACCGCTGCTATTTGCAACATATGTCTCAAGCGTATCTCTTGTGGCCAAAACATCTCCCGCTTGGGCACCACATGCTTGACCAGACATATGTTGACCTGCCATGGAGTTTGTTGGCAAGCGTACCTAAAAGACCCACACCAAAGAACAAAGAGGATCTCTCCTTGCTCCTCATCAGCTGGGATCTCCAACCCCACTATACCTTCTGTGCTCTCTGAGACCTGCATTGAGAGGAATGAAGGTGTAGAATTAGGTGTGTCACAGCCAAGTACTTGGGGGCAATCTGCTATCGGTACACTGACGTCAGATTGTACCAGGCTGCCCCAGCTTCTGCACTGCCGAAAGAAGTTCGCTCCCAGCCATCTACATGCCCATCGGTTGAATGCTAGCTTGGCTAAATTGCTAGCACTTCAACTGCTGCCTTTTCAGTTGGTAGACTCTGCCCCCTTCCAAGAGTTTGTGGAATGTGCAGTTCCTCAGTGGCAGGTTCCCAAATGCTACTTTTTGGCACGGAAGGCAATTCCGGCTCTCTACCGGCATGTGGAAGGCAATGTCTTGGCCTCGCTGGACAGGGCGGTCAGCGGTAAGGTGCATATTACCTCTGACTCATGGTCCAGCAGGCACGGACAGGGATGTTACCTATCTTTCACTGCGCACTGGGTGACTCTTCTGGCAGCTGGGAAGGATGCAGGACAGGGTGCAGTAGTGTTGGAGGTTCTTCTGCCACCATGCCTCCAAAATACTACTAGTGGTGATTCTGCCACACCTCTCTCCTCCACCCCCTCCTCTTCTTCTTCCTCCATGGCCTCTTCCTGTGCTGATTTGACTTCGGAACCAGCGGTGCTCTGTAGGTGTTCAAGGGGCTACGCAAGCACGCAGGCCAAAAGATGCCATGCGGTGCTTGAGCTGGTGTGCTTGGGGGATAGGAGCCACACTGGGGCAGAGATTCTGTCAGCTCTGCAGGGGCAGGTTTAGAGGTGGTTGACGCCATGCCAGCCTAAGGCAGGTATGGTGGTTTGCGACAATGGCACCAACCTCCTCTCTGCCCTCCGACAGGGAAAACTGACCCATGTGCCCTGTTTGGCTCACATCCTTAACTTGGTGCTTCAGCAGTTCTTGGGCAGGTATCCGGGCTTACAGGATGTCCTGAGGCATGCCAGGAAAGTCTGTGTGCATTTCCGCAGGTCATATAATGCCAGTGCTTGGCTGGCTGACCTCCAAAAGGAATTTAACCTGCCCAAGAACCGCCTAATCTGTGACATGCCCACCATGTGGAACTCAACGTTGGCCATGCTGCAGCGGCTGCACACACAGCAGAGGGCCATCAATGAGTACCTGTGCGACTATAGACAGGGTCAGTGGAGCTTGTTTTTTTTTTCCCCATGCCAGTGGGCAATGATCAGGGATGCATGCACTGTCCTGTCACCATTTGAGGAGGCCACAAGGATGGTGAGCAGTGACAGTGCATGCATCAGTGACACTATCCCTCTTGTCCACCTGTTGGAGCACACGCTGCGTGGAATAATTGACAGGGCACTTGAGGCAGAACAGAGGCAGGAAGAGGAGGACTTCCTTAGCTCTCAAGGCCCCCTTTATCCAGACAGTGTTCCTGCGTGCCTGCTGATCACACAGGAAGAGGACAAGGAGGAGGAGGAAGAGGAGGATTGTGTCAGCATGGAGGTGGAGCCTGGCACTCAGCATCAGCAGCAGTCTTTAAGGGATCATTTACAGTCCCAAGAAACCCATGGACTTGTATGTGGCTGGGAGGAGGTGGCTGCGGATCATGTCGTCCTTAGTGACCCAGAGGACCCCGGACCGAATGCCTCAGAAAACCTATGCTGCATGGCCTCCCTGATCCTGCAAAGCCTGCGGAAGGATCCTCGTATTCGTGGTATCAAGGAGAGGGATCAATACTGGCTGGCAACCCTCCTTGATCCACGTTACAAGGGTAAGGTTGCGGACCTTATCTTGCCATCGCAGAGGGAGCAGAGGATGAAACATCTTCGGGAGGCCTTGCAGAAAGGTCTGTGCAACGCGTTCCCACAGACTGGGAGGTTACAAGCTCCTGTTCCTGGACAACGCATTGCTGAGGCTTCGGTCAGTCAAAGAAGGAGCGGTGGAGAAGGTGGCCGTCTGACCGATGCATTCAGACAATTTTTTAGTCCACAGCCCCAAGGTATGATCGGTTCCAGCAACCATCGCCAGCGTCTGTTTTACATGGTGCAGGAATACCTAGGGGCAAGATCTGACTTGGACACCTTTCCCACCAAAAATCCTCTGGGTTACTGGGTCTTGAGGATGGATCACTGGCCAGAGCTTACACAGTATGCAATTGAGCTACTGGCCTGTCCTGCATCCAGCGTTCTTTCGGAACGCACATTCAGTGCTGCTGGAGGCTTTGTAACCGATCACAGGGTGCGCCTGTCAACCGACTCGGTCAATCGACTGACCTTCAGAAAAATGAATCAGTCATGGATCACCACCAGATACCAAGCACCTGATGCTGATCTAACCAAATAATTTTTTTTTGAAATGTCAGATCCCTTCAAGACTGCCTATGCTGATGCTGAATGACTATCCTGTTATGCTATGTGACTACCCTCTTCCTCCTCAATGATCATGCTGATAGCTTGTAAGAATATTTTTGGTTCTGGGCGCTGCCACCAGTGGCTAAGGCCCAATTTTTCAGCCCCTCTTTAACAGGGGCGTGTAATTACAATTTTCAATGAAATATTTTGCAAGGAGGGTTCGTTGCTGCACTCAACTAGAATATTTGTGAGGGGTTGCAGTGTTGTGGCACCAGCTCCAGTGCCTAAAGCCCAATTTTTCAGCCCCTGTTTAACAGGGGCGTGTAATTACAATTTTTGATGCAATATTTTGCAGGAGGGCTCATTCCTGCGTTCCAACTAGAGTATCTGTGAGGGGTTGCAGTGTTGTGGCACCAGTGCCCAAGGCCCAGTTTTTCTGCCCCTGTTCAACAGGAACATGTAATTACAATTCTTGATCTAATATTTCACAGCAGGGCCCGTTTCTGCGCCCACCAAGAGTAACTGTGAGGACTTACAGTGTTGTGGCACGAGCACCACCACCACCACCACCAAAGGCCCAATTTTTCTGACCCTGTTCAACAGGGGCATGTAATTACAATTCTTCATCTAATATTTCACAGCAGAGCCCGTTCCTGCACCCACCAAGAGTAACTGTGAGGGCTTACAGTGTTGTGGCAACACCAACATCTAAGGCCCCAAATTCTGCAGAGTATATAGGGCAGGCCCCTACTTTCAAACAACCAACTTACAAACGACTCCTACTTGCAAACGGAAGGAGACAACAGGAAGTGAGATGAAATCTACCTCTAGGAAGGGAAATTCTCTCCTGTAAGAGTTAATATGGGAAAAATATATCTCCTTTCCACTGATGCTTTATCATCAATCCTTGTTTCACTAAAACCCCCAAATTGTCAAAAAACATTTGTCATTGGGACAGAAAGTGAGGTAAAATCTTCTGAAGAGGTGCACAGACAGCAAAACAAATGTCACAGGGGTGATAAACCTTCCCTATGTTTTCCAAAAAGCTTAAAAATAGATTTTTTAGCTGGAGCTACACTTTAAAAATGTACCAGTTCAAAATTACAGACAGATTCTACTTAACAACAAACCTACAGTTCCTGTCTTGTTTGCACCACCTGTATACAGCCGTTCAGAGGGCCTGGGGCCCCACGCCTTTCCTTTTTCGAATTTGGCTGTGGGGTTCCCCTTAATACCCATACAAGACCCAAAGGGCCTGGTAATGGACTGGGGGGTACCCATGTCATTTGTCTCACTGATTTTCATCCATATTACCGGGATCGGACATTACATTAAAGCCGTAAGCAGTTTTAAATGACTTTTATTACTTTAAAAATGTCACCCCCCAGGTACGATATTTAAAGGAATATTTCACTTTTTTTCACTTTAAGCATCATTAAAATCACTGCTCCCGACAAAACACCCATTTTTAAAACTTTTTTTTTGCATTGATACATGTCCCCTGGGGTAGGACCCAGGTCCCCAAACCCTTTCTAGGACAATACCATGCAAATTAGCCTTTAAAATTAGCACTTTTGATTTTGAACGTTCAAGTCCCATAGACTTCAATGGGGTTCTAACTTTCGTGCAAATTTTTGTTCCGTTTACAGGTTCTGGTGCGAACCGAACCGGGGGTGTTTGGCTCATCCCTAGTCTTAAAGCATTGGAAACATGAAACAGGAAGAAAACAATAAACAAATGCACACTTAGATACAGAGGGTACTTCCTCTCATATAATAGACTACATGAACTATACAGTATAATAATACAGCACTACCTGCTGGCAAAGATAGGTATAATACATATGTATATAATATATATATATATAATATATATATATATATATATATATATATATATATATATATATATATATATATATATATATATATATATATATATATATATATATATATATATATAAATAACGAGCCCCTTGCTCGCTCGGTTCCACTCTCCCGACACTCCTCTGCAGCTATTGAATCAGATTGCAGATCGCACCATCTGATTGCTCGGTCATCCGATGCTCCGGGATTAGAACTACAGCTCTGTGCCGTTCTAACCCAGTTGTGATAGCTCAGAACAAACACCAGGCAGACTGTATGTAATTTCAAACAGGAATCTCACTTTATTGCAAAATACAGGCTTTTATACATTAAAAGTGGAGGTGCAGACCTGCTCATATTACTCTAACAATACAGCTGTAACCTAATTAACCTAATTAACATGAGCTAATTAACTAATCCCTTTAGACAGCCTAGATGACACAGACATGACTTTTAGGCCAGACTGGCTGTCTTGTAGTTCAGGAAATCCAATCAACATTATCACAATCAACATAGACTCTTCTTCACACAATAACAGAGTTAATTAACACAAATAACAATGGGGATCTAATGACTCTTAGATCCCATAGTAGACTTATTTACAATACACATTTTAGCAGACAATAGACAGACAGGTGTTGGAATTTACATCAGCATCTCCTAACAGTATCTGTCCCAGCATTATGAATCAGCCACTATTCCAATATGGCAAATCCAGGGTCCCCAGAGTCTGTGTGTCTTGCGGATCCAGGACCCGAATCCACAGTAATACCACCTCAAGGGTCCCCAGGCATACAGCTTACAAGAGCACCGTTCCCCCAAATGCAAGGGCCCCTGATTGAACCGCAAGAGGCTAGCATACAGTCCCCTCCAAAAGTCTCTCTCCCGGCTAGGTCTGTCACAATATATATATATATATATATATATATATATATATATATATATATATATATATATATATATAGTCAGTTTATAAGCAACTTTGCTGTTGCTCTTTTCCATCCCTTCTCAACAGCATGTTCTTTGTCAAATTAAATTCAGCTTCTTCTGGAAATAACTATGACGTTCTTTCAACAAAGGCACAATAACAATAACACCTTGCCCTTGATTATCCCTCAATAGGTGATACTTGATGTTGATGTGTTTGGTCCTAGGATTGTCCCTTTCTGATTGTGTAAGCTTTATACATCCCTGGTTGTCTTCAAAAATGGGAATTGGTTTTGACATGTCTACCCCAATGTCCACAAAAAGTTGAAGAATCCATATCGCTTCTTGACATGCGTATGCTGCTGCAATGTACTCTTCTTCAGTTTAGGATAGAGCGACAGTTGATTGCTTTCGATTAGACCTACTTATGGTTCCTTCCCCATACTGGAAGATGAATCCACTAGTGGATTTGTGGTCTGTGCAGTCCCTGGCCCAATCAGCATCCACATATCTGACCAGTTTTGGATTTGATGTTCATGGTAACCGTAACTTCATCTGAATTGTTTCTTTGAGGTACTGTATCACTCTTTTTACTGCGTTCCAGTCACGCTGATAGGGAGCTGAGATTTTCCTGCATAGTATGCCCACTGCTGTGGCTATCTCTGGTATTCTCACAGTGGCAACATATAGCAGCTTACCAATTGCTTTGCGATACATGTCATTGTTGGGTAGCACATTTTCTCCTTCACTGCTCTTTTGATAGCCTGGTTCCATAGGAGTTTTCACTTCCTTTGCATCTTGCATATGGAATTGTTCCAAGATTTCTGAGATTTTCTGAGACTGGTTGAGAATATACAGTATCTCACAAAAGTGAGTACACCTCTCACATTTTTATAAATATTTTATTATATCTTTTCATGTGACAACACTGAAGACATGACACTTTGCTACAATGTAAAGTAGTGAGTGTACAGCCTGTATAACAGTGTAAATTTGTTGTCCCCTCAAAATAACTCAACACATAGCCATTAATGTCTAAACCACTGGCAACAAAAGTGAGTATACCCCTAAGTGAAAATGTCCAAATTGGGCCCAAAGTGTCAATATTTTGTGCGGCCACCATTATTTTCCAGCACTGCCTTAACCCTTTTGGGCATGGAGTTCATCAGAACTTCACAGGTTGCCACTGGAGTCCTCTTCCACTCCTCCATGACGACATCATTAATCTGGTGGATGCTAAAGACCTGGTGGATGCTTAGAGACCTCCACCTTCCATTTGAGGATGTCCCACAGATGCTCAATAGGGTTTAGGTCTGGAGACATGGTTGGTCAGTACATCACCTATACCCTCAGCTTCTTTAGCAAGGCAGTGGTCATCTTGGAAGTATGTTTAGGGTCGTTATCATGTTGGAATGCAGCCCTGCCACCCAGTCTCCGAAGGGAGGGGATCATGCTTTGCTTCATGTATGTCACAGTACATGTTGGCATTCATGGTTCCCTCAATGAACTGTAGCTCCCCAGTGCCAGCAGCACTCATGCAGCCCCAAACCATGACACTCCCACCACCAAGCTTGACTGTAGACAAGAGACACTTGCCTTTGTACTCCTCACCTGGTTGCCACCACACAAGCTTGACACCATCTGAACCAAGTTTATCTTGTTCTCATCAGACCGCAGGACATGGTTCCAGTAATCCATGTCCTTAGTCTGCTTGTCTTCAACAAACTGTTTGCGGGCTTTCTGTGCATCATCTTTAGAAGAAGCTTCCTTTTCGGACAACAGCCATGCAGACCAGACAGCAATGCTGGCAGCACTCATACATCTATTTCTCAAGGACAACCTCTGGATATGACGCTGAGCACATGCACTCAACTTCTTTGGTCGACCATGGTGAGGCCTGTTCTGAGTGGAAGCTGTTCTGTTAAACCGCTGTATGGTCTTGGTCACCGTGCTGCAGCTCAGTTTCAGGGTCTTTTCACTCTTCTTATAGCCTAGGTCATCTTTATGTAGAGCAACAATTCTTTTTTTCAGATCCTCAAAGAGTTATTTGCCATGAGGTGCCATGTTGAACTTCCAGTGACCAGTATGAGAGAGTGAGAGCGATAACACCCAATATAACACACCTGCTCCCCATTCACACCTGAGATCTTGTAACACGAACGAATCACATGACACAGAGGAGGGAAAATGGCTAATTGAGCCCGATTTGGACATTTTCACTTAGGGGTGTACTCACTTTTGTTGCCAGCGGATTAGACATTAATGGCTGTGTGTTGAGTTATTTTGAGGGGACAGCAAATTTACACTCACTACTTTACATTGTAGCAAAGTGTCATTTCTTCAGTGTTGTCACATGAAAATATATTTCTGGGAGTAACCCTTGATAACTAGTCTGGCTTTGTATTTGTGGATATTTCCTTCTGCGTCTGACTTTACTTTGAAAGTCCACTTACTTCCTGTCGTTTTGTGATTAGGAGGGAGCTCTGTGAGTGTCCAGGTTTTACATTCTTGAAGTGACTTTAATTCTTCTTCTGCCACCTTTCTTAATTTATTGGCTTCATATTTTGGCAATTTTTCAATGTCTTTCCAGGATGTTGGTTCAAGTATGCTGTATGTTTTGACAGCATATGACAGCTTGTGAGGTGGTATCCCCTGTGTAGTCCGAGCGGATCTTCTGATTTCAGGCAGTTTGGCAGGATTTATTTATTTTATTTATTTCAGGTACTTATATAGCGCCATCAATTTACGCAGCGCTTTACATATACATTGTAAATTCACATCAGTCACTACCCTTAAGGAGCTTACAATCTAAGGTCCCTAACTCACATTCATACATACTAGGGACAATTTAGACAGGATCCAATTAACCTACCAGCATGTCTTTGGAGTGTGGGAGGAACCCAAGTACCTGGAGGAAACCCACGCAGGCACAGGGAGAATATGCAAACTCCAGGCAGGTAGTGTCATGGCTGGGATTCGAACCAGCGACCCTTATTACTGATCTGGTGGGGAACTTGGTTTAGACAATGTGAGTTCCACCTCTTGTTCTGACTCCTGCATAGGTTCGCTTTGGTCCACCTTTTCTTCTGGTTTGCTTGACATTTTCAAATCACAGCTTTCAGGGATTGGTGTTTCTGATGATGGGCTCTCATCAAAATAAACACTATGACTTATTGTCACTTTGTCAGCCTTTCAGTGTAGGAATATGTAACCCTTAGTTTGCTCACTGTAGACTATTAGAATGCCCTCTATGGCTCTTTTCTCCAGCTTGGATCGCTTTTCACTTGGAATATAGGTATATGGTTTATATCCAAATACTCTGATGTATGCCAGGCTTTATTCGTGCCACATTTCGAATGGAGTACTTTTAATGACTCTTAAGGGTAGTCTGTTCTGTAGGTAGGTTGGAGTCATGACTGCTTCTACCCAGTAATTGTGAGGTAGGTTGGCACCCAACAACATGCACCTGGCCATTTCTATGAAAGTACAATTTTTCCTTTCTACTACACTGTTTTGTTCAGGAGTTAATGGTGTGGTTGTCTGGTGTACTATTTCTTGTCTCTTCAGGTATGAGGCCACTTCTTTGCTTATATATTCTGTACCATTGTCGGTGCGTACTATTCCTGGCTTGCTTTGGGATTTGTTGCTAGTGGTACATTTATCTAATGAACCTGGAATATTTATCAATGAAAGTCAGTAGCTATCTGTTCCCACCCAACGTGGGAGTTTACATTGAACCGCATATGTCACTGTGTATGAGCTGCAGGGGGTGGGTAGTTTTTCTTTGAAATGCCTGTGGAAGAGGAGCACATGTGTTTTTTGCTTCAGTACAGCACTTGCATTTCATGAGCACTTTGCAAGGCGTTATTGTTAAATCTTCTGATAAGCCTCTCTTTATAATGTCCTGTATAGCTTCTGGACTTCTGTGCCCCAGCCGCCTGTGCCATAAGTAAATACATTTGCTTTGTAGGTTATTAGACACTATATTGGCTGCTGGTCTGTGGTGATGAGCCTGTACAGGTGATCATCCAGTTTTCCTTTTGTGAGGAATTGCTTATTATTGTGAATTATGCATTCATCACCTTGGAACTTAACTGTGAGACCGCTGTTTGCAAGACTTTTCACTGATAGAAGGCTGCCTTCTAGTTCTGAAACAAACAGCACTTTCTTTACAAGGATACTCTGTTTACCTTGTGGTGTAATGCAGTTCAGGAAGCCCTGGCTCAGGGCTGGACTGGGACAAAAATTTGGCCCTGGACTTCATCCACTTTTATTTTGCAAACACATACAAAAACAGCATATATACTGTTGGGGGGGTGGAGGACACAGGGGGACACAGTGGGGGGGGGGACACAAAGGGACAGTGTGGGGGTGGAGGACACAGGGGGACACCATGGGGGGGTGGAGGACACAGGAGGACACTGTGGGGGTGGAGGATACAGTGGGACACCGTGGGGGTTGGAGGACACAGGGGGACACAGTGGGGGGTGGAGGACACTGTGGGGTGTGGAGGACACAGGGAGACACCGTGGGGGGGTGGAGGACACCGTGGGGGGTGGAGAACACAGTGAAACACCATTGGGGTGAAGGACACAGAAAGACACATTGGGGGGTGGAGGACACAGGGAGAAACCATGGGGGTTGGAGGACACTGTGGTGTGTGGAGGACACAGGGGGACACCGTGAGGGGTGGAGGCCACCATGGGGTGTGGAGGACAAAGGGAGACACCGTGGGGGTGCAGGACAAAGTGGGACACAGTGGGGAGTGGAGGACACCTTGGGGGTGGAGGACACAGTGAGGGGTGTAGGACACAGTGGGATACCGTGGGGGTGGAGGACACAGGGGGACACCGTGGGGGTTGCAGGACACAGGGGGACACCGTGGGGGTTGCAGGACACAAGGGGACACAGTGGGGGTGGAGGACATGGGGGACACAATGGGGGGGTGGAGGACACTGTGGGGTGTGCAGGACACAGGGGGGCACGTGGGGGGTGGAGGACACCGTGGGGGTGGAGGACACAAGGGGACACTGTGGGGGGTGCAGGACAAAGTGGGACACAGTGGGGGGTGGAGGACACCATGGGGGGCAGAGGACACAGTGGGGGGTGTAGGACACAGTGGGATACCGTGGGGAATGGAGGACACAGGGGGACACAGTGGGGGGGTGGAGGACACAGGGAGACACAGTGAAGGGGTGGAGGACACTGTGGGGTGTGGAGGACACAGGGGAACCCCGGGGGGGTGGAGGACACAGGGGGACACAGTGGGGGGTGCAGGACTCAATGGGACACAGTGGGGGGTAGAGGACACCATGTGGGACACTGTGGGAGGTGGAGGACACAGGGGGACACCGTGGGGGGTGGAGGACACAGGGGACTCCATGGGAGTGAAGGACACAGTGGAGGGGAAGGACAGAGGGGGACACAGTGGGGGGTGGAGGACACAGGTGGACCCTGTGGGGGGTGGAGGACACAGTGGGGGTGGAGGACAGAGGGGGACCACATGGGGGTGGAGGACACAATGGGGGTTGGAGGACAGAGGGGGACAGCGTGGGGGGTGGAGGACACAGTGGGGGTGTGGAGGTCAGAGGGGGACAGCAGGGGGGGTGGAGGACACAGTGGGGAGTGGAGGACAGAGGGGGACAGCGTGGGGGGTGGAGGACAGAGGGGGACAGCGTGGGGGGAAACAGGAGAGTATCATGAGGCCTTGTGCGATCCTGTTGGGCCCGGGCCACCTACATCTGTGCTGGCTGCCTCTGCTCCCCCTCCCCAGTGATGGCGATAGTACACAGCCTCACTTGATGCCTGCAATAAGACCTGTCATGGCGCGCTGCTCTCTGCCAGCCCCTCCGCTCTTCTCATCCATCCCAGATGATGTCATGTACAAGCACCTGGGGTGGACAGGAAGGAAGGAGGGGCTGGCGGGGAACAGCATGCTGTGAGAGGTCCTATTGCAGCTGCTTCCAGTGCTAGTGTTGCAGATCCTGCCATGGAGCCCCCCAGTGCCCGATAGTACAGCAGTGCTCAAAGTAATGACTGAGCAAGGCTGTCATTTTAACCGACCCACTGAGCCATCGCCCCAGCGGGTAAACTCCCGGTAGTCCCAATGGCCAGTACATGCCTGCCCTGGCCTCTACCTTCTGAAGTGATGCTTTTCCCATTTGCTTGGAAAACTTTGTCTTTTGCACTGTAATCAATATTTGTGAAGAAGGTCTTGGCGCTAGTCATGTGGCTCGTCGCACCTGAGTCTATGCACCAGCCACGTGGCTTGCTGCTCTGTGTCCCTCCATGGTGTGTCTGCAGTTTCCTTTGTGGCTGCTTGGACTCTTTCTTTTGTGGATAACTCTAGCTTTCGCTGCACCTAAGTCTATGCACCAGCCTCATGGCTTGCTGCTCTGTGTTACTTCATGGTGTGTCTGCAGTTTCCTTTGTGGCTGCTTTGACTCTTTTCTTTGTAGATAACTCTAGCTTTCGCTGCTCAGCTTTCCAGTCCTTTTTTAAGTGACTGGTCCTTTTGCAGTGAAAATAGGATCTGCCTTCTTTGTTGTGCTTTGTGTATGGAAGAGCCCTGGGGCCATCATAAAAAAAAGAAACTGAATTCTGACTTTGAAACTCAGAATTCTGAGATTGAAATTCAAAATTGTAAGTTTAAAAAAAAAATACAGAATTCTGAGATTCAAAGTCAGAATTCTGAGTTTCAAAGTCAGAATTCTGAGATTAAAAGTCAGAATTCTGAGATTAAAAGTCAGAATTCTGGGTTTCAAAGTCAGAATTCTGAGTTTCAAAGTCAGAATTCTGAGATTCAAAGTCAGAATTCTGAGATTCAAAGTCAGAATTCTGAGTTTCAAAGTCAGAATTCTGAGTTTTAAAGTCAGAATTCTGAGTTTCAAAGTCAGAATTCTGAGTTTATAAATATAGTAGTCTATAGGAAGATTTTAGGACCAATGAGCAATAATGTAGTAACACCCACAGATCATCATTCTGCAGACATACATGTCTTCTGCTCTGTATATGGATATGTAAATCTATCTTAGTTACAACACACAGTATAGGGAAACAGGAAATGCTGGATTCTCTGGTTCCTCCTCTGCTGTCTTATCCTTCTCTGTCATCTGCTCCAACATAAAGAGCCATGCTGAAAACATGTGTATTGTGTGTGAGGGGGGGGGGGTGGGGACACAGCTTCCATAGATAACAGAACACAATGGCCAGCACAGCACAGCTCTGCACCCCAACTTGTAGGAAACAGTGCACTTTTGCCCCTACATGAGGGAATTGTGAATGGCTAGAAAGCAGCAGGACAATGTGTGTCTATGTTCATAACGGATTGATCATAGCAATTACTTGTCTGGACTAATAGAGATGTTTCACATACAATTAACCTCATATTAAACCTAAAAGCAAATGCACACCACTACTGAGAGATAGTGTAGTGAGTAGAGCAGCAGACTTATATTGGTGAAGTTGTTGGTTCTAGTCCAGGTGAGGGCATTTTTTTTATACATATATATTTTAAAATATGAGATAGTGAGGGCTTAAATTGTATTTTATCAATATATCCAAAATTGATTTCAAGGTATATTAACAAAGACATACTGATATATTGAGCACACAAAGTTGTAGTATATGCTGCCTACTATAAATTAGAGAGTAGAGATTTCAAAGAAAAAACTGTGTATTTATTATTAGGGTGATCAGATGGGATCATTAGGGTGTCATCTTCAGTTTCCCCCGGGGGCAGTTCACAATTTCAAGAGACTGGTCATAACAAATCGATCATAAATCACTCGTCTGGGTTAATATAGTTGTTTCACAGATAATGAACCACATATTAAACATTAAGAAAGCAACAATTAAGAACCTTTAAGTGATAGTATAGTGGGTAAAGTACCAGGCTTATAGTGTTGAAAGTTCTGGTTCTTATCCAATTCAGAGCATGTTTTTTAATTATATATATTTTCAATATATTGATTTTATATTAAACTTATTTTAAACTATAAGTTACTGAGAACTTAAATTGTATTTTATTGATATATCCAAATTGATTTCAAGGCATATTAACAAAGGCATATTGATAAAATTGTTGTATAAACTGACTAATATAAATTAGAGAGTAGGGATTTTTTTTACAAATCGGTGCATATATTGGGATGATTTTGGTGACATGGGGCCAGTTCTCAATTTCAGGAGATTGTCCCTGGAAGCTGCATGATAGCCATCATATCTCATAACTCAACCACCGATGCAGGGGCATTTTTCCATCCAGTGACACCACCGATGCAGGGTCATTTTTTCCATCCAGTGACACCACCGATGCAGGGTCATTTTTTTCCATCCGGTGACACCACCGATGCAGGGCGATTTTTTTCCATCCAATGACACCACCGATGCAGGGCCATTTTTTTCCATCCAATGACATCACCGATACAGGGCCATTTTTTTCCATCCAATTACACCACCGATGCAGGGTCATTTTTCTTCTTCACTACTGTTAGCCCCTTATGTGTGCTCCAGTTTTAAACTCTAAGACCCCTTTCACACGAGCTGCCTATAGCGTCCGTGGTAAAATGCAGCTATATTTATTGGCGTTTTACCGTTGGTTTAGTGACGCATTTCGGCCGCTAGCGGGGCACTTTTACCCCCCGCTAGCGGCCGAGAAAGGGTTAAAACCGCCCGCAATGCACCGCAATAGCGGCGTTTTGCCGGCGGTATCCCAGCGCTGCCCCATTGATTTCAATGGGGAGCAGCGGTGGAGGAGCGGTAAACACATCGCTCCAAAGAAGCTGCTGACAGGACTTTTTTTCCTGTCCTGCCAGCGCAGCGCTCCGGTGTGAAAGTCCTTGGGTAGAGTAATGTGAAGCCCTCGGGTAGAGTAATGTGAAGTCCTCAGACTTTCACACTGGAGACAATGCTGCAGCTGTTTGAGGGCAGATTTCAGGCGCTATTTTTAACGCTATAGCGCCTGCAAAACGCCCTCAGTGTGAAAGGGGTCTTACATACTACAAATATATATATATATATATATATATACACAGATACAGTATTTTGCTCTGCATGCCACTATTTTCCCAGAATCCCCACCTGAGAGGGGGGAGGGGCACAGTAACCAGTGTATATAATGGCAGTGCAGGCCATGATCTGTATGTACTGGCTGTGTCAGGGCAGAGATTAAACACATTGTAGTGTCAGGGCAGTGAGCAGAGTGTAATAGCAGTTCTGTCCAATCAGCAGTATATGAGGCAATGCCGACATCCCAAGTCTCCCATAATTGATGGCGGGGCTCACAGACACCCGCGAGTGCAGCACCATCTCCCGGCTGTCAACCACAACAGCTCAAGCCACCCCTCCTTCACACTTCACATTACTCTACCCGAGGGCTTCACATTACTCTACCCAAGGACTTTCACACCGGAGCGCTGCGCTGGCAGGACAGGAAAAAAAGTCCTGTCAGCAGATTCTTTGGAGCGATGTGTTTACCGCTCCTCCACCGCTGCTCCCCATTGAAATTAATGGGGCAGTGCTGGGATACCGCCGGCAAAACGCCGCTATTGTGGTGCATTGCGGGCGGTTTTAACCCTTTCTCGCCCGCTAGCGGGGGGTAAAATTGCCCCGCTAGCGGCCGAAATGCGCCACTAATCCGACGGTAAAACGCCGATAAAAATAGCTGCGTTTTACCGCGGACGTTATAGGCAGCACGGTGTGAAAGGGGTCTTAGAGTTTAAAACTGGAGCACACATAAGGAGCTAACAGTAGTGAAGAAGAAAAATGACCCTGCATCGGTGATGTAATTGGATGGAAAAAAATGGCCATGCATCGGTGGTGTCATTGGATGGAAAAAAATGGCCCTGCATCGGTGGTGTCATTGGATGGAAAAAAATCACCCTGCATCGGTGGTATCATTGGATGGAAAAAAATGACCCTGCATCGGTGGTGTCACTGGATGGAAAAAAATGACCCTGCATCGGTGGCGTCACTAGATGGAAACAAAATGACCCTGCATCGGTGGTGTCACTGGATGGAAAAAATGACCCTGCATCGGTGGTGTCACTGGATGGAAAAATGCCCCTGCATCGGTGGTGTCACTGGATGGAAAAATGCCCCTGCATCGGTGGTTGAGATATGAGATATGATGGTTATCATGCAGCTTCCAGGGACAATCTCCTGAAATTGAGAACTGGCCCCATGTCACCAAAATCATCCCAATATATGCACTGATTTGTAAAAAAAATCCCTACTCTCTAATTTATATTAGTCAGTTTATACAACAATTTTATCAATATGCCTTTGTTAATATGCCTTGAAATCAATTTGGATATATCAATAAAATACAATTTAAGTTCTCAGTAACTTATAGTTTAAAATAAGTTTAATATAAAATCAATATATTGAAAATATATATATAATTAAAAAACATGCTCTGAATTGGATAAGAACCAGAAGTTTCAACACTATAAGCCTGGTACTCTGCCCACTATGCTATCACTTAAAGGGTCTTAATTGTTGCTTTCTTAATGTTTAATATGTGATTCATTATCTGTGAAACAACTATATTAATCCAGACGAGTGATTTATGATCGATTTGTTATGACCAGTCTCTTGAAATTGTGAACTGCCCCTGGGGAAACTGAAGATGACACCCTAATGATCCCATCTGCTCACCCTAATAATAAATACACAGTTTTTTCTTTGAATACTCTACTCTCTAATTTATAGTAGGCAGCATATACTACAACTTTGTGTGCTCAATATATCAGTATTTCTTTGTTGATATACCTTGAAATCAATTTTGGATATATTGATAAATTACAATTTAAGCCCTCACTATCTCATATTTTAAAATATATATGTATAAAAAAATGCCCTCAGCTGGACTAGAACACACAACTTCACCAATATAAGTCTGCTGTGCTAACCACTACACTATCTCTCAGTAGTGGTTTGTATTTGCTTTTATGTTTAATATGAGGTTAATTGTATGTGAAACATCTCTCTTAGTCCAGACAAGTAATTGCTATGATCAATCCGTTATGAACATAGACACACATTATCCTGCTGCTTTCTAGCCATTCACAATTCCCTCGTGTAGGGGCAAAAGTGCAATGTTTCCTACAAGTTGGGGTGCAGAGCTGTGCTGTGCTGGCCATTATGTTCTGTTATCTATGGAAGCTGTGCCCCCCCCCCTCACACACAATACACATGTTTTCAGCATGGCTCATTATGTTGGAGCAGATGACAGAGAAGGATAAGACAGCAGAGGAACCAGAGAATCCAGCACTATAGGGAACTATACTGTGTGCTGTAACTAAGATAGATTTACATATCCATATACAGAGCAGAAGACATGTATGTCTGCAGAATGATGATCTGTGGGTGTTACTACATTATTGGTCCTAAAATCTTCCTATAGACTACTGTATTTATAAACTCAGAATTCTGACTTTGAAACTCAGAATTCTGACTTTGAAACTCAGAATTCTGACTTTGAAACTCAGAATTCTGACTTTTAATCTCAGAATTCTGACTTTGAATCTCAGAATTCTGACTTTGAAACCCAGACTTCTGACTTTTAATCTCAGAATTCTGACTTTAAATCTCAGAATTCTGACTTTAAATCTCAGAATTCTGACTTTGAAACTCAGAATTCTGACTTTGAAACTCAGAATTCTGACTTTTAATCTCAGAATTCTGACTTTGAAACTCACTGACTTTTAATCTCAGAATTCTGACTTTTAATCTCAGAATTCTGACTTTGAAACTCACTGACTTTTAATCTCAGAATTCTGACTTTGAAACTCAGAATTCTGACTTTTAATCTCAGAATTCTGACTTTGAAACTCAGAATTCTGACTTTGAATCTCAGAATTCTGTATTTTTTTTTAAACTTACAATTCTGAATTTCAATCTCAGAATTCTGAGTTTCAAAGTCAGAATTCAGTTTTTTTTTATGATGGCCCCAGGGCTCTTCCATATTTGTGCCTTTGTACTGTACATCATAAGAGCTTTGTCATCATATTGCGTATTTTCTTTCCTACAGGGACTGCAGAACTGGGCTGTTGTAAGAATACACAGTTACATAGTTAGTAAGGTTGAATTAAAACACCAGTCTATCAAGTTCAACCTAAGTGTGCGTGTGCATGTGTGTGTATTGCTACCATTTTCAATATCTCTGTACACTGTGTTTGCTAAGGAACACATCTAAAAGTTTTTTTTTATTTATCTACACTCTCCACTGACACCACCATTTGTGGAAAAGAGTTCCACAACCTTACCGCTCTAACATAAAGAACCACTTACATAGTTTAAGATGGAATCACTACTCATTAAGCTTCATTGTGTGGCCAGTTGTCTTCTTTAGAGACCTTAGGATACATAGTTTCCTACAAAATAAAGATTTGTATATTGTGATTAAATCCCCTAAACATTTCTTCTCCAGAAAGCTTAATTTTATTGTTTGTAGTTGTTACTCATAACAGAGGTCCTCCAGCCCCATTATTAGCTTTGCTGCCCTTTTCTGGACACTCCCCATTTCCAGCACCTTCTTCCTGAGGATCAGTGACTAGATACTCAAAATATGGTTGAATCAGAATACAGCACACTGTGGCCAATAAGAGGAAAAATAAGAGACCCAAGGTGTAGCCGCATTGTCTGGACAACAAGACACTGAATGCCATGACCTCTAGGGTCGGCAGAGGTATGCTGGGAAGTGACCTGTTCAATGTGGGACACAGCAGTGGAAAAGCTGGCCGAACTTCCGGTTCCGGCGCCGCATGGAGTAGCTGCTCTCCTCATCAGCTCCCGCAGCTCGACTCCAAAATCTGCTTATAAAGCCGGCAAACCCGCTAAAAACACCGGCACTCACCCCACGCCATCCCCGGTCACAGGATGGACCGATTCGTTGAAAAAAACGGCTCGCGATCGTACGCGGCCGCGGCGGCGTGGACCCTACAGCCGCAAATCGAGGCCCCGGCTTCGGCCTGCACAGAGCCTCAGAGGCGGCTCTAGACTTTGTGAGGCCTTAGGCAAAACTTAGACATGAGGCCCTACTCACTCCCATAATGGGAAAAAAAAAGAAAGATGGAAGGAAAGAAAGATGGAAGGAAAGAAAGATGGAAAGAAAGATGGAAGAAAAGATGGAAAGAAAGAAAGAAAGAAAGAAAGAAAGAAAGAAAGAAAGAAAGAAAGAAAGAAAGAAAGAAAGAAAGAAAGAAAGATGGAAGGAAAGAAAGAAAGAAAGAAAGATGGAAGGAAAGAAATAAAGATAGATATTTCTCTCTCTCTCTCTCAGGCCTTGCAGTCATAGGGGCCTCGCACAGCTGGCTAGTTTACCTAATTAGATGGAAGGAAAGAAAAAAAGATAGATAGATAGATAGATAGATAGATAGATAGATAGAAAGAAAGATGGAAAGAAAGAAAGAAAGAAAGAAAGAAAGAAAGAAAGAAAGAAAGAAAGAAAGAAAGAAAGAAAGAAAGAAAGAAAGAAAGAAAAGAAAGATGGAAAGAAAGAAAGAAAGAAAGAAAGAAAGAAAGAAAGAAAGAAAGAAAGAAAGAAAGAAAGAAAGAAAGAAAGAAAGAAAGAAAGATAGATGGAAGGAAAGAAATAAAGATAGATAGATAGATAGATAGATAGATAGATAGATAGATAGATAGATAGATAGATAGATAGAAGGAAAGAAAGAAAGAAAGAAAGAAAGAAAGAAAGAAAGAAAGAAAGAAAGAAAGAAAGAAAGAAAGAAAGAAAGATGGAAGGAAAGATGGAAGGAAAGAAAGATGGAAAGAAAGAAAGAAAGAAAGAAAGAAAGAAAGAAAGAAAGAAAGAAAGAAAGAAAGATAGATAGATAGATAGATAGATAGATAGATAGATAGATAGATAGATAGATAGATAGATAGATAGACGGAAAGAAAGAAAGAGAAGGGGATGGAGACGGAAGGGAAGGAAGAGCATCCCCTACATCAGTGTACTCACTGGGAGGCAGGAGGGACTGGATGGATGGATGGATCAGACTCCCCTTGTCCTTTTCTCTTTGCTGGGCTTCAGCTTGAATCTTCCCGCCCACACATCCCCTTCTCTAAGGCAGAACAGAGAACACTGCTGAGGAGAGTGGGCGAGGCAGACACAGGAGGAGAGGGCGGGAGGAGGAGGGGCAGAAGCTCTCTCTCCTCTTCTGTCTGGCTGTGCGGGCAGCAGGGGGAGGGGAGAGATCTGTCAGAGCTCTACTGAGCGGCTCTCCCTCCCTGTCTGTGATCCGGAGCTCTGATCACACGGCTCACTTGCAGCCTGTTATCTCTCCCTATAGCAGAGTGAGGGGATACAGGACTGTGTGATGGCGGAGATCTCTGCTGCTGGAAGGGGCGGCTCTCTAATTAGGTAAACTAGCCAACTGTGCGAGGCCCCTATGACTGCAAGGCCTGAGAGAGAGAGAGAGAGAAAGAAAGAAAGAAAGAAAGAAAGAAAGAAAGAAAGAAAGAAAGATAGATAGATAGATAGATAGATAGATAGATAGATAGATAGATAGATAGATAGATAGATAGATAGAAGGAAAGAAAGAAAGAAAGAAAGAAAGAAAGAAAGAAAGAAAGAAAGAAAGAAAGAAAGATAGATAGATAGATAGATAGATAGATAGATAGATAGATAGATAGATAGATAGACGGAAAGAAAGAAAGAGAAGGGGATGGAGACGGAAGGGAAGGAAGAGCATCCCCTACATCAGTGTACTCACTGGGAGGCAGGAGGGACTGGATGGATGGATGGATCAGACTCCCCTTGTCCTTTTCTCTTTGCTGGGCTTCAGCTTGAATCTTCCCGCCCACACATCCCCTTCTCTAAGGCAGAACAGAGAACACTGCTGAGGAGAGTGGGCGAGGCAGACACAGGAGGAGAGGGCGGGAGGAGGAGGGGCAGAAGCTCTCTCTCCTCTTCTGTCTGGCTGTGCGGGCAGCAGGGGGAGGGGAGAGATCTGTCAGAGCTCTACTGAGCGGCTCTCCCTCCCTGTCTGTGATCCGGAGCTCTGATCACACGGCTCACTTGCAGCCTGTTATCTCTCCCTATAGCAGAGTGAGGGGATACAGGACTGTGTGATGGCGGAGATCTCTGCTGCTGGAAGGGGCGGCTCTCTAATTAGGTAAACTAGCCAACTGTGCGAGGCCCCTATGACTGCAAGGCCTGAGAGAGAGAGAGAGAGAAAGAAAGAAAGAAAGAAAGAAAGAAAGATAGATAGATAGATAGATAGATAGATAGATAGATAGATAGATAGATAGATAGATAGATAGATAGAAGGAAAGAAAGAAAGAAAGAAAGAAAGAAAGAAAGAAAGAAAGAAAGAAAGAAAGAAAGAAAGATAGATAGATAGATAGATAGATAGATAGATAGATAGATAGATAGATAGATAGATAGATAGATAGATAGATAGATAGAAGATAGATAGATAGATAGATAGATAGATAGATAGATAGATAGATAGAAGGAAAGAAAGAAAGAGAAGGGGATGGAGACGGAAGGGAAAGAAGAGCATCCCCTACATCAGTGTACTCACTGGGACGCAGGAGGGACTGGATGGATGAATGGATGGATGGATGGATCAGACTCCCCTTGTCCTTTTCTCTTTGCTGGGCTTCAGCTTGAATCTTCCCGCCCACACATCCCCTTCTCTAAGGCAGAACAGAGAACACTGCTGAGGAGAGTGGGCGAGGCAGACACAGGAGGAGAGGGTGGGAGGAGGAGGGGCAGAAGCTCTCTCTCCTCTTCTGTCTGGCTGTGCGGGCAGCAGGGGGAGGGGGGAGATCTGTCAGAGCTCTACTGAGCGGCTCTCCCTCCCTGTCTGTGATCCAGAGCTCCGATCACACGGCTCACTCCCAGCCTGTTATCTCTCCCTATAGCAGAGTGAGGGGATACAGGACTGTGTGATGGCGGAGATCTCTGCTGCTGGAAGGGGCGGCTCTCTAATTAGGTAAACTAGCCAGCTGTGCGAGGCCCCTATGACTGCGAGGCCTGAGGCCACCGCCTATTTCGCCTAATTAGAGAGCCGCCTCTGCGGAGCCTCCCACAGAGTCAGAGCCTGACATGGAGGTAAGCGGCGCTGCGGCCCCCTCCCCATCTGCTGATGCTACTTCACAACCTACAAGCACATCCAGCACATCCAGTACAGAAAGGATAGCACAGGCTGTGGCAGCCCTCCTCTCCCCAATGATAACAGCCTCGGTGGAGAAGGCTGTCAGCGCAGGCATGCAACAGCTCCAGGCCCAACTAGGGGAACATGCCTCCAGGCTGAATGAAACTGAGCACCGCATAGCTAATATTGAGGAAGAACTATACCACTCTCAATCCTCAGTGCAGGCCCAAAATAAAACCAACAAATATATTCTTGAAAAGCTGGACGATCTGGAAAATAGATCCAGAAGGAGCAATCTGCGATTTGTGGGCATCCCAGAATCGCTGCAACCCTCAGCTCTCACAGACCTATGCACCAGACGTATTCCTGAAGCACTAGGCCTGCCAGCTCCCTGCACAGTAGAACGGGCACATCGCATGGGAACCTTCAACTCAGATCGCAAATCGCCCCATCCCATAATCGCAAAATACCTCAATTACTCGGATAAAGCTTACATCCTGCAAAAATTCAGGCAATCTAGATCTCTTCAAATAGACGGCATGAAAATCCTGATTTTCGCAGTTTACTCTATTGAAGTGTCCCAAAAGAGGAAAGCTTTTCAACAGGTTTGCTCGGAGCTGCATCATCAACAACTCAAATTCACTTTGGCTTTTCCAGCTACCCTCCGACTTAAAGCCCCAAATGGCGACCAACTCTCCTTCCATGACTCAAAAGAAGCTGAGGCTTTCCTACGATCGCTACACTCAGGCCCCAACCTCAGCCCCTCTCCTAGAGCGGCTCCTGTCAACCGTGCTCTAGACCAAAGGAGCCCACGCAAAGACTCTCCAAAACGGTTCAGAGCTTCGGCACCGGACCAACACCGCTCCACACCTCACTGAGGACCACAAGCACGGTCCCTCATTGCTACTCCATACTGCCTCGCCTCTACGGCTATGGTGGTCTAACTCTTAACGGGATATCCTACTCAAAAGACGAAGTTAAAAATTTTTTCTCTCAAGCTTGTTCTCTCTTCCTCACCAGGCAATTCAGCTACTGGTAGGCCAAGCAGTTCTCTTTTGTTTTTTTTGACATACTGTTTACATTTTGCTAACTGGTAAACTTGATTTTGTTATAACTAAGGTGCTGACTCTCTCCCCTGGCTCTCCTGTGTAACCAACTCCTCCGTCAATTATTGCACAACCCAAGCTGCCAATGCTCTTCACCCCCTTAAATACGGGTTCTCAAATACAGCAGTCTCTGGGTCTTGCGATGGGAGTTGGCCTACACAGTCGACTCCATGCGGAAAAAAGCGAAGTTTATTGATTATGTTTTATTGTTTCTCTCTTCTACCCCCTTCCTTCTACACCCCTCCCTGTACTACGCACCCCCATCTTATGGTACACACGCCCTTAGCGGTCATACAAACCCTCGTTCAGACAAAACAATCCCCTCTAGAACCCAGCCTACTTTCACATCACACCACCACCTATTAACAGGTGAAAATCATACAATATCTTCACATATCCTCCCAGTGACCCCTCCTATATGAAACTAATCTCCTGGAATGTTAAAGGGCTTCGTTCACCCAATAAGAGAATGAAAATCCTCCGTCACCTTAAAAGACTCAAAACCGACATTGCCCTACTCCAAGAAACCCACCTCTCCACCTCTGACTTCCACCGAATGAAAAAATTAGGCACAGTACTAGGCTCAGATTCCAATGGACGCAAAGCAGGATTCCTGATACTCATTCACAAAAACCTGCCATGTGAGGTCCTATCTATCAAAGCAGACGCACAGGGTCACCTTATTTCAGCCCACATCAAATTAGGAACCAAGGAAATGATAATCTCAAACATCTATGTGCCCAATAACCCCACAAAACAATTTTATAGTGAACTTTCAACATGGCTCCTTAGCGACCCGACTCTCCCACATATAGCGGGCGGAGACTTTAACTCCACAGCTCACTCAATAGATGACAGATCCACTTCTAAGCACACATATCTCCCCTCAGATCTCGATTCACAAACTTTACTAGCCTCAACGATGGAATCCCTCCACCTACACGACATTTGGCGACTCCGGCACCCAGCTGACAGAGAATTTACTTTTTACTCCAATCCCCACAACGTCTTCACCAGAATTGACTATCTCTTCTGCTCAGACGACCTTCTACCACTGATATCCGACGCGGACATCCACGACATTGCCATATCCAACCATGCACCAATCTCGACCACGATTGATAACCCTGATTTACACCCGAATCCTAAAATATGGCGTTTCCCTTCTTATCTCCACAACAACTCTGACTTCCGACAATACATGGAAAACGTCTGGTCAGAATACACTTCGACCAATGCTGAACACTCCGACAACCCCAATTTATTCTGGGAAGCAGGCAAAGCATTCCTCAGAGGCCGTATAATCTCCTATGCAGCGTCCTTTAAGAGAAACGCACTCAAAAAATACAAACAAGCCAGCTCCCGACTACACCTAGCCCAAAGATCACTATACATAAACAACTCCAATGATAACAGGAAGGCATGGCAATCAGCAAAACAATCCTTTGACACTTGGGCCGAAACCCTAGAACAAACAAAAAAAGCCTACATGGATGCCACCCTCCACAAATTCGGCAATAAGGCAGGTAAACTCCTCGCCAATTTATGTAGGGGACCCTATCGTCGGACACACATCTCATCTCTCCGTGACTCCCTGGGTAACATAAAAACCACCCAAAAAGACATAAATGGAACCATGCTACAATACTACTACCTATACGGACCAGATCCCATAAACCCTGCGACAGCACAATCCTTTCTTGAAAAGGTAACCCTTTCTCAAGTATCACCCTCACAGTTAGAAGCTCTAAACGCCCCAATATCCCTCCATGAAATATCCACTACAATTAAAAACCTAGCTCCTTCGAAAGCCCCAGGTCCTGATGGATTCAAGGGAGAATTCTACAAATCCCTACAACCACTCTTAGAATCCACACTTCATGAAGTATATCAGCATATATGGTCAGGGGGAACATACCTACCTACGGGCAACCAAGCCACTATCAAATTACTAGCCAAAAAAGGTAAAGACCCCCAAGAACCAGGCTCATATAGGCCTATCTCACTTCTAAACCTGGATGTCAAAATCCTTTCCAAAATCATTGCCACAAGATTAGCAGACATCATACCCTCTCTGATACACCCTGCCCAATCAGGGTTCGTGAAAGGCAGAACTGCCACCATGAACATCAGGAAGGTAATGATGGCCCTGGAACATGCCAAATGAGGGAAAGTATGCTATCATCACCCTGGACACGGAGAAAGCCTTCGATAACGTCAGCTTCGAATGGCTTTCTCTGGTCATGAATAAAATGGGATTCTCTGGTCCCTTCGCCCATCTTATAAACACCATGTATACCGCCCCAGCTGCTAGACTGGTGGCGGCAGGCCTCCTATCAGAGGAATTCCGCCTACACAAAGGAACTCGGCAGGGTTGCCCCTTATCACCTCTCCTCTTTAACATTGCATTAGAACCACTATCTAGGTACTTATCACACGTAGCCCCACTAAACGGCATCCCCATCGGCAAACAGGAGCTTCGCACCTCACTCTTTGCGGACGATGTCCTTATATTCACAGCAAACCCCTCCTCTGACATGCTCACGATTAAGCTAATCTTTGACCAATTTAGATTATGCTCGGGCCTTAGCATAAACTACATCAAAAGTGAAATCCTCCCCCTAGGCACCGTATCCAACCCTCTTTGGACACAGAACTCCATATTCTCGGTAGCACAATCCCACATCACCTACTTAGGCATAAGAATAGGAAAACTACCCTCCTCTCTCTATCACCTCAATTACCCACCTTTACTCAAAAAAATCTCTCAAGAATTAGCAAACTGGATGGATCTGCCTCTTTCGCTACTGGGAAGATGTCATCTAGTGAAAATGGTTAGCTTCGCCCGCCTACTTTATCCACTACAAACCATTCCCTTACTCTTGCAGCATAAAGACACAAAAATTCTCAACGAGGCAATATCCAAATTTTTATGGCGAAATAAGCGACCACGAATTGCATTCACTAAACTTTACCTTCCCAGGTGCGAAGGGGGTATCAGTCTCCCTAATGTCAGGATCTATAATTTAGCCTGCCTCTTGAGGATAAGTTTAGATTGGGTAGCTCAAACATCTCGTTACTCCAACTTTTACCTGGAAACTGAAATGGTCAACCCATACGCCCTGGTAGCTCTTCTCCACTGCAAGTGGAAATCCATTCCTCCGCCCCTTCAACATAACCTCCTACTTCGGGACACAGCATTTGCTTGGAGGGAGATCCGGAAAAGCCTCAAACTTTCACCGTTTATTTCTAGACACCTCCCAATACAAGGAAACCCGAGCTTTCCCCCAGGTCTGGAACGTCAGCCATATACCACATGGCAACAAAAAGGCATCTCCAACTTTTCTTCACTTTGTGACCCAGAGTCTGGCCGCCCCATCCCTTTCAAGTCATTAGCGGAGACATTCCAACTTCCACAGTCACACATATTCCATTATGGTCAATGTATCAGCTTTCTCAAAAATGCTTGCAGAGACGATCACAAAAGATTTAAAACGTCCCTATCGGACTCTCTTCTTTTAAAGGGCCCCTATAAAATCTCAGACATATACCAGCCTCTCCTTCTAAAAGTCATTCCCTCACTGGAGACCTCATCAGCAGCCAACTGGGCAAAAGACTTCCCTGATGCCGACTTGGTCAACAAACTACTTCAAGGCCTCAACACGATTCACAAACTGGTGCCCAACGATTCCTGGAGGGAAACCCAACTTAAGATCGTCCATCGAGCCCACATACCTTTCCTCTCGAACAAACAAGCTCAAACCTCCTCCACATGCCCCTTATGTCTACACCCCAGGCCTTCTTTGACCCATCGTTTCTGGTCATGCTCTTACATATCCACCTTCTGGGACCAGGTCCTACATTACATATTCGAGGTGACCCTGCTAAAATTACCTAAGGACCCCCTACTCCTAATTTTCGGACACTGGGACCCCCAACTGTTACCCTGGTCACCAAACTCTACCCCTTCACGCAAGGATTGGATCCTGATATGCCTCCTACTCGCTAGAAGAGCCATATTAAAAAATTGGATCTCCAACGCATGTCCCAACACCTCTCAAATCAAAAGGGATCTCCTACAGTTGCTCTACAAAGACAGGACCAACATGGACTTTACAAATGAAATAACCAAGACACGCTTCCACCACAAATGGGGAGCTTTCATGACCTCAACACTCTCTCCCACGGATATAGTTCATCTTGAGACTTTCTCTTTCCTCTATCATGATCCTCCCCCCCTCCTTAGTTGGAATGATTCCCTCAAACCAAGATTCTACAACATAAGGAATCCAACTCTTACCAAATACTACAACATAATCCAAGACGTCTTCACGCTCTTCAAAACTCCATATCCTCCCCATATAGGAAGGTGGTGACCACAACTGCTACAAAGGACATAAATGCTATTACCATAAAAATCATAATTATTATTATCATTTTAACCTGTATTTTCTACCCACAGGCTGCATTGTTCCATCCAAAACATGAACTTGGTGCTCTTTTCTTCTTGCCCCCCCCGATGTTGATAATTTGCATCTATCTGGCTTTCCCCCACTCACCCCCCCCACCCTATGCGGGGTTCATCCAGTAACATTCTGCTAGCAATCTCAGGGATTCCTTCTCCCCCCCCCACCTAGATCCATCCAGTTCTACTTCCTCTCATCCACATAGAAGGTTACCTTTCTCCCCATTCCCCAGGCTAATTATCTTTATCAGCTGTTCTATATTTCTATTTTGTATCAGGCTGATGTCTTCTTTGATATTTCTGTAAAAAAAAACAAAAAATACAAGGATACTGTCTTTTGATGTCATTCCCTGTATGTTACATCTTTCAATAAAAACTTATTTAAAAAAAAAAAAAAAAGAAAAGCTGGCTGGACAAGATATGTGTTTGCATCTAGTAAAGTCTGGACAGGTAGGCACAGGGTTAGACATGGCTCTGATGGCTGGTTAAGACTGTATTTTTTGCCTAATAGTGAACTGGTTAATTGAATCAGTAATACAAAGTATCTGGGAAAGATGCAACAAGACCGGCAGTCACAGGGTTAAATCTGCTCTCATGGCTGGTACAAATGACACAGTAATACAGTGCATCTGGACAGGATATAATAGGATCAACAGGTACAGAATTAAATAGGATCTGATTGGTGGTACAGATGGAAAAGCGATATCCTGTTAGAATGCAACATGTTTGGCAACACAGCTCTCAGATTCCCTCTGACATGGTCTGAGGAGATGGGAGGGTGCACTGCAGTGGTACTGCATTGTTTACACATGTGATCATTACAGTGATCATATATGCTTGAGCTACCCTAAGGGCTCATGTACACGACAGCTTCTAAACTTGAACTTAGGAGCTTTTGGCATTTTGACCAAAGCTCCTAAATGGAACTCCATAAAATTGTGGTTTTCTAAAGTTGTTTTGGAGATATTTTATTTTTCCAGTGTAGATTCTACCAGTTTGAATTCTCAGCCCACCAAAACTGATATCTCAGTTTTTAATTAATGCTTGAAAATAAGGCTACCTCATCATTATTTATATCTCTTTATATACTTTCACTATGGGAAATGTGAAGTTAAGGTGGTTTTAATGGACTCAAAACCATTGCATTGGGCTTTAAAGCCTAACTCTAAGCATTTGGACCGAGCTTACTCAAATGAACCATTTCCCTTACTAATACATGCAGCAGCTGTCTGGACTGTATAAGCTGCATGTTGGATCAGCAGGATACAGTATACAGAATTGTGTTCTAGCAACAGTACAGGGGACTTCCTGTCTCATTGCTGGAACACAACTAAGAGAACTGCACAGTCATTCACAAGAAGCCCTGTACTTTTATGAATGAATGCTGAGGTGGCATTCTCATTGGCTGAGGTGGAGATTGTGACATCACGCTGTTTCTCCAGCAGGGGTGATAAAAAACACTAAGGTGGGTAGGAGCCCTCAAAACACCTATGGGAAGGAGATCTCTTTGTTAAAGCATTAAAGGTATAAAACTATTAATATAAATTTCAGGCTCCATGACAACTAAACTATTACTGTTGCGATGACTGAACTAAACTTTGTTATTTTATCATTCATCAATTTAAAAACAATCAATAATGCATACAAATGTATATGCATAAGGCACTGCCAGTATGCAAGATTTATTTAAAATTAATAGGACAAATTCTTAAATATCAGCACTAGCATGTTGTTTTATTCCATTTATAAATGGTATAATTTATTTTGTCACTCTAGGTAACAATATTTTGTAAATTACGCAACAATTTATTGAGTTACTTTTGCTCTATAAAAGCTTTAAAGCTAAGATTAAAAATTGCAATAAATCATTTAAATGAAATTAGACATATAATAGATTGAACACAGTCGCTGTTAAGACCTTCAAAAATTACTCTGAATTATTATTGCTTCAATTAAACAAATTAACCCTTTGGCATTATAAATTAGTAATGTCACTATTCCTGGCTTGAATTTAGAAATTTATAACCTCTTATAGCACTGGAAAGAGATTTCCGCAATATTAACATAATGGGACCTTTTCAGTGAAATGATGAATTGTACCTATTGCAGACACTTGAAGTGAGGATAATTTAGTGTAGATAATTTAACACAAAAAAAGTAATTTTCCTTCTCACCAACGAACCATATAATTGTTATATTGCATTATTAGGGTATTCCCTTAATACTATATACAGATGCATATACTGCACACACACACATAACATATAAAATACAAGAGAGAGGGAGAGGTAGATTTGCACGAGTACAGTATGTACAGTAGGAATATGGGGTGTCCTCAGTGTTTCTTAGCCCCAGTTTTGTTTGTATAAATAGGAAAGGAAATCTTATAGAATATATATATATATATATAGTCAGGTCCATAAATATTGGGCCATCGACACAATTGTAATCTTTTTGGCTCTATACACCACCACAGTGGATTTGAAATGAAACGAACAAGATTTGCTTTAACTGCAGACTTTCAGCTTTAATATGAGGGTATTTACATCCAAATCAGGTGAACGGTGAAGGAATTACAACAGTTTGTGTATGTGCCCCTCACTTTTTAAGGGAAGTAATGGGACAATTGGCTGCTTAGCTGTTCCATGGCCAGGCGTGTGTTATTCCCTCATTATCCCATTTACAAGGAGCAGATAAAAGGTCCAGAGTTAATTTCAAGTGTGCTATTTGCATTTGGAATCTGTTGCTGTCAACTCTCAATATGAGATCCAAAGAGCTGTCACTATCAGTGAAGCAAGCCATCATTAGGCTGAAAAAACAAAACAAACCCATCAGAGAGATAGCAAAAACATTAGGTGTGGCCAAATCAACTGTTTGGAACATCCTTAACCACTTAAGGACTAGCCTCGTATTGAGATTTGGGTCTTTACAAGTTTAAAACAGTTTTTTTTTGCTAGAAAATTACTTAGAACCCTCAAACATTATATATTGTTTATTTTCTAACACCCTAGAGAATAAAATGGCAGTCATTGCAATACTTTTTTTTGCACCGTATTTGCTCAGTGGTCTTACAAGCGCACTTTTTTTGGAAAAAATTCACTTTTTTGAATAAAAAAATAAGACAACAGTAAAGTTAGCCCAAGTTTTTTATATTGTGAAAGATAAAGTTATGCCAAGTAAATTGATACCCAACATGTCATGCTTCAAAATTGCGCCCACTCGTGGAATGGCGTTAAACTTTTACCCTTAAAAATCTTTATAAGCGATGTTTAAAAAATTCTACAGGTTGCATGTTTTGAGTTACAGAGGAGGTCTAGGGCTAGAATTATTGCTCTTGCTCTAATTATTGTGGTGATACCTCACATGTGTGGTTTGACCACTGATTTCATATGCGGGCGCTACTCATGTATGCGCTGGCTTCTGCGCGCGAGCTCGTCGGGATGGGGTGCTTAAAAAAAAATGTTTTTTCTTATTTATTTTACTTTATTTTTTCAATGTTTTTTAAAAAAAAAATTGGATCACTTTTATTCCTATTACAAGGGATGTAAACTTCCCTTGTAATAGAAAAAAGCATGACAGGTCCTCTTAAATATGAGATCTAGGGTCAAAAAGTCCTCAGATCTCATATTTGGACTTAAATGCAAAAAAAAAAAAAAATTGTCATTTGAAAAAATGACAACAAAAATATGGCCCTTTAAGAGGTATGGGCGGAGCTGACGTTAAGATGTCGCTTCTGCCCTCCCATGGTATGGAGACGGGTGGGGGCCATCTTCCCCTCACTCATCTCCATACCACAGACGTGACAGGTCCTGATCGCTTCTGCCGCTACTGATGGCTCCAGTAAGCGGCGGAGGGCTCAGGAGAGCGGCGGGAGGGGGGTGACACCTCTCCCACTGCTGATAACGGTGATCTCGCTGAAAATCCACCGCAGAGACCACCATTATCGTAAACACAACTGGCTCCTGAAAAGATGGATACCTCGGGTTGTGGCAGCAGCTGCTGCCGTTACCGAGGTATCCATCTTTAAAGTGCCGATGTATATGTACAGGAGTCGGTCGGTAAGTGATTAAAAAGAAAGAACACACCGGTGAGCTCAGCAACACCAAAAGACCCGGAAGACCACGGAAAACAACTGTGGTGGATGACCAAAGAATTCTTTCCCTGGTGAAGAAGACACCCTTCACAACAGTTGGCCAGATCAAGAACACTCTCCAGGAGGTAGGTGTCAAAGTCAACAATCAAGAGGAGACTTCACTAGAGTGAATACAGAGGGTTCACCACGAGATGTAAAACATTGGTGAGCCTCAAAAACAGGAAGGCCAGATTAGAGTTTGCCAAACAAAAGCCTTCACAGTTCTGGAACAACATCCTATGGAGAGATGAGATCAAGATCAACTTGTACCAGAGTGATAGGAAGAGAAGAGTATGGAGAAGGAAAGGAACTTCTCATGATCCAAAGCATACCACCTCATCAGTGAAGCATGGTGGTAGTGTCATGGCGTGGGCATGTATGGCTGCCAATGGAACTGGTTCTCTTGTATTTATTGATGATGTGACTGCTGACAAAAGCAGCAGGATGAATTCTGAAGTGTTTCGGGCAATATTATCTGCTCATATTCAGCAAAATGCTTCAGAACTCATTGGAAGAGGCTTCACAGTACAGATGGACAATGACCCGAAGCTTACTGTGAAAGCAACCAAAGAGTTTTTTAAGGGAAAGAAGTAGAATGTTATGCAATGGCCAAGTCAATCACCTGACCTGAATCCGATTGAGCATGCATTTCACTTGCTGAAGACAAAACTGAAGGGAAATTGCCCCAAGAACAAGCAGGAACTGAAGACAGTTGCAGTAGAGGCCTGGCAGAGCATCACTGGGGATGAAACCCAGCGTCTGGTGATGTCTATGCGTTACAGACTTCAGGCTGTAATTGACTGCAAAGGATTTGCAACCAAGTATTAAAAAGTGAAAGTTTGATGGATGATTGTTAATCTGTCCCATTACTTTTGGTCCCTTAAAAAGTGGGAGGCACATATACAAACTGTTGTAATTCCTACACCGCTCACCTGATTTGGATGTAAATACCCTCAAATTAAAACTGAATGTCTGCAGTTAAAGTACATCTTTGTTTCATTTCAAATCCATTGTGGTGGTGTATAGAGCCAAAAAGATTAGAATTGTGTCAATATCCCAATATTTATGGACCTGACTGTATATACACACACACACACACACACACACACACACACACACTGGGATAATTTAGAGTGGAGACTGCAAGCCAGGCCTTCTCTTCCAACATCAGTGCTTGACCTCACAAATGTGCTTCTGGAAGAAGGGTCAAACATTCCCATAGACACACTCCTAAACAATGTGGACAGCCTTTTCAGAAGAGTTGAAGTTGTTATAGGTGCAAAGGGTAGGACAACTCAATTTTGAACCCTACAGACTAAGATTGGGATGCCATTAAAGTTCATGTGCGTGTAAAGGCAGGCGTTCCAATACTTTTGACTATATAGTGTATCAAATATTTAGACAAATTGTGTACACTTTGCCCCTACCTATGTATAATGCAATCCACCCTAAATGGTCACATGGAAATAAACATCTGGAATACAGCTTCAACAAAGGAAGTTTGTGTCAAACTTCAAACAAAAATGCAACCAAAAATAAATAAAATCAGTCACATATCTATCCTTCTAGACCCACCAAGGGGGCTTCCTAATTAATATAAAAGTATGGGGTTTATAGAAAAAAAAACCCCTTATACTCACCTAGGTCCTGCTGCCTCTGTACTGAGAACTGAGCAATCAAACACCGCCGATCGACAGTTCTCCCCTCTGCTCTAAAAAAGAGAGCAATGACTGTCAGTCACTGGCTCTCTGCTCTGCCCCTCCAGTGCTCAATGGAGTGCTGGGGCAGGAAGGGAAAGGCTGGCTCAGTCTCCCAGCGGCACAGCTGAGAGGCTGATCCAGCTGCCGATTCAGGCATTTAGGTGGATGCTGACTGTAAAGTTAGGATTTTTTCCACAGTTTGGATAATTTTTTTCATAAAGAACTGCACTCCTGTGATTTATAGGAGAAGCAGATCCAAAGAATGCTTTGACCATACGTCTCCTTTAACCACTTCACGCTATAACCGAAAGACGGCTGCAGCGCAGATGCTAACTGCCGGGTGGCCGTCCCTGGACGTCCAGCTGCTTACTACCGCGATGCGCACTCCCGCGGGCGTGCATCGGGGAAATTCTGTGCTGGCCACGTCACTTGGACACAGCCAGTCACAGATAGCTGTAAATGGCCAATCACAGCGGCCGTTTACAGCGTGATCGCAGCTTCCAGTGGGAGATGATCTCAAATGCAAACATATGAGATCATCTCTCATTGCTGGCTCTCCCTCCTCACACAGAGACCGCGTATGAGGAGGGAGAGCGACCTGTGCTTCAGATTGTGAAATTGTGAGTTTACAAAAACACATATACAGTGCCCACAGTACCTATCAGTGCCATCTGTCAGTCCCATCTGCCAGTCCCATCTGCCAGTGCCATCTGCCAGTCCCATCTGCCAGTCCCATTTGCCAGTGCCATCTGCCAGTGCCAGTGCCATCTGCCAGTCCATCTGCCAGTGCCAACTGCCATCAGTGCCACCTGCCATCAGTTCCACCTGCTATCAGTGCCACCTGCCATCAGTTCCACCTGTCATCAGTTCCACCTGTCAGTGCCATCTGTCAGTGCAACCTGTCAGTACCATCTGTCAGTAACATCTGTCATCAGTGCCACCTGTCAGTGCCACATGCCATCTGTTATCAGTGTCACCAGTGTCACGTGTCATCAGTGCCACGTAAGAGTGCCAGCTATCATCAGTGTCACTTGTCATCGGTGCCTTCTGTCCTCACCAACAATGGCTAGAAGATTATATTCAGCTGAGGAGGTGTACAATATTCTTGTGGGCGACGAGAGCAACGGGGAGCTCTCCACTTCGGATTCCTCCTCATTTTCAGATTCTGAGTCTGACGTGGACTACGAGCCTGTCCTATCCAGTGGTACACTGACAGCCTCAGAGGAGGAGGATGAGTCCGCCCGCCAGACGAAGGCGTACTGGTGCGGAGGCAGTGCCATCCACCAGCACCGCAGTGCCATCCACCAGCACCGCAGTACCTCGGAATAGGCCACGTACCAGTGGGGTGTCACCTCAGTCCCAAAGGGTTAGGTCCCATGCCAGCCTTCCCTTTTCCCTTCAGAACCCCTTGTGGCTGCCTCCTAATTTAGGAGAAGCTAACGTTCCCCCTTTCACTGCCCAGCCAGGAATCCAGGTGGACACAGAAATTTTTTCCCCGATAGACTTTTTCCATTTAATTTTTACTGAGGACATACTTGCATCAATTGTGGCCCAGTGCAACCTGTACGCACAACAATTTATAGCAAGTAACCCAACGTCCTTCTATGCCCGTCCCTACGAGTGGAAAACCCTAACAGTGGAGGAGTTTAAAATTTTTTTGGGCCTCACATTCTGTATGAAACTAAACAGAAAAAATGAATTACGTTCGTATTGGTCTACCCTCCCCATCTACCACATGCCCATCTTTTCCTCAGTAATGCCCAGGACCAGATATCTCATGATTATGAGATTCCTACACTATAATGACAATACCCAGTGCCCTCCTTGAAATCACCCAAATTTTGACAAGCTTTATAAAATTCGGCCGCTAATAAATTATTTTTCTGAAATCTTCCCCCAGTTGTTTACCCCAGACCAACGGTTCAGGAGGGGGGGCCGCTCTCTCGTCCCCCCCTCTTTTCCTGCGGCCTGTCGGGCTGCGTGCTTGGATAAGGGTCTGGTATGGATTTTTGGGGGGACCCCATGCCGTTTTTTTTTTTTAATTTTGGCCGGGGTTCCCCTTAATATCCATACCAGACCTGAAGGGCCTGATATGGAATTTAGGGGGAACCCCCACCTCATTTTTTTTTTAATTTTGGTTCGGGGTTCCCCTGTGGGGAATTCCCATGCCGTTTCTTGTGAATTCTATGTGTATTGTCGGACCGGCAATGCATTAATAGCCGCGAGTAGTTTTAAATGACTTTTTTCCTTTGAAATGTCATTTTGCTGTCAGACTGTTCTAAACATGGGAAACATGCGCCCCTTGACAGGCATACTATAGACACCCCCAGCTATGAAATTTAAAGGGATATTACACTTTTATTGTTTCACTTTAAGCATTATTAAAATCACTGTTTCCGAAAAAACGGCCGTTTTTAAAACTTTCTTTTGCATTGATCCATGTCCCCTGGGGCAGGATCCAGGTCCCCAAACACTTTTTATGACAATACCATGCATATAAGCCTTTAAAATTAGCACTTTTGATTTCTCCCATAAACTTTTAAAGGGTGTTCCGTGGCATTCGAATTTGCCGCGAACACCCAAAATTGTTCGCTGTTCGGCGAACTTGCGAACAGCCGATGTTGGAGTGGAACATGAGTTTGATTCGAACTCGAAGCTCTTCCCTACTGGCCAGCAGTGGGCAGGGTCCTTCTCCTTCTGGGTGGTGAGGATGGGGGTGCTCTGCTCCTTCCAGCGGATCCTTCTTAGACAGCGAACTGTTCCTGGTAGCAGTCCCTGGCTGCACGCGCCTGCCGCTCTTCACCTCTCTGGTGGTCAGGGAGCTCTTTCTCCTCCCGGGCTCTCGCTTCTCATTGCTCCCAGTCCAGGACTCCCCATGCCAAGGGGCTCAAGGGGCAGCTGCTTTGGGCCCCTCAACAATGACAGGACCTTGGGCAGCTGCCCCTTTTGCCCCACATTAAAGACGGCCCTGGATACATGTCCATGGTGTTGGAGAGATTTGGATTTCAGGGGTCCATCCTAGCAGCAATACTGGTGTTATATTCTACCCCATCAGCCCAAGTATTTACCTCTGGGTTACTCTCTAAGCCTTTCTCCATCACTAATGGGACCAGGCAGGGGTGCCCTCTCACCCCATATTCAATCTCATGATAGAACCTCTTGCAGAAACTGCACACACCCACACATCTCAGGTTTCAGGCTGGAAGGAGAACACCATACAGTGAGCCTCTTTGCGGTTGATGTTATTTTGTCTATGACTAACCCATTCATTTGACTACACTTTGTTCATCAGGAACTAACCACTTTCAGTAATGTGTCTTAATACAAAGTTAACTTAAAATCCCTGATTCTGGATTTAGGAGTACAAAAACATACCAAAGCCCACTTAGAGGCCATGCTCCCGTACATTTGGACGACAGATGAAATCCCTTACCTGGGAATAACTTTAACCCCCATCTGTCCTATCACTAGCAGAAGCCAAATTCAAACCCTTATTAACAAAAATACATCAAGAGATGTTGCAATCTTCCTATAAGGAACTGTCTTGGGCAGGCAGATTATCTGCGTTTAAGATGATGGTGCTTCCACAAATTTTTTATCTCTTTTGCACCCTGTCTATTCTACCTCACTCCCCTTATCTTGCATCACTCCACAGTCTTCTCAAACAATATGTCTGGCAGGGTAAATGCCTGAGGTGCTCCTGGTCACACCTGATTAAGCACAAAAAATTGGGGGCTTTGGCATGGTAGAGTTAAGAGATTATTACCTGGCAACACAACTATCACATATCAAACACTGATTTACCTCCTCCCCTGACACTCACTGGGTCCAAGCTGAAGCAGCAATAGTGAAGGTACACAGGCTCTCAACTTTACATATGGCTGACTGTTGGAATCCACTCTAATTTATTAACTTACCAATCCCAGTCCAAGCTTCTGTCAGAATGTGGAGGGCTTTACTAACTTACCCAGGGGACCCCTCTAAAGCTATATAACTATGTATGGCCCTTACAGCACTAGTAATCCGTATTCCTTACCTGTCTGTACAAAAGAGGAGTGGAAGAAATATTCACTAGGTCGATGACATTCTAGACAATGGTGTGCCCAGGTCATTCTCTGAATTTAACTCCCTGTATGGTACAGTATTTTCCTTCTAGTCCTAATGTAACATTTTTGGGACCGCATAATACAGGCTCTTATCCCTGAATGTCATGCATACAATGCAATTCTATGATCACAGGGAAATCTATATCACACCCTCATAAAGGCTTTGAAATCCCAATGAAAGGACACTATACATGCCAATCCCCTTTTGTAATCTATGCCGTAAAGTGCCCTTGCGGGTTACTTTATATTGGTGAAACAACACAAAAGGTTAAAGACCGTATAGCTAGGCCGAAGTATTCAATTAGGGACAAATTAACACAACTTCTGTTAGCTAGACATTTTATAGATAAAGGTCATTCTATTTCCCAACTAAAGTATATGGTATTGGAAGGGATTAATAAAAATAGGAGAGGAGGTGATCAAGAATGAATTCTCAGAAAACATGAGATATACTGGATAGATTTTCTCAATACTATTACCCCTAAAGGATTAAATACTGATTTGGATTTGGATTTGTTTATTTAAAACATAGATTCAATATGTGGTGATATCCATATGTATGTATTTTGACAGACTGATAAAGTAATGGATCCTGATTGAAGTTAACCATTTCTGTGAGAGTGGAGAAAAATAACCAATGAAGGAATGTAATTGTACTGATTAGTCATTAACCTCAGGACTTTTTCTATATTTGGTCGGTGGAAAGACGAGATTGCATTGCACTGGATACAGACTGGGTGCTGCTTTTCTCATCTATAGTGAATATATATATATATATATATATATATATGGAGACGTGTCCAGGCATGTGACTCCTGATTTTGTCAGATTTTGTTAACGATACGCATTGGGTGGGACTTTCCGAGACATGTCACTTCCGATGGATGGAATGCAGGTAGAACATAAACCATCATTTTTGAGTTTTTTACATGACTATGATATGTCTCAGTGAAGTAAATGTAATTTTAATCACTTCTTAAAGAGATTCCTTTACATTTCTGCCCTGTGAACGAGGTATATGCAGGATTTCTTAAAGGCACAGGGGCACTTTACAAGAGATGATCCCATTTAGCCGGCTAGAGGCTTAGGATTCCATTGGTGATCGAATATATGCTGTATATTGGATGATATACCTCAAGCGAGTTTGACCTTCTTTCCGAAAATATATTTCTGGTGAGTGTGGAGTGTCACTACAGTATTTGGGTGAAGATATAGCACTATTAGTTGACTGGGGTGTCATCTTTTCTTTCAAGGCACAGACTTCTTTTACTTTTAAGTTTGTTCTGATTTGGAACTAATGCCGTGTACACACGAGCGGACTTTTCGACCAGACTGGTCCGACGGACTGAGTGCGGCGGACAATTCGACAGTGTTTGGGCTTCATCGGACCTGCAGTGGACTTTAGATTTGGAACATGTTTCAAATCTTTTCGACGGACTTGAGTCTGGTCGAAAAGTCCGCTCATCTGTATGCTAGTCTGACGGACAAAAAACGACACTAGGGCAGCTATTGGCTACTGGCTATCAACTTCCTTATTTTAGTCTGGTCTTACATCATCACGTACGAATCTATCGGACTTTGGTGTGATCATGTGTAGCCAAGTCCGTTCGTTGGGAAAGTCCATCGGAAGTCCGCCGAAAGTCTGTCAGATAGAGCGTCGGACCAGTCACATTCATGGCTTTTCTCTGAGGCTTTAAGTCAGGCAGCTCTAATAATTTACATTACATTATTTAATTTTATTTATTTTGTGCAGGGGTTACTGTTGTTGCAGGATCACGTATATACAGTATACGTGATCCTGTACTTCCGCCTGCAAAGGGCTCCCGTGCACCGCCGGCAGCCAGCTTTTGCTGTGATAATTCACAGCACATAATTCACAGCTGTGATAATTCACAGCAGAAGCCAGTCTAATATTCCCAGGGACTCAGTGGGGTAGATTTACTAAAACTGGTGCACTCAGAATCTGGTGCAGCTCCGCATGGGAGCCAATCAGCTTTTAACCTCAGCTTGATCAATTAAGCTTTTGCAATAAAACCTGGAAGCTGATTGGGTTCTATGCAAACGTGAGCCTGAGTTTGCACTCTGCAGCTTTAGTAAATAAAACCCAATGTCCTCCAGCACCTGCCGATCGTCAGTAAAACACAGAGAACTTAGATATGCCTATGTTAACAACACATATCTCAGTTCTGATGGTGGGGGAGGGGGGGGTTGTATTCTGTGGCTCTGCAAAGCAGGGACTAGAATTGTTCTCTTCCCCTAATGAAGGTAGCACACTGTGTACACAAAGACACTGGCTAGGCACATAGTTAACCCTTTGATCACCCTGGATGTTAAACCTCTTCCCAGCAAGTGTCATTAGTATAATGACAGTGAATATTTTTAGCAGTGATCCCTATATTAGTGTCACTGGTTCCTGCAAAGTGTCAAAAGTGTCAGTTAGTGCCCGAATGTCCAACGCAATATTCAAGTCACACTATACCTCACTGATTGCCGCCATTACTTGTATATAAAAAAAGAATACATATTGGCCTGAATTCATGAAGAAATACATTTTTTTTTTACATATTTTATTGGATGTGTTTTTTTAGCATAAAGTAGAAAATGTCGGGTTTTTTTTTTTTTCTTTTTTTAATGTCAATTTTTTTTTATAGCGCAGAAAATAGAAAAAATGCAGTGGTGATCAAATACCACTAAAAGAAAACTATTTGGGTACAGTGTCCACAATCGTGCAATTGTCAGTTAAAGTAACGCAGTGCTATACATCGCAAAAAAAGGCCTGGTCATGAAGGGGGGTAAATCTTCTGTAGGTCAAGTGGTTAATTATAAATTTATTAGATGTATTTTTAAATATGACTAGTATACTGTAAGTATTCTATAATGTTTTTGATTTTTTGATCTTTGGAGTGTCTGCCTTGACTTTGGATGTGAACAGTAAAAAGTCCTCTACAAATGACACCGTACAAGCCTTCTCTCTGCCCACTGGAATATCACTGTCTATTGATCTCTACTGATGTCTAACGAATGTCTTGATATGCGTTCAATCTCAAGATTAAATGGCAATGGAGTCAGGGGGTATCCCTGACGTGTGCCTTTGTGTAGCTGTATCAGGGACGTGCAGTCAGGGGAGGCAGGTGAGGCAGAGCCTCACCTGCCATGAAAAAAAAAATAAGATCAAGCTTTGAGGGTCATAACTCGGTGAAGCCAAAGTCCTACCTCACTACTGGTTTGGGGCTCCTGCCACCTATGGTTCTGGAGATACGGGGCTCCTTGTGCAGCCTGTCAGAAGCTACATACAGAGCAGCCAGTTTAAATACAAGCTGGCACATTCTGTTTGCAGCAGACTAATGCCACGTACACACGATCGGAGTTTTGGTCGGAAAAAGCTCTGATGGTTTGTTCAACAGAATTCCGACAGATTTTGCTCAAGCTGTCTGTCTTGCATACACACGGTCACACCAAATTGCGACCATCAAGAATGTGGTGATGTACAATACGTACAATGGGACTAGAAAAAGGAAGTTTAATACCCAGTGCGCCACCCTTTGGGCTCCTTCTGCTAATCTCGTGTTTATCTCATGTTAGTAGAAGTTTGGTGAGAGAGCTTTTGAGACTCGTGCTTTTTCAGATCATTTTACTGCTGTTCAATTTGTGCTTGTGGGTTTGTATCTGATTTTCAGTGCGTGTAGTCAGTTCATATCTTTTTTTCAGGAGGAGGAGTTCATGGATCAAGAATTGGTTGCTCCAGCGTGACCAATTCTCTCATATGCCTTTGTTGCGGGAGATCCAGGAGAATAACCCTGATGATTTCAGGAATTTTCTCTGGATAACAGACCCTGTTTGTTGGCTTTGCTGTCCCCTTATATCACCAGGCAGGACACCTGCATGCGGCAAGCCATCACTCTGGAGCAGAGGCTAGTCGCCACCTTGTGGTACTTGGTGACTGGGAGAAGCCTGCAGGACCTCAAGTTCTCGACAGGCATCTCCCCCCAGCCTCTGGGGATCACTATCCCAGAGACCTGTTCTGCCATCATTCAAGTCCTGCAGAAGGACTATATTAAGGTAAGATTTCTCCTTTAACATCACATTTAATGTTGCTAATGTATTGTATTTCTTTCATCATTCCCTAATTACTATGATTGTAATTTGCTGTGAACATCCCCTTTGTCCTCACGCATGCTGGAATTTTTAAAATTTCATCTTTTGTCCTTCATGCACATTTGCCTTCACTAACCTCCCCAACATGCTATCCTGGGCCCATATCCACCTAGCCTAGTCACTTAACAATGTATTTTGTCAGTTCCATTGTAGTGCTTTACCCTAAAATGTGTACAAATGTTATTTGTGTCCTTAAATTCAGGCTACACCAGAGGCTTTTTTTGGGGGGGCCCAAAATCATTTGGAACCCCCCAAACTCTAAATCAACCCATACCAATCCTTTATCTGCTGACTTTGCCAAACCCATACACACTATACCTACCTCTTTTGTGTTCATATTTATGGCTGAATTCACCAAAGCATGAAGTGAAAGTGCCTGCCAGAATACTTTCAAATGGTACTGTTTAAAGTTTTGTTCTCCTATTATTATCTTGATAAGTAATTGCAGAATGTAAAAATGTGCTTCCATTTGTACAGTGTGTATTTATATATTTGTATTATGACACTTCTTACCTGTCCAGTGGACTGCCAATAGTGTAAGTAAGGAGGGGCTGGCCAAAGTAAAACACATTATTTATGCATTCAGCTCTCAATTAAGTTGAGAGGGTTACCTGTCCAAAACATACACCCCCCTAAAATTTTTACAATGGGCCATCGGGGGGGGGGGGGGGGATCTGATAAGTAGACATTATATTTTTGCCTTTAAATACTCCTTAAAATAAATGTTATACTGATGTTGGCCAATAATGTTTGTGTCTAATCTGCTTGCAATGTTTATGTGTAAAATGACTTTTTTTTTTTCCTGTTTGACTCCACAGTTTCCTTCAACACCACAGGAATGGCAGACTGTGCCTTCCCATTTTGCCCAGCGGTGGGACTTTCCTAACTGCGGAGGGGCAATTGATGGGAAGCATGTCCACATCATCCCACCACCCCATTTGGTATCATACTATTATAATTACAAGGGGTTTAATAGTATTGTGTTGATGGCGGTGGTGTCGGCGACATATGAGTTTCTCTTTGTGGAAGTGGGGAGGAATGGCCGGATGTTTGATGGTGGAGTCTTTGCCCGGACCGAGTTCTACTGATGTCTTGAGAGTGGTGGCTTGGGATTGCCACCTCCGGAGGAGAACGTGGAAGGACTGCCATTTGTCTTCGTTGCAGATAAGGAATTCAGTCTGGGTGACCATGTGATGAGGCCATTCCCCCAGAGGACCCTCACCCCGAAGAAGAGGATTTTTAATTACCGGCTGGCCAGAGCCAGAAGAGTTGTGCAGAATGCCTTTGGGATACTGGCCAGCCAGTTCTGCCTATTTCAAACAGCCATAAATATGGCGGAGTACAAACTAAATCACATAATTTTATGTTGCTGCATCCTGCATAACTTTTTGAAACGCAATAATCCTAATTATGTTGCCTCAGTTGGGCCTGAGGCCGGACTTCAGGAAACATTGATGGCCCTGGAAGCTGTCCGTCCTGGCTTGCCCCCCCAAAGTGCTTGTGAAGTGCGAGAAAATATGTAGAATATATAACGAGTAGGGGGGCCATTGCTATGCCAGCACATTTTGAATAAATGTTCTCTTTTATGAGATAAAATCTTGATTTTCATTTACTGCTTGGGTTTATTTTTGTTGTCTCCTAGGTTCTTCTAGTGCACTTGTATGGCATGTTTCCAAACATAACATACACAACTCTGGAACTTACAAAGTTCAACATTGCAAAAAAGAAGGCAATATCAGACATTTTATAGTGTGAAAAAGGTCTTGATCTTGCCTTCATCAGATGGGGTGAAGTCACCCCTGTAAAAGCCAAATTTAGAAGATGCACACAAATTGTGAGTCAAAATGGGGATTTTCTTTCTGATCCCATACCTAATGTCAACATGTGCTATCTCCCATCATGGGGGATCAATGGACGTGTTTTGGGGGTGCAACCCCTTCCTCTCACCTACTACAGTTTTGGGAGGAAGGGGTTGCACCCACAAAATGCGTACATTGTAATCCCCTGATGGCAGATAGCACATGTTGTCAAACTGTGTGCATCTTCCAAATGTGGCTATTTAACTTTAGATAAAATTTTTAGAAAAAAAAAAAAAGTCCAGGAATTTTTTTAGGATTTAGTTTCTCCCTAGTACATCAATCATGTTCTTCAGTCTTTGTTCAGTCTCCTTGTTTTTTTCTTTGATAAGGTCCAAACCACGACTACAAAACATGATTTCCAGGATAAGCCGTTGTGCACTGTCACTGGTGAAATAACTGGATTTTGGTACCACAAAACCTGAACATCACCTAAAATAAAAATACACACCATGTATTAAAAATATGCAACATCTATTACCTGAATCTGTGGTGTCAGACACTGACCTGTTGTGGTGTTAATTTCCTTGTCAAAAGAAGTTTATTGAGTATACAATGTTATAAAGATACATAAAGTAAGTTTACAAGGATCTATAAAGTAAGCTCAATGTTTTACAGTAGGGTTTATATAGGTAAATATCATGAAATTTCAAATATTAAACATTGGGTTCACGTAAACCTAAATTAAAGATATATAACATTTCCTTAGTTACTTTTGTAGGTATTTAAATGATTTATACCTACTATACATATTGTTTACAAGTAGAGTGTATATAGGTCAAATAAATTCTGATAATGAGCTTTAATCGTAAGGTGGAGAAAAGGAAAGAGAAAGAAGAAAAAGGGTTGAAAGGTAGAGGTATGGTCCACAAGGTTGTCCCGCTCGTCAGTTTATTATTCTTTTTAGTTCTCTTTGAAGCCTTAGAATGGGTGTCTCTGTAAGTCATTTAATCTGTTACCATGGCAACAGGACAGAGTCATTGAAGTTTGACAGGAACTGTTGTTTTATCCAAGGATGCCAAAGTTTTTCAAATTTTGGAATTTGATTTTGATCGATGGCTACCATCTTAGCATGGGACATTGTATTATTCATTCTGTGAATTGTTTCTGCTAGTACCAATGTAGGAGATTTCCATGCCTTGGCCACTGTTTGTTTTGCAGCCGTTATTAGTTGGATCATAAGTTTGAATTGAGAGAGTGTTAACCATTCCGGTTTTAGATTAAGTAAAGTTAAATATGGATCTGGTTGTATTATTTTTTAAAATATTTTAGATGCAATCACAAAGATTTCCTTCCAGAAGGTTTGGATTACTGGGCACGTCCACCATATGTGTAAATATGTGCCTATTTCTGGGCATCCTCGAAAACAAAGAGCTGAGGTATTAGGTGAATATTTTGCCACTCTAGTGGGTACAAGGTACCAGCGAGTTAGGACTTTATAATTTGTCTCCAGTGCTAAGATGTTGGGTGAAGATGACTTAGATGTGAGCCATATGTTAGACCAGTCCGTGTCTTCTAAAGTTCGTCCCAGGTCCTCCTCCCACCTCTGAACATAAGAGGGTCTATTAAGATTTGCTACTCCATATAATTGATTATAAAGTGATGAAATTGTACTTTTAGCAAATGGATCTTTTGTACAGATTGATTCAAAAATGGATAATTGGGATAATGGTGTATCCCCCTTTAGGAATGGTGTATAGAAATGTTTGATTTGGAGATATCTAAATATCTCAGAGTTTGGTAGATCATATTTTTCTCTAAGCGATGGGAATGAAAGGAATGATTTAGATGCTATGAAGTCATTTAGTGTCTGAATGCCTGATGTTGTCCAAGCTTTAAAATAATTTTTGTAGATCCATGCCGGATAAAAGGCAGCATTTCTGATAAAAGAAAGGAGAGGATTGTGTGGAGATTGTAACTGATATTTGGTTTTTAGTTTATCCCAGAGAGATAAGAAATGTTTAGTTATGGGATTATGAATTTTAAAGCGGTCTTTAGGATCAAGCCATAATAAATTTGATATTAATAGAGGGTCATTTTCTGAAGCCTCTATAAATACCCATAATGGGATTTCCTGTTTTGCATGGTATTTGGACAGACTGGCCAAATGTGCTGCTCTGTAGTAGTTAGTAAAATTAGGGTATCCCAGGCCTCCTTTATTTTTGGGAAGATGTAGTGTGTGTATAGGTATACGTGGTTTAGAAGAGCCCCATATAAACGAAGTTGCTCTTTTTTGTACTATTCTCAAAAAATAGTAAGGAATTGGAATAGGGAGGACTCTGAATAGATAAAGCAATTTGGGTAGAATAGTCATTTTGATTGCATTAATCTTCCCTATCCAGGACAAAGGAAGTTGCAACCATTGTTTTATTAGATTTGTGATCTGTCTTAATACAGGAGGATAATTGGTTGAGAATAAGTCAGAATGAGATGCTGTTAAATGAATTCCAAGATATGGGATTGATTTTTCTGCCCATGTGAATGGGAGTGCAGCCCTAGCCGGGATCAATTCCATGTTTGTGAGTGAAATATTAAGCACTAGGCATTTCTTAGGATTAATCATAAGGCCGGATAGGGCTGCAAATCCATCAAGAGCTGGTATTAAGTTAGGACCAGAGACCTGTGGTGATGATAGAAAAAGTAATATATCGTCTGCAAATATACATAATTTGTGTGTAATACCTCCTACTTCAATGCCAGTTATAGTTTGGTTTGTTCTGATGTATTGGGCCATGGGTTCGAGTATAAGGGCAAATAATAAGGGAGATAATGGGCAACCATGTCGGGTACCTCTTTCGATATTAAAGGCTTCAGATTTGTATCCAGCATATTTTATATAGGCTTTGGGTTTATTATATAATGCTTTGATCCATGTTAAAAAGTGGGGTCCAAAACCCCATTTTTGTAATGAATATTGCATATATTGCCAGGATACTGTGTCAAATGCCCTCTTAATATCGAGAGACAGAAAACATAAAGGGATTTTCCGTTTTTTAGCAATATGTGCCAATAACACTGCCCTGCGTATATTATCGCCTGCCTGTCTATTTGGCATGAAGCCTACTTGATCTCTATGTATTAATTTTCCTATAATGCTATTGAGGCATTTTGCTATTATTTTTGCTAATAATTTAATATCGAGGTTTAACAGAGAGATAGGCCGATAATTCACACAGGAAGTATCATCAGAAAGGGGTTTTGGGATCATACAAACAATTGCCATTAGTGTTTCCTGCCGAAAAGAATGTCCATCTAGAAGTTTGTTAAAAGTTTCAGTGAGAATGGGAGAGAGTATTTCTGAGAATGTTTTATAGTATAAAGCCGAGTAGCCGTCTGGGCCTGGTCTTTTGTTAAGTTTTAGGTCTTTTATGGCGTTAGCAACTTCATCTATAGTTATAGGCTCATCCAAACTGCTTTTTTGATTCTGAGATAACTCAGGTAAGGTTATTTTTGAGAAGAAGGATTCAGCTTCTGTAGGATTAAATTCATTGTTTGTCTTGTATAAAGTTGCGAGATGTGAGTGAAATTTATGGACTATTTTAACTGGATTACAAGTGTAAACATTTTTTGATAATTTCAAACGTATTGGTTTGAAAGATTTGTTAGTTGAATTTAATGCCCGAGCCAAATATGTACCTGGTTTGTTTGTATTCATGTAGAAATTGTGTTTGGAGCGTTTGAGGGATTTATCAACTGACTCAGTGAGAAATAGATCGTATTCCAATCTAGATTTTTCCAGATGAGATTTTGTACTCTGAGATGGATTATCTTGAAATGATATGTAGGCTGCATTAAAATTGAGTTCTAGTTTTTTTGCTAGATTTTTGCGTTCCCGTTTAAATAGTGCCATTTGTCTTTGTATTGTACCACGCAAGACAGGCTTATGAGCTTCCCACAGTGTTATTGGGGAGATGTCTGTTGTATTATTAATTGATATGTATTCCTTTAAAGCTTGTTCAATGGCCATCTGATGTAGTGGGTGTTTGAGCATTATGTCCGGTAAGTACCACGTTGGGTCATGCGCTTTTGGTATGGCTGAGGCTATAGTAGTGTATACTGCATTATGGTCAGACCACGGAATCGGAATTATATCTGATGCAATAATTTCTGGTATCATTCCTATTGTTAGAAAAATATGATCTATTCTGGTGAAGGTTTGATGAGGGTGCGAGAAATAAGTGAATTTCTTTTTCATTGGGTTACTTTCTCTCCATGAATCTACCAGATTGTATTTGGAAAGAAGTTGAGAAAAAGGTAATCTAGAGGTTATTTTGGATGGTGTAAAAGGTGATTTATCTAGAAATGGGAGGAGGACCTGGTTCGAATCCCCACACATTATCACTGTTCCTATTTTGTGTGTATTAATCACTTGTAATATATGTGAGAGGAATGGTGTAGGTTGTTTGTTAGGAGCGTAGTAGGAAATCACCGTGATTGCTGTATCCATTATATAACCCATGAGTATTAGGTATCTACCTTCTGGGTCTTTAATTTCTGATGATAAGGTGAATGGTGTGGATCGGTGAAATGCAATTAGAGTTCCCCTTTGCTTGGTACAGGCAGAAGCCGTGTAAATTTGTTGATAAAAAGGAGAAATATATTTTGGAGTAGAATCTTTGGTGAAGTGTGTTTCTTGGAGGCATACTATGTGAGCCTTCTTGTTATGGAAAGTACAGAAGGCTTTGGTCCTTTTTTGAGGGACATTTATTCCCTGAACAGTCAAATATCAAATAGTTTTGACTTACTTTTTGTTATGCAGAGCTGACTGCGCAGATCAACCTGTGTGGACTGAAGAGATGAATAGATAAAAAAGAAACCAGTGAATTCTGGAGTAAAGAGTAAACAAAAAACATATGAGATTAGATGATACATTGTATAAATTATTTTTTGCAAGTAATCACAATTTACCCGTGAAAGAGAATAAATATCTCTCTCAGGGGAATAAGTGCCTTCGTCACACTCCCACATAATATGGTTGGGAGAATGAGGAGGGCTAATGGGGGTACACGGATCTTCCGCTTACAGGAGAGAAGTGCTATGTCAAAAGACATCAAAATGATGGTTTATTAATTGGAGTGCAGAATATAGTTTTTGTTGAAATTATTTATTCCAGGGTGGTTGTATATGGTTAGTCTTGCCCTAGGCTAAATAATTCAGTTAGAAAGGTACTGTTAATAACTTTGGTATTGATGAAGATAGTTTGAATTATTTTGGGATTTTAACCCTTTTAGAGTAAACAATTACATATTTTATTCATATGTAACTGTTTAGATATGTTAACTCATAAAATTGAGGTTGTATTGCTTCAGATTAGAATAAACAAAAACATAATTCTAGGAACTAGTTAGGTAATAATATATTTGTTTTAACCACTTGAGCCCCGGACCATTATGCTGCCTAAGGACCAGAGGTCTTTTTCCAATTTGGCACTGCGTCGCTTTAACTGCTAATTGCGCGGTTATGCAATGCTGTACCCAAACGAAATTTGCGTCCTTTTCTTCCCACAAATAGAGCTTTCTTTTGATGGTATTTGATCACTTCTGCAGTTTTTATTTTTTGCGCTATAAACGGAAAAAGACCGAAAATTTTGAAAAAAAATGATATTTTCTACTTTTTGTTATAAAAAAAATCCAATAAACTCAATTTTAGTCATACATTTAGGCCAAAATGTATTCGGCCACATGTCTTTGGTAAAAAAAATGTCAATAAGCGTATATTTATTGGTTTGCGCAAAAGTTATAGCGTCTACAAACTAGGGTACATTTTCTGGAATTTACACAGCTTTTAGTTTATGACTGCCTATGTCATTTCTTGAGGTGCTAAAATGGCAGGGCAGTACAAAACCCCCCCAAATGACCCCATTTTGGAAAGTAGACACCCCAAGGAAATTGCTGATAGGCATGTTGAACCCATTGAATATTTATTTTTTTTGTCCCAAGTGATTGAATAATGACAAAAAAAAAAAAAAAAAAAATATTTACAAAAAGTTGTCACTAAATGATATATTGCTCACACAGGCCATGGGCCTATGTGGAATTGCACCCCAAAATATATTCAGCTACTTCTCCTGAGTACGGGGATACCACATGTGTGGGACTTTTTGGGAGCCTAGCCGCGAATGGGACAACGAAAACCAATCACCGCCTTCAGGATTTCTAAGGGTGTAACTTTTTGATTTCACTCTTCACTGCCTATCACAGTTTCGGAGGCCATGGAATGCCCAGGTGGCACAACCCCCCCCCAAATGACCCCATTTTGGAAAGTAGACACCCCAAGCTATTTGCTGAGAGGCATATTGAGTCCATGGAATATTTTATATTTTGACACAAGTTGCGGGAAAGTGACACTTTTTTTTTTTTTTTTTTTTTTTTGCACAAAGTTGTCACTAAATGATATATTGCTCACACAGGCCATGGGCCTATGTGGAATTGCACCCCAAAATACATTTAGCTGCTTCTCCTGAGTATGGGGATACCACATGTGTGGGACTTTTTGGGAGCCTAGCCGCGTACGGGGCCCCGAAAACCAATCACCGCCTTCAGCGTTTTTAAGGGCGTGAATTTTTGATTTTACTCTTCACTGCCTAACACCGTTTCGGAGGCCATGGAATGCCCAGGTGGCACAAACCCCCCCCAAATGACCCCATTTTGGAAAGTAGACACCCCAAGCTATTTGCTGAGAGGCATGGTGAGTATTTTGCAGCTCTCATTTGTTTTTGAAAATGAAGAAAGACAAGAAAAAACTTTTTTTTTTTTTCTTTTTTCAAATTTCAAAACTTTGTGACAAAAAGTGAGGTCTGCAAAATACTCACTATACCTCTCAGCAAATAGCTTGGGGTGTCTACTTTCCAAAATGGGGTCATTTGGGGGGGTTTTGTGCCACCTGGGCATTCCATGGCCTCCGAAACTGTGATAGGCAGTGAAGAGTGAAATCAAAAATTCACGCCCCTTAGAAAGCCTGAAGGCGGTGCTTGGTTTTCGGGGTCCCGTACACGGCTAGGCTCCCAAAAAGTCTCACACATATGGTATCCCCGTACTCAGGAGAAGCAGCAGAATGTATTTTGGGGTGTAATTTCACATATTCCCATGGCATGTTTGAGCAATATATCATTTAGTGACAACTTTGTGCAAAAAAAAAAAAAAAAAAAAAAAAATTTGTCTCTTTCCCGCAACTTGTGTCGCAATATAAAATATTCCATGGACTCGACATGCCTCTCAGCAAATAGCTTGGGGTGTCTACTTTCCAAAATGGGGTCATTTGGGGGGGTTTTGAACTGTCCTGGCATTTTATGCACAACATTTAGAAGCTTATGTCACACATCACCCACTCTTCTAACCACTTGAAGACAAAGCCCTTTCTGACACTTATTTTTTACATGAAAAAGTTTTTTTTTTTTTGCAAGAAAATTACTTTGAACCCCCAAACATTATATATTTTTTTAAAGCAAATGCCCTACAGATTAAAATGGTGGGTGTTTCATTTTTTTTTTTCACACAGTATTTGCGCAGCGATTTTTCAAACGCATTTTTTGGGGAAAAAACACACTTTTTTAAATTTTAATGCACTAAAACACACTATATTGCCCAAATGTTTGATGAAATAAAAAAGATGATCTTAGACCGAGTACATGGATACCAAACATGACATGCTTTACAATTGCGCACAAACGTGCAGTGGCAACAAAATAAATACATTTTTAAAAGCCTTTAAAAGCCTTTACAGGTTACCACTTTAGATCTACAGAGGAGGTCTACTGCAAAAATTACTGCCCTCGATCTGACCTTCGCGGCGATACCTCACATGCATGGTGCAATTGCTGTTTACGTTTGACGACAGACCGCCGCTTGCGTTCGCCTTAGCGCAAGAGCAGGGGGCGACAGGGGTGCTTTTTTTTTTTTTTTTTTTTTTCTTTATTATTTTTTTGCTTTTTTATCTTATTTTTAAACTGTTCCTTTCATTTTTTTTTTTTTTAAATCATTTTTATTGTTATCTCGGGGAATGTAAATATCCCCTATGATAGCAATAGGTAGTGACAGGTACTCTTTTTTGAAAAAATTGGGGTCTATTAGACCCTAGATCTCTCCTCTGCCCTCAAAGCATCTGACCACACCAAGATCGGTGTGATAAAATGCTTCCCCAATTTCCCAATGGCGCTATTTACATCCGGCGAAATCTAAGTCATAAAATGCTCGTAGCTTCCGGTTTCTTAGGCCATAGAGATGTTTGGAGCCACTCTTGTCTCTGATCAGCTCTATGGTCAGCTGGCTGAATCACCGGCTGCATTCTCAGGTTCCCTGTTGAGACAGGAGAGCCAGAGAAAAACACGGAAGACGGTGGGGGGGGGGGGGGCATTCCCTCCCACGGGTTGTAAAGGCAGTCTAGAGGCTAATTAGCCGCTAGGATTGCTTTTACATGAAAGCCGACCGCTGGCTGAAAAGAATGATACCAAGATGATACCTAAACCTGCAGGCATCATTCTGGTATAACCACTCAAAGTTGTGAATGGCGTACCTGAAGACAAAAAAATGGTTAACAATAAAGCACAGTAAACAATAAAGTATAAATAATTACATACCTGAAAAACAAACATGATAAAACATAATAACAATAACAATAACAATAAAACACTGCAGAATAGAATACAGTAAAAAAAGAGCAGAACAATAGAGAGAGAGAATAGAGAGAGAGAACAATAAAACGACAACTATTTTTTTTTATTTTATATATATTTTTTTTTTTTTACACTTTTTTTGTAACTAACTTTTATAACTGTAACCGGTTCCAGGTTCGGGTCTCTCAAAATGCGATGGCATCTTGGGAGACCCTGTGAAAGTGTGCCTAGTCTGTGCAATGCTGTACCCTACGCTAATACTCAACTAGTGTATGGTAGCGTTCAAAACATTCACCAATGCAAAGACCAGGATTGTCAGGACAGAAGGGACAATAATAGCGGGTGTCACGCCTATATCCGCGTTTGCTGCAGACACAACATCTTTTTGGGGGGGGTTCGTTGGGTAGGGGTACTCGGGAGCACATAAAAATGCCTCTCATGCAGCCGACTGCATTTGGTTGGGGATGTGAATGGGGGAAGTACGGGCGCTGCAGAAGTGGTGGGTTCCCAATTAGGATTGGCGAATGCAGCAGGAAGGGCACTATGGGCACGACGGGCCTGTGTTTGTCTTCTTGGTGGCAGCGGGACACTACTTGTGCTTGTCACCTCACCAGCTTGAACTGCACTTATGGGACTCGCCACGTCACCAAGTGTTACTGCAGTGCTGGTTTGACTACGACCGGGGTGTACTAGGCCGCTGGTGCTTGCCAGTTCAATAAAAAGCTTCCAAAAAAACTGTTAGCGATCGCAGGGATCAGGCCTGACTCTGCAAACGCTGCAGTTATGCGTTTAGTGTTTTGTAAGTGACAGTGATCGATCGATACTGCACTTGGGTGGGCTGGACTGGGCCGGGCGGAGGGGCAAAACGCAGGTGCTAGCAGGTATCTGGGTTGATCCCGCTAACACTGCGTTTTTGGGAACCCTAAACTGCTGGGGACGCTAGTATAGATCTGATCTGATCGGATCAGATATTGATCCGTTCAGATACTATACCACTAAAGGAGGCGTATGCTGCGTGCGTGGGTGTTAGTGGTACTGGCGCTAACCTGACGCTGCCTGGGGCCGGTGCTTGCTAGTTCACCAAAATGCTACCAAAAAAACTGTTAGCGATCGCAGGGATCAGGCCTGACTCTGCGAACGCTGCAGTTATGCGTTTAGTGCCTTGTAAGTGTCAGTGATCGATCGATACTGCACTTGGGTGGGATGGGCTGGGCCGGGCGGAGGGGCACAACGCAGGTGCTAGCAGGTATCTGGGCTGATCCCGCTAACACTGCGTTTTTGGGAACCCTAAACTGCTGGGGACGCTAGTATAGATCTGATCGGATCAGATATTGATCCGATCAGATACTATACCACTAAGGGAGGTGTACGGTGCGTGCGTGGGTGTTAGCGGTACTGGCGCTAACCTGACGCTGCCTGGTGCTTGCTTGCCAGTTCACCAAAATGCTACCAAAAAAACTGTTAGCGATCGCAGGGATCAGGCCTGACTCTGTGAACGCTGCAGTTATGCGTTTAGTGTTTTGTAAGTGACAGTGATCGATCGATACTGCACTTGGGTGGGCTGGGCGGAGGGGCAAAACGCAGGTGCTAGCGGGTATCTGGGCTGATCCCGCTAACACTGTGTTTTTGGGAACCCTAAACTGCTGGGGACGCTAGTATAGATCTGATCAGATCAGATATTGATCCGATCAGATACTATACCACTAAGGGAGGCGCATGCTGCGTGCGTGGGTGTTAGCGGTACTGGCGCTAATCTGACGCTGCCTGGGGCGACGCATATCACCGCCGGGCGATCAGGGGGCTAAACCTTTATTAGGTAATAAACGGCGGGTGCCCTGACACTATAAAAAATAAACGAACTAACCTGCGTCACCCGTAACGGTTATACGGTGATCAGTGGTGAAAGGGTTAACTAGGGGGCAATCAAGGGGTTAAAACATTTATTAGGTAGTATATGGGGGTCCCTGTCACTATAAAACGCTGACGGCGAACCTAAATATTTACCTCACTAACTAGCGTCACCAGCGACACTAATACAGCGATCAGAAAAATGATCGCTTAGCAACACTGGTGACAGGGGGTGATCAAGGGGTTAAAACTTTATTAGGGGGGGTTAGGGGGGTACCCTAGACCTAAAGGGGGGTGATACTCACTGTCCCAACACTGTAACTGTCACAAACTGACACTATGCAGTAATCAGAAAAAAAAAAAAAAAAAAAAAAAAAAAACCTGCTGGTGTCAGTTTGTGACAGGGGGGGGGGGGTGATTGGGGGGGGATCGGGGGGCGATCGGGGGGGGATCGGGGTGTTTTGTATGCCTGGCATGTTCTACTGTGTGTGTGTGTGTTGTGCACTCACATTGATGTCTTCTCCCCTCGGCGCTGGAACGGAAAATACCGAGCCGAGGGGAGATGACATCATTTCCTTTGCTGCTGTTTAGCATACAGCAGCAAAGGAGTGTTCCCATTGGCCGGCGGCGATCGCGAGGGGGGGGCCACGAACGGATGGCCTCCCCCTCATCTCGGATCGCCGGGGAACAGAACGGGACCGCTTCGGGCACCGGGGGGGGGTCCGATCGGACCCCCCACCCGCGAGAGGCAAATCACGTACATGTACGTGATTTTGCCTGCCCGTGCCGCCTTGCCGACGTAAATCGGCGTTAGGCGGTCCTTAAGTGGTTAAGAAAAGAAAGAAAAAGCTTCCATTACTTCTGGATTATTGAACATATTTGTCCTAAAAAGTAATAAATCTATTGTTATTACCTGATAATATATAACTGAACAAGAATTTCCTTATTTCACTTATATATTCTAAGGCTATATGAATCAGAAGTAATAAGAAATATAACTGGAATGTAACATGATCCCACACAGTGTGTGACTATCAGAATGCAGTTACATTCAGTTATAAATATAGGTTTTTTATAGAGAACCATCTCTTAGTATAATAAATGAAGAGATATCAGGAATTAGGATGTCAGTCCATTGAATCTTCTTGGTCCATGGATGATGTGGCATAACGGCCTCTTTTGTGAGAATGATGATTCCCATTTTGTTCTGAAATTTTCTGGGTGCTGCCTGAAGGTGAAGATGACACCATTCTTCTGCGTGTGGGAGTGTTGCTGCTTGTGGGTTCTGTCAGATTTAATTTTAAAAGGGTTTGTTGTAGTTCATCTGCTGATCTGCTTCTGTAAATTGTACCTTGGTAGTTAAATCTGACTGAAAAGGGGAAGCCCCATTGATACATAATGTTGTGGCGTTGCAGTTCCATTAGTTGGGGTTTCATGGATCGTCTTTTAGTAATAGTAAGTTAGGATAGGTCAGCAAAAATGTGATAATTGTGTCCTTGAAAATTAAGTTCCTTTTTTTCTCTTGCAGCAATTAGTATTTGTTCTTTCGTTCTGTAATAATGAAATTTTGTGATTATATCACGTGGGGGTCCATCTTTCTTTTTGGCTGTGAGGGCTCTGTGTACTCTGTCCAGTTCTAAACGTTCAATAGGGATATCTGGCTTTAGTTCTTGTAATAGAGCAGTAATAGTAGATTGCAGGTCTGTCACAGTTTCAGGTATTCCCCTTATGCGCAAGTTTGAACGTCTGGCTCTATTTTCGTAATCTTCGAGCTTAGTTTGAAGTATTAAATTCTCTTTTTTTAATTGTTCCAATTCTGTTATATTTTCTTGGGTTGTAATTTCAATTTCATCCATTTTTATTTCTAAGGCTGCGGTGCGGTTTCCCAGCTCTCTTATTTCTTTGGTTAGGCTTTTTGTTATTTGGTCTGAGGTTTGTTTTAAAGCCTTATGAAGCATCTTTTCAAATTGTAATAATATTACTGGGGATACTGTGGAGGCTTGTGGAGAAGTTTGTGAGAGGATTTGTTCTGTATCTGACTCAAATGGAGAGTCTTGCTGTGACATTTTCTGTCTGTGAGAGCGCCCTGATGCTGTATCTTGTGAGGTGACTGGAGCTGCTTCAGCTGCAGTGAGTGCCTGTGAGCTCTTTGTGAGGTGATTTTTATTTCTGCCACGGTTTCCTCCCAGTACCATATTTCCTGCCCAAACTTTCACAGTTTGTTCCCTGGGGCAAAAAGGTTCAAATGGATACCTTTTGAGCCTGCAGGCTCCGCTTTGTCCTTCTCTTCTCTCCTCAGCGGTGTGGAGCTCTAACAATGCATGTCTGCTCCGCTAGGCTCCGCCTCCTGCCCCCCCTGTTGTGGTGTTAATTTCAACCACCTCTCCTTCCTCCACATCCTCAGGTTGTGACCTCTGTTCCCCTTCTTCAGGAGTTGGGGGGGTCCCTGGTGTCCTCATATTTTACGAGTCTTTGCTCCCCTATGAGAATGAAACAAAAGGTATACTTAGCACACTGATAGTTGAGGCCAGAAATAGGAATATGAAACCTAGCTTGGAAGTGGGGTACAATTGTCTGTTTTGGCAGAGTTCAAAGCTGAAGACGTGATTTTTTCCCTTACCAAAGCTGGAATACTTACCTTTTTTGGACAAATTTCACACATGTAGACGCCCCAAATATCCACTGGAGCACCTGTGTGGGACACCCTAAAAAGTTTGTTCTTGTGTCCCACACTAGTGCTCCTGAGTCCAGATGTGTAAACAGCTGCTGAGTGTCCTCTCCTTACATTACACTGAATCAAGTTTGCAATTCATTCTAGTTTGAAACACATCTAGACAACAATGTCCTAAACTTCTTTGAATACAAATTATCATGACCATATGTAGTTAACCCTGTATCTGGCCAAAACATCGTATTTATTTGGCAAACAAACAATGTTTACTATTACTGTGCCCACGAACATGAAAGTACCCATTTTAAACTGTCCAACAGTAAAGAAAAGCATATGGCGCAGCATGCAAGGGATAATAATAATAGGAACACACGACAACTACTTACATTTTAAAAGCACTTTCTTGATCTTTCTGTACTGATGCTGCTCCCTCAGTTTCACGTCTGACCAGCATTTCCTCAATTGCTCCTTGGATCGTCATACCCCAAAATTCTGGTGCAGACTCTTCATAACTTTAGTCATGATCTTGGCCTTTCTCTCATTAGGGTTGGTGTATGGTCCATACTTCCCATCATAGTCAGCCCTCTTCAATATGTCCACCATCTCACCATCTCTACAAAGAACATATTTGAGGCCTTAAATCTCCTACTGGATCGGGATGTTTCTGGCTCCGGGCTTTCCTCCTCGTCGTTACTGCTATTATGCACCTGCTGTGTCTCCGCCATGTTCCTCTCCCACTGCTACGGGTGAGGAATATTTAAAAAAGAACGTCAGGGGCGGGCGATGCAGGTGGAGTTTCACGCATGCGCAGGGTCTTTAAAGCTAACACGCGTGTGTTGTACCTACGTTCTGCGTGCAGAGGAAGGAGGAACGGAAGCGACGAATGTAATAAGGAAGGTAACATTTTAACTTGGGACATGAGTGGCCTATACTGATTCTAGATTGAGGCCTATATTGGGATAAGATTAGGAGAGTTTAGCCTGATATTAGTGTTTTTGTCTTTCGTTTGGTCTTGCAGCAAAAATGAAACAATTTAAAGACCCAGACTTCCTCGGCTAATTCATAGACAAATACAGGGATATGTGCAATTTGTGGGAGGTGAAAAAAGCCTTATATCGCAACAAACCAGCAAGGAAGGCATCGCTGGAGAAACTGCTGGAATTTGTGAAGACTCGGGTCCCCAATGCAGATATCAAGTTTGTGGATAAGAAAATTGGTAGCTTGAGAAGCACGCATAGAAAGGAGCTTCAGAAGGTCCATAAGTCCATGAGGTCAGGAGCAGCAGCAGAAGACGTGTATGTACCCAGTCTGTGGTACTACAACAAGATGCGGTTTCTGGAAGACCAGATTGCAGCCAGGGAATCACTTTCGACTCTGCCGGCCCCCCCTTCTATCCACCCTTCCCCCAACCCCAGCTGAGCCTTCCGAGGACCAACCTGGGCCTTCCATCCTGGAAGAAATTGAGATGGAGCCAGGTATAGTATTTTTAAACATATTTTTTTGTGGGAAAATTATTGTTGTTAACTAGATGTTATTATTGCTAACAAATGAATGATTTAACAAAAAGTGTTTGACATATCAATAGACAGTAGGGGCCAAAAATGATTAGGACAAGAATGAAAAATGCTGGCCTCAGAATGGTAGTCTTTTCTATTTATTAACATTTCATTTGCAAGAGTCATGAGCTGAAAATTGTGTGTGATTAATGAACCAAAAACTAAAACTATGTCCCTTTGTCATACACAGGAAGACCTCAGCCAGGATGAGGCTCTGGAATGTGGCACACTGGAGGTGGCGGGAGTAAGTGTCAGCCAAGAGGAGGCGGGGGTAAGTGTCAGCCAGGAGGTGGCGGGGCCCAGTAGCCTCACCCAATCCCAGGTGCCTCCCCTCCACCTTACAACAAAAAGGGCCAGGAAGGGGAGGAACGTGGAGCAGGCAGCACTGGGTCTCATTAAGGAGGCTAATGATGCCCTGAAAGCCCCCCTCGACGCTGTAGAGGCCTATGGCATCTATATAGCCTCAAATTTGCAGGAAATGGAGGAGGGCCCATGCCACAAATGCGAGAAAATAATTTTTGAGGCCATCCATATGGGGTTGAGTGTCCAAATGACGGATGATGTCCACTTATGTATGCTTGCCCATCCTCCTCCTCCTCCTCCTCCTCCTGCTACAAGTCCACCTCCAAATCCACAGTCTGCAGGAAAGGCTGCAGGGAAGGCTGCAGGGAATCATGGAGGTTTCACGGAAGACAAGAAACTGATGGTCTGGGTTCAGTCTGGTCTGACAGAAGACGCAGCCTGTTGTAGTACCACAGCCTGGGGACATACATGTTATCTGCTGCTGTTCCTGATCTCTTGGAGTCCTGGACCAGATTGTGCTCCCTTCTATATGGACTTCTCAAGCTACCAATTTTTTTATCCACAGAGTTGATGTCTGCCCTGGGGGCCAAAGGCTTCGCAAATTCCAGCTGTTTCTCCAGCGTTGCCTTCCCTCTTTATTTTATTATTATGAGCCAGAATAAATGGAGATTTTTTTTATATGAAAATACTTGCCAATGTGTTTTTCTTCAAATAGGACAGTTTTTTGGTCAGTAGGCAAGTACATTTCAAAAATACAATGTCAAATTAACAAGGGACACCAACACCAAGCAACCTCCTTGAGGTTTACAAACACAAGATAATAATGGTGTTGTGGAAACGTGACATACAAAAAAAATATGGAGATGACTATAAAATAATAATAATAAAAAAAAATACAACAGGAGATCTTGATTTAAAAAAAATAAAAAATGACTATAAAAAAAAAAAAAATCAAAACATTATTATGGAGATCTGGCTTTAAAAACAAAAAAGAAACCACGAGAAAAAATAAAGAAATAAGTTTGTGAGAACTCTGTGTGAATATCAGCAGCAAAACAACTTCATTCTTCTAGCATTATAAAGAAGAGAATGTGCTGCATTGAAAGATGTAAAAATTTGCAGTGTGACGAATGTTCCATCTCCATTACGAACGGTCGTTTTACCAGACTGAGCGGCTCCGTCTCGTACTTGATTCTGAGCATGCATGGTGTTTTTTGCGTGTCAGAATTGCATACACACGAACGGAATTTCCAAAACTTTTTCCATAAGAAAAATTGAGAACACGCTCTCAATCTTTTGCTGATGGAAATTCAGCCAGCAAAAGTTCGATGGAGCAAACACACAGTCGCATTTTCCGACCAAAAGCTCTCATCGGTCTTTTGCTGGCCGAATTTCCAATTGTGTGTACGCGGCATAAGAGGATGAGCTCGCAGTGCCTCTCACTTCTTTTTAGAGGCACTGAGCTCAATGGACAGACTTGGACCAATGGTAACATACCATTGGTCCAAGCTGTCCAATAAAAATGCTGCAGTGGAGGCTCTCCTCTCACTGCAGTATCATAGAAGGGGGCATGTGTCTGAAAGACAAATACTCCCTTCCAGCCCAGCCCTCTTAAAGGATAAGTAAACCTTAGTTTTTTTATTTGGTTTTAACCACTTCAGCCCCAGATCATTTGGCTGCCCAAAGACCAGAACGTTTTTTTTTTGCGATTCGGCACTGCATCGCTTTAACTGACAATAGCATGGTCGTGCAATGCTGTACCCAAACAAAATTGACGTCCTTTTTTTCCCACAAATAGAGCTTTCTTTTGGTGGTATTTGATCGCCTCTGCGTTTTTTTTATTTTTTGCGCTATAAACAAAAAAGGTGTGACAATTTTGAAAATAAAACGCAGTATTTTTTACTTTTTGCTATAATAATTATCCCCCAAAAATATATAAAAAAAAAAAAATTTTTCCTCAGTTTAGGCCGATATGTATTCTTCTACATATTTTTGGTAAAAAAAATCGCAATAAGCGTATATTGATTGGTTTGCACAAAATGTATAGCGTCTACAAAAGAGGGGATCATTTTATGGCATTTTAATTTTTTTTTATGGCAGCGATCTGCAATTTTTATCGGGACTGTGACATTATGGTGAACACATCAGACATTTTTGACACATTTTTGAGACCATTGTCATTTATACAGCATTCAGTGCGATTAAAAATGCGTTGATTACTGTGTAAATGACACTGGCAGTGTAGGGGTTAACCACTAGGGGGCAGTGAAGGGGTTAAGTGTGTCCTAGGGAGTGATTCTAACTGTGAGGGGGCTGGGCTTGAACACACAGGACAGTGATCACAGCTCTCGATCACAGAGAGCAGTAAATTACTGTCCTGTCACTAGGCAGTAAGGATGAGCCGAACACTCCCCTGTTTGGTTCGCACCAGAACATGCGAACAGGCAAAAAATTTGTTCGAACACGCTAACACCGTTAAAGTCTATGGGACACAAACATGAATAATCAAAAGTGCTAATTTTAAAGGCTTATATGCAAGTTATTGTCATAAAAAGTGTTTGGGGACCTGGGTCCTGCCCCAGGGGGCATGGATCAATGCAAAAAAAAGTTTTAAAACGGCCTTTTTTTGGGAGCAGTGATTTTAATAATGCTTTTAATGATTTTAATAAACACGGGAAATATGCGCCCCTTTACATACTATAGACACCCCCGAGGTACGAAATTTAAAGGAATATTACACTTTTATTGTTTCACTTTAAGCATTATTAAAATCACTGCTCCTGAAAAAACGTCCATTTTTAAAACTTTTTTTTGCATTGGTCCAGGTCCCCTGGGGCAGGACCCAGGTCCCCAAACACTTTTTATGACAATACCATGCATATAAGCCTTTAAAATTAGCACTTTTGATTTGTCCCATAGACTTTTAAAGGGTGTTCCGCGGCTTACGAATTTGCCGCGAACACCCCAAATTGTTCGCTGTTCGGAGAACTGGCGAACAGCCGATGTTCGAGTCAAACATGAGTTCGACTCGAGCTCAAAGCTCACCCTTAGTAGGCAGAATGGGGAATGCTTTGTTTACATAAGCATCTCCCCGTTTTTCCTCTCCGTGACATGATCGCGGGCACCCGATGGACCAGTGCCATTCTGCTGACGTACATCGGCGTGCGCTGGTCGGCAAGCAGTTAAATAACAAACAAGTCATACTTACCTCCACTGTGCAGTTGGTTTTGCACAGAGTGGCCTCAATACCCCTCTTCTGGGGTCCCTCAGCGTCACTCCTGGCTTCTCCTCTTCTCAAGTGCCCCGTTGGAAAAAGCGTTCTCCCTCGGGGCATTCATGCGAGCACACTCCCGTGTCCTGCTGCTGTGTCTATTGACACAGACAGTAGGACTCAGCCCGCCCCCTGGCTCCCACATTATTGAATTTGATTGACAGCAGCGGGAGCCAATGGCTGTGGTACTATCAATCTATCCAATCAGGACCCAAGACACCGGCTGGAGCTGGTGTGCTCGTTCTCAGCTCTGGAAAGACCAGGCTCAGGTGAGTAAAAGGGAAGGTCTGGGGATTATAATGGTTCGTTTTTTTTTTTTAAATAACAAACATATCATACTTACCTCCACTGTGCAGCTCATTTTGCACAGAGTGGCCCCCAAACTGGTCTTCTGGGGTCGCCCGACGGCTCTCGCGGCTCCTCCCCACATCAGATAACCCTATATGAGAAGCGCTCTCCCAAGGTGGTTACCTTGCAGGCGCGCTCTCGAGTCCAGCATTCAGCGTCCATAGACGCCGAATGTATGACTCAGCCCCGCCCCCAGTGCCCGCGTCATTGGATTTGATTGACAGCAGTGGGAGCAAATAGCTGTGCTGCTATCAATCTATCCAATCAAGAGCCGAGAACCCCCTGTAGAGAGACAGCGCGTCCCCGCCTGGTCAATTTCCAGGGCTCAGGTAAGTAAAATGGGGGGCTGGGGGACCGGTTACTGCCAGGTGTTTTTTCACCTTAATGTACAGGTATAAGATGCATTAAGGTGAAAAACACAAAGGTTTACAACCCCTTTAATGCACAGAATGCATTAAGGTGAAAAACCACAAGGGTTTACAACCCCTTTAACTAGAAGGAAAAAACATGGGTTTATGGGTATAAGATTTACTCATAATCCCATGTTTTTCCTCACACAGTTAGGAGGGAGAATGAGAATCTACCTGCTGAAAAGGTACTATTTTAATCAAGCTAAATAATATCTTATTATGCTATATGTTATAACTATAACATAATCATTTATTATTTATCTATTTACTGTGAAATTACTGGTTTGAAGTTATAACTTCAAACTTCAGTAATTTGTCCGTTAAGCCACCTGCTTGAGTACAGTTTTTGAAAATATAGTAAATTACCTTAAAAACAATATAATAATTATTTGTATATTACCCCTGTACTTACTTATGGTAATTAACCCCTTGCCACCCAGGCCAATTCTAAAACCTCTCTGCTACATGTAAAAATCATAATTTTTTTTGTTAGGAAATTACTCATAACCCCCAAGCATTATATATATTGTATTAGACAGACACCATATGGAATAAAATGGTTGCAAATCTTTGGTCGTTGCAACTTTTTATGTTACATGATATTTGCGTAGCAATTTCTCGAACGCGTTTTTTTGGGAAAAAAAACTGTTTCATGAATAAAAAAAACTAAAAAAACACTAAAGTTAGCCAGATTTTTTTGTATAATGTTAAAGATGATGTTATGGTGAGTAAACAGATACCTAACATGTCACACTTTAAAATTACGCACACTTGTGGAATGGCGCCAAACTTCAGTACTTAAAATCTCTATAGGCAGCGCTTTAAATATTTTTACAGGTTACATGTTTAGGGCCAGTTCACATCATAGACATGCAGTCCGGATGCGTTCCAGATGCTTTCTGCCCACGCATTTTTGATGCATTCCAGTGCGTGTTTGATCCATTTTTGGTGCGATTTTGATGCAGTCTAGTGCATTTTTTCCTCCTCTTTTTTTATTAACCTTACAAAAGGACATGTGTGTTTCAGTGCATTTTTGGTGCGTTGAGGTGCGTTCCAGTGCATTTTTTATGCGTTTTACAGTGTTCCAGTACAGTCCGGTGCAGGAAAAAATGCAGGGTGTCCTACTTTTTTTTCTGGAACTGTAACGCACTGGAACTGCAAGCACTGATGTGAACTATGCCATTGAAAACCATATAACCTACTTTCTATTCATTTTTAAAGCCTAAAAAAAAATGCATGTGATGTGAACTGGCCCTTAGAGTTACAGAAGAGGTCTAGTGCTAGAATTATTGCTCTCGCTCTACGTTTGTGGCGTAACCTGTGTGTATCTGGCTCTGACACTAGCCAGTGCCTCACTGCCACTGACCTCACTGCATGTCCCTGAGCTGTATGTGTGGTGACAGGAAACCAGAGGTACTGTATAAGCTTCCACAGTGATTAAAGCTTACATAGTATGCAGTAATTTAATAAATGGTCCTCTAAATTCAATGCAATCCTTGATAGTTAACAGCCATCCATGATGTATATTGTCAAAGACTACATTTAGTGCTCTAATGGCTGCTCCCTGCTTTGGGTTTGTCCTACATTGCTCCAGGACTGCTAAAATTTGGCATATGTTTGTGACCATGGATCACCCCTGTGTTAAGTCCACATCAATAGGGTGAAGCAGAGATGACATTGATAGGGCAAGCCTGATCACTATTCATTTAGACAGAAGTTTTTGCGTCAACGTTGGTAAGAGAGATCAAACAATATGATCCTGACTTAGAGAGGTCTCTTTTTTTAACAGCACTTCTATAGAGATTTCATTGCCTATTTGTTGTCATTTTGCCAATCCCCAATTCATAGAATGGGTAGATCCTTGCTTGGCTGCATTGGAGCAAACAGAGATTACACTGACCAGGCTTTGCTGTTTGACAAGGATTCGTGGATTACAAGTTTGTTGAACAGAATTACAGATTTAGTAGGTTCAGATATATATGTTCCAGCTGTATTGTATCTGCTTGCCTGGAGTTCAGCTTTAGTTAAAAAACAATAGAATACTGGAAAAAGTAATTTATTAGTTATGGTTAAAACACCACACAAGTAAGCAATTTCAATGTGATTTTATAGCTTCTTTATGGCCAAAACTACATCTCAAAGATACGATTGGCTGTTAATTAGATTCACTGAAGTTAAATACATACAGTATAAATAGTATGACTAGTCAGTTGTCATTAGCATACAGCTTTGATTTGAAATCTGTACAGAGTTGATAATAAAATCTCTTTTATTATAATTTCACGGAGTGTTTTCTCCTTGCTATCTACAATTTAACATAGACCTTGCTGGCAGTCTTCATCAGACACCCTTCTTTAGTTGTTAAGTCAGGAAGTAAGTTTGACATATTGCTTTTTAAAGTATGGGAATTAAACTTAACATGCTCTGTTCTTAACGCCAGAGTCCATGAAATATGAGAATGTTTTTTCAATTTTCAGAACACAAGGGGGTTATTTTAAATAAGCTGTTTACTTGCCTTTGTCATATTAAAGAGCACTTTGTGATAAGAAAACTAATTTTGAAAAAAAATGACCCTATCTGCTACCGGGAGGCAGAAAAGCTTTATCCAGAATACAAATTAATAAGAAAATTGGAGCTTAAAGAGATACAAATTGACATTGTTAGCTACTATTGAATTGCGAAAAACATATGGAAACTGATAAATACCTGTACAGTATGAGCCTTAAATGCATGCCTTATGCTATTATATCATTAATGTCACAATACTTTTAATATATTCTATTTAGAGTGATTACATTTTTAGTAATCTGTGGCCAGTAACACTGGTCACAACTGTCTCCAAAATGCAGAGAGAATGTCAGGTTTACCTATATCATAAAAATGTCTCTTTACCTGCATTTTTAAATAATCCTTATCAGCTAATAAATGCAAAAGTATATAATCCAATATAAAAGGTCAGGCCAACTTTTCTGACAGTGTAGCAAGATTTGAAATGAAAACCACTACATGACCACATTTTAGGGTAGAGACTGGGACACTCTAATGCCCAGTTTCTACAATTAGCCTAAAGTAGAACTTTCTTCTTTATTTTTTAATTTGAGAAAAATACTGGGAAAAAAAATCCTCTTATTTTTGGCACATTCAGTCCTTTGAGCATTAGATCATATAAGACATACACCTTTTTGTACTGAGGGTTCAAATTTTTCCAGCTCTGGACAATTTAGATGCATTCTTTAAAAAGGAACGGGAGAAAAAAAAACTGCCTTTGTGCTCTAAAGCAGTGGTCATCAACCCTGTCCTCAGGGCCCACTAACAGGCCAGGTTTTATGTATTACCTTGGGGAGATGCAGACTAGAATACTGCAATCACTGAGCAGCAAATGATATCACCTGTGATGTATTTCAGTCATCTTGCAAACCTGGTCTGTTAGTCAGCCCTGTGGACAGGGTTGATGACCACTGCTCTAAAGGAATGATGTCCCTTTTAATTGTGGAATATCAAAAGTGGTTAAAAGATATGGATAAGGGGGCAGGAGGCGGAGCCTAGCAGAGCAGACATGCATTGTTAGAGCTCCACACCGCTGAGGAGAGAAGAGAAGGACAAAGCGGAGCCTGCAGGCTCAAAAGGTATCCATTTGAACCTTTTTGTCCCAGGGAACAAACTGTGAAAGTTTGGGCAGGAAATATGGTACTGGGAGGAAACCGTGGCAGAAATAAAAATCACCTCACAAAGAGCACACAGGCACTCACTGCAGCTGAAGCAGCTCCAGTCACCTCACAAGATACAGCATCAGGGCGCTCTCACAGACAGAAAATGTCACAGCAAGACTCTCCATTTGAGTCAGATACAGAACAAATCCTCTCACAAACTTCTCCACAAGCCTCCTCAGTATCCCCAGAAATATTATTACAATTTGAAAAGATGCTTCATAAGGCTTTAAAACAAACCTCAGACCAAATAACAAAAAGCCTAACAAAAGAAATAAGAGAGCTGGGAAACCGCACCGCAGCCTTAGAAATAAAAATGGATGAAATTGAAATTACAACCCAAGAAAATATAACAGAATTGGAACAATTAAAAAAAGAGAATTTAATACTTCAAACTAAGCTCGAAGATTACGAAAATAGAGCCAGACGTTCAAACTTGCGCATAAGGGGAATACCTGAATCTGTGACAGACCTGCAATCTACTATTACTGCTCTATTACAAGAACTAAAGCCAGATATCCCTATTGAACGTTTAGAACTGGACAGAGTACACAGAGCCCTCACAGCCAAAAGAAAGATGGACCCCCACGTGATATAATCACAAAATTTCATTATTACAGAACGAAAGAACAAATACTAATTGCTGCAAGAGAAAAAAAGGAACTTAATTTTCAAGGACACAATTATCACATTTTTGCTGACCTATCCCAACTTACTATTACTAAAAGACGATCCATGAAACCCCAACTAATGGAACTGCAACGCCACAACATTATGTATCAATGGGGCTTCCCCTTTTCAGTCAGATTTAACTACCAAGGTACAATTTACAGAAGCAGATCAGCAGATGAACTACAACAAACCCTTTTAAAATTAAATCTGACAGAACCCACAAGCAGCAACACTCCCACACGCAGAAGAATGGCGTCATCTTCACCTTCAGGCAGCACCCAGAAAATTTCAGAACAAAATGGGAATCATCATTCTCACAAAAGAGGCCGTTATGCCACATCATCCATGGACCAAGAAGATTCAATGGACTGACATCCTAATTCCTGATATCTCTTCATTTATTATACTAAGAGATGGTTCTCTTTAAAAAACCTATATTTATAACTGAATGTAACTGCATTCTGATACTCACACACTGTGTGGGATCATGTTACATTCCAGTTATATTTTTTATTACTTCTGATTCATATAGCCTTAGAATATATAAGTGAAATAAGGAAATTCTTGTTCAGTTATATATTATCAGGTAATAATAGATTTATTACTTTTTAGGACAAATATGTTCAATAATCCAGAAGTAATGGAAGCTTTTTCTTTCTTTTCTTAAAACAAATATATTATTATCTAACTAGTTCCTAGAATTATGTTTTTGTTTATTCTAATCTGAAGCAATACAACCTCAATTTTATGAGTTAACATATCTAAACAGTTGCATATGAATAAAATATGTAATTGTTTACTCTAAATTGGTTAAAATCCCAAAATAATTCAAACTATCTTCATCAATACCAAAGTTATTAACAGTACCTTTCTAACTGAATTATTTAGCCTAGGGCAAGACTAACCATATACAACCACCCTGGAATAAATAATTTCAACAAAAACTATATTCTGCACTCCAATTAATGAAACATCATTTTGATGTCTTTTGACATAGCACTTCTCTCCTGTAAGCGGAAGATCCGTGTACCCCCATTAGCCCTCCTCATTCTCCCAATCATATTATGTGGGAGTGTGACGAAGGCACTTATTCCCCTGAGAGAGATATTTACTCTCTTTCACGGGTAAATTGTGATTACTTGCAAAAAATAATTTATACAATGTATCATTTAATCTCATATGTTTTTTGTTTACTCTTTACTCCAGAATTCACTGGTTTCTTTTCTATCTATTCATCTCTTCAGTCCACACAGGTTGATCTGCGCAGTCAGCTCTGCATAACAAAAAGTAAGTCAAAACTATTTGATCTATTGCCATGGCACCACTGAATATACTTTCCCTGAATGTTCAGGGAATAAATGTCCCTCAAAAAAGGAACAAAGCCTTCCGTACTTTCCATAACAAGAAGGCTCACATAGTATGCCTCCAAGAAACACACTTCACCAAAGATTCTACTCCAAAATATATTTCTCCTTTTTATCAACAAATTTACACGGCTTCTGCCTGTACCAAGCAAAGGGGAACTCTAATTGCATTTCACCGATCCACACCATTCACCTTATCATCAGAAATTAAAGACCCAGAAGGTAGATACCTGATACTCATGGGTTATATAATGGATACAGCAATCACTGTGATTTCCTACTACGCTCCTAACAAACAACCTACACCATTCCTCTCACATATATTACAAGTGATTAATACACACAAAATAGGAACAGTGATAATGTGCGGGGATTCGAACCAGGTCCTCCTCCCATTTCTAGATAAATCACCTTTTACACCATCCAAAATAACCTCTAGATTACCTTTTTCTCAACTTCTTTCCAAATACAATCTGGTAGATTCATGGAGAGAAAGTAACCCAATGAAAAAGAAATTCACTTATTTCTCGCACCCTCATCAAACCTTCACCAGAATAGATCATATTTTTCTAACAATAGGAATGATACCAGAAATTATTGCATCAGATATAATTCCGATTCCGTGGTCTGACCATAATGCAGTATACACTACTATAGCCTCAGCCATACCAAAAGCGCATGACCCAACGTGGTACTTACCGGACATAATGCTCAAACACCCACTACATCAGATGGCCATTGAACAAGCTTTAAAGGAATACATATCAATTAATAATACAACAGATATCTCCCCAATAACACTGTGGGAAGCTCATAAGCCTGTCTTGCGTGGTACAATACAAAGACAAATGGCACTATTTAAACGGGAACGCAAAAATCTAGCAAAAAAACTAGAACTCAATTTTAATGCAGCCTACATATCATTTCAAGATAATCCATCTCAGAGTACAAAATCTCATCTGGAAAAATCTAGATTGGAATACGATCTATTTCTCACTGAGTCAGTTGATAAATCCCTCAAACGCTCCAAACACAATTTCTACATGAATACAAACAAACCAGGTACATATTTGGCTCGGGCATTAAATTCAACTAACAAATCTTTCAAACCAATACGTTTGAAATTATCAAAAAATGTTTACACTTGTAATCCAGTTAAAATAGTCCATAAATTTCACTCACATCTCGCAACTTTATACAAGACAAACAATGAATTTAATCCTACAGAAGCTGAATCCTTCTTCTCAAAAATAAACTTACCTGAGTTATCTCAGAATCACAAAAGCAGTTTGGATGAGCCTATAACTATAGATGAAGTTGCTAACGCCATAAAAGACCTAAAACTTAACAAAAGACCAGGCCCAGACGGCTACTCGGCTTTATACTATAAAACATTCTCAGAAATACTCTCGCCCATTCTCACTGAAACTTTTAACAAACTTCTAGATGGACATTCTTTTCGGCAAGAAACACTAATGGCAATTGTTTGTATGATCCCAAAACCCCTTTCTGATGATACTTCCTGTGTGAATTATCGGCCTATCTCTCTGTTAAACCTTGATATTAAATTATTAGCAAAAATAATAGCAAAACGCCTCAATAGCATTATAGGAAAATTAATACATAGAGATCAAGTAGGCTTCATGCCAAATAGACAGGCAGGCGATAATATACGCAGGGCAGTGTTATTGGCACATATTGCTAAAAAACGGAAAATCCCTTTATGTTTTCTATCTCTCGATATTAAGAGGGCATTTGACACAGTATCCTGGCAATATATGCAATATTCATTACAAAAATGGGGTTTTGGACCCCACTTTTTAACATGGATCAAAGCATTATATAATAAACCCAAAGCCTATATAAAATATGCTGGATACAAATCTGAAGCCTTTAATATCGAAAGAGGTACCCGACAGGGTTGCCCATTATCTCCCTTATTATTTGCCCTTATACTCGAACCCATGGCCCAATACATCAGAACAAACCAAACTATAACTGGCATTGAAGTAGGAGGTATTACACACAAATTATGTATATTTGCAGACGATATATTACTATTTCTATCATCACCACAGGTCTCTGGTCCTAACTTAATACCAGCTCTTGATGGATTTGCAGCCCTATCCGGCCTTATGATTAATCCTAAGAAATGCCTAGTGCTTAATATTTCACTCACAAACATGGAATTGATCCCGGCTAGGGCTGCACTCCCATTCACATGGGCAGAAAAATCAATCCCATATCTTGGAATTCATTTAACAGCATCTCATTCTGACTTATTCTCAACCAATTATCCTCCTGTATTAAGACAGATCACAAATCTAATAAAACAATGGTCGCAACTTCCTTTATCCTGGATAGGGAAAATTAATGCAATCAAAATGACTATTCTACCCAAATTGCTTTATCTATTCAGAGTCCTCCCTATTCCAATTCCTTCCTATTTTTTGAGAATAGTACAAAAAAGAGCAACTTCGTTTATATGGGGCTCTTCTAAACCACGTATACCTATACACACACTACATCTTCCCAAAAATAAAGGAGGCCTGGGATACCCTAATTTTACTAACTACTACAGAGCAGCACATTTGGCCAGTCTGTCCAAATACCATGCAAAACAGGAAATCCCATTATGGGTATTTATAGAGGCTTCAGAAAATGACCCTCTATTAATATCAAATTTATTATGGCTTGATCCTAAAGACCGCTTTAAAATTCATAATCCCATAACTAAACACTTCTTATCTCTCTGGGATAAACTAAAAACCAAATATCAGTTACAATCTCCACACAATCCTCTCCTTTCTTTTATCAGAAATCCGGCCTTTTATCCGGCATGGATCTACCCAAATTCTTTTAAAGCTTGGACAACATCAGGCATTCAGACACTAAATGACTTCATAGCATCTAAATCATTCCTTTCATTCCCATCGCTTAGAGAAAAATATGATCTACCAAACTCTGAGATATTTAGATATCTCCAAATCAAAAATTTCTATACACCATTCCTAAAGGGGGATACACCATTATCCCAATTATCCATTTTTGAATCAATCTGTACAAAAGATCCATTTGCTAAAGGTACAATTTCATCACTTTATAATCAATTATATGGAGTAGCAAATCTTAATAGACCCTCTTACGTTCAGAGGTGGGAGGAGGACCTGGGACGAACTTTAGAAGACACGGACTGGTCTAACATATGGCTCACATCTAAGTCATCTTCACCCAACATCTTAGCACTGGAGACAAATTATAAAGTCCTAACTCGCTGGTACCTTGTACCCGCTAGAGTGGCAAAATATTCACCTAATACTTCAGCTCTTTGTTTTCGAGGATGCCCAGAAATAGGCACATATTTACACATATGGTGGACGTGCCCAGTAATCCAAACCTTCTGGAAGGAAGTTTTCGTGATTGCATCTAAAATATTTAAAAAGATAATACAACCAAATCCATATTTAACTTTACTTAATCTAAAACCGGAATGGTTAACACTCTCTCAATTCAAACTTATGATCCAACTAATAACGGCTGCAAAACAAACAGTGGCCAAGGCATGGAAATCTCCTACATTGGTACTAGCAGAAACAATTCACAGAATGAATAATACAATGTCCCATGCTAAGATGGTAGCCATCGATCAAAATCAAATTCCAAAATTTGAAAAACTTTGGCACCCTTGGATAAAACAACAGTTCCTGTCAAATTTCAATGACTCTGTCCTGTTGCCATGGTAACAGATTAAATGACTTACAGAGACACCCATTCTAAGGCTTCAAAGAGAACTAAAAAGAATAATAAACTGACGAGCGGGACAACCTTGTGGACCATACCTCTACCTTTCAACCCTTTTTCTTCTTTCTCTTTCCTTTTCTCCACCTTACGATTAAAGCTCATTATCAGAATTTATTTGACCTATATACACTCTACTTGTAAACAATATGTATAGTAGGTATAAATCATTTAAATACCTATACCTACAAAAGTAACTAAGGAAATGATATATATCTTTAATTTAGGTTTACGTGAACCCAATGTTTAATATTTGAAATTTCATGATATTTACCTATATAAACCCTACTGTAAAACAATGAGCTTACTTTATAGATCCTTGTAAACTTACTTTATGTATCTTTATAACATTGTATACTCAATAAACTTCTTTTGACAAGGAAAAAAAAAAAAAAAAAAAAGATATGGATAAGGAACTTGATTCCATTAACACCCAACTCCTATAGTTTAAAACACATCCCTCATGTACTCAATATGAGAAAGAATTGCGAGAACTCCTAGAGCAGTCTAACAAAGACTTATTATTTAAAAAGGAGAAAAAGTTTCATAGAGATCCTTCCAAGAAAATAGGGCATATAACTGGAATCAAAATCATTCACAATGTGAATTTAGAAATAACTAGTTTTTTGACACTCAGTCCACACTATCTAACATAACTTCTTTAACTTCTATTTCCTCCAAAGGATCTTCAAAAGCCAAGGAGCCATCCAAATCTAAATGGTGATCACAGGGTCCAGATTCACAAGAAAAGTCCCTTAAAAACAAACTATAGAACAGTCACTTCCTTCTGGGTAAAATGGCGCTTTCTATCCTGTAGCAGGTAACACACAGGGTGGTGCCTGTTTCCCCTTTTCTTTCTCTGTGGGTGACTCTCTTATACACAAATCTTCTAACATTGAATTCACAAAATTGGTTCCAGGCAAACTTCTACACAAAATGGGATTTTTTAGAACTACAGAGCAACCACAACTCCAACACACCAAAAATTATGAAGGGGCTGGAACCACACTTACAACAACCGAACGTAGTGAAGTCGAGCTAAGTGTGCTAAATCTTTCCAAACACACACTGTCTGAGGCAGATAAATGGGACTATGCCATCATAAGAGGCGGGGTCATCCGGTGACATCACACGGTGACCACACCCCATGCCTATATAAGTCGCCGCACACCTCGCATACGGCATTACAGCTGGAGAGAGCGTTGTGTCACCATTGGAAGAAGAGAAGAGAAGAGGGGAGAAGACGGCGACCGGGCCCCTGCTAGCAAAAGAGCTGGAAGAAGATAGCGGGAGATCCGGCAGAAGATACTGGAGAAGAACCGGACAGCGACAGAAGAACCAGACAGCGGCAGAAGACTGGGCCCCCGCTAGCAAAAGAGTTGGAAGAAGATAGCGGGGGAGGCCAGAAGAACCGGACAGTGGCAGAAGACTGGGCCCCCACTAGCAAAAGAGCTGGAATAAGATAGCGGGGGAGGCCTGCAGAGAATACTGGAGAAGAACCAGACAGCGACAGAAGAACCGAACAGCGGCAGAAGACCGGGTCCCCGCTAGAAAAAGAGCTGGAAGAAGATAGCAAGGGAGGCCGGCAGAAGATACCTGAGAAGAACCGGACAACGGCAGAAGACCAGGCCCCTGCTAGCAAAAGAGCTGGAAGAAGATAGCATGGGAGGCCGGCAGAAGATACCGGACACCGGGAGAAGAGGCTGGACAGTGCGGAGAAGAACCGGACACCGGGAGAAGTTGCGGAGAGCACGGAAGAAGATTCCCGAAGTCGGAAGAAGACCCCCGGAGCTGCCTAATAAATTACTTTAAAAACCTGTGTAGTGTGTTTTTTTCTTGACGCTTTTCTCCCCCAGGTGAATGGGTAGGGGTACCATGTACCCCATATTCATTCACGTAGGGTGGGGGGCCAGGATCTGGGGGCCCCCTTATTAAAGGGGGCTCCCGGATTCTGATAAGCCCCCCGCCCGCAGACCCCGACAACCAATGGTCAGGGTTGTCAGGAAGAGGCCCTTGTCCTCATCAACATGGGGACAAGGTGCTTTGGGGGGGCCTGCAGCACGACCCCTTCCCCAAAGTACCCATCCTCCATGTTGAGGGCATGTGGCCTGGTACGGTTCAGGAGGGGGAGCGCTTGCTCGTCCCCACCCCCTTTCCTGACCGGCCGGGCTGCGTGTTCAGATAAGGGTCTGGTATGGATTTTTAGGGGGACCCCACACCATTTTTTTTTGGCGTGGGGTTCCCCTTAATATCCATACCAGACCTGAAGGGCTTGGTATTGAATTTCGGGGGAACCCCACGCATTTTTTTTTCTGAATTTTGTTTTTTTTCTTAATGCTGTTTTTATCAATGAACTTTTATGTGTTTTTATTATAGCCGCGAAGTGAACCAGCATAAAAAAAAAAAGTCTAGAGGTGCGCCCGTTCAACCTATGCAAATGCATTTACGTTGCTTGACATTTACTAAGATTTTTACGGCGCACTGAACCAAAGCATTTGAACAAGCATGCCGTTTGAGCATGCGCAGTGTATAAATTCACCTCCCACAGCTCTAAATGTATTTGCCAGCACTGCCACTTTGTCAGAAAAAGTTACTTTCTCATTCTATTTTGGTCATATTTGTTACATGGACAGTTAGTACTACACTTCCCCACATCACCCCCATAATATTGGCACTTCCAGCTTGTTTAAGTTAAAGATGTCGTGCGCCATGTCTATAGTGGCGTACCGATCACCTCTTCCCATGCGCTGGCAAGAGAATAGTAAATGGGGGATCGCGCTGTGTTACCGGCGCAAATGCTTTGTAAATACGAAAATGTCATTTGCGCATTGGCATGCACCGCAAGTCATGGCGCAAATGCTTTGTAAATCAGCCCCGTGGTGCGGTTGCCCTGACCTTGCAAGCCTCCCAATACCTCTGACACCCTGGGTTTGGACATATAGTATTTCAAAGTGTTGATGCAATTACACAGACACCAGACTGTAGCAAAGTAGACAAGTATTTTACTTAAGATTCTTGAAGCAAATAAGAAAAAGAATAACTTAGGCAGATATCTTTCAATGTTAAACTCTTACTCTTGGTAAATATGTAAAGGGTATGCAATGCAAATAAAATCACAATAAGTCAAACAGTATTAACCAGTAGGTCCTGAAAGAACATATGACCCCAGGTATAAAAGGGAAGAGAATGACTTTTCATGTCACGCTGCTCTCTTCAAATTCTGATGCCATGGGCCCAACAAACTTTGTGGCACAATTCTAAAGCAACAAGTTAGAAATGCAATACTTAAGCTCTGAGTAGAGTTCCCCTTAAAGTGTGCAGATATTGTGCACAGATTCCTTTAAGTGGGGGGAGAAGAGAAGAGTGGAGGAGTCCTTGTGATGTAGATGTTCAATGTCATCAGCTAGCTCAACAAATGGCCCAGAAGGATTGCTGTGCAATGGCGACCAGCAACAGAAAATAGCATGTGCAAAGTGTTTCATTTTTGAGGCTTTAATACAAGAAAATGGAATAAAGATGTCTCCAACCAGTGTCTCTGTAGGGTGTACACCGGCTCTGCATGCTCACCAATCCTGCTGATACCAAGGCTCAAGGGAATAGGATGTCCTGGAACAGGCTCTTAACGAATCTGCGACCAGTGAAGGGAGCCTGGATGTGTACCTAGCGATGCTGGGATTTTTCTGTAACTGTACCAGTGACGATGAGAGTGACCCCAGACAGTCAGTTGGCCGACAGGGAGCTGGCAATCGTGAGTCTCCTCGCTCACTTACTGGAGATTCTCCATGCTTTCTAGGCCGTGGAGCCTGCTCATATCCCCCAGAGCGGCAGGGTCCCTGTTCTCAGCTGAAGGCTGGAAAGACTTCTCCCCAGACCAGGCTATTTATGTCCTCACTTAGCATTCTTCTCTCTCTCCAAGCTGGCTGGAAATTTTAGTCTGCAGAAGTCTGGCTCCAATGCAAATCCTGGCTCCTCGGACCACTTATCCCTTGATCCCTCGCTCTCAGCTGTGGTCTCTGCTTGCGCTGCATTCAGGAGATAACAGTGTCCAGGCTGAGCATTAGAGGGAAACAGGCTCACTGCAGCTGGTGTTACAGAATATACCACAATGACACAGGCAAAGTTGGCTAGCACTTATAGGTTAAAAAAATCAGCTCACCAAGGATTTACATATTATCTACCTGAAGGCTACAGTGGCAATTGAGAAAACCCCACAATTCTAATGGGGAAACAACATATAAGTAAAAACAGCACTCACTAAAAATAGACAGAATGTACTCTTAAAGTCCCAGTCCAAAAAGTGTCTTTCCAAAGGTTTTATAACATTCCTAAGTCCAAAATGGGTCAAGCAACTCTAGTGATGTTCCCTCTGATGAAGCTTCTTTGGAATGTTTCCCTTCCGTCTGTGTCTCACTTTAAGAGTGTATTCTGTTTATTTTTAGTGAGCGCTGTTTTTACTTATAGTATTTAAAAGTTAGCCAGTACCTGGCTACATTATTGACTGTGTAGACTTAGAACAATTGCTCCAACAGGTTGAACAATCTGAACATGAGAGCTCAAGCTTATCTTCCATGTCTAAAAACAAAAAGAAATCTGACAAATTTCCTCCACTAAATCTTTATTTGAATGTCTCAGCATTTATCAGACTTACCTGTAAAGAAATCAACAACATTAGAATTAAACACAAAAAATAAGAAAACAATCTATCTAGAGAAGAAAATCAAGCCTTAATTTACCTGTCTCATAACTCCATGATAATGATAAAGCCTTCCGACAAGGGGGGCAACATCGTTGTCATGGACAACAACCAATATCTCAATACGTGTAACAAGATTCTAAGTAACAGAAAATGGTATAGTCGTATCTCTAGTACCAAGATCAACAAATTTCATGAAGATTTCTGCAAAATGGATGATTTGGCCTACTCGGATGGAACTATTTCCAAATCCGATTAGGAGTTTGTTTGTACAAACTTTCCAAGTACACGTACATTTTATTCGCTACCCAAATTACACAAAAATATTAATCATCCACCAAGTAGACCCAATATTTCTGGTAGAAGCTCCCTGACAGAGAATTTGAGCAAATCGGTGACCATCTAAGGCCACATGTTCTCAGTCTTCCAAGTTACATACGAGACATGATCCATCTATTACAAATCATTGATGGTCTCTGCATTCCAGCAACAGTTTTTACTAGTTGCAATAGATGTTGAGGCCTTATATAGTTCAATCCTGCAAGACAAGGGCCTGTCCTGTGTTAAACACATTCTCTCCCAGAGGAAATGCCAGGAATGACAATTTAATTCATTTGTAATTGCGTCACTTGACTTTATCTTACTTCACAACTATTTTGTATTTAATGGTTCCCATTTCGTCCAGGTAAAGGACCTAGTGATGGGGACAAGTTTTGCCCCATCATACGCCAACCTGTACCTTGGGGAGTTGGAACGTATGATCATGAATGTGGAGGAATTGCATTCCTATACAAGCCACATTGCCCTCTGGTATCGCCACATTAATAATCTTTTTGGCGTGGGATGGTCCAAGAGACTAATTATATGACTATATGAGACTCATTAACACCAATGAGTTTAATCTCTGCTTCACAGTGGTATGCGACATGGATTCTATCACCTTTCTTGATGTGGAGATCAAGAAGAGGGAAAATGGACAACTATTGAGTAAGCTGTTTAGAAAATCCACAGAAGGGAACTCAATTGTCAATGCTACCGGCTTTCATCCCAAATCACTAATTTCCTCAATACCATGCAGACAGTATTCAAAGATAAAGTCCAACATTATTTTTACAAGAAATAAATGCAATAATCAATTCCAGCATAGATCATACCTCTGTACCATGTTGCTCTGTTGTCTGCAGATTCTTGGATATTTTGGGTTTAGTCGTGGCTTTGTAACATGTGACACTTTGTATAGCCTGCTGATAGACTCTGTTCCTTCCACAGCCACTTCCTGCAGCAAGTCTATAACACTCCCCTGTAAATGATGCAACTTTCTTCACAGCTACGATGGTCCCGTCTCACAGATCACAGCATTATTTAAGAAGGAAACCCCTTTATATAAACACATACATGGCCTGTTCTGAATGATAGCTGTGCTGATTCTGGGAGGGAATGAAAAAATAGCTTTAGCTCACACTAGAGTGACATGAAAGTCATGTGATTTCCAGCGCAACTATCATTCCTATGCAACCTTGATGGATCAGAGTCTTTATTTTTTTAACCCTCCTCCCTGGTTATTCTTGCTGCTTAAAAACTTCCTCCCAAGCACATTCCACTCACACCTCAGCGTAGCGGAAATGCATGTTTCCTTTATGGTTTCTTGCATGTTCTTAAAGTGTAAATGTGCACTTAAATAGGCTGCCCTACATGCGAAAAATGCTTCGAATCAGCAGGTTGCTGCTTGTTCGAAAATGGGTATATGCTAATAAAGCCTAAATGGTAATGCAAGCATGACACGCATTGCCGCACGTTTTTGAAAAGCATGGAATAATGTGCATATTTTTGTGGGTTGCCACACGTTCGGATGCAAACGAATGGTAATGCAAGCATGCTGCATGTCGCTGTACTTTTTCTTGTGAGTTGCTGTGCGTTTGGAAACGTGCAGATGTGAACTAATGATGACACAAGTGCAATGCACATTGCAGCATGTTTTTTAAACACGCAATAAAAAGCGTGTTTGTACAGGTTGCTGTGCATTCAGAACCATGCAGATGCAAATGAATGGTAACACAAACAAGATGAGAGTTGCAGTTTGTTTTTGAAACACATGACAAAGCATGTTTTCTTTGCTGATTGCTGTGCTTTCGGAAACTTATAAATGATAACACAGCCTAAATAGTAACACTGACATGACACACTGCTGCATATTTTTCAAACATTTGGCAAAGTGTGTATTTTTATTGCAGGTTGCTGTGTGCTTAGAAACACGCAGATGCAAATGAATGGTAATGCAAGCGAACGGCACATTGCCACGTGTTTTGAATGGTAACGCAAGTGTGACACGTGTTGTTGTATGTTTTCAAAATGTGCGGCAAAATGTGGGTTTTTGTGCGGGTTGCTGCGCATGCTGCACCTTGCTATGTGTTTTTGAAAGGCATGACAAAGTGCATTGACAAATGCGTGTTTTCTGTGCTAGTTGCATTCGGAAATGTAGCCTAAATAGTAACACATGCATGACATACATTGCTGCACATTTTTAGAAACATATTGTAAAGCGTGCGTTTTCTTGCGGGTTGCCATGTTTTCGGAAACATGCAGATGACAATGCAGTCTAAATGGTAATAAAAGTGCGACATGCATTAATGTGCATTTTAGAAACGCGTGTTTTTTCTGTGTGGGTTGCCATGCCTTCAGAAACTTGCAGATGCGAATCTAGCCTAAATGGTACTGTGAGAGCAACTCGTGTTTGGTAGGCATTGCCATGCGTGTTCTGTGCGAGTTGCATGAGCAATCCCATCTCTCTCCACAGTTACTCAGCTATGGGTTCATATGCTGCTCGTCAGTCCTGCCTACTTAAGCCATCCAGTCCAGAGGGTCTCTGCCTTCGCCTTGGTCAGCATCACAAGAAACGTCTCCTGCGGTCCTGTTTAAAGACTGGCTTTGCTGACATCCCTTCTGGCTCCAGATCCTGCTTGCTGTTCCACTACTTTGATCCCTGACTTCTGGCTTGGCTGACTATCCGTTCTGGTTACTGAACCCTGACTATGTTTTGACTACGTTTGTTCTTTTTACTTTTATTATTAAACAAGTGTGATTTAACTGTACTTCTGTCTCGGTCTGACTTCATAGTTTCTGAAAGTATGCCAAGGCCATGAATTCAGAAGATGCCGTCAATCCACTTGTTGGTAATATTTTTTCCAGATTGAATGAACTGGATCACTGCATGGATCAGTTCACCATTGCGTTACAAACGCTCCTGAGTCGCACAGCTCACCTGCAAAGTCCCACTGTGGCCGCTCCGGTACAACCTATGTTGCAGGGTGACCCTGCTGCTGCACCAGTCTCTGTGCAGGCACCCGCCTCGAGTGTTACCTCTATAAGAGGTATGTCTGGTTACGCTCCACTTCCCCAGCGATTTGGGGGCAATCCAGTCCAATGCAGAGGGTTTCTCAACCAGGTTGAGATATACTTTGAGATGCTGCCCCAAGCGTTTCCCACGGACAGAAGCAAAGTAGGTTTTGTGATATCTTTGCTTTCTGAGAGAAACTTGACCTGGGCAAACCCTCTATGGGAGACACAAAAACATGTTGTCTTGAGCTACCCTGAGTTTGTGGTTCCATTTAAAAGGGTATTTGATGTTCCTGCATGCTGTGCTTCTGCTGCCAAGTGCCTCATGTCCATCCAACATAGTACAAGAACTGTTGCCGACTACGCCATGGAATTCCAGACCCTTGTGGCTGCTTTTTCTCATGGTCTCTCGGATACCATCAAGGATGAGATAGCAGCCCGAGATATATCTACTGAGCTGGAGAAGTTGATCACGTATGCCATCCTCATTGGCTCCAGACTCAGAGAAAGACTCTCTTTTAAGGAGCGCTTGCGGAAGCCTCCTGTACGTTTGTCTCCGAGCTTTGCAGTCCCACCCATGCCTCCCTCACTTCTCATGCCTCCTTGTACCGAGTCGGTCAGTGAAGGTGAACCCATGCACTTGGGTTTTACGCGTCTCTCTGCGGATGAGAGAACCTTTAGGAGGAGGGAGGGATTGTGCCTTTATTGTGGCCAGGCAGGTCACTTTTTGAAGTCTTGTCCTACCCATCCAGTGAACACCCGAACCTTGAGGTCCTGTCACAGATAGACCTTAGGTGGCGTTGTTTCATCCCCAGTTATCCAGAAGGTTAAGCCCCTGGTTTAGGTTACCCTTTCTTGGGCTGAGTCGTCCATCAAGATGCAGGCTCTAATTGACTCTGGGGCTGCAGGCCTGTTCATTGATGCTGCCTTTGTATTGAAGCACTCGATTCCACTGCAGCTGCATGACACTCCACTTGCCATTGAGGCTTCTGATGGGAGACCTCTACAGCCTGTCCATGTGACTCATGAGATGATTCTGTTGTCCATGGCCGTAGGGGCTCTTCACCATGGGATAATCCAATTCCAAGTTATTTCCTCACCCAAGGTTCCACTGGTTATTGGTTATCCTTGGTTACAGAGGAATAACCCCTCTTTTAATTGGCTCTGTGCTGAGGTTCTCTCCTGTTCACCACAATGCAGTGAAACATGCTTCCAGAAGGTAGCCAAGGTTCTGTGCACCTCTTCACTCTCCTCCCTGCCAGAGGAGTACCACGATTTTAGCGATGTCTTTGACAAAGGTCAAGCCAGTAGTTTGCCTCCACACCGGCCATATGATTGCGCAATTGACCTTCAACCTGGGGCCATGCCCCCTCATGGCCGGGTTTACCCTTTTTGGAAGATAAGGCCATGGAGGAGTATGTTGCAGACGCACTTTGAGGTTTCATCTGCAAATCCTTGTCTCCTGCTGGTGCTGGTTCTTCTTTGTGAAGAAGAGTGGTGAACTGAAACCTTGTATTGATTATAGGTATTCTGCAACCCCAGTGTCATATGCAAGGATATGAATAAGGCCAGATAGCTTAACTCGTCTTCCTATCAAAGCACAACAAAGTCCTTTAACTTTCTTAACTTTATTTGTGAAATAACAGCAGAGAGTTTGTAGATGAATTTGTAGATGTTGCAGGGTGTTAAGAGAGAGCTTCTCTATGTGGAGTACTTATGCAGTGAAGGAGATAAAAAACAGAATGCTTATTGCAAGGTTTGCCAGCTTGTACTTACAGAGCCTTCCATGAGTGAAAAAAAACAAGAGGGCAGGGCTAACCAGGAAAAGGGAGAAACTAACTAATGAATTTAGACAGGGAGAGTGAGCTAATCCATTCCCACTACCATAGAATTGAAAGATTACTATGGCAACTAGACTGTAGTAGATCAGAAAAGTAAACACTGCAAAAAGAGAGACGGGGCAAACAAACTAGGGACTCTTGTTCCATGATACTCCCCGTCTGGTATCTGGAGATACCACTTTTACTAACTATGTGGTACATATGTGAAAACAAAACAGTGCATAACATCATGTACACATAATAATGCAATATCAAGTCTCCAAAGTCCCTTCCAGCAACTGAGGCCAGAGGGGTGCACTGTTCAGGATGCTTGAGTGTGCCACAATGTCTTTGAAGATTCCCAGAATGGGTGTTCAGTCCTTTTCTTTGTTATAGTCTGCTTTGGCCTTTAAAAGGATGGTTTCTGTAATGGGCCTTGTAAAGATTTTCACAGTCCCTTGTCTGACAATTTTTACTTCGACCTTGCGGACCTTCCCATCTGCGCTAGGGATGGATTTAACAATAAGACCTATAGGCCACTTGTTTCACGGCACCTGCTTGTCTCTTAACAGAATGACATCTCCTTGAATGTTCTGTTTGACAACTTGCCATTTGTGATGTTCCTGAAGTGTCACAAGATATTTGCGCCTCCAACGGTCCCAAAAGGTGCTAGCGAGGCACTGCACCTGTCTCCATTGGCATTTATACAGGTTTTTTGAATTGAAGTCCCCGACTGGAGTGGGGATGTCTCCTATCTTCTGTGTGAGGAGCATTGCTGGGGTCAGAATGCTTGGTGATTCTGGATCTGTTGAAACTGTAATCAAAGGCCTTGCATTGATAATGGCTGACACTTCAGTCATAAATGTGGTTGGCACTTTATGGGTGAGTCGAGCTAAACTAGTAGTCATCATCATAGAGTCTAAAATGCGTTGAGTCACTCCGATCATGCGTTCCCATGCTCCACCCATGTGAGAGGAAGGAGGAGAGTTGAATATCCACATGCACCCTTGATCATGCAGATACTTTTGGATGCTGAAATCTTCAATGTCTTCAGTGTCTATTCATAATTCCTTACATGCTCCAATGAAATTGGTTCCACGGTCAGAATGTATTTGTTTGACTGGTCCCCTGATTGCAAAGAATCTTCTGATATGCCAACTGTGGCATTTGTTTGTTTTCTCACCAAGCGTTTGGCAAAAGGAGATGGCTATGTGTCTAAGGTACGCTATTGCTAGCAGGAGAGCCGTCCACCTTGAGAAGAGGTGAAAACTATGAAAACCAAATACATTTCCGGGCTGTACATTGGCAAGTAGGACAGACACTTGGGGCCTTACCTCAAGGTCTCTTTCGGGATATACAAGATCAAAGTCATTAATTAGGGTTGATGGTATACCATCTACCTGTGTTTGGAATGTTGGTCCTGTGAGCCACAACGTATCCTGTAGATGTGCTGATCTGGTTGCAATATCTACCGGGTTCTGGTCTGTGGACACATAGTGCCATTGTTTTGATTGGGTAGACTTCCTGATCCTTCCACCTGATTTGCCACATATACATAGAATCTTCTCTTCGTATTGCTTTTTTTTTTCTTCCATAAAAGTTTTTATTGTGAACAAATGTTGTTACACAGTTTTTACAAACAATAGGTGGATAGACAACATTGATCATATTAACATGACTTATTTCACTACAGTAAAGCAAATCAGATATATGTTCAACTGTAAATCAAACAGACGTATAAAAGGGTAAGAAAGCCTCGAATTTGAGGCTTACCTCATCATCTGAGATCAGGAACCATCTTGAGCAGGAGTATCACCTTGAATATGGTTTCAGAAATTAGGGGCTAATTGGAGAAATGGTCGAGTGTAGTTAGCTATGAGTCCGTATGTTTGTTTCTGATCATGTGTGGATGTGTCAGGCTTGTAAAGTGGGGTCTGTCTGTGTGGTGAGTTAGTCTCGTCGGTTTTTGAATGTGAGGATTAGATGGCGAATTATACACCAAAGTTAGGGTAGTCATGGGAGTAAGTAGATGGTTATCGTCGTCAGTTCAGTTGGGGTAGGGGTATAGAAAGGGGGATAGACATAGACGTGAATGGGATTGAGGGATAAAGTGAAAGATAGAAGTAAATGGGGGAGGGAGGGAACTGGGGTATCCCCTCCCTAGTCTCCACTGGGCTTCAAGAGCATGGATGTTTTCGTGGGCGGATCCCTGTCTGAAGGGGGATTCCCCCCGGGATCCGCATTAAGGCGGGAGTGAGCGAATCAGCGAGTTTAGATGAATAGGTGTGTGTCTCAAAGGTGTTATTTGGCTTATTTCAGTCAGTCGTTGTGGGAGGATTCGGGACGGATTGGCCTCATAATGGAGGTATATCTCTCTGTGGTGCAGAAGTGGGTCCAACATGCCCACGTTCGGGAGTATTTAGAAGGCGTATCTTTTGCAGTGTGGATTAATTCCTCCATTTCAGCCACTTTGCCCACACGGGAAAACCATTCAGACATAGTTGTGATACAGGGGGATCTCCAATGGGCTGAGATGCATAATTTGGCTGCGTTGATCATATGTATTCCCAGAGACTTTCTGTATGTGTGGGCTGAAGTGGAGGAATGGTGGAGAATGAGTCTGGCAGGAGTATAGTCCAGGGGGTATGTGGTTACCTGGGAAGTGATGTCATGAACCTGTTTCCAGAAAGTCTGGAGAAGAGGGCAGGACCACCAGATGTGTAAAAATGTGCCTATATCATTGAGGCATCTCCAACATTTGTTTGACATATCAGGAATAAATTTGTTTAGTAATTCAGGCGTACAGTACCATCGGGATAGGGTTTTGTAATTATTCTCTTGTATAGTGACATTGAGGGAACCCTTGTGTGCTATTGTGAAAATTCGTTCCCAGTTCTCTTCCGTTAGGTCTATTTGAAGTTCTCTTTCCCAAGCCTGGCAAGCTTTGGTATCTTTGGGGGAAGTCATGGCAAAGAGCATGGAGTGGGTATTTGCAATCAAGTGTTGTTGCGGTGTGGTTTGGGAGCATAAATTTTCAAATGGGGTTAAGTTTCTAGATACAGACGCGTTTCGGTGTGTTGTTGTAGGAAAATGGCGAATCTGGAAGTAAGTCCATAGCGGGAGGGGTTCGCCTCCTGTATTTGTGGGAAATGCATCACGGTTTATGAAATTACCATCTCTAAAGAAGTGTTGGGCTAGTATGTCTTTGTGTGGCCAAGTATCTTTAAGGAAGGTGTTGGACATCCCCGGGACAAAGGCTGGGTTAAGACGGATAGGCGTAAGGGGCCCAGGGTTAGAGGAGATTTTGAATTTTTTACATACATCCCTAAAGCTCCTGAGGGTAGCCTCTATTAGGGGGTGTTCTTTTAGGGTTTTGGGAATGTGGCATTGGAGAATCCAAGGGGTGCTTCTAATTGGCAAGTGTGAGAAAGAGCCTTCTAGTCTCACCCAGTCCTTAACCCCTCCGTGTACTGCCCAGTCTACAATTCTTCCCAGATGGCAAGCTCTGGAATAGTTCTGCAAATCTGGTAGCCCAATACCCCCTTTGTTTTTGGGTTTCGAGAGTTGGGTGTAGCTTATCCTAGGACGCTTGTGTTTCCAGAGAAACTTTAGAGATTGTTGTTTGATTGTGTGAAAGAAAGCTGCAGGGAGTTTGATGGGTATTGTTTGTAGCAGATATAGGACACGCGGGAGCACATTCATCTTTAGGATGGCCGCATGGCCGAACCAAGAAAAATGGGGTTTGTCCCATCTGCGTAGGTCCTCGGAGATTGTGCGAATCAGCGGGGTGAAATTTTTAGTGTACAAATCCGACAGATGTGTGGTCAATTGGATTCCCAGATAGGTGATGGCGTTTTGTTTCCAGACAAAGTGAAAATTATCTTGGCATTGGGAGACTAGGTCTTTCGGGAGGGATATGTTGAGGGCATGGGATTTTGAGAAGAATCTTTAGGTTGGATATTTGCCGAAATAGGTCAAAATCTCTGAGGAGGTTTGGGATCGAGGTAAGTGGGTCACTTAGAAATAGCAGAATGTCATCGGCAAACGCTGCTATTTTATACGTATGTCCTGCAATGGGGATACCCTTGATATTCTCGTTCGATCGCAGGCAGCGTAGTAGGGGTTCTAGAATTAAAATAAAAAGAATAGGGGACAATGGACATCCTTGTCTCGTTCCATTCCGGATGGAGAAGGCGTCTGACAGGTGGCCGTTGACTTTGACTTTTGCTGTTGGTGTGGTGTATAGGGACATAATTAAGTTGAACATTCGGTTCTGTAAACCTAGGTGGCGTAAAACCGCCCCCAGGTAGTCCCAGGCCAGCCTGTCAAACGCCTTCTCAGCATCCAGGGATAGAAAGAAGCCTCTTTGTTTTTGGGAAGTTAGCCAATGGTTTAAGTTAATTGCCTTGATGGTGTTGTCCCTGGTCTCTCTGCCAGGGACAAATCCAACCTGGTCTTTCCCTATTATTGTAGGAAGGAGGGGAAGGAGTCGGTTTGCTAAAATTTTAGCAAATAATTTAAGATCTACGTTGAGTAGGGAGATTGGTCTGTAACTAGTGACTGAAGTGGCATCCTTCCCCTCCTTCTGGGTGACCGTGATATGCGCTTCAAGTAGTCTGTGAAAAGGTAACTTTGATGAGGTTAAGGAGTTGAATGTCTTCAGAAACGGGGCTGAGAGTATGTCCATAAAGGTCTTATAATAAGGTGCTGAAAAGCCGTCTGGGCCTGGGCTTTTGCCCATTTTTAGTTTTTTAATAGCTCTCTTAAGTTCCTCTTCGGATATGGGGTTGTCTAAATCGCGAGCTTCTTCCCGGGGTATGGGTTTGGGGCTGAATTTTTTAAGGAAGTCTGTGATAATGGCTTTTCTCGAGCTTTGGCCTACAGTTGTTTCGGGTTGCTGAGGTATGTTGTAAAGTTCTGTGTAGTAGCGTTCAAATTGAGATGCTATGTCTGTGGAGTTTGAGCTTGGGTTACCTAAAGGGTCTTTTATGGTGTGGATGTTGGTGCTAGCTTTTTTAGATTGTATCGCTCTGGCTAGTAGCTTCCCGCACTTGTTCCCCTGTTCATAAAATAGCTTTTGATTTAACATAAATTTGCGTCGGGTTTTGCGGTTGAGGACTTCCAACAGAAGTTTCCTGGTTTGAGTAAGTTCTAGGTATGTGTCTTGTGATTGAGACTGCTTGTGAAGTATTTCTAGTCTCTTTATTTTGTTAGTTAGTTCCCGTAAAGTTATTTGTTATGTCTTTTTCCGGTTGGCCTGAAGTGTGAGGAATTCCCCTCGGATGACGCACTTATGTGCCTCCCAGAGGGACAGGGGTGCTGTTTCGGAATTATCATTTTCCCTGAAGTAGTTGCTTAGGCTGGTGCGGATGTGATTAGTGTCAATTTCTGAAGTAAGGAGAGATGTGTCAAGACGCCATATCTTTGTGACCAAGTTTCTTTCCGGGAAGGAAAGGGAGAGGGTGATCGGGTGGTGATCTGAGATGAGTAGGGGTTCAATGGTAGCAGATTTTAGAAAGGGGAGATCTTTTTGGGAGAGGAACAGGTAATCTAGCCTAGAGTACCGATTGTGAGGTGCGGAGAAAAAGGAGTAATCTTTCCCATTCGGGTGTAGGGTACGCCATGTGTCGTGTAAAAGGAGTTCCTGTATTTGTATCTTAATTTGTCTCAGTGCTCTGTAAGGTAGGGTGGAAGACCCCGATGAGGAATCTAGGATGGGCTGAAGTGTCACATTAAAATCGCCTCCAAGGATTGTAATCCCAGCTTGAAAGCCTGCAAGGGTGGTTGCGATAGAACGGAAGAAGCTGACCTGGGCAGTGTTGGGGCTGTATATGTTTGCTAAAGTGACCGTCCGATTATGGATGGTTCCCTTTAGGAATATATAGCGGCCCTCTGGGTCTACTAGGGAATCTATCAGTTGCCATGGAAGATTTTTAGAGAGCAAGATTGAGACCCCTTTTGTTTTGGCTAGAGGGTTTGTAGCATGGAAGGAGGTAGGGTACCTGCGGCTTGCTAGTTTAGGGGTATTGTTCGTGCGAAAGTGGGTTTCTTGCAGAAATACTACATCTGCTTTTAATTTACTCATCATGCTGAGGATTTGACTACGCTTCTCAGGGATATTTAGTCCTTTGACATTTTGAGAGACTACTTTGAGCGTGCTGTGTTGCGTAGTAGAATGTAGGGGATCCATGGTAGTTGGGTATAGTCTAGTTGGTGTATTAGGTACGGGGAGGGGGTGCGATTTGCCGATGTGGCCGATGTGGGTGAGTGTAATCCGTGGAGAGTGGTACGCTCTTCAAAGGTATTTAAGCGTTACAGTGGGAAATGCTACGGTGGAGACCAGGGAGGGGGAAAAACCCAGATATATAAAGGGGGGAGGGGGAAGGGAGGGAAAGAGAGCGTATAGAAAGGGGGGAGAGTTGGGAGAAAGGAGGGGAGAAATTAGTCAAATGGGATTTAGTATCGGGGAGTAAGATGTACTTACCGGAGGTAAACGTAGTCTGGCTACCTTACCCTGTTATGGGTTGGAACGTCCGGTGTGGGTCAACTAGGATAGTCACTGTCCTGTTGTGTGGAGGAGTGGAAGGTGCTCGAAGAAAGGTTCGAAGGACGTTCTGTCTGTGGGAGGTCGTCCTGGGTCTATTCGACTTGTATGGAGGGAGCCTGCTTACGTATCAAGGGGAGAATGTGTGGTTAAAGATCTCAGATTGATGATGTAATAATAATAACAATCAGTAATATAGACAATTGAAACTTTGAACTTTAAACTATGTTCCTAGAAATATTCTCGCTACGTTAGGAAACATGGGGAGGTCGCCACCTGGACAGCAAGTATAATGGCACAGGAAGAGTGGCGTTGCTAAACCATCTATAGATATATCTTAGGAATAATACTGATACTAGTAGCAGCAATAATCCTAAGGATAGGTTGGGTTTAGTGCAAAGTATGATCCCGTGATAAATATTGAGGCTATATGGGGGCGTGAGGTGGCGCAGCCTCAAAGAGGCTAGCTCACTATAATTTGGGGGGGTATTTGGCTATGGGGGGGAAAATAAATAAGGATCCATTGATGTTTAAGTGTAGGGATTAGTCTAGGTGTGGTCTCGTGACCGGGTTAGGATAGAGCTGTATCTCGGGCAGTTGCTCATTTCCAAAGTGGTCTATAATTGTTCCTGGCAAAATTTAGCAGTATATTAGATGAAGTGGTCTTTAGTAGGTATTAAATTTACGGTACAAAACTCAGCGACTATGGCCCTAGAGTGGTTAGTTTAGTACAACCCGCCCATCATTAGGAAGCTCATCCCCCATGGACGCCTCTGGCAAGTGTAAAGCTAGTAGGAGTGTGCCGGGTAGGGAAAGAGCCCTTTTCCATGCGGGATGAGCCCCCCTTCTTCCCAATACATATATCAAGACATTCAGCATAAGTATGTTCAAAAGCAGAAAATAAAGTTGATGGAAAATACAAGGGGAGAAAAGAAAAAAAAAGGGTCAAAAAAGAGAGAACTCTAAATGTATCTTGGAGCACGGTGGAATACCGTGAGTTGAGCATCTAACTTGTATTGGTTCCGGAAGTGCAGTTCGTCTCTTTGTTGCGTCGTCTTCAATCTGGAGAAGGTACCTGAAAATAGGGGGGGTTGGGGTAGGTAGGGAAGTGGGAGGAAGGGGAGAGGGGAAAATAGCGAGGGGGGACCCAAGTAGTGCTGTGAGCTGTGGTGGATGACATCATATTGAAGGGGGGGGTCCATCTCGAGCATCTAGTCCTGGGCTCAGTAAAGGCTGGCAGTTGAGTAAGGGTGTTGGTGGCTTGTGTGGTGGCCTGTTGTTCAGACAGACAATATTCCACTGGTGATGTGTGCGGCTTAAGTTCTGGTACTTAGGAGAGTGGAATGAATTCTGTTGGGGTCTGTGGAAGAGGGATATTTCCCCTTGAAGGATGGCTTGGAGTTGAATTGATGTAGAGGTATATAGCGCGGGATCTTCATGGGTTTCTAAACTTGTAGGAATGTGTCATTGTCTATCTGTATCTGGTGGATCCAGTTCGGGTCAGGTTTGAAATAGGCCGTTTGCTGTTCTGTCCTAATTCTGTGGTCCTGGAACTTGGGTTGGGGTGGCGACCTGAGAAAGACTGCAACTCTGAACATGAGTTGTACTGTTTTCAAGCATTTGGACAGGATTGATTAAGGCTGATCTGGCCTAGCCCGCCTGTGAGCTGGAGACGCTGTTGGGCTTTGTCGGTCTCTGTCCAGCTGGTCCCTCTGAGGAAATGGTCTTGGAGAGGATGATCTGCGCCTTCTAATGTGGAATTCATCTCTTACCGGGATAGCTTCCATGGAGTTGGTTCTTTGGAGCTGGGGGGAGCGAAAAGCTCTATACCAGTCCGGGAGTTCGATGAATGGTATCTGGAGAGTATTGCAGAACCCCCTGAGATCTTCCGGGACTTTCAGATTGGCAGTGCGTCCAGCATTTGTTGCAGACAGGCAGAAGGGAAATTTCCAGCGATATTGGATCCCTTTTTGGCATAGTAGGTCGAGCAGCGGGCGCAGGTCTCTTCTGTTTTGTAGGGTTATGGGGGATAGATCTTGAAAAATTTTGATTTCTGCACCCTGGTACATTAAGCTGCGGCGCTCTCTGGCTCTTCTCAGTATGTCTTCCTTCAATCTGAAATTTATTAGGCAGCATATCACGTCTCTGGGAGGGTCTGAATCTCTGCCTCTGGGTTTAAGAGCTCTGTGTAGACGCTCATACTCAATGGGGGTCTCAGGGGGTCTTCCCAGTAAATCATTGAAGATCTGGATTGTGGCCTGTATGATGTGGTTCTGCTCAACGGACTCAGGTATGCCTCTTACCCTTACATTATGGCGGCATCCGCGATTGTCCAGATCCTCCATATGCCTGTGTAAATCTCTGAGCTGGCTGTTGTATATCTGAGACGAATGCTGTAGCTGTTGTAAGGCAGCATCATGGCGGGTTGTGGTTGTTTCTAGGTCATCAATTCGCATGTGCATCGATTGAATATCCCTCCTGAGATCTGTAAAGGCAGCAGCAAAGGAGTCTTTTATATCTGTTGCCACCGACCTGAGATCACTCATGTTAAGTGGTCGGGCAGCAGATGGGCTCTCTGCACGCTGTGAGCTTCTCCTGGCAGGGCTGAGGCTTGAGGCGCGAGTTCCGGAGTAGGCCGGAGATGAAGCCGGGGCCTCGCGTGATCGCGGCCGGAAGATTTCCGGGATGTTGTGTCCGGAAAGTGGATCCGTGCCCCTGGGGGATCGGGACCGGGACTGGGATGTTTTGTCCTTCGGTTTCCCCATGTTGGCGGCAGATAAGGGCTCCTTTAGGCAGCTTGCAGGACCTCCGTGGGACAGAGCGAGGAGATCAGGCAGCCATGCTCGTTCGGCTCCAAGCCACGCCCCCTTCGTATTGCATATGTAACCTAACACCGCTTTACTGTCTGTGTAGAACTTGATAGCATCTAATTTACAGTTTATTTCATTTTCAATGAGTTCCGCCAACTCTACTGCCAATATTGCGCCACATAACTCAAGTCTGTGTATGGTATGGTTGGATTGTGGTGCCAGTTTAGCTTTGCCTAGGATGAACCTGGTATTGTGTTTACCACTTGCATCTTTAGTTCTTAAGTAGGCCACCGCTGCTACTGCCTTGGTTGAGGCATCCGAGGATACACAAAGTTCTTTGCTGTGTACAGCGGTGAGAGATGTAGGGGCGTGGGATCTCAAGTTGTTCAAGTAACTTCAAAGAATCCTTCCATGTTTCCCATTCTTTTCATCTTTCTGGAGGCAATTGGGAGTCCCAGCTACCTGATTTGTCTTTGTAGAGCTCCTTGTCCATCAACCTAAGGGATTCTCTATCTTCTATCGAAGGTGCTTGTTTGTTATAGTCCCTTGTCTGGAACACTGTGCACCCTGTGCTCCGAGGACATACCTACAATATGTCTCCCTTTGATCCCGAGCATCTCCTTAACAGGAAAGTGGTTCGGATATGGCTTAAAGATAGATGCACGACCGTTTTCCAGCAAGTTTGTACGTAGGGCTTCTACATTGTCAGGCCTGTGTGTCTTGTCAATGCATACTTCGCTTAATATCACCCATCCTAGATAAAGCCTCTGGGTGCATGGGTCATCATGTTCCCCATCCCGTTGTTCACGGATTTTATAACATCCCTACCGAGTAGCAGCAAGATCTGGGCACTTTCGTCTAGTAATGGGATGTAGTCAGTTATCGCCTTGAGATGAGGGTGGTGGTGCGCCACGATTGGGTTCGGGATTTCGCTCCTATCCTCCGCCATGTGATTACACTCGATAAGTGTGGGTTGTGGCATCTTTACCTTACCGTCCACAGAACATATGATGTAGCTGTTTACTCTCCTCCCTGTTGTCTCTATTCATCCCGCACACGTTCGGAGCATGTAAGGGGAGGCGTTATCTTGTATGTTGAATAGGTTAAAGAATTCTGATCTAACCAACGATCGATTGCTCTGATTTTCGATTATAGCATACATTCTTATGCCCCGTACACACGGTCGGACTTTGTTCGGACATTCCGACAACAAAATCCTAGGATTTTTTCCGACGGATGTTGGCTCAAACTTGTCTTGCATACACACGGTCACACAAAGTTGTCGGAAAATCCGATCATTCTGAACGTGGTGACGTAAAACACGTACGTCGGGACTATAAACGGGGCAGTGGCCAATAGCTTTCATCTCTTTATTTATTCTGAGCATGCGTGGCATTTTGTCCGTCGGATTTGTGTACACACGATCGGAATTTCCGACAACGGATTTTGTTGTCGGAAAATTTTATATCCTGCTCTCAAACTTTGTGTGTCGGAAAATCCGATGGAAAATGTGTGATGGAGCCTACACACGGTTGGAATTTCCGACAACAAGGTCCTATCACACATTTTCCGTCGGAAAATACGACCGTGTGTACGGGGCATAACAGTTCTTTCCGGTTGTCCCTCTGGGTACACTGCCACAAGGCATATCTTCGAGCAAGATCTACCTTCACCTCCATCTCCACAAATCTCAGTACATTTAGATATTACCGATGGGGCAGGTGTCTTAACCTCTTCTTCCTCCCAGTCCTGCCTTATTATAGGGTTAGGGGTCTTGACTGTTTTAGGCTTAAATATCTCTGGGTGTAGAGCTGTCACGTGCCTATCACTGTAAGGCCTCATGCACACTGGACATTTTTGGACGTTTTTAGAGCAGTTGTTTTTGGCAGTAGACATTTTTTTCTACAGTCATTAGGCCTCATGCACACTGGACGTTTTTTGACGTTTTTACAGCAGCTGATTTTGGCTGTAGACGTTTTTTTCTACAGTCATTAAATTCTCCATCATGTTATCCTATGTGTCCATGCACACATAGGCTGTTATCAGCAGTTTTGGGCAGTGGGGTTTTTGAGCATTAAAAAAACCCCAAAACTAGTGGGTTCTGAGAGACATTTTTCAGCTGTAAAAACGTTCTAACGCTGATAAACGTCGATAAACTTCGATAACCATTCAAAAACGTTGCTCACCAGCGTTTTTTTTATGGTTTTGATCCATTGAAAAAAAAAAAAAAATATATATATATATATATCTATATATATCTATATATATAGATATATATATTTTTTTTTTTAAAACTGCTAACGTGGAAAAATGCTAAAAGGGCTAATAAACACTAAAAAAACGCTATTGCAAAAATGTTGGAAAGAGTTGAAAAAAGTTGAAAAACTCACTGCAAAGCTACTGACGTTTTTAGAACGTTATTTTAACGTCCAGTGTGCATGAGGCCTTATTGTTTCACTTTAAGCATCATTAAAATCACTTTAAAAACTATTTAAATATAGTGCCGGGGGCACCCCTTTAGTCTGCCTGTAAAGTGGCACATCTGTACGGTGTATAGAACCTGGTGCAGCAAAATTGACATTTAGGCCTCATGCACAGCGGACGTTAAAATAACGTTAGTAGCTTTGCAGTGAATTTTTCAACTTTTTTCAACATTTTTGAAATAGCGTTTTTTAGCGTTTTTCTGCGTTAGCATTTTTTAGCGTTTTTTTTTTTTTTTTTTTAAACATTTTTTTTCAATGGATAAAAAATGCTGGTGAGCGAAGTTTTTGAGCATTTTTCAACGTTTATCAGCGTTTATCAGTGTTTACTGCTCAAAAACGTTACTGCCCAAAGCTGCTGATAACAGCCTATGTGTGCATGGACACATAGGATAACATGATGGAGATTTTCTCTGCGAGCTTTCTTTATTTTGTAAACAATGGCTTGGGGAACCAGTCTGTATGATGAGGCCACAATTTAGTCCACTCGGAACAAGATTAGAGATTTTTGGATACATTCTGGTGTCAGACTTTGGATGGAAATAACACATTTTTGCACCACAGTGAGCAAGCCTTATGTGAAGAAGTCAAATTATAGTACACTCAGGCCAAGATTAACAATTTATTTTTAGATAAAGTTTGTTGCCTCTTTTATAGATAGAAGTAACAGGTGCAAATAAACTGGGCTTTGGGTGTTGGTGGTGCCTTTAACCTATAACCTTCTAGAGGTACTCTTGATGAAAGTAAGAATTGACCTTGTTTTAAAAAATTTAAATTTGATGCCCCTGTCAAACAGCTGCAGAAAAATTGGTCTATGGGTGTTGGTGGTGCCTTTACCCTGTAACCTTCTAGAGGTACTCTTGATAAAAAGCAAGAATTGGCTTTGCTGTAAAAAAATTGAAATTTAATGCACCCGTCAAACAGGTGTGGAAAAATTGAGAGGAAAGGAAGTCCTCCTCTTCCTCCTGCTGCTCTGCCTTGAGTTTCCTGTCAATAATGCCATGCAGAGTATGCTCCAGCAAGAACACAAAAGGGATTGTGTCACTCATCCACGAATTGTTATGGATCACCAGGGGCGCCTCCAGACAATTTTTTTGGGGGGGTACTGTGTGGGTGCTGAAAGCATTAGTGGTGGTGCTAAGGCGGTGCATAGCATGCCGCCCCTCGTGTGGGCGTGCCCAAAAGTGGGTGTGGTCACTGGTGGGCGTGGCCAAAGAAGTGGGTGTTTTTTCATGGTCTTTCCCATTGTATAGATAATGGAGCCTTCGGGCACACAGAATTGATTGTGCGTCCCTTCAGTCAGTGCCCAGAGCAGATCAGGCATGTCCCTTCAATCAGTGACCAGAGCAGATCAGGCATGTCCCCTCAGTCAGTGCCCAGAGCAGATCAGGCATGTCCCCTCAGTCAGTGCCCAGAGCAGATCAGGCATGTCCCCTCAGTCAGTGCCCAGAGCAGATCAGGCATGTCCCCTCAGTCAGTGACCAGAGCAGATCGGGCATGTCCCCTCAGTCAGTGACCAGAGCAGATCAGGCATGTCCCTTCAGCCAGTGACCAGAGCAGATCAGGCATGTCCCCTCAGTCAGTGACCAGAGCAAATCGGGGATGTCCCTTCAGTCAGTGACCAGAGCAGATCAGGCATGTCCCTTCAGTCAGTGACTAGAGCAGATCAGGCATGTGCCCTCAGTCAGTGCCCAGAGCAGATCAGGCATGACCCCTCAGTCAGTGCTCAGAGCAGATCGGGCATGTCCCCTCAGTCAATGACCAGAGCAGATCAGGCATGTCCCCTCAGTCAGTGACCAGAACAGATCAGGCATGTCCCTTCAGTCAGTGACCAGAGCAGATCAGGCATGTCCGCTCAGTCAGTGACCAGAGCAGATCAGGCATGTCCCCTCAGTCGGTGACCAGATCAGGCATGGTACTTCAGTCAGTGCCTGTGTGCAACAGCATGCTGCCATAGATCAGATCAGAGGATTGGTGAGCTGCCCCCTCCCCCTTTCCAGGCTCAGCAGCTCCATTAAGAACAGAACAATGCCTGCAGCAATGATGAACCATCCTGGCTCCTCCTCAGCCTTCCTCCTCAGACCACACCATGTGACCACAGCACCTGCACAACAGGAAATCCCACACGTACACTGCTCTTGTCCTCTAAGACTGACAGGCTCAGTCAGCCCTGCAGACTGCAATGCACTGAGTGTAGCAGCTTTGTTATGCTCCCTCCTCCACCAGGAAACACAGCTGCTCTCCTCTTCTCTCTTCTTAGCTTACCTGCTTCCTCCAGGCTCTTAGGGCAGTGCACAGGGCTGAGCTTTCTCAGCTGCTTCAATCCCATTTGTCTTTTGGCAGGAAATGCAGGAGGCATCACGTGTCACCACCAGTACTTTTATAAGGTAGCACCAGCACTGGATCAATCCACCACTGATGCGGCCTCACCACCCAGCCCCTGCCGCGTCTAAATGATCATTACCGGCTTATTCGGCTGTATCCCTCCACTTCAGAAAAGAGTCCCTAGCCCCCTAGTCATTTGCAGACAAGATTCACAGTAGGTACCAGGTTATTTAAAAAAAAAATGTGACTGTACTGCAATACCGCTGTGGAAATTTTGGGGGTGCTATGAGGGTGCTTGAAGACTTTTTGGGGGAGCTTCAGCACACCCAAGCACCCACCTGGTGCCATCCCTGTGGATCACCATCCTTGTCGCCTGCTCATATGGTGACAGTACAGTGCATGCATCCTTTATCAGTAGCCATTGGTGCCCTGAGCCTGTCCTCTTGCATTACTAATTTATTCAATGACTTATTGGCATGGATGTTACACCACTTCCTCAAACTAAATCTTTCTAAAACCATGTTCAAATTATTTTCCTCTACTCCCTGACTTTTCTATCAAGATCAATAATACAACTATGAGCCCACCCCCCCCCCTCAAGCCAGTGTACTAGGTGTAATCTTTAACTCTGACCTGTCCTTTTACCCACAAATGCAATCACTGTCAAAGGGTGTGGATTTTAGCCCCATAACATCACTAAAATATTTTTACCCAAAGGATCCACCAAGCTACACATTCACTTACTTGTTCATCTTATAGGCCTACCTCTACACAAGCTATTACCCTTTCAGTCAATCTGCTACTGCAGCATTGCCAAAGTTGAGTTCCACCTGGTGGGTATGACTCAAATCAGTCGGTTTATGGGCATGTGGAATTCCCGCTGAATTTCAGCCAACCAAGCACTGGCTGTGTATGACCGCCTGAAATGGCTACAGACTCTTCTGGCCTGCTTTAGTAGATCTTGCAAACCTGGGTACATATTTAACCACTTGCCGACCGACGCACAAACATTTACGTCGACAGAATGGCACGGACAGGCAAATGGGCGTACAGGTATGTCCCTTTATATTTTCCACTGTGTGGCGGTACATGCGCAACCCTGCTGCAAGCTCCATGAGTGTGATCACGGGTCCCGTGGACTCGATGTAGGCAGGGATACCCACGATCGTCTCACGGAGAGGAAGAACAGGGAAATGCTGATGTAAACAAGCATTTCCCCATTCTTCCTAGTGAAACTGATCACTGCTCCCTGTGATCGGGAGCGGTGATCAGTGTCATAACACACGTAGCCCATCCCCCCTACAGTTAGAACACATCCCTAGGACACACTTAACCCCTGCAGTGCCCCCTCCTGGTTAACCCCTTCACTGCCAGTCACATTTACACAGTAATCAATGCATTTTTAATCGCACTGAACGCTGTATAAATGTGAATGGTCCCAAAATAGCACCAAAATCTGTCCACCATAGTGTCGCCGTCAAGATAAAAATCGCTGATCGCCGCCATTACTAGTAAAAAAAAAATTAATAAAAATGCCATAAAACTATCCCCTATTTTGTAGACACTATAACTTTTGCGCAATCCAATCAATAAACACTTATTGCAATTTTTTTACCAAAAATATGTAGAAGAATATGTATCGGTGTATGGGCAGCTTGGTGCCAAAATTCTCCTAATACAGGAGACACATTTCTCCCATTCCTCACATCCTAAATTTTTCCATAGGCATTTCCCCCAGTCATTTTACTCCCTTTACTCAGCCAAGAGCAGGGGTGCCGCCATATTTTTACATGCTTCCCTCCCCATGGAGGTTAAACAATGTTTCAAGGATAAGGATAGCAGGTTTGTTGTTATCAAGGGTGTGTTACACAATAGAGAAATCACGATTGCCAGTGTTTACGCCCCCAATGATGCACCCGCATCCTTTTTTAAATCCTTCATTGATAAATTGGCCTCCTTGAACTCTCCCCATCTTATAATAGGAGGGGATTTCAACCTAGTGGCTAACCCCACACTTGATAGATCCTCCTCCACAAAGGTCTCCAAAGCTTTCTCCAGGTCTCTCACCAAAGGCCTTTTGGACCACCAGCTGGTGGATACCTGGAGAACGCACAATCTGGGGATTAAGGAATTCACCTTTTACTCTCACCCCCACAATAGTTACGCCAGGTTAGATTACATCTACACCACCCCCATTATATTGGCAAACTCAACTGAAGCCTCGATCCACCCCTGTGTTTGGTCAGACCATCACGTAACATCCTTTACTACTAAATTTATAGGGCTGACCCCGACACCTTATACATGGAGACTGAATGAAGCTTTACTTTCAGACGTAGTGGCCGAATCCGAGACAGCTAAATCTATTGAAGAATACTTTTCTCTAAACGCCCTCCCCGACACCCCCCCTTCCATCTTATGGACAGCACATAAGGCAGTCCTGAGAGGTAAACTAATCAGCATTGCCTCATCCCACAACAAAATCCACAGACAAAAAATCATGACCCTCACCACCGAACTGGACCGCATATATAAAAATACTAACACGTTAGGCCTAGACTCAACTAGAAAATTGATAGACCAAAAACGCCTTGAATTGGACTCCCTTCTGTCCTCTAGGATCGAAAAGGATTTACGTTGGTCCAAGGCCAAATTTTTACTGCACAACAACACTACCTCCACTTTATTTGCAAGAAAACTAAACCAGACATTCCGCCCCACACATGTATATAAACTTACCTCAAGTACAGGGCTGCCCACCTCCCATCCCAAAGAGGTACTGCAAATTTTCGAACAATTTTATTCCTCACTATTATCTCCGTCCCCAAATTCCCCTACTCCAGCAGATAGTACCTGGTTCCAGGATATTCATATTCCCACTCTCTCACCCACCCAAATAGAAAAGCTCAATACCCCAATCACCCCCTCAGAGGTACTAAATGTCATTAAGTCCCTTAAGACAGGCTCTGCCCCCGGCCCAGATGGCTTTTCGGCCATATACTACAAGAAATTCGCCACCCTACTCACCCCTGGCCTAGTTCAATTGTTTAATTGGATCTTACAAGGAGGTAATTTTCCAGACGAGATGCTGCTGGCAAATATGTCCCTGATCCCTAAACCTAACGAAAATCACTTACTCCCCCAAAATTATAGACCAATTTCGGTCATGAACAATGATGTTAAAATCTTTAGCAGAATCCTGGCGGACAGATTGGCTTCCATCATATCCTCTCTTATTTCACCTTTCCAGTCAGGTTTTATACCCCACAGATTTATAACAGATAACATCAGATTAGCCTCTAACATTATCTAGGACTCCAATTTAAATTCCCGTAAACTTTTTTTACTCAGCCTAGACATACACAAGGCGTTTGATAGCGTCTCCTGGAGCTATCTATCCACGCTTCTTCAACGCATGGGATTTCGGGAGGAATTCTTACATGGGTTTAGAGCCCTTTATATAAACCCCAAAACTCGGATCAAAATCCAAGGCTGTAGTTCTGATTTCTTCTCCTTAGGGAGGGGCACCAGGCAGGGATGCCCACTTTCCCCACTAATTTTTGCCCTGGCTCTTGAACCCCTGGCTATTGCGATTCTCAATAACCAAAATATTTCCGGTTACACCAGGGGCTCCTCTTCATACAAATTCTGTATGTATGCGGATGATGTCCTTTTGTTTCTAACGAATCCCCACACCTCCCTGCCAAATCTCTTACAAACCTTATCAAGTTTTGCTGGAGTCTCCGGTCTCAAGGTCAATGTCTCGAAATCAGTTGCCCTCCCTGTGGGCTTCTCTCAGGCAGAGTTGCAACAATTTAAAAATACCTTTCACTTTGTATGGAAGGAAACCTGCTTATCATATCTGGGCATTGATCTGACAGGGGCCTTTAGCAAATTTTTTGAACACAACTACCCCCCCATGCTATCTAAATTGAAGAAAACACTTAAATCATGGTCGCAGCTCCACATCTCTTTTCTTGGCAGAATAACAGCCCTTAAAATGGTAATACTTCGAAGATTGCTGTACCTTTTTCGATCCCTTCCAGTTAGAGTGTCTAAATCTTACCTCCTCTCCTTTCAAGCTCACATTAATAAATTTATTTAGCAAGACAAGCCTCCCAGATTTGCTAGAGAAATTCTATATCGTTCTTCAAAGAGGGGGGGATTGGGGGTTCCCCGCATTTGGTTTTACTATATTGCATGTAGATTTGCTCAACAGGCTCAGTGGAACATAAGGAACTCCAAGGTCCCATGGGTCAAATTTGAACTAGACTCTATTGCCCCACTGTACTTACCTGGAATTATGTGGTCCTCCAACCCCCCCCTCACTGCAATATCTAGCAAAAATCTCATAGTCACTATAGGTTTGAAACTCTGGAATACCTATAAGAAAAAATACAATCTCTCCTCTCAACCCCCCTTGGGTGCCTCCTATATAGGTGATCCCAGATTCCCTATAGCCTATGCTCACCCAGAACTATTTAAGGAGTGGACCCAACATAACCTGATCACATTAGGGGATTTCCTAGAAGACTTCAAATTTATCTCATTTTCTTCTTTTAAGTCTCGTTTTCTTATGCCAGATAGAGAATTCTACCACTTCCTTCAGATCAGACATTTTTTCCAACATCACTACCCCCCCTCTCCAGCTGACCATAAGACGTTATATGAGGACGTGTGTCATGCGGCCCCCCGTCAAAAGGGCCTCATCTCACTGATCCATAGCTCACTGGTATCGGGGGATGATTTTCTGGCTCTGAAATACAGATCTCAATGGGAGCAGGAGCTAGTTTTACACCAAGATGATATAGACTGGGATAAGGGATGGTTGAATATACATAAGTGTTCAAAATCCCTTACAATAAAAGAGACAGCCATCAAACTCATAACGACATGGTATTATACCCCAGCCCGGATACACAAGATTTATCCGCAGACCTCACCTAACTGCTTTAGGGGTTGCGCTCAATTGGGCTCATACATCCACATTTTCTGGGAATGTGATAAGTTACAGCCCACCTGGAAAGAAATACTAAAATTAATTGACAAATTAGTGGGGGACCCCATAAATCTCACCTTCCATCATTGTATTCTATTTCAAGATATCCCAGATATCACCAAACCCCAGATGAGGTTGATTCACACAATGTGTCTCGCCATGCTTTGGGGAATCACCCTTCACTGGAAATCCTCTTCGATCCCTTTTGCACAAATCATATCCCGTATAGATTCTATGAGGGTTACCGAGAAAATATTTCATACCTTACATGATTCCATACCTGTTTTTGATGCTAAATGGAACCCTTGGTTCCTTCACAGGCTCCAAGACTGACCGTGTAACAACATGTTTGATTATGCTACACTTCCTTTCTGTTCAAAAATTTTTAATTTTTCTTTCCCCCTTTTTTTTTTTTTCTTTTCGGTTTGTTTTTGGCTTCTTTCTTTTTTGTTTTTTTTAAAAAAAAGAAAACATTTACTGTGTCCTAGGATGTCATTCTATGACTGAATATAACTCAAGTGGTTATAACTGTGATATATAGCTCATAATCCCAATTGTAGATGTACATCCTTGATATGACATCCCATGATTGTTATATGACCCTGATGGTTATGGTTCCTAATGCTACTTTATATGTAAGTGCTCTTTTCTTTACTATTTCCAATAAAAACCTTTTGAAAACAAAAAGAATATGTATCGGACTGAACTAAGGAAAAAAATGTTTTTTTATATATTTTTTGGGGATATTTATTATAGCAAAAAGTAAAAAATAATGTGTTTTTTTTCAAAATTGTCACTCTTTTTGAAAAAATCAAATACCACCAAAAGAAATCTCTATTTGTGGGGAAAAAAGGGCGTCGATTTTGTTTGGGAGCCACGCCGCACGACTGCGCAATTGTCAGTTAAAGTGGTGCAGTGCCGAATTGCAAAAAGTGCTTTGGTCTTTGGCCAGCCAAATGGTCCGGGGCTTAAGTGGTTAAGAAACACGGCACCACTAAATTGATGGTATATGCCAGGCATGGCACATGTGTCAACTTTCCCTAGCTTCTACACAGGCTATTACCCTTTCAGTCCATCATCAATGCTGCTGCCAGACTCATCTGCCTTACCAACTACTCAGTGTCCACCACATTCTCTGCCATTCCCTCCACTGGTTTTCGATTGACGAACAAATAGAATTCAAAATATAAATAACAATATACAAAGCAACTCACAACTTGGAGTCCCCAAGATCAATGTTGTCTCAAAATATCACCCAAACTGTCCTCTCCACTTCTCCCAACACCTCCTGCTCTCTAGCTCCCTTGTCTCCTCCTTCCATGCTTGCTTCCTGGACTTCTTCAGACCCTCTTCCAACCTCTGGAACTCTCTACCTCAATCTGTCTGGCCATCCTCTACTCTGTCCACCTTTAGGTGATCCCTGAAAACTCATCTCTACAGGGAAGACTATACCGCCTTTACCTAACAACTGAACTTTTAATTCTTCCATCAGCTCATTCCTTACAGCTATTAATTTTTGTACCACTTGCCCCACCTTATTCGACTGTAAGCTGACATGAGCAGGGCCCTCCCAACCCTATTGTATTATATTGTATTTGTACTGTCTCCCTTTTTTTAAAGGTCTGCACAAATTGTTGGTGATATTGAAATCCATAATAGTAACAATAATACTACTAATAATAATAATACTAATAATAACAACTTTGTGTAAAAAATACATTTTCATTTTCTTGCCGCACTCCAAAAACTTGTGCCAAAAAATTACTTTTTCAATGCCTATGCTCTAATTATACATATGCATCTTAGAAAATACCTTGGCATGCGGTAATTTTGTGTGGGTTTCCACTGTAGGTATGCCTATTCTGTGTGTGTGAGATTTGTTAAATTTGTTAAAATTACAACTTTGTGAAAAAGGAAATCTGTTTTTGTAATTTTCCAAAGAATTTCAAAATCTCACCATGCCTCCTACTTAATACCTTGGACTGTCTACCATCCAGAAAGGGTAATTTTGGGGGTATTTGTTCTGGACATTTAGGAGTGTAAGAAATGAGATAGGCAGTCAAAATATCAGGGTTGATCCATTTTCAAATATATACTGTATACCATAGTTTGTAGACTATAATAACCCTTTCATGACTAAGCCTATTTTTGACATTTGGTGTTTACAAGTTAAAATCCGTATTTTTTGCTAGAAAATTACTTAGAACCCCCAAACATTATATATATATTTTTTAGCAGAGAATGTAGAGAATAAAATGGCGATTGTTGCAATATTTTATATCACACAGTATTTGTGCAACGGTGTTTTAAATGCAACTCATGAATTAAAAAAAAAAAAAAAAACAGTAAAGTTAGCCCAATTTTTTTGTATAATGTGAAAGATGATGTTATGCCGAGTAAATAGATACCAAACATATCACGCTTTATAATTGCATGCACTCGTGGAATATCGACAAACTATGGCACCTAAAAATCTCCATAGGCGACGCTTTAAATTTTTTTACGGTTACCAGGTTAGAGTTACAGAGGCGATACCTCACATGTGTGAATTGAACACCATTTACATATGCGGGCGTGACTTCCATATTCGTTTTCTTTGCTGGCGGGGAGGGGGGCGCTTTAAAATTTTTTTTTTTCTTATTTATTTATTTTTATATTAATAAATTGTGTTTAAAAAAAAAAAAAAAAATTGATCACTTTTATTGCTGTCACAAGGAATGTAAACATCCCTTGTGACAGTAATAGGTGGTGACAGGTACTCTTTATGGAGGGATCGGGGGTCTAGACCCCCGATCCCTCCTTTTCACTTCAAAGTATTCAGATCGCCATTTTCGGCAATTCTGAATACTGTATATTTTTTTAAAAACGGCGCCATTGGCAGCCGAGTAAATGGGAAGTGACGTCATGACGTTGCTTCCGTGTTTACAATTAGGAGGCTAGAACAAAGCCACTCACGGCTTCATTCCAGACTGTCACTAGCCACTGGAGGTGGCAAATTGGTCATCGGGCCTCCCGATGGAACGGGAGGCCCAGTAGGAGCGGCGGGAGGCAGCGGGAGGGGGGACATCCCTTTTAGCCACATTGGTTGTTATACCTGGAAAGCCGATCGCTGGCTCTAAAAAACAGTACTGGGATGATGCCTGCAGCTGTGGGCATCATCCCAGTATAACCACTGAAACCCGAGTACACACATCTGTGTATACTCAGCGGGAAGGGGATAATATAATAATATCGGTTTTAACAGAAAGTAAGAACTTTTTTTTTATTTTTATTTTTTAAATATAGCAAACAATAAAGGCAAACAGGAGAAATTGTCACTATTAAAAATTATATCAAATTCAACAGGGTACAGTGTTGCATGGCTGAGTAATTGTCATTCAAAATGTGAAAAATTGCCTGGACAGGACGGGGGTTTACCATACCAGTCTTCAAGTTAAAAGCAAGATATGATATTCCTTAAAGTGACACTAAACTCTGGTTTTAAAAAATCTAATCAAGTATGTATTCTCAACTCAAAAAATACCTTCTATTGCTCTCAGACACCTCCAAATCTCCCTTTACTTGCTGATGTGGTTGGATTTCATGTTAGAGGCTTGCTATGCCCATTCTCCATAGCCACACTGTATGTAGAAACCGAGCAACCCTCTTTTGCTCACTCCAGAGATGACTTATGTACTATGGTTACATATTGTTCATTCAAGAGATGAATAAAAGAAGAGGTTGTGGAGCTCATGATCATGAAGGACTTTACAAGAAGACTAAAAAACATAGTAATAAACTATTTCATGAAAAATAGATTACAGGGCCATTAAGTAATGGTTGTAAAAAAAAACATTTTCCAACCCTGCAAAGTGAATTATTATACTAGTGCAAGTGCGAATGCAAAAGCTAAACACAGCCAAGCAGCTCATAAATTGCAATGTTGCAAAAATTGTAAGTCCATGTATCCAATCCATAGCTGCTGTTGCTAGGGAACTGGACAGCATCTACACTGCTTGCAGCATACTGGTCCACCAGCTTTTGCTGTGCTGAAATGTTTCCAGAAACAGCAAGATAGAGCATCGGGAGGCTTTGTTGAGATCTGCACATTACAGCAGAAGAAAAGCCTTTCCCTAAGCCTTAGGCCTGTTCTTCAGCTGCAATGTGGAAATCTCTTTAAATTTTTCCAATGCACTATCCTGTTCAAGTTTCTGCATACATTGCAAAAATGTATCAGTTTATTAAAAGGTCCATTTGCGGAAATCAGTCTTAATCTTTTTTTGCAGCATAGAGGTTTTCACTGAAGCTTAACAAATTGGGACGATTTGAGTGCTATATTTAAGTTTTTAGAAATGCAGTATACTGTATTTATGTATTAAATTATACAGTGAAATGTATAAATTATGTTTATCATTATGTATAGCACATCAAAATTTGTAAAAATACCACAAAAGATGACAGACAATATGGTTTTGTATCTGTGAACACTCTGGACCTGCTTTACTAAAAGCAAATAGCAAAAAGCTAGAGCTGGATGGCCCCTTAACTAATCTAGTACAATGCACGGTAAAATTGATTCTTTACAATTTCCCTTTTCAGTATGCATTGAACATTTAAATAAGGGTTTTTTGCTTTCAAGAAAAAACATGCATACATAGCAGGGAAATGCGGTCAGTTCAGTGGCTGGTGAGGCACTGGCTAGTATTAGAGCCAAATACACACAGGTTACATACCCTGCGACTGTTAGTGCAAGAGCAATAATTCTAGCACTAGACCTCCTCTGTAACTTTAAACATGTAACCTGTAAAAAAATGTAAAGCATTGCCTATGGAGATTTTTAAGTACCGAAGTTTGGCGCCATTCCATGAGTGTGCGCAATTTTAAATTGTGTCAAGTACCTATTTACTTGGCTTAACATCATCTTTCACATTATACAAAAAAATCGGGCTAACTTTAGTGTTTTCTTTTTATATTCATGAAACAGTTTTTTTCCAAAAAAAAGTGTTTGAAAAATTGCTGCACAAATACCGTGTAACATAAAAAGTTGCAACAACCACCATTTTATTCCCTAGGGTGTCTGCTAAAACAATATATATAATGTTTGGGGGTTCTGAGTGATTTTCTAGCAAACAAATTATGATTTTTACATGTAGGAGAGAAGTGTCAGAATTGGCCTGGGTGGCAAGTGGTTAATTACCATAAGTAAGTTATATACAGATAATTATTATATATTGTTTTTAATATGGATCAGCAAAACACCACCTGGTTTAGTTTGCACCAGAACATCCGAACAGACAAAAAATTTGTGCGAACACCGTTAAAGTCTATGGGACACGAACGTGAAAAATCAAAAGTGTTCATTTTAAAGGCTTATATGCAAGTCATTACCATGAAAAGTGTTTGGGGACCCAGGTACTGCCCCAGGGGACATGTATCAATACAAAAAAAAGTTTTTAAAATGGACGTTTTTTTCAGGAGTAGTGATTTTAATAATGCTTAAAGTGAAACAATAAAAATGAAATATTACTTTAAATATTGTGCCTGGGGGTCCCCTTAGTCTGCAAGTAAAGTAGCATATTTGACTCATGTGTTTTACTGTGCCGCAGCAAAATGAAATTTCTAAAGGAAGAAATGTCATTTAAAATTGCTTGCGGCTGTAATGAATTGCCGGATCCCGCAAAATAGATAAAGAAATTGTGGAAAACATTGGCGTGGGTCCCCCCAATTCCATACCAGGCCTTTCAGGTCTGGTACGGATATTAAGAGGAACTCCACGCCAAGATTTAAAAAAAAACAAAAAAACAGCATGGGTGTCAGAATTTCACGTACCTGGCTGATGAGCCCAATGGAGCAGAGGAAGGTCTCTCTTACGTATCTGACTCGTGGCCCCTGGTAGAGCAAACAGGAGGCATAGGAGTACAGAGTGGTATGAGAGCCTGGTGGGTTTGTTGCAGGAAGGGCGGCTCTTGGATCACAAGTGCAGGGGAGATGACACCAGAACAGCAGACAGGCAAGCAGAAGAGCTGGAGCAGGAGCAGAGCAACAGGTCAGGTCACAGGCCGGGTCAACAACAGGCAGGCAACGAGGTACCAGAGGAGCAGATGGGTTCAGAGTCAAAGGCAGGCTGAGGTCAGGTGCAGGCAGAAGATAAGGAGAATCCAAAGGGAAAGCCGGGTCGTCAGGAGATCAAACGTATAAGGCAGTTAAACAGGAGCATGGATCACAGGGAGCTGCAGATCAGACAGCACCGGACTGGAGTGCACTTCCGGTTTAAATAGACTGATTGGCGCCAAGCGGCGCACGTGCACCAGCACGCACCCGCGCACCAGCGCGCACGGGTGTGCGCCAGAGTGACCAGCACTGCATCTTCCACGGAACTTTCCTGACAGTGCCCCCTCCTCAAGGGAAGCCTCTGGATGCCCAGTCGGGCAAGTCTTGTAGCATGGGATCTCCTGAAGGACTGTATAAGCTCGTCAGCATGTATATTACTCTCAGGCTCCCAGGAGTTGTCTTCTGGTCCATAACCCTTCCATTTTATCAAGTACTGGATCTGGTTGTAGCTTTTCCTACAATTCAGAATTGTTTCCACCTCAAATTCCTCCTCATCGTTAACTATTACAGGTTCTGGTGGGGCAGTTTGGTCGGCAAATGGGTTAGGGACAACAGGTTGGAAGACTGGATGACTGGATGGACCTTAAGTGTGTCAGGCAGCTTAAGCTCATAAGTTACATTGTTCATTTTTCTCTTTTACGGGGAAAGGCCCCACGAATTTAGGGCCCAATTTCCTTGAGGGGCAATCCATTTTTAAGTTTGTCGTGGATAACCATACCTGGTTGCTAGGTTCCAGAATAAGCTCTCCTCGCTTCTTCTTGTCAAACATTTTTTTGTTATATTCCTGTGTTCTGGACATGGTTTCCTGTAATAGTTTATTGTTTGTGGAAAATAAATCCATTGTCTCGGAGACCACAGGAATAGCACACTCAGGTATAGTACTGGGCAAGAAGGATGTGTGGAAGCCGTAATTGGCAAAAAACGGAGTCTGCTTGATAGCAGAATGAAGAGAGTTATTGTAAGCAAACTCAGCCATAGGCAGTAATGAGACCGAATCATCCTGTGAGAAAGAAGCAAAGCAACGGAGATATTGCTCCAAGGTTTGATTGTTTCTCTCTGTTTGCCCATTCGTCTGGGGGTGGTAAGCAGAAAAACAAGCCAACTCGATCTCAAGGGAACCGCATAGAGCCTTCCAGAACCTGGAGGTGAACTGGACACCTCGATCAGACACAATGTTGGCTGGGACTCCATGCAGCCTCACTATTTCTCTAATAAAGATCTTTGCAGTCTCCATAGCTGAGGGTGTTCCTTTCATAGGCAGAAAGTGAGCCATTTTGGACAGCCTGTCCACTACCTTGAAAATGGTGGAAAAACCTTCTGCCGGGGGGAGTTCCACGATGAAATCCATCGAGATCATTTTCCAAGGTCTCTCAGGGATAGGAATTGGCCTCAATCTTGCCCGGCTACTCTTGCTTCGGGAGCAGGTGTTACATGACTCTATGTAGCTTTTGCAATCACTCACCAGCTGAGGCCACCAGAATGTGCGTTGTATCAACACGGCCGTCTTCAGAGCACCAAAGTGTCCGGCTAACTTATGGTCATGACAGAGCTCCAACGCTGCTACCCTTAGGTTCTCAGGGACCACAATTTTGCCCTGGTGCCAATTTAAACCATCCTGCGCCCTTACGCTGGTTTCAGGAGACGGGGCCAACTCAGCAGAAGCTTGCTTGATTCAGCATATGAGATCCCCTTGAAGCAACAGGAAGTTTCCCGAATGGAGGCTGGTGTCTGGGATTGTGGATTTCTCAGGGTCATTGAACATACGGGAAAGAGCATCTAGTTTAATATTCTTTGACCCTGGTCTGTACATGATGTGGAACAGGAATCTTGAAAAAAAAGTCTCTTGGCAGTCTCTTGGCAGTCCTCAGATATTCCAAGTTTTTATGCTCTCACTGTCAGAAAAGTCCCCGTGGAAGATGCAAGTGCTGGCCGCTCTGGTGCACGCCTGTGTGCGTTGGTGCGCATGCGCCTATGCGCGTTAAGGTGCGCATTGGTGTGCGCGCGCCTTTGCATGCTGGTGCACGGGGGAATGCTGGTGCCCACCAGAGTGGCCAGCACTGCGTCTTCAACGGGGACTTTCCTGACAGTGGGGTCCCTTGCCTATATAACAGCTGTCAATGTGAAAAGACAGCAGTCGGTGGGACGCCTTCCATGGAGGCAGAGTATTTTCGTTTGTTTTTTCTATCTTTCAGGTCCATTGGCGCAGTGATTGAAGATGGATGGACATCGCGGGACACTTATTTATTTATTTTTTTAATAAAGGAATTGTCAAAAAACTGTGTATTGTGGTTTTTACTATTTTACATTTTTTTGGTGAATGGGGGGTGGGATCTGATTCCAATAAGCTCCCCGCCTGCAGACCCCCACAACCCCCGGGTGGGAGTTGTGGGGACAAGGCCCTTGTCCCCATCAACATGGGGACAAGGTGCTTTGGGGCGGCCCCAAATCACCCTCCCCATGTTGAGGGCAAGTGGCCTGGTATGGTTCAGGAGGGGGGGCGCTCACTCGTCCCCTCCTATCCTGGCCTGCCAGACTGCTTGCTCAGATAAGCTTCTGGTATGGATTTTGGGGGGACCCCACACCATTTTTTTTTTTAATTTGACGTAGTTACCCTTAAAATCTATGCCAGACCCAAAGTACCTGGTATGGATTTCGGGGGGAACCACGCCATATTTGTTTTTTAAAATTTTGGTGTAGAGTTCCCCTTAAAATCTATATCAGACCCAAAGGGCCTGGTATGGACTGGGGGGAAACCCATGACATTTTTTTTCTTAATTCAGTCATAGGGGAGTTCCCCTGACCACTTCAATACACTGTATTATATACTGTACACTGCACTATATACCCTGCACTGTATTATATACTGTACACTGACTGCACTGTGTATCTGTATATATATATATATATATATATATATATTAATTACACTGCCTGCACTGTATATATATTCTCCACTGAATGCAGAGTATATATATAACTACACAGTATATATATATATATATATATATATATATATATATATATATATGTTAATACACTGCCTGCACTGTATATATAGTCTACAATACACTGACTACACTGTATATAATATACAGTATATATATATATATATATATATATATATATATATATATATATATACTGTATGTGAATGTTGTTTGTGGTTGCTGTGATCATTTTGTACCTGATGAAGCATCGGTGGTGAGCCGTAACTGTTATACATGGTTATGGATTACTAAATAAATATACACAGTGCTGCAGATTGGTCTACTTTTATTTGATATGTTTTGGAGATTGGGTCTATGCCTGCTCTGCAATGCATCTTATTATACAAGTGTTTTACTTGTTGAGTGCTGCTCTGGTGATACGGTTGTAACATATAAAAAAATAATGTGTGTTGACCCCTTACAATGCATTTGAAAATGCCTTTTAACACATGCTAACACACGATGGCAAAGCACATTGATGCAGATAATGCACCTCTATGCACACGCATAGATCTAAGTGAAATCTATCTACGTTGTAAATAGAATCAGAAGGTTCACATTAAAAGCCAACAACGTAACTATCAACAAAGATCAAGTAAGTAGAATACTGAACCAGTTAAAAGAATGCATGAAAATCACACAATTGTCAAAACACATTGTCCCTTGATCTGGCTAAATGTTTAGAAGTTTGCACCAAAGCAGTTTGAACTATGTATCAGGGATGTGCAGTCAGGGGAGGCAGGGGAGGCAGAGCCATGAATCTAAAAAAAAAAAATACCAAAAAAAAAAGAAGATTGAGCTTTGAGGGTCGTAGCTCAGCGACCTGGGGTCGCTGAAGTCCTACCCCACTATTGGTCAAAATTTGGGGCTTCCTGTGCAGCCTGTCAGAATCTACATACAGAGCAGCCAGTTTAAAGCGGACCTTCAGTAATTTTTTCATCTTTCCATCTATTAAATCTTCTGCCCTTGTTTTAACTTTGGATAGTATTTTTTTTTCTGCCAGTAAATACCTTATACAACCCGCTTCCTGTTTCTTGTCTGGTAAAAAACCTAAGCTTATGACATCATGCACAGCTCTCTTTCTCTCACTCTCCTCAGAGTTTGCAGGAAGGAAGGGGGATGAGTCATAAGAGGGCCAATGAGAGCTACAGAGATGCAGAGTTAGAGGTGCACCTCTGTGTGTCTGTGTAAATTCAGCAAGTGAACAGTCAGCAGCTTTAGCTGCCCGCAGTTAAAATGGATGCAGCCAGATTCAGTGGAGGGAGATTTCTGCAGCATATTTGGCAAGTACAGAATCACATCATATATAAAATAATATGCAAAGTGGTTGTAGGGAAGCTTCAGAATGGCAAAGATGTTTTTATTACAAATTATTTGAGCAGACTACAGTAACTCTTTAAGTACAAGCTGGCACACTCTGTTTGCAGCAGACAAAAGGAGGAGGGAGGATGAGCTCACAGTGCCTCTCACTTCTTGTCAGAAGCACTGAGCTTAATGGACAGCTTAAAGCACCATTGAAACAAGCTGTCCAATAAAAATGCTGCAGTGGAGGCTCTCCTCTCAGTGCAGTGTCATAGAAGGGGCATGTGTCTAAAAAAAAAATGCTCCCTTCCAGCCCAGCCCTCTTAACTAGAAGGAAAAAGCATGGGTTTATGGGTATAAGATTTACCCATAATCCCATGTTTTTCTCACACAGTTAAGAGGGAGAATGAGAATTTTCTGCTTGCTGAAAAGGTACTGTTTTAATCAAGATAAACCATATATTATTATGCTATATGTTATAACATAATAATGTATAATTTATCTATTTACAGGGGGTCCCCGGGTTACAAACAAGTTAGGGACTGTAGGTTTGTTCTTAAGTTGAATCTGTTTGTAAGTCGGAACAGGTACATTTTTTAAGTGTAGCTCCAGCCAAAAAAACAATTTTTAAGCTTTTTTGATAGCATAGGGAAGGGTTAACACCCCTGTAACATTTGTTTTGCTGTCTGTGTCCCTGTTCAGAAGATTTCACCTCACTTTCTGTCCCAATGACAATTGGATTTTGAACATTTTGGATTGTTGTGGAAACAAGCCTTGGTGATAAAGCATCAGTGGAGGTACCTTTTCCCCATAATAGCTCTTACAGGAGTGAATTTCCCTTCCTAGGGGTAGATTTCCTCTCACTTCCTGTTGTCTCCCTCCGTTTGTAAGTAGGAGTCGTTTGTAAGTCGGATGTTTGTAACTAGGGGACCCCCTGTACTGTGAAATTACTGGTTTGAAGTCATACATAACTTCAAACTGCAGTAACTTGTCTGTTAAGCCACCTGCTTGAGTACAGTTTTTGAAAATATAGTAAATTACCTTAAAAACTATAGATGAGCCTGATGTTCGAGTCGAACGAAAGTTCGTCGAATCACGAACATTATGGGGCATTTGCAGCAAATTTGAGCACCACAGAATGCCCCATAATGCACTGAAGTCTGATGATTGGTCAAATCATGCACCTGACCTGCATGCTTTGGCCAAATACAGTGCACTCTGCTGTGAGAGCCATGATTGGCCAAAGGCAGCATGCCTTTAGCCAATCATGGCCACGTCTCGCACTATATAAGGCTGCTTACACAGCGGCCATATATAGTATTTATGAATGAGAGAAGTTAGCTAGAGGCAGGTTAGTCAGAGGTGTGCAGGCAGTTTAGTATATATATATATATATATATATATATATATATATATATATACAGTATCTCACAAAAGTGAGTACACTTCTCACATTTTTGTAAATATTTTATTATATCTTTTCATGTGACAACACCGAAGAAATGACACTTTGCTACAATGTAAAGTAGTGAGTGTACAGCTTGTATAACAGTGTAAATTTGCTGTCCTGTCAAAATAACTCAACACACAGCCAATAATGTCTAAACCACTGGCAACAAAAATTGCCCTAACAGCCCTAAGTGAAAATGTCCAAATTGGGCCCAATTAGCCATTTTCCCTCCCTGGTGCCATGTGACTCGTTAGTGTTACAAGGTCTCATGTGTGAATGGGGAGCAGGTGTGTTAAATTTGGTGTTATCGCTCTCACTCTCTCATACTGGTCACTGGAAGTTCAGCATGGCACCTCATGGCAAAGAACTCTCTGAGGATCTGAAAAAAGAATTGTTGCTCTATTTAAAGATGGCCTAGGCTATAAGAAGATTGCCAAGACCCTGAAACTGAGCTGCAGCATGGTGGCCAAGACCATACAGAGGTTTAACAGGACAGGTTCCACTCAGAACAGGCCTCGCCATGGTCAACCAAAAAAGTTGAGTGCACGTGCTCAGCGTCATATCCAGAGGTTGTCTTTGGGAAATAGACGTACGAATGCTTCCAGCATTGCTGCAGAGGTTGAAAGGGTGGGGGGCCATTCTGTCAGTGGTCAGACCATACGCCGCACACTGCATCAAATTGGTCTGCATGGATGTCGTCCCAAAAGGAAGCCTAAAGATGATGCACAAGAAAGCCCGCAAACAGTTTGCTCAAGACAAGCAAACTAAGGACATGGATTACTGGAACCATGTCCTGTGGTCTGATGAGACCAAGATATACTTATTTGTTTCAGATGGTGTCAAGTATGTGTAGCGGCAACCAGGTGAGGAGTACACAGACGTCAAGCATGGTGGTGGGAGTGTCATGGTCTAGGAGTTTCATGGTCTGGGGCTGCATGAGTGCTGCCAGCACTGGGGAGCTACAGTTCATTGAGGGAACCATGAATGCCAACATGTACTGTGACATATTGAAGCAGAGCATGATCCCCTCCCTTCGGAGACTGGATCGCAGGGCAGTATTACAACATGATAACCACCTCAAACACACCTCCAAGACGACCACTGCCTTCCTAAAGAAACTGAGGGTAAAGGTGATGCACTGGCCAAGCATGTCTCCAGAACTAAACACTATTGAGCATCTGTGGGTCATCCTCAAATGGAAGGTGGAGGAGTGCAAGGTCGCTAACATCCACCAGCTCCATGATGTCGTCAGGGAGGAGTGGAAGAGGACTCCAGTGGCAACCTGTGAAGCTCTGGTGAACTCCATGCCCAAGAGGGTTAAGGCAGTGCTGGAAAATAATGGTGGCCACACAAAATATTAACACTTTGGGCCCAATTTGGACACTTTCACTTAGGGGTGTACTCACTTTTGTTGCCAGTGGTTTAGACATTAATGGCTGTGTGTTGAGTTATTTTGAGGAGACAGCAAATTTACACCGTTATACAAGCTGTACACTCACTACTTTACATTGTAGCAAAGTGTCATTTCTTCAGTGTTGTCACATGAAAAGATATAATAAAACATTTACAAAAATGTGAGGGGCGTACTCACTTTTGTGAGATACTGTATATGCAGTGGGGACAGAAAGTATTCAGACCCCCTTAAATTTTTCACTCTTTGTTATATTGCAGCCATTTGTTAAAATCATTTGAGTTCATTTTTTTTCCTCATTAATGTACACACAGCACCCCATATTGACAGAAAAACACAGAATTGTTGACATTTTTGCAGATTTATTAAAAAAGAAAAACTGAAATATCACATGGTCCTAAGTATTCAGACCCTTTGCTCAGTATTTAGTAGAAGCACCCTCTTGACCTAATACAGCCATTAGTCTTTTTGGGAAAGATGCAACAAGTTTTTCACACCTGGATTTGGGGATCCTCTGCCATTCCTCCTTGCAGATCCTCTCCTGTCCTGTCAGGTTGGATGGTAAATGTTGGTGGACAGACATTTTTAGGTCTCTCCAGAGATTCTCAATTGGGTTTAAGTCAGGGCTCAGATTGGGCCGAAGGTTTACCTTCCAACAAGACAATGACCCTAAGCACACAGCAAAAATAACGAAGGAGTGGCTTCACAACAACTCCGTGACTGTTCTTGAATGGCCCAGCCAGAGCCCTGACTTAAACCCAACTGAGCATCTCTGGAGAGACCTAAAAATGGCTGTCCACCAACGTTTACCATCCAACCTGACAGAACTGGAGAGAATCTGCAAGGAGGAATGGCAGAGGATCCCCAAATCCAGGTGTGAAAAACTTGTTGCATCTTTCCCAAAAAGACTTATGGCTGTATTAGATCAAAAGGGTGCTTCTACTAAATACTGAGCTAAGGGTCTGAATACTTAGAATGTGATATTTCAGTTTTTCTTTTTTAATAAATCTGCAAAAATGTCAACAATTCTGTGTTTTTCTGTCAATATGGGGTGCTGTGTGTACATTAATGAGGAAAAAAAAATGAACCTAAATGATTTTAGCAAATGGCTGCAATATAACAAAGTGTGAAAAATTTAAGGGGGTCTGAGTACTTTCTGTCCCCACTGTACATAGCATATAGTTGTAAATTTAAACACATAACAGCTGAAATACTTTTCAAATAAAGACAGCTAATTATGTAATCTTTTTAATACAAAGGGATACAAGATAATATTTTCAGAAGCCTAGTCTCAATTCCTATAACATAACAACAAACAAAAAACAATATCATTAATCAACATCTTAAAGATCACAAAAATAAATGCAAATCAAAATCTTTATTTAAAGGATACATTCACTTTTACAAAAAAATAAAAATGCACATGCAGGTAAAAAAATATGCATTTATTATTTTTTGTTAGGGACCTGTAAAGCATTGCACCCATGATCAGCAGATCGTGGATGTACTGCCACAGTCCTGCGAGAGAGAATGATGTGGTCCAAGGCATCATAAGTAATTGGCCTCCATCCCAAATTTGAACAAAAAGAGAGAAAGTTTGGTCGGCGGGACTTTGAATGAGGCCAATCGCTATATAGAGTAAGCATGTGGGATATAAAACACAGTATTGCTTTTATGTGTTCCAACAAAAAGGGGGGGAGTTTTTTGGGGGACTTTGAATGAGAGATGTGTCTTGGCAAAGAACATTTTATTATACCTTAGGAAATCATGTACAGCATACTGAATGACACTAAAAAAAAAAAAAAAGCATACACAGAATCGCATAAATACAGGGCATGCTAAAAACCACATATAAATATTGACGCCATGGTACTTGGCTTATCATGGGGTAAAGACAAGTACTGAGCAACATGGGCCACTGGAAGGGCTGGATGGTGTTGGAAAATCTAGAGTAAAACAATATAAGAGACATAAAATCATCTGTATGGACATCATGCATATTATTGTAGCTTAATAATATGAATAAGTAATGGGTATAAGGGACAGCATGGACATCCCTATAAATACTCACATCAACTGCATAGATGTGAACAGAGGATCAGAGCTGTTAGAAAGGTCCGGCATGGGAGCTGAGGTAGACACACGTGGACAATCACGGAGCCGAGCTGCAGACTGTCTGTGTATCTGTCTGCCGTACCTTGGATACAGGCAGGCAGGTACTCTCTGGCAGGAATGCCTTTGAGTAATGGAAAGAGTTCCCAGGGAAAGTTGGTATAAAATGGGTCACTCTATACCAACTTTGGGTACTCTTCCCATTACTCAAAGGCATTCAATTTTTCTGGTATGTAGACCCACCCCATTGGTAAAGGAATGACAGATGTTTAACCATCTCAATACAGGGCATTTTCACCCCCTTCCTGCCCAAGCCATTTTTCAGCTTTCAGCGCTGTCACACTTTGAATGACAATTGCGCGGTCATACAACACTGTACCCAAATGTAATTTTTATTATTTTTTCCCCACAAATAGAGCATTATTTTGGTGGTATTTGATCACATCTGCGTTTTTTTTTTTTGCGCTATAAACAAAAGAAAAGGGACAAGTTTGAAAAAAACACAATATTTTTTACTTTTGCTATAATAAATATCCAATTTTTTTTTAAAACAAATTTTTTCCTCAGTTTAGGCCGATATGTATTCTTCTACATATTTTTGGTAAAAAAAAATATCAATAAGCGTATATTGATTGGTTTGCGCAAAAGTTATAGCATCTACAAAATAGGGGCTAGATTTATAGCATTTTTATTTATTTAATTTTTTTTACTAGTAATGGCGTTGTTAAAACGAGTTTATAGATAGGGGCAAGTGGCGCTACCTGTGTTGGATACCTAGTTAGATATATAGTCTCGTCTGGATGAGCAAATGTGCACTCAACTCAAAATAAAATTGTAAAGTGAATATGTGCCCATTGGGATTAATGTCCCGTGCTAGTGTGTGCAAACAAATGGATCCTTATTGTATAAAAAGGTGTAAATGCATCCACATCAGTGACAGTTAATCCAAGATGTATAAATAATCTAGTAAACGTCCCCCCTAGGTGCGTGGAGGGGACTAAATAGATATAATTGAAATCCTCCTTCCAACTAATGTAATAACTAATCATTGACCATTAATCAATTTACAACTATTAATATAACATCTGATTTACGTGTTACCACATTATCTCCCCAACAGACAATTGGGCAGCTGAATACAGTCTTAACACAGTTCATCAGCGTTAAAAGAGATACAATAGTAATAAGAAAAAATGTGAAAACTTGTGAAAAATTTTGAACCAAATTAAATATAAAAAATGAAATATGAAAAATTAATTGTGAAAGTCCCAGCTTGAAAAAATTCCATATAGTTCCACCAAATTCAAAGTTTCTGTGTAAAGTGACCTTAGTGACAACGACAGTTGATATCCAGTGACTCCGGTGCTCCCCCTCAAGGATCCCCACTCACCATCTCCCTACACCCCTACAGGGGTAATCAGCATATAGTATCCGGCACTCGATGGCGTCTAGGATTCCAATGAAATTGTCCCTGGGGGCTTCCGCTCCAAGTACGATGTACCCTTCAATGCTCCGGGTTATCCTCATATGAAAGAAACAGGGCTCCCATAGTGTGATAACGTAATTGATTTTATTAAAAAATGCTAGATAACAGCAACCAAATTAAATAAAATAAATAATAAAAAGTATTAAAAAAGGTCCGTACTCCTAAACAGGAGTCAGACTATCACACTGCGTAATGGGAGGTCAATCCCGGAGAGGAGCTCGTGGATGCAAGCTGACAGCCGAGCGGCGTGCGCCTCAGCTGCGCTCCACACTCTCTCCGACTTCCGCGTGTGATGTAGGTACGTAGCTCCGCCTCTTTTAATAAAATCAATACAATTTTATTTTGAGTTGAGTGCACATTTGCTCATCCAGACGAGACTATATATCTAACTAGGTATCCAACACAGGTAGCGCCACTTGCCCCTATCTATAAACTCATTTTAACATATCTCACCCCCTTGGGGGTGCGTAAGGGGAGGCTGCAAGCCTCTGTCCGTGAGCGCGGAAACCGTTCCTACACTAGTAATGGCGTTGATCTGCGATTTTTATTGTGACTGCAATATTGCGGCGGACACATCGGACACTTTTGACACATTTTTGGGTCCATTCACATTTATACAGCAATCCGTGCTATAAAAATGCACTGATTACTGTATAAATGTGACTGGCAGGGAAGAGGTTAACACTAGGGGGTGATTGAGGGGTTAACTGTGTTCCTAGGGAATGTTTCTAACTGAAGGGGGAGGGGACTCACAAGGGGAGGAGACCAATCTGTGTTGCTCTGTACTGAGAACACAGATCGGTCTCCTCTCCTCCCTGACAGGACGTGGATCTGTGTGTTTACATACACAGATCCATGTCCTGCCGTGTTACCGAGCAATCGCATGTGCCCATTGAAGCCAACATTGCAGCCGCCGGGCACGCGCATCGGGTGCCCAGTGACACGGTGGGCACGCGCGATTGCTGCCAGCGGCACGTGCGTGCCCCCTTGTGGGTAGGGAAGGCGAGGGCGTCATATGACGCCCTCCCAGAATGAGAGCCGCGCCGCCTGGCCATCATATGACAGCCGGCGGGCGGCAAGTGGTTAAAGAAGCCCCACATTGATTCCCCTGAACTAAGGGTGAGTCTACTTCACGTCTTTGCTGACTCTCTGGCAGGAAGCTCAGTGCACTAACACGAGATCAATAGCACTCTGGTAGTTCATTGAGAACTACAAGCCGACAGTCGCACAGGCTTTGAGGGCTTGTAGGTTTCCCATTCACAGAACACTGTGAATGAATGATGGGGCCAGGCGGGTGGAGTCACATTTTTTTTTCTGACCTCCCCACGAGATGTCAAAATATGGACTCAGGGGATTTGGGGGCTATAACATTTGTAACATGTTACACCCGGAATATAGGTGTAACGTGTAACATGCTACAAAAGGTGAACTTAACCTTTAACCCTTTTATAGTGCTACAGTATCTAACTGAGCAATCAATTTAAGGCCTTTTTTTTCAGTCTCAGTTCACCTATTACCTCCTCTCTTGGATTGAGGTACGCTATCGATCACCATAAATCTGAGTTGTGCAGGTGAATGGCCACATTGTTTAAAGCGTTATGCCGTGTACACACGATCGCACATTCCGACAACAAAATCCATGTTTTTTTTCTGACAGATGTTGGCTTAAACTTGTCTTGCATACACACGGTCACACAAATCTTGTCGGAAATTCCGGCTCTTCTGCTTGATTCCGAGAATGCGTGGAACTTTGTGCGTCAGAATTGTGTACACACAATCGGAATTTTTGTTGTCGGAAAATTTGAGATCCAGATCTCAAATTTTGTTTGTCGGAAATTCAGACGCAAAATGTCCGATGGAGCCTACACACGGTTGGAATTTCCGACAACAAGCTCCCATCCAACATTTACCGTTGGAAAATCCGACCGTGTGTACGCGGCAGTAGAGTGTTAGACAATCACAAATATTATTTGTGTTGTGAGATCCTGTGCTTTATTTTCTGTGTTGTCTCACTCCCATAATAAAAGTCACAAGGGCATTTAAAGCGGTTGTATTGTCCGCTTTGTCATTTTTACTTACAGGTAAGCCTATAATAAGGCTTACCTGTAGGTAAAATGAACATCTCCTAAACCTGCATGGTTTAGGAGATATTCACCCTTCCTGACGTCAGCGGGACATGCGAGCTGAAGGGCCTGCGACTCGTGCCGGAACTTGCCGGAATGGAAGATTCCCTCGCACATGCGCTGGAGTAACATCATCACGGCTCTGGCCATTTTGTGGGGGGGTTGGCGGTTTACTACCGATTTAAGAATATAAATCACAAAACAAATTAAAAATCCTCAAAAAATTATTTAATGTTGATCACCTTTCCTGTGTGTGGATGTGTAAATGCAATGCCCTTAATCATATTAGAATACCGTGCACATGATAGGCAGGGAAAAAGGATATGCTCCTTCTAGGACCCTGTAAAGTTAAAGGTCTATCCATCTTCTCACCCTGAAATTCTGCTTGAACCACAATGTCTCCAATTGATCTCCCTTTTCTTTAAGACTGTAGCAGTGGAAGATGAAATTCTTGAATGCCTGTGTAACTTTCCTTTAAAACCTTTTAGTGTTTCCTAATGATAGAAGAAATCTTGTCAAATGCTGAATGAGATTGTAACACAATGCAATCCTCCTCTTCTGTTTATTTCTTTCATTATTAACCCCCTCAAATGTCATTATTTTGAGAATTAAATGCTATAGTGCAAGGATATGCAATTAGCGGACCTCCAGCTGTTGCAGAACTACAAGTCCCATGAGGCATCGCAAGACTCTGACAGCCACAAGGATGACACCCAGAGGCAGAGGCATGATGGGACTTGTAGTTTTGCAACAGCTGGAGGTCCGCTAATTGCATATCCTGCTATAGTGGATAACCCCTATCATTTAATCTCTCTTGCATCTCCTTCATCCTTCGCCCCCTCATCAATTCCTCACTGACAATATGATTAACCCTTAGCAAACTGACTTATTGAGATAGATTTAAAGACTTCGGCGGATGTGAGCTAGAGTGTAATAAAAGTTTATAGTTAGTCAGGTTGAAAAAAGACACAAGTCCATTTAGTTCAACTAATTCAAAAATAAAAATAAACATACAATCCCATATACACAATCCTATACCCACATTTGATCCAGAGGACGGCGAAAAACCCCAGCAAAGCATGATCCAATTTGATACAGCGTTCCTTCCCGATCCCCCGAGAGGCAATCAGATACTCCCTAGATGGACTTTACCTATAAATGTTAGTATCCAGTATATTATGTACATTTAGAAAAGAATGCAGGCCTTTTTTAAAGCAATCTACTGAGCTGACCAGAACCACCATTTTCACAGCTTTTACTGTGAAGAAATATTTCCATATTTAGAGATTAAATCTCTTTTCCTCTATACGTAAAGAGTGCCAACTTGTCCTCTGTGATGACCTTAAAGTGATTTACATCGCGCCCGGGCCTCCAATGGTCATAGAGATGACTGGTCACCCACCCCAGCTTATTTTGTAAAGGGCCTATATGCTTAGACCTGACCTTTTTACTATTAATATATTTAAAAACATTTTGGGGTTTGTCCTACTATCTTTTGCAATCTGTCATTCGTTTTGAATTTTTGTGTCCTTGATTTCCTTTTTACATATTATGTTATATTCTTTGTAACATTTAAATGATGATAATGTTCCTTTATTGTTCTATTTTTTAAAAGCTTTTTTCTTATAATTTATAGCTTTTTTAACTTTGGCCGTGAGCCACATGATTTTAATGTTTAGCCTTTTAAACTTATTGCCCATGGAAATATACTTTGCAGTGAGTTTGCATAGTCTTTTTGAAGAATTCCCATTTCTGTTCTGTGTTCATCAATGCCAATATTGCCTCCCAGTCTAAGTCTTGGAAAGCAGGCCTCATCATTGGAAAATTTGCTCTCTTAAAGTTAAGTGTTTTAATATTTCCTGTATGTGTTTGTAGCTTACAGCTAACATAAAATAAAATTGTGTTATGGTCACTGCTATACTGCTACAAAGATGTTCTTTTATATGAATATTGGTAATAAACTCTGCATGGTTTGAGATTACCAGGTCCAGCAGAGCATCATTCCTAGTCAGGGCCTCAATAAACTGGACCATAAAATTGTTTTGTAATATTTTACAAATTTTTGCCCTTTAACTGTCCTCACAGAGGAAAAGGGGCACTCTTTACATCTAGAGATTTCATCTCCAAATACAGAAAGGTTTCTTCACAGTAAGAGCTGTGAAAATGTGGAATAGATTCTCTCCGGAGGTGGTTCTGGTCAGTTCAGTAGATTGCTTTAAAAAAGGCCTGGATTCTTTCATAAATGTACATAATATAACTGGGTACAAACATTTATAGGTAAAGTTGATCCAGGGAATATCCAATTGCCTCTCGGGGGATCGGGAAGGAATTTTTTCCCCTGCTGTAGCAAATTGGATCATGCTTTGCTGGGTTTTTTTGCCTTCCTCTGGATCAACTGTGGGTATAGAATTGTGTATATGGGATTGTATGGTTGTTGTTTTTTTTATTAGTTCAACTAGATGGACTTGTGTCTTTTTTTCAACCTGATTAACTATGTAACTGTTCCAGCAGTGCCATTACTCAACTTCTGGGTAGTTAAAATCCCCAGTTATTATTATGAGTCTCCACCTCCCCATTAACACTGGGAGGTCTGGAAGGCCTAAAACAGTTGGGTTAATGTATAAGGCAGGCCATAGATTGTGCAATTTTCTTTCCTTCCACCATGGATGGAAGGAAAAAAAAATTGCTTGATTCCCCCATCAACAAAGTCAGTGTGGATGGGGAAATCCCTCCCACAGTGCTATTGTGTTCTGCTGGCAGGGACCTTTCCCTGCCTGCTGAACACAATAATTAATGTTGCCAGCTATAGCTGGTGGCACTAATCTTTTGGAAAAAAACCTGACAGGCTGTTTGTACAAAAGTCAATGTTTCAAAACTTTTTGTGTACAACCAGCTTGCCCATACATGTATTGAAATTGGGCCAGTCCCTGCTGAAATGACCAGATTTTGTTCCATGTATGGCAGGCTTAAATCTGTTTCAAGTGACACAGGGAAATTTTTTCCAGCTAATGACATCACCAATGCAGGGTAATTTTTTTCCATCCAATGACACCACCGATGCACAGTCATTTTTTTCCATCCAATGACACCACCGATGCAGGGTCATTTTTTTCCATCCAGTGACACCACCGATGCAGGGTCATTATTCCATCCAGTGACACCACTGATGCAGGGTCATTTTTCCATCCTGTGACACCACCGATGCAGGGTCAATTTTCCATTCAGTGACACCACCGATGCAGGGCCATTTTTCCATCCACTGACACTACCGATACAGGGTCATTTTTTCCATCCTGTGACACCACCGATGCAGGGTCATTTTGTTTCCATCTAGTGACACCACCGATGCAGGGTCATTTTTTCCATCTAGTGACACCATTGATGCAGGGTCATTTTTTTCATCCAGTGACAACACTGATGCAGGGTCATTTTTTTTCCATCTAGTGACACCACCAGTGCAGGTTAATTTTTCCATCCAGTGACACCACCGATGCAGGGTCATTTTTCCATCCACTGACACCACCAATGCAGGGTCATTTTTTCCATCCAGTGACACCACCGATGCAGGGGGGTCATTTTTTTTTCCATCCAATGACACCACCGATGCAGGGCCATTTTGTACACAGTTTTTTCCTTGTCAAAAGAAGTTTATTGAGTATACAATGTTATAAAGATACATAAAGTAAATTTACAAGGATCTATAAAGTAAGCTCATTGTTTTACAGTAGGGTTTATATAGGTAAATATCATGAAATTTCAAATATTAAACATTGGGTTCACGTAAACCTAAATTAAAGATATATATCATTTCCTTAGTTACTTTTGTAGGTATTTAAATGATTTATACCTACTATACATATTGTTTACAAGTAGAGTGTATATAGGTCAAATAAATTCTGATAATGAGCTTTAATCGTAAGGTGGAGAAAAGGAAAGAGAAAGAAGAAAAAGGGTTGAAAGGTAGAGGTATGGTCCACAAGGTTGTCCCGCTCGTCAGTTTATTATTCTTTTTAGTTCTCTTTGAAGCCTTAGAATGGGTGTCTCTGTAAGTCATTTAATCTGTTACCATGGCAACAGGACAGAGTCATTGAAGTTTGACAGGAACTGTTGTTTTATCCAAGGATGCCAAAGTTTTTCAAATTTTGGAATTTGGTTTTGATCGATGGCTACCATCTTAGCATGGGACATTGTATTATTCATTCTGTGAATTATTTCTGCTAGTACCAATGTAGGAGATTTCCATGCTTTGGCCACTGTTTGTTTTGCAGCCGTTATTAGTTGGATCATAAGTTTGAATTGAGAGAGTGTTAACCATTCCGGTTTTAGATTAAGTAAAGTTAAATATGGATCTGGTTGTATTATTTTTTTAAATATTTTAGATGCAATCACGAAGACTTCCTTCCAGAAGGTTTGGATTACTGGGCACGTCCACCATATGTGTAAATATGTGCCTATTTCTGGGCATCCTCGAAAACAAAGAGCTGAGGTATTAGGTGAATATTTTGCCACTCTAGCGGGTACAAGGTACCAGCGAGTTAGGACTTTATAATTTGTCTCCAGTGCTAAGATGTTGGGTGAAGATGACTTAGATGTGAGCCATATGTTAGACCAGTCCGTGTCTTCTAAAGTTTGTCCCAGGTCCTCCTCCCACCTCTGAACGTAAGAGGGTCTATTAAGATTTGCTACTCCATATAATTGATTATAAAGTGATGAAATTGTACCTTTAGCAAATGGATCTTTTGTACAGATTGATTCAAAAATGGATAATTGGGATAATGGTGTATCCCCCCTTTAGGAATGGTGTATAGAAATTTTTGATTTGGAGATATCTAAATATCTCAGAGTTTGGTAGATCATATTTTTCTCTAAGTGATGGGAATGAAAGGAATGATTTAGATGCTATGAAGTCATTTAGTGTCTGAATGCCTGATGTTGTCCAAGCTTTAAAAGAATTTGGGTAGATCCATGCCGGGTAAAAGGCCGGATTTCTGATAAAAGAAAGGAGAGGATTGTGTGGAGATTGTAACTGATATTTGGTTTTTAGTTTATCCCAGAGAGATAAGAAGTGTTTAGTTATGGGATTATGAATTTTAAAGCGGTCTTTAGGATCAAGCCATAATAAATTTGATATTAATAGAGGGTCATTTTCTGAAGCCTCTATAAATACCCATAATGGGATTTCCTGTTTTGCATGGTATTTGGACAGACTGGCCAAATGTGCTGCTCTGTAGTAGTTAGTAAAATTAGGGTATCCCAGGCCTCCTTTATTTTTGGGAAGATGTAGTGTGTGTATAGGTATACGTGGTTTAGAAGAGCCCCATATAAACGAAGTTGCTCTTTTTTGTACTATTCTCAAAAAATAGTAAGGAATTGGAATAGGGAGGACTCTGAATAGATAAAGCAATTTGGGTAGAATAGTCATTTTGATTGCATTAATCTTCCCTATCCAGGACAAAGGAAGTTGCAACCATTGTTTTATTAGATTTGTGATCTGTCTTAATACAGGAGGATAATTGGTTGAGAATAAGTCAGAATGAGATGCTGTTAAATGAATTCCAAGATATGGGATTGATTTTTCTGCCCATGTGAATGGGAGTGCAGCCCTAGCCGGGATCAATTCCATGTTTGTGAGTGAAATATTAAGCACTAGGCATTTCTTAGGATTAATCATAAGGCCGGATAGGGCTGCAAATCCATCAAGAGCTGGTATTAAGTTAGGACCAGAGACCTGTGGTGATGATAGAAAAAGTAATATATCGTCTGCAAATATACATAATTTGTGTGTAATACCTCCTACTTCAATGCCAGTTATAGTTTGGTTTGTTCTGATGTATTGGGCCATGGGTTCGAGTATAATAAGGGAGATAATGGGCAACCCTGTCGGGTACCTCTTTCGATATTAAAGGCTTCAGATTTGTATCCAGCATATTTTATATAGGCTTTGGGTTTATTATATAATGCTTTGATCCATGTTAAAAAGTGTGGTCCAAAACCCCATTTTTGTAATGAATATTGCATATATTGCCAGGATACTGTGTCAAATGCCCTCTTAATATCGAGAGATAGAAAACATAAAGGGATTTTCCGTTTTTTAGCAATATGTGCCAATAACACTGCCCTGCGTATATTATCGCCTGCCTGTCTATTTGGCATGAAGCCTACTTGATCTCTATGTATTAATTTTCCTATAATGCTATTGAGGCGTTTTGCTATTATTTTTGCTAATAATTTAATATTGAGGTTTAACAGAGAGATAGGCCGATAATTCACACAGGAAGTATCATCAGAAAGGGGTTTTGGGATCATACAAACAATTGCCATTAGTGTTTCTTGCCGAAAAGAATGTCCATCTAGAAGATTGTTAAAAGTTTCAGTGAGAATGGGAGAGAGTATTTCTGAGAATGTTTTATAGTATAAAGCCGAGTAGCCGTCTGGGCCTGGTCTTTTGTTAAGTTTTAGGTCTTTTATGGCGTTAGCAACTTCATCTATAGTTATAGGCTCATCCAAACTGCTTTTTTGATTCTGAGATAATTCAGGTAAGGTTATTTTTGAGAAGAAGGATTCAGCCTCTGTAGGATTAAATTCATTGTTTGTCTTGTATAAAGTTGCGAGATGTGAGTGAAATTTATGGACTATTTTAACTGGATTACAAGTGTAAACATTTTTTGATAATTTCAAACGTATTGGCTTGAAAGATTTGTTAGTTGAATTTAATGCCCGAGCCAAATATGTACCTGGTTTGTTTGTATTCATGTAGAAATTGTGTTTGGAGCGTTTGAGGGATTTATCAACTGACTCAGTGAGAAATAGATCGTATTCCAATCTAGATTTTTCCAGATGAGATTTTGTACTCTGAGATGGATTATCTTGAAATGATATGTAGGCTGCATTAAAATTGATAAATATGATCTATTCTGGTGAAGGTTTGATGAGGGTGCGAGAAATAAGTGAATTTCTTTTTCATTGGGTTACTTTCTCTCCATGAATCTACCAGATTGTATTTGGAAAGAAGTTGAGAAAAAGGTAATCTAGAGGTTATTTTGGATGGTGTAAAAGGTGATTTATCTAGAAATGGGAGGAGGACCTGGTTCGAATCCCCACACATTATCACTGTTCCTATTTTGTGTGTATTAATCACTTGTAATATATGTGAGAGGAATGGTGTAGGTTGTTTGTTAGGAGCGTAGTAGGAAATCACCGTGATTGCTGTATCCATTATATAACCCATGAGTATCAGGTATCTACCTTCTGGGTCTTTAATTTCTGATGATAAGGTGAATGGTGTGGATCGGTGAAATGCAATTAGAGTTCCCCTTTGCTTGGTACAGGCAGAAGCCGTGTAAATTTGTTGATAAAAAGGAGAAATATATTTTGGAGTAGAATCTTTGGTGAAGTGTGTTTCTTGGAGGCATACTATGTGAGCCTTCTTGTTATGAAAAGTACGGAAGGCTTTGGTCCTTTTTTGAGGGACATTTATTCCCTGAACATTCAGAGAAAGTATATTTAGTGGTGCCATGGCAATAGATCAAATAGTTTTGACTTACTTTTTGTTATGCAGAGCTGACTGCGCAGATCAACCTGTGTGGACTGAAGAGATGAATAGATAGAAAAGAAACCAGTGAATTCTGGAGTAAAGAGTAAACAAAAAACATATGAGATTAGATGATACATTGTATAAATTATTTTTTGCAAGTAATCACAATTTACCCGTGAAAGAGAATAAATATCTCTCTCAGGGGAATAAGTGCCTTCGTCACACTCCCACATAATATGGTTGGGAGAATGAGGAGGGCTAATGGGGGTACATGGATCTTCCGCTTACAGGAGAGAAGTGCTATGTCAAAAGACATCAAAATGATGTTTCATTAATTGGAGTGCAGAATATAGTTTTTGTTGAAATTATTTATTCCAGGGTGGTTGTATATGGTTAGTCTTGCCCTAGGCTAAATAATTCAGTTAGAAAGGCACTGTTAATAACTTTGGTATTGATGAAGATAGTTTGAATTATTTTGGGATTTTAACCCTTTTAGAGTAAACAATTACATATTTTATTCATATGTAACTGTTTAGATATGTTAACTCATAAAATTGAGGTTGTATTGCTTCAGATTAGAATAAACAAAAACATAATTCTAGGAACTAGTTAGGTAATAATATATTTGTTTTAAGAAAAGAAAGAAAAAGCTTCCATTACTTCTGGATTATTGAACATATTTGTCCTAAAAAGTAATAAATCTATTGTTATTACCTGATAATATATAACTGAACAAGAATTTCCTTATTTCACTTATATATTCTAAGGCTATATGAATCAGAAGTAATAAAAAATATAACTGGAATGTAACATGATCCCACATAGTGTGTGACTATCAGAATGCAGTTACATTCAGTTATAAATACAGGTTTTTTACAGAGAACCATCTCTTAGTATAATAAATGAAGAGATATCAGGAATTAGGATGTCAGTCCATTGAATCTTCTTGGTCCATGGATGATGTGGCATAACGGCCTCTTTTGTTAGAATGATGATTCCCATTTTGTTCTGGAATTTTCTGGGTGCTGCCTGAAGGTGAAGATGATGCCATTCTTCTGCGCGTGGGAGTGTTGCTGCTTGTGGGTTCTGTCAGATTTAATTTTAAAAGGGTTTGTTGTAGTTCATCTGCTAATCTGCTTCTGTAAATTGTACCTTGGTAGTTAAATCTGACTGAAAAGGGGAAACCCCATTGATACATAATGTTGTGGCGTTGCAGTTCCATTAGTTGGGGTTTCATGGATCGTCTTTTAGTAATAGTAAGTTGGGATAGGTCAGCAAAAATGTGATAATTGTGTCCTTGAAAATTAAGTTCCTTTTTTTCTCTTGCAGCAATTAGTATTTGTTCTTTCGTTCTGTAATAATGAAATTTTGTGATTATATCACGTGGGGGTCCATCTTTCTTTTTGGCTGTGAGGGCTCTGTGTACTCTGTCCAGTTCTAAATGTTCAATAGGGATATCTGGCTTTAGTTCTTGTAATAGAGCAGTAATAGTAGATTGCAGGTCTGTCACAGTTTCAGGTATTCCCCTTATGCGCAAGTTTGAACGTCTGGCTCTATTTTCGTTATCTTCGAGCTTAGTTTGAAGTATTAAATTCTCTTTTTTTAATTGTTACAATTCTGTTATATTTTCTTGGGTTGTAATTTCAATTTCATCCATTTTTATTTCTAAGGCTGCGGTGCGGTTTCCCAGCTCTCTTATTTATTTGGTTAGGCTTTTTGTTATTTGGTCTGAGGTTTGTTTTAAAGCCTTATGAAGCATCTTTTCAAATTGTAATAATATTACTGGGGATACTGAGGAGGCTTGTGGAGAAGTTTGTGAGAGGATTTGTTCTGTATCTGACTCAAATGGAGAGTCTTGCTGTGACATTTTCTGTCTGTGAGAGCGCCCTGATGCTGTATCTTGTGAGGTGACTGGAGCTGCTTCAGCTGCAGTGAGTGCCTGTGAGCTCTTTGTGAGGTGATTTTTATTTCTGCCACGGTTTCCTCCCAGTACCATATTTCCTACCCAAACTTTCATAGTTTGTTCCCTGGGGCAAAAAGGTTCAAATGGATACCTTTTGAGCCTGCAGGCTCCGCTTTGTCCTTCTCTTCTCTCCTCAGCGGTGTGGAGCTCTAACAATGCATGTCTGCTCCGCTAGGCTCCGCCTCCTGCCCCCACACAGTTTTTTCTTTGAAATCTCTACTTTCTAATTTATAGTAGCCAGCATATACTACAACTTCGTGTGCTCAATATATCAGTGTGTCTTTGTTAATATACCTTGAAATCAATTTGGATATATTGATAAAATACAATTTAAGCCGTCACTATCTCATATTTTAAAACATATATATAAAAAAAAATCCCTCACCTGGATTAGAACCCACAACTTCTCTAACCACTATGCTATCTCTCAAATTATAGTTATAAAAAATAAAAATAATAATCAGTGTCAGGATACAATTAGTCTCTGGCAAGCACTTCAGGGCAACCTACAAAGCAATGGCTCCTACACTCTCATTTTATTTAATAACTTAATTTAGCGTGTTCCTTTTACTTCTACAACATCCACTAAAATAATATACATGTATCCATATACTATATACTCTTATGCCCCGTACACACGGTCGGACATTGATTGGACATTCCGACAACAAAATCCTAGGATTTTTTCCGATGGATGGTGGCTCAAACTTTTTTGCGTACACACGGTCGCACAAAGTTGTCGGAATTTCCGATCACCAACAATGCGGTGACATCAACCACGTCCGACGAGACTGGAAAAGGCCAGTTCAGAACCAAGCGCGGCACCCTTTGGGCTCCTTTTGCTAATCTCGTGTTAGTAAAAATTTGGTGAGAGAGGATTCGCGCTTTTTCAGACTCGTGGCTTTCAGATCGTTTTCTGCAGTTCAGTTTGTGCTTGTGGGTTTATATCTGCTCTTCAGTGCATGCAAGCAAGCTCCGCGTGACTTGGATTAGTCATTGTGTTCTTGTTCGTTCGTTACTGTTTTTCAGGTCGCTCTTCACAGGCCTTGTTGTTCTTCAGTGCGTTCTGTTACTTCGTTCTGAGCAGCCAACCGTTTTCTAGCCATGTTGCGTATACGTACTCCTCGTAGAGTTCGTGCTGTGCGGGGGCTTGTTGTTGGGGTCCTGACCTTGACACAAGTCCAGTCCATGAACAGGGTGGGGAGGAGTTAATGGACCAAGAATTGGTTGCTTCAGCGTGACCAGTTCTGTCACATGCCTTTGCTCCGTGAGATCCGTGAGAATAATCCTGATGATTTCAGGAACTTTCTCAGGATGACGGACCCCATATTTCACCGTCTGCTGGCTTTGCTGACCCCCTATATCAGCAGGCAGGGTACCTGCATGAGGTAAGCCATCACTGCGGAGCAGAGGCTCGTCACTACCCTGCGGTACTTGGCGACAGGGAGAAGCCTGCAGGACTTGAAGTTCTCAACAGGCATCTCCCCCCAGGCTCTGGAGATTATCATCCCAGAGACCTGTTCTGCCATCATACAGGTCCTACAGAAGGAGTATATGAAGGTAAGATTTATCCTTTAATATCACATTTTATTGTATATAATGTTTGCTAATATATTGTATTTCTCTCCTCATTCCCTAATTACCATGATTGTAATATGCTGTGAATGTCCCCTTTGTGCATGCTGGATTTTTATGTAATAATTTTTTTTGTCCTTCATACATATTTGCCTTCACTTACCTCCCCAGCATGGTCTCTCCTGGCCCTATATTCACCTCATTTAGTCACTTAACAATGTATTTTATCAGCTACATAGTAGTGTTTTACCCCAAACACCCCCTAAAATGTTTAGAAATGTGATTTGTGCTTTAAATTCAGGCAGAGTGCCAGAGGCTTTTTTTTGTGGTGTCCCCAAATCATTTTTATTAACCCTCCCTCCCCCCAACTGCTATAATCATATAATCCTGGCGTGCTGTGTTCGACATAACTTTGTACGCCAACATTCTGCCAACTATGCTGGCTCAGTTGGGCCTGAGGCCTGGAATTCTAAATCAAACAACCCTGACGGTGCTTGAAAGTGGCCGTCCTGGCTTGCCCTCCCTGAGTGCCCGTGATGTCCGGTTAAGATACCTTGAGTTCTTTGCGGGTAGGGGGGCCATCAATATGCCAGACAATTTGTGAAGCCTTTATCAAATAAAAACAAAAGAAAAAAATAAATCTTTGGTGACATTTACTGCTTGTGTTTGTTTTAGCTGACCCTGACTGAAATGTGGGTAGTCCTGAAAATGGCGTGATTGTGTAACCTTATCCAAAGCACTGTTGGCTGTTATTTATTAAAGGCAAAGACACTTTGCACTACAAGTGCACTTGAAACTGCACTGAAACTGCACTTGTAGTGCAAAGAGGATTTGCCCTTAGGAAATAACCCTCATTTTCACAGAAAGCAGCAATTACATCACCACAAAAGTGTTGTAGCATTGAGACAATAATCCACACATTCTTGATTCACAATCTTTTTAATACCTGCACAATCACATTTAGAAAAGGTTTTTAAAATAAACCAACATGTTTGCTGTATAACCTTTTTTGGGGTGGCATTATCAAAAATAGAAATATCCATTTAAGATAAAACAGGCATGTGTAAAACCAACAAGAAAGACACAAATCTTGAACTTAGAAAGTTCACATTTGGTAGAACTTGAAGGCAATATCATACATGAGTATTTAGGAACTGTGTTTCATATTGCGTTCAGATGGGGTGAAGTCACCCCAGGAAAAGCCAAATTTGCAAGATGCACACAATTTTGCCAATGTCAACATGTGCTATCTGCCATCACGGGGGATCAAGGGACGTGTTTTGGGGGAGAAACCCCTTCCTCTCAGCTACTTTATTATTGAGGAAGGGGTTGCACCCCCAAAACGCGTCCATTGATCTCCCGTGATGGCAGATAGCACATGTTGACACACTGTGTGCATCCTCCAAATTTGGCTTTTCTAAAAATCGCTCAAACATTTTTAAGATTGTAGCACACAAAAAAACAAAGGGATTTGGAGGGGTTTTAAACTCGCCCCAAAACATCAATGATGTTTTTAGTTTTTTGAATAAAATCATTGATGTTTTTCTTGAGGTTTTCCAATTCTAAATTACACCCCATGATCTCCCCGATCAGGATCTGGGCACTTTCTGATGTGAAAGGATCTGGATCCACAATATCACGATCACCTAAAAAGAGAGAAACCAAACAAAAACAGGTATCAAAAATATGCCGGCATCCATCTCTTACCTGAGTCTGTGGTCGCAGACACTCACCTGTTGTGGTGACAATTTCCACCACATCTTCTTCCTCCTCCTGCTCTGCTTGGGTTGGGGGTATTTCTCCTTCTTCCCGAGGTGGGGGGTCTCTGTTCTCCTCGGATGAGGGGTGTCCTCCGAGTCTTTTCTCCCCTATATAAAATAAAAATGGTATAATTAGCACACAGATATTTGATGGCAGAACTATAAATAGGAAACATTGCTTGGAAGTGGGGTACAATTGTCTATTTTGTCCGAGTTCCAAAATGTAGCATTTTCAGTGTCCTTTGTCAAGCTGCAATACTTTTTACCTGTTTTAAACAAGCTTCACAGATGGAGTCACCCCTATAGTATACACTGGAGCACCTGTGTTGGCCCCCTAATAAAAATGGTGTTCTTGTGTCCCACACTAGTGCTCCAGAGTCCAGATGTGAAAACAGCTGCTGAGTGTCCTCTCCTTACACAGAATCTAGTTTGCATTTCATTCTAGTAACAAACACATCTACACAACCAAATTAGTTTCATACAAGTAGGGAGTCAAAAATGTGGCCAAATGCATATGGCCTAAACAATGGTGTTTTATAGTCCGAAATAAAAATGTTTGATACGAATGAATAATGTGGCCATGAACATGAAAGTTGCCATTTTAAAATGTACACATTTAAGAAAAGCACATGGAGCAGCACGAACGTAATAAACAGAAAAAGATTAGGAACACAGCACAACTACTTACTTTTTTGCAGCACTCTCCGTATCTTTCTGTACTGCTCATGTTCTAGTAATTTCAGGTCCGACCACCGCTTCCTGAGCTGATCTTTCGATTGTCGTACCCCGAAATTCCGGTGCAGACTCCTGACCACTTTCGCCATGATCTTGGCCTTTCTGACATTGGGGTTGGGGTAAGGTCCATACTTCCCGTCATAGTCGGTCTTCTTCAGGATATCGACCATCTCCAACATCTCCCCAAAGGACATATTTGAGGCCTTAAATCGTCTTCTTCTGGATCCAGACGTTTCAGGCTCCGGCCTTTCCTCCTCCTCGTTGCTGTAATTAGCACGCACCTGCTGTGTATCCGCCATGTGCTCTCCCCCACTTAGCAGAACGAAAAGGGGCGGGGAATAGACTAGAAAGAACGTCAGGGGCGGGCGGAGTTAGAGGCATGCGCAGTGTGTATAAAGCGTAACACGCGTGCGTATTACATACGATCTGTGAGCGTGTGAGCGGAGGAAGGAGCATCGGAGGCACCGATCGTGATAACGAAGGTAAGATCTAAACTTGGGCCTATACTGCTTCGAAATTGAAGCCTATATTGTAACATGATTAGGAGAGTTTGGCCTGACATTAGGGTTTGTCTCGTGTTGTGTCTTGCAGAGAAAATGGATGGCTTCAATGACCACAACTTCCTCCCCCTGTTCATAGACAAATATAGGGAGCTGCCCTGTCTGTGGCAAGTGAGACACCCCCATTATAATCATAAACAAAAGAGGCAGGCAGCGCTGGAGAAACTGCTGGAGTTGGTGAAGCCGCAACCACAGCAACCATCCCCTATTTAAAAAACAAAATTGGTGGCCTGAGGAGCACATATCTTAGGGAGCGCAAGAAGGTCACAGATTCCCAGAGATCTGGAGCTGCAGCAGATGATGTTTATGTCCCCAGGCTCTGGTACTATGAGAGACTGCGATTTCTGTCAGAGCAGACTGAAGTCAGGGAATCCCTCTCCACTCTTCCTTCCACTCTTCCTTTCACCCCAGCTGAGGCTTCCGATGTCCAACCTGGGCCTTCCAGCCAGGAAGAAGTGGAGGAGCCCAGCTGGAGTCAGGTATAGCATTCTTCTACAGATTTCTGGTCAATAAATAAACGATCTTTACTAGATGTTATTATTGATCACTAAATGGTGATTTAATAAAGTGTTTGACATATCAATAGACAGTAGTGGGCACCCAAAATTGGGACAAGAATGAAAAATGCTAGGCTCAGAATGATAGTCTGTTATATTTGTTCACATTCTATTTGCAACAGTCAGGAGGTGAAAATTGTGTGTGATTGATGAAACAAATACTAAAACTATGTCCCTTTTTCATACACAAGAAGACCTCAGCCAGGAGGAGGCTGTGGAATGTGGCAGCCAGGAGGAGGCGGGGGTTAGTGGCAGCCAGGAGGAGGCGGGGCTAAGTGTCAGCCAGGAGAAGCCTGGGACCAGTCGAAGCCTGACCGAATCACAGGTTCCTCCCCTCCGCCTTCCATACAAAAGACCCAGGAAGGGGAGCCACATTCAGGATTCTGCACTCAGGCTCATTCAGAAGGCTTCTGCGTCCCTTAGAGCCTTACCCACTCCTGAAGAGGCCTTTGCCTGCATGGCTGCCACAAAACTGCAGGGCATGCAGGAGGGTCAACACCTCATGTGTGAGCAACTTATTTATAAAGTCCTAACTAAGGGGGTGAGTGGTGAAATAACACACAAGACCGACGTGATTGAGTTGGACCATCCTCCTCCTCCTGCTTCCACAACTCCGCCACCACAGCCACAGTGTGGAAGGAAGCGTGGAAGGAAGACCAGAGAGTGATGGCCCTGGGTTCAGTCTGGTCTGGCAAAAGATGCAGTCTCTTGTATGACCACAGCCTGGGGACACAGATGTCATCTGCTGCTTTCCGGATCTCTGGGACTTCTGGACCAGACTGCACTCCCTTATATATGGACTCCTCAGGCCACCAATTTTGATTGAAAATAGTTGATGTGTGCCCTGGGTGTCCAAGGCTTCACCCATTTCTGCTGTTTCTCCAGCGTTGCCTCCCTCTTTGTTTAGTTGTGAGCCCTTAATAAATGAAATTTTTTGGAAAATTATACTCTCCTATGTGTGTTTTCATCCAAAAAGGACAGTTGGTTGGTGAGGATTCAGGTACATTTCAAAATACAATGTGAAATTAACAAGAGACAACACCAAACAATCTCCTACAGATTAAATAGAACAACATATCAATGGTGTTGTGGTAAGTTGACACACAAAACACACACAAAAATATTCTGGAGTAAAAATTAAAATACAATGAAACAAAGATCAGCCTTGAAAAAAAGACAAACCAAAAAAAATCTGCCTTAAAACCAAAAAAAAAAAAAAAAAAAGAATGTTGTCAGATGTGACAAATCCAAATATATTGAGGGAATCCCGATAAATAGTAAAGAAATAAGTTTGTGAGAAGTCTGTGTGAATATGAGCAGCAAAACTACTTCATTCTTCTCACATTATAAAGAAGAAGAGAGTGCGCTGTATTAAACCATTTTTAACATTGCAGCCTGACGAAAGTGCTGTATCCATTCCGAACGCTAAGTTTTCCAGAATGAGCTGTCCCGTCTCGGAATTTCTTCTGAGCATGCGTGGCACTTTGTGCGTCGGAACAGGCCACACACGGTCGGAATTGACGCGATCGGATTTTGTTGTCGGAAAATTTTATCTCCTGCTGTCCAACTTTGTGTGTCGGAAAATCCGATGGAAACTGTCCGATGGAGCCCGCACACGGTCGGAATTTCCGACAACACGCTCCGATCGGACATTTTCCATTGGAAAATCCGACCGTGTGTACGGGGCATAATAGTCTCTTTCATTATATTATGTTTTAACCCATATACATGCACTTTTCATTATTCACTCAATATATATGCATATATACATATTTTTCTTCATATATACATGTTTTTTACCTATTTTTTCACATTTCTCCATTTTTATTTTTCACATATTAATATATATATATATATATATATATATATATATATATATATATATATATATATATATATATATATATATACATATTTTTACTCACAGATTACTTTCATTTTTATTTTTATTCATTTGCACATATATTTTTCACCTACGACCTCCGAACCAAGATCGATTCACTTTTGGTCTGCTAAATGCTCCTGGAGCAGTGATAGTTTTCTCCTAAAATCATTGGTTATGATTGCTAATCTTCACTCTTTTCAATAGGCTGCAATACTTCTACCAATTCCAATGGCAGGACTGCTCTCCTCTCTATTTGGAGGTCTCTCTATCCTCCTCTATATCTGTTATACCATCTTAACTACCCACCCCTGTTCCGATGTCTGAGGCAGAGCTCGCTAAATGGTCTTTATATGATCTCTCATGGCTGGGACGCTTATACGCAGTGAAAATAATGATCTTACCAAATGTGTTGTACCTTTTTCACTTTCTTCCTATCGCACTCAACTGGTCAGATCTGCTCCATTTCCAGGCATGTTTAAGTTTATTTGTGGTCAGCGGTGACATAGATTTTCAAAAAGAATCTTATACATTCCCAGTAGCCTAGGCACCCAAAATTTATGGATGAACTATCAGAGAGCTAACACTATTGTCTGTAGTCTATTATAACCATGAAAACCAGACTGGATGTGCATGGAAAGACAAGCTATTCGACCATTCACAGTGGATTTTGTGATGTGACAGTCCTCTAGGGCCCTCTCAGCGATCATGGTCCCATCATTGTCTCACTTCTTAGTTCTGAGGGATACATTGTGTACACATGATAATTTAATTTCCCGATTCCATCCTCTTACCCACATCTTTAATAATCCTAGATTCCCTCCAGGCATAGATGCTAGGGCATTGAACTGGTGGTTGGATAAAGGTCTCTATAGAATTGGGCACTATTTCACCTCAACTGGATCCTTCACTTTGGCCCACTGTGTATCTAAGCTGAATTACCACAATCTGAATTCCTTATGCCCAGTGGGGCAAGCCGCCCCCTCTCTCACCCCCTATAAAAATGGTGTAATATGGATAAAGGACAGAGAGGAGGAATCTCACAGATATATGGCCTGTTGCTTGTCTTCCCAAATAAATTATCCTATATGGTGGATTGGGATAGGGATTTGTCCTCTGATGCAACCTTGGAAGCATGGCATACTTGCTTTTATGCTGCTTTCCACAGTTTTGTGTCTCTCTTTTAGGGATGAGCTTTGTGTTCGAATCGAACCCATGTTCGATTCGAACATCGGCTGTTCGATCGTTCGTAGAATTGCGAATGATATGGGCCGTTCAAGCCAAATTCATGTAGCACGTCACGACCCATAATTCACTGCGGCATCGCAGTGCATTGCTGGCTGATGATTGGCCAAGCATGCACTATGACCCGCATGTTTGGCCAATCACAGTGCCGTCGGTAGAGAGAGCTGTAAATGGCCAAAGCCAGAGTGGCTTTGGCCAATTATGGCTCAGGGGGTTTAGAACACACCCAACACTATATAAGGCCGCCTGCACAGCAGCCCTGTATAGTGTGTTCCGGCGTGCTTAGAGAGAGAGAGAGACAGTGTAATTTCATTTGAGTTAGCTTGATTAGGCAGGACAGTCAGTGAGTTAGCTGCACTTACAGTGTATTGTGTGTATATATATGCATCCCAGGTGTTGCATATATATATATATATATATATATATATATATATATATATATATATACACACTGTATTCAGTTTATCCGTTCCTGTTATCTTCCTACTGACAGGCAGGCTTGTCTTGTTACAGTATTTACAGCTACCTGAAGAAAACTGCTGGTGCTCTTTTGATCCTAATAGTACCACAGTCAGGCAGCTAGACTATTTACAGTTAGTGTAGTGCATCCTCCTCACAGTGTTCAGTTAAAGCTACAAGTTAGTTTAGTGTGACCTCTGCACAGTGTTCAGCTAGAACTACAAGTTAGTGTAGTGCACAGTGTTCAGCTAAAGCTACAAGTTAGGGTAGTGCGTCCTCCTCACAGTGTTCAGCTAAAGCTACAAGTTAGTTTAGTGTGACCTCTGCACAGTGTTCAGCTAAAGCTACAAGTTAGGGTAGTGTGTCCTCCTCGCAGTGTTCAGCTAAAACTACAAGTTAGTGTAGTGCGACCTATGCACAGTGTTCAGCTAAAGCTACAAGTTAGTGTAGTGCGTCCTCCTCACAGTGTTCAGCTAAAACTACAAATTAGTGTAGAGAGACCTCTGCACAGTGTTCAGCTAAAGCTACAAGTTAGTGTAGTGCGTCCTGCTCACAGTGTTCAGCTAAAACTACAAGTTAGTGTAGTGCGACCTCTGCACAGTGTTCAGCTAAAGCTACAAGTTAGTGTAGTGCGTCCTCCTCTAAAGCTACAAGTTAGGGTAGTGTGTCCTCCTCACAGTGTTCAGCTAAAGCTACAAGTTGGTGTAGTGCATCTTCCTCACAGTGTTCAGCTAAAGCTAAAAGTTGGTGTAGTGTGTCCTCCTCACAGTGTTCAGCGAAAACTACAAGTTAGTGTAGTGCGACCTCTGCACAGTGTATAGCTAAAGCTACAAGTTAGTGTAGTGCGTCCTCCTCACAGTGTTCAGCTAAAACTACAAGTTAGTGTAGTGCGACCTCTGCGCAGTGTTCAGCTAAAGCTACAAGTTAGTGTAGTGCGTCCTCCTCACAGTGTTCAGCTAAACCTACAAGTTATTTTTTTGCGAGCTCTGCACAGTGTTCAGCTAAAGCTACCTGTAGAAGGTTGGTGGTGTTTTCCTGATCCTATCACTACCACAGGCAGCTAAATAAGCTACAAGTTAGTGTAGTGCGAGCTCTGCACAGTGTTCACCTAAAGCTACCTTGTAACGAGCCCCTTACTTGCTCGGTTCCACTCTCCCGACACTCCTCTGCAGCTATAGAATCAGATTGCAGATCACAACATCTGATTGTTCGGTCATCCGATGCTCCGGGATTAGAACTACAGCTCTGTGCCATTCTAGTCCAGTTGTGATAGCTCAGAACAAACACCAGGCAGGCTGTATGTAAGTTCAAACAGGAATCTCTTTTATTGCAATATACAGGCTCTTTTATACACTAAAAGTGGAGGTGCATACCTCCCACTCATATTACTCTAACAATACAGCTGTAACCTAATTAACCTAATTAACATGAGCTAATTAACTAATCCCTTTAGACAGCCTAGATGACTCAGACATGACCTTTAGGCCAGACTGGCCGTCTTGTAGTTCAGAAAATCCAATCAACATTATCACAATAGCAGAGTTAATTAAACAGAAACAACAATGGGATCTAATGACTCTTAGATCCCATACTAGAGACTTATTTACAATACACATTTTAGCAGACAACAGACAGGTAGTTGGAATTGATGACATTAGCATTTAACAATAGGAGTCCCAACGGTATGAATCAGTCACTATTCCAATATGGCAAATCCAGAGTCCCCAGAGTCTGTGTGTCCTGGGGGACCAGGACCCGAATCCACAGTAATACCACCTCAAGGGTCCACAGGCATACAGCTCACAAAGAGCACCGTTCCCCCAAATGCCAGGGCCCACGATCGATCGGCAAGAGGCTAGCATACAGTCCCCTCCAAAAGTCTCTCTCCCGGCTAGGTCTGTCACATACCTGTAGAAGGTTGGTGGTGTTTTCCTGATCCTATTACTATCACAGGCAGCTAAATAAGCTACAAGTTAGTGTAGTGCGAGCTCTGCACAGTGTTCACCTAAAGCTACCTGTAGAAGGTTGGTGGTGTTTTCCTGATCCTATCACTATCGCAGGCAGCTAAATAAGCTGCAAGTTATTTTTTGGTGAGCTCTGCACAGTGTTCACCTAAAGCTACCTGTAGAAGGTTAGTGGTGTTTTCCTGATCCTATTACTACCGCAGGCAGCTAAATAAGCTACAAGTTAGTGTAGTGCGAGCTCTGCACGGTGTTCAGCTAAAGCTACCTGTAGAAGGTTGGCGGTGTTTTCCTGATCCTATCACTACCGCAGGCAGCTAAATAAACTACAAGTTATTTTTTGGCGAGCTCTGCACAGTGTTTACCTAAAGCTACCTGTAGAAGGTTGGTGGTGTTTTCCTGATCCTAATACTACCGCAGGCAGCTAAATAAGCTACAAGTTAGTGTAGTGCGAGCTCTGCACAGTGTTCACCTAAAGCTACCTGTAGAAGGTTGGTGGTGTTTTCCTGATCCTATCACTACCGCAGGCAGCTAAATAAGCTACAAGTTAGTGTAGTGCGAGCTCTGCACAGTGTTCACCTAAAGCTACCTTGTAACGAGCCCCTTGCTTGCTCGGTTCCACTCTCCCAACACTCCTCTGCAGCTATAGAATCAGATTGCAGATCACAACATCTGATTGTTCGGTCATCCGATGCTCCGGGATTAGAACTACAGCTCTGTGCCGTTCTAGTCCAGTTGTGATAGCTCAGAACAAACACCAGGCAGGCTGTATGTAAGTTCAAACAGGAATCTCTTTTATTGCAATATACAGGCTCTTTTATACACTAAAAGTGGAGGTGCATACCTCCCACTCATATTACTCTAACAATACAGCTGTAACCTAATTAACCTAATTAACATGAGCTAATTAACTAATCCCTTTAGACAGCCTAGATGACTCAGACATGACCTTTAGGCCAGACTGGCCGTCTTGTAGTTCAGAAAATCCAATCAACATTATCACAATAGCATAGTTAATTAAACAGAAACAACAATGGGATCTAATGACTCTTAGATCCCATACTAGAGACTTATTTACAATACACATTTTAGCAGACAACAGACAGGTAGCTGGAATTGATGACATTAGCATTTAACAATAGGAGTCCCAACTGTATGAATCAGTCACTATTCCAATATGGCAAATCCAGAGTCCCCAGAGTCTGTGTGTCCTGGGGGACCAGGACCCGAATCCACAGTAATACCACCTCAAGGGTCCCCAGGCATACAGCTCACAAAGAGCACCGTTCCCCCAAATACCAGGGCCCACGATCGATCGGCAAGAGACTAGAATACAGTCCCCTCCAACAGTCTCTCTCCCGGCAAGGTCTGTCACATACCTGTAGAAGGTTGGTGGTGTTTTCCTGATCCTATTACTACCACAGGCAGCTAAATAAGCTACAAGTTAGTGTAGTGCGAGCTCTGCACAGTGTTCACCTAAAGCTACCTGTAGAAGGTTGGTGGTGTTTTCCTGATCCTATCACTACAGCAGGCAGCTAAATAAGCTACAAGTTATTGTTTGGTGAGCTCTGCACAGTGTTCACCTAAAGCTACCTGTAGAAGGTTGGTGGTGTTTTACTGATCCTATTACTACCGCAGGCAGCTAAATAAGCTACAAGTTAGTGTAGTGCGAGCTCTGCACAGTGTTCACCTAAAGCTACCTTGTAACGAGCCCCTTGCTTGCTCGGTTCCACTCTCCCAACACTCCTCTGCAGCTATAGAATCAGATTGCAGATCACAACATCTGATTGTTCGGTCATCCGATGCTCCGGGATTAGAACTACAGCTCTGTGCCGTTCTAGTCCAGTTGTGATAGCTCAGAACAAACACCAGGCAGGCTGTATGTAAGTTCAAACAGGAATCTCTTTTATTGCAATATACAGGCTCTTTTATACACTAAAAGTGGAGGTGCATACCTCCCACTCATATTACTCTAACAATACAGCTGTAACCTAATTAACCTAATTAACATGAGCTAATTAACTAATCCCTTTAGACAGCCTAGATGACTCAGACATGACCTTTAGGCCAGACTGGCCGTCTTGTAGTTCAGAAAATCCAATCAACATTATCACAATAGCAGAGTTAATTAAACATAAACAACAATGGGATCTAATGACTCTTAGATCCCATACTAGAGACTTATTTACAATACACATTTTAGCAGACAACAGACAGGTAGCTGGAATTGATGACATTAGCATTTAACAATAGGAGTCCCAACGGTATGAATCAGTCACTATTCCAATATGGCAAATCCAGAGTCCCCAGAGTCTGTGTGTCCTGGGGGACCAGGACCCGAATCCACAGTAATACCACCTCAAGGGTCCCCAGGCATACAGCTCACAAAGAGCACCGTTCCTCCAAATACCAGGGCCCACGATCGATCGGCAAGAGGCTAGCATACAGTCCCCTCCAACAGTCTCTCTCCCGGCAAGGTCTGTCACATACCTGTAGAAGGTTGGTGGTGTTTTCCTGATCCTATTACTACCACAGGCAGCTAAATAAGCTACAAGTTAGTGTAGTGGGAGCTCTGCACAGTGTTCACCTAAAGCTACCTGTAGAAGGTTGGTGGTGTTTTCCTGATCCTATCACTACAGCTGGCAGCTAAATAAGCTACAAGTTATTGTTTGGTGAGCTCTGCACAGTGTTCACCTAAAGCTACCTGTAGAAGGTTGGTGGTGTTTTACTGATCCTATTACTACCGCAGGCAGCTAAATAAGCTACAAGTTAGTGTAGTGCGAGCTCTGCACAGTGTTCACCTAAAGCTACCTTGTAACGAGCCCCTTGCTTGCTCGGTTCCACTCTCCCAACACTCCTCTGCAGCTATAGAATCAGATTGCAGATCACAACATCTGATTGTTCGGTCATCCGATGCTCCGGGATTAGAACTACAGCTCTGTGCCGTTCTAGTCCAGTTGTGATAGCTCAGAACAAACACCAGGCAGGCTGTATGTAAGTTCAAACAGGAATCTCTTTTATTGCAATATACAGGCTCTTTTATACACTAAAAGTGGAGGTGCATACCTCCCACTCATATTACTCTAACAATACAGCTGTAACCTAATTAACCTAATTAACATGAGCTAATTAACTAATCCCTTTAGACAGCCTAGATGACTCAGACATGACCTTTAGGCCAGACTGGCCGTCTTGTAGTTCAGAAAATCCAATCAACATTATCACAATAGCATAGTTAATTAAACAGAAACAACAATGGGATCTAATGACTCTTAGATCCCATACTAGAGACTTATTTACAATACACATTTTAGCAGACAACAGACAGGTAGCTGGAATTGATGACATTAGCATTTAACAATAGGAGTCCCAACGGTATGAATCAGTCACTATTCCAATATGGCAAATCCAGAGTCCCCAGAGTCTGTGTGTCCTGGGGGACCAGGACCCGAATCCACAGTAATACCACCTCAAGGGTCCCCAGGCATACAGCTCACAAAGAGCACCGTTCCCCCAAATACCAGGGCCCACGATCGATCGGCAAGAGGCTAGCATACAGTCCCCTCCAACAGTCTCTCTCCCGGCAAGGTCTGTCACATACCTGTAGAAGGTTGGTGGTGTTTTCCTGATCCTATTACTACCACAGGCAGCTAAATAAGCTACAAGTTAGTGTAGTGCGAGCTCTGCACAGTGTTCACCTAAAGCTACCTGTAGAAGGTTGGTGGTGTTTTCCTGATCCTATCACTACAGCAGGCAGCTAAATAAGCTACAAGTTATTGTTTGGTGAGCTCTGCACAGTGTTCACCTAAAGCTACCTGTAGAAGGTTGGTGGTGTTTTACTGATCCTATTACTACCGCAGGCAGCTAAATAAGCTACAAGTTAGTGTAGTGCGAGCTCTGCACAGTGTTCACCTAAAGCTACCTTGTAACGAGCCCCTTGCTTGCTCGGTTCCACTCTCCCAACACTCCTCTGCAGCTATAGAATCAGATTGCAGATCACAACATCTGATTGTTCGGTCATCCGATGCGCCGGGATTAGAACTACAGCTCTGTGCCGTTCTAGTCCAGTTGTGATAGCTCAGAACAAACACCAGGCAGGCTGTATGTAAGTTCAAACAGGAATCTCTTTTATTGCAATATACAGGCTCTTTTATACACTAAAAGTGGAGGTGCATACCTCCCACTCATATTACTCTAACAATACAGCTGTAACCTAATTAACCTAATTAACATGAGCTAATTAACTAATCCCTTTAGACAGCCTAGATGACTCAGACATGACCTTTAGGCCAGACTGGCCGTCTTGTAGTTCAGAAAATCCAATCAACATTATCACAATAGCATAGTTAATTAAACAGAAACAACAATGGGATCTAATGACTCTTAGATCCCATACTAGAGACTTATTTACAATACACATTTTAGCAGACAACAGACAGGTAGCTGGAATTGATGACATTAGCATTTAACAATAGGAGTCCCAACGGTATGAATCAGTCACTATTCCAATATGGCAAATCCAGAGTCCCCAGAGTCTGTGTGTCCTGGGGGACCAGGACCCGAATCCACAGTAATACCACCTCAAGGGTCCCCAGGCATACAGCTCACAAAGAGCACCGTTCCCCCAAATACCAGGGCCCACGATCGATCGGCAAGAGGCTAGCATACAGTCCCCTCCAACAGTCTCTCTCCCGGCAAGGTCTGTCACATACCTGTAGAAGGTTGGTGGTGTTTTCCTGATCCTATTACTACCACAGGCAGCTAAATAAGCTACAAGTTAGTGTAGTGCGAGCTCTGCACAGTGTTCACCTAAAGCTACCTGTAGAAGGTTGGTGGTGTTTTCCTGATCCTATCACTACAGCAGGCAGCTAAATAAGCTACAAGTTATTGTTTGGTGAGCTCTGCACAGTGTTCACCTAAAGCTACCTGTAGAAGGTTGGTGGTGTTTTACTGATCCTATTACTACCGCAGGCAGCTAAATAAGCTACAAGTTAGTGTAGTGCGAGCTCTGCACAGTGTTCACCTAAAGCTACCTTGTAACGAGCCCCTTGCTTGCTCGGTTCCACTCTCCCAACACTCCTCTGCAGCTATAGAATCAGATTGCAGATCACAACATCTGATTGTTCGGTCATCCGATGCTCCGGGATTAGAACTACAGCTCTGTGCCGTTCTAGTCCAGTTGTGATAGCTCAGAACAAACACCAGGCAGGCTGTATGTAAGTTCAAACAGGAATCTCTTTTATTGCAATATACAGGCTCTTTTATACACTAAAAGTGGAGGTGCATACCTCCCACTCATATTACTCTAACAATACAGCTGTAACCTAATTAACCTAATTAACATGAGCTAATTAACTAATCCCTTTAGACAGCCTAGATGACTCAGACATGACCTTTAGGCCAGACTGGCCGTCTTGTAGTTCAGAAAATCCAATCAACATTATCACAATAGCATAGTTAATTAAACAGAAACAACAATGGGATCTAATGACTCTTAGATCCCATACTAGAGACTTATTTACAATACACATTTTAGCAGACAACAGACAGGTAGCTGGAATTGATGACATTAGCATTTAACAATAGGAGTCCCAACTGTATGAATCAGTCACTATTCCAATATGGCAAATCCAGAGTCCCCAGAGTCTGTGTGTCCTGGGGGACCAGGACCCGAATCCACAGTAATACCACCTCAAGGGTCCCCAGGCATACAGCTCACAAAGAGCACCGTTCCCCCAAATACCAGGGCCCACGATCGATCGGCAAGAGGCTAGCATACAGTCCCCTCCAACAGTCTCTCTCCCGGCAAGGTCTGTCACATACCTGTAGAAGGTTGGTGGTGTTTTCCTGATCCTATTACTACCACAGGCAGCTAAATAAGCTACAAGTTAGTGTAGTGCGAGCTCTGCACAGTGTTCACCTAAAGCTACCTGTAGAAGGTTGGTGGTGTTTTCCTGATCCTATCACTACAGCAGGCAGCTAAATAAGCTACAAGTTATTGTTTGGTGAGCTCTGCACAGTGTTCACCTAAAGCTACCTGTAGAAGGTTGGTGGTGTTTTACTGATCCTATTACTACCGCAGGCAGCTAAATAAGCTACAAGTTAGTGTAGTGCGAGCTCTGCACAGTGTTCACCTAAAGCTACCTTGTAACGAGCCCCTTGCTTGCTCGGTTCCACTCTCCCAACACTCCTCTGCAGCTATAGAATCAGATTGCAGATCACAACATCTGATTGTTCGGTCATCCGATGCGCCGGGATTAGAACTACAGCTCTGTGCCGTTCTAGTCCAGTTGTGATAGCTCAGAACAAACACCAGGCAGGCTGTATGTAAGTTCAAACAGGAATCTCTTTTATTGCAATATACAGGCTCTTTTATACACTAAAAGTGGAGGTGCATACCTCCCACTCATATTACTCTAACAATACAGCTGTAACCTAATTAACCTAATTAACATGAGCTAATTAACTAATCCCTTTAGACAGCCTAGATGACTCAGACATGACCTTTAGGCCAGACTGGCCGTCTTGTAGTTCAGAAAATCCAATCAACATTATCACAATAGCATAGTTAATTAAACAGAAACAACAATGGGATCTAATGACTCTTAGATCCCATACTAGAGACTTATTTACAATACACATTTTAGCAGACAACAGACAGGTAGATGGAATTGATGACATTAGCATTTAACAATAGGAGTCCCAACGGTATGAATCAGTCACTATTCCAATATGGCAAATCCAGAGTCCCCAGAGTCTGTGTGTCCTGGGGGACCAGGACCCGAATCCACAGTAATACCACCTCAAGGGTCCCCAGGCATACAGCTCACAAAGAGCACCGTTCCCCCAAATACCAGGGCCCACGATCGATCGGCAAGAGGCTAGCATACAGTCCCCTCCAACAGTCTCTCTCCCGGCAAGGTCTGTCACATACCTGTAGAAGGTTGGTGGTGTTTTCCTGATCCTATTACTACCACAGGCAGCTAAATAAGCTACAAGTTAGTGTAGTGCGAGCTCTGCACAGTGTTCACCTAAAGCTACCTGTAGAAGGTTGGTGGTGTTTTCCTGATCCTATCACTACAGCAGGCAGCTAAATAAGCTACAAGTTATTGTTTGGTGAGCTCTGCACAGTGTTCACCTAAAGCTACCTGTAGAAGGTTGGTGGTGTTTTACTGATCCTATTACTACCGCAGGCAGCTAAATAAGCTACAAGTTAGTGTAGTGCGAGCTCTGCACAGTGTTCACCTAAAGCTACCTTGTAACGAGCCCCTTGCTTGCTCGGTTCCACTCTCCCAACACTCCTCTGCAGCTATAGAATCAGATTGCAGATCACAACATCTGATTGTTCGGTCATCCGATGCTCCGGGATTAGAACTACAGCTCTGTGCCATTCTAGTCCAGTTGTGATAGCTCAGAACAAACACCAGGCAGGCTGTATGTAAGTTCAAACAGGAATCTCTTTTATTGCAATATACAGGCTCTTTTATACACTAAAAGTGGAGGTGCATACCTCCCACTCATATTACTCTAACAATACAGCTGTAACCTAATTAACCTAATTAACATGAGCTAATTAACTAATCCCTTTAGACAGCCTAGATGACTCAGACATGACCTTTAGGCCAGACTGGCCGTCTTGTAGTTCAGAAAATCCAATCAACATTATCACAATAGCAGAGTTAATTAAACAGAAACAACAATGGGATCTAATGACTCTTAGATCCCATACTAGAGACTTATTTACAATACACATTTTAGCAGACAACAGACAGGTAGCTGGAATTGATGACATTAGCATTTAACAATAGGAGTCCCAACGGTATGAATCAGTCACTATTCCAATATGGCAAATCCAGAGTCCCCAGAGTCTGTGTGTCCTGGGGGACCAGGACCCGAATCCACAGTAATACCACCTCAAGGGTCCCCAGGCATACAGCTCACAAAGAGCACCGTTCCTCCAAATACCAGGGCCCACGATCGATCGGCAAGAGGCTAGCATACAGTCCCCTCCAACAGTCTCTCTCCCGGCAAGGTCTGTCACATACCTGTAGAAGGTTGGTGGTGTTTTCCTGATCCTATTACTACCACAGGCAGCTAAATAAGCTACAAGTTAGTGTAGTGGGAGCTCTGCACAGTGTTCACCTAAAGCTACCTGTAGAAGGTTGGTGGTGTTTTCCTGATCCTATCACTACAGCAGGCAGCTAAATAAGCTACAAGTTATTGTTTGGTGAGCTCTGCACAGTGTTCACCTAAAGCTACCTGTAGAAGGTTGGTGGTGTTTTACTGATCCTATTACTACCGCAGGCAGCTAAATAAGCTACAAGTTAGTGTAGTGCGAGCTCTGCACAGTGTTCACCTAAAGCTACCTTGTAACGAGCCCCTTGCTTGCTCGGTTCCACTCTCCCAACACTCCTCTGCAGCTATAGAATCAGATTGCAGATCACAACATCTGATTGTTCGGTCATCCGATGCTCCGGGATTAGAACTACAGCTCTGTGCCGTTCTAGTCCAGTTGTGATAGCTCAGAACAAACACCAGGCAGGCTGTATGTAAGTTCAAACAAGAATCTCTTTTATTGCAATATACAGGCTCTTTTATACACTAAAAGTGGAGGTGCATACCTCCCACTCATATTACTCTAACAATACAGCTGTAACCTAATTAACCTAATTAACATGAGCTAATTAACAAATCCCTTTAGACAGCCTAGATGACTCAGACATGACCTTTAGGCCAGACTGGCCGTCTTGTAGTTCAGAAAATCCAATCAACATTATCACAATAGCAGAGTTAATTAAACAGAAACAACAATGGGATCTAATGACTCTTAGATCCCATACTAGAGACTTATTTACAATACACATTTTAGCAGACAACAGACAGGTAGCTGGAATTGATGACATTAGCATTTAACAATAGGAGTCCCAACGGTATGAATCAGTCACTATTCCAATATGGCAAATCCAGAGTCCCCAGAGTCTGTGTGTCCTGGGGGACCAGGACCCGAATCCACAGTAATACCACCTCAAGGGTCCCCAGGCATACAGCTCACAAAGAGCACCGTTCCCCCAAATACCAGGGCCCACGATCGATCGGCAAGAGGCTAGCATACAGTCCCCTCCAACAGTCTCTCTCCCGGCAAGGTCTGTCACATACCTGTAGAAGGTTGGTGGTGTTTTCCTGATCCTATTACTACCACAGGCAGCTAAATAAGCTACAAGTTAGTGTAGTGCGAGCTCTGCACAGTGTTCACCTAAAGCTACCTGTAGAAGGTTGGTGGTGTTTTCCTGATCCTATCACTACAGCAGGCAGCTAAATAAGCTACAAGTTATTGTTTGGTGAGCTCTGCACAGTGTTCACCTAAAGCTACCTGTAGAAGGTTGGTGGTGTTTTACTGATCCTATTACTACCGCAGGCAGCTAAATAAGCTACAAGTTAGTGTAGTGCGAGCTCTGCACAGTGTTCACCTAAAGCTACCTTGTAACGAGCCCCTTGCTTGCTCGGTTCCACTCTCCCAACACTCCTCTGCAGCTATAGAATCAGATTGCAGATCACAACATCTGATTGTTCGGTCATCCGATGCGCCGGGATTAGAACTACAGCTCTGTGCCGTTCTAGTCCAGTTGTGATAGCTCAGAACAAACACCAGGCAGGCTGTATGTAAGTTCAAACAGGAATCTCTTTTATTGCAATATACAGGCTCTTTTATACACTAAAAGTGGAGGTGCATACCTCCCACTCATATTACTCTAACAATACAGCTGTAACCTAATTAACCTAATTAACATGAGCTAATTAACTAATCCCTTTAGACAGCCTAGATGACTCAGACATGACCTTTAGGCCAGACTGGCCGTCTTGTAGTTCAGAAAATCCAATCAACATTATCACAATAGCATAGTTAATTAAACAGAAACAACAATGGGATCTAATGACTCTTAGATCCCATACTAGAGACTTATTTACAATACACATTTTAGCAGACAACAGACAGGTAGCTGGAATTGATGACATTAGCATTTAACAATAGGAGTCCCAACGGTATGAATCAGTCACTATTCCAATATGGCAAATCCAGAGTCCCCAGAGTCTGTGTGTCCTGGGGGACCAGGACCCGAATCCACAGTAATACCACCTCAAGGGTCCCCAGGCATACAGCTCACAAAGAGCACCGTTCCCCCAAATACCAGGGCCCACGATCGATCGGCAAGAGGCTAGCATACAGTCCCCTCCAACAGTCTCTCTCCCGGCAAGGTCTGTCACATACCTGTAGAAGGTTGGTGGTGTTTTCCTGATCCTATTACTACCACAGGCAGCTAAATAAGCTACAAGTTAGTGTAGTGCGAGCTCTGCACAGTGTTCACCTAAAGCTACCTGTAGAAGGTTGGTGGTGTTTTCCTGATCCTATCACTACAGCAGGCAGCTAAATAAGCTACAAGTTATTGTTTGGTGAGCTCTGCACAGTGTTCACCTAAAGCTACCTGTAGAAGGTTGGTGGTGTTTTACTGATCCTATTACTACCGCAGGCAGCTAAATAAGCTACAAGTTAGTGTAGTGCGAGCTCTGCACAGTGTTCACCTAAAGCTACCTTGTAACGAGCCCCTTGCTTGCTCGGTTCCACTCTCCCAACACTCCTCTGCAGCTATAGAATCAGATTGCAGATCACAACATCTGATTGTTCGGTCATCCGATGCTCCAGGATTAGAACTACAGCTCTGTGCCGTTCTAGTCCAGTTGTGATAGCTCAGAACAAACACCAGGCAGGCTGTATGTAAGTTCAAACAGGAATCTCTTTTATTGCAATATACAGGCTCTTTTATACACTAAAAGTGGAGGTGCATACCTCCCACTCATATTACTCTAACAATACAGCTGTAACCTAATTAACCTAATTAACATGAGCTAATTAACTAATCCCTTTAGACAGCCTAGATGACTCAGACATGACCTTTAGGCCAGACTGGCCGTCTTGTAGTTCAGAAAATCCAATCAACATTATCACAATAGCATAGTTAATTAAACAGAAACAACAATGGGATCTAATGACTCTTAGATCCCATACTAGAGACTTATTTACAATACACATTTTAGCAGACAACAGACAGGTAGCTGGAATTGATGACATTAGCATTTAACAATAGGAGTCCCAACGGTATGAATCAGTCACTATTCCAATATGGCAAATCCAGAGTCCCCAGAGTCTGTGTGTCCTGGGGGACCAGGACCCGAATCCACAGTAATACCACCTCAAGGGTCCCCAGGCATACAGCTCACAAAGAGCACCGTTCCCCCAAATACCAGGGCCCACGATCGATCGGCAAGAGGCTAGCATACAGTCCCCTCCAACAGTCTCTCTCCCGGCAAGGTCTGTCACATACCTGTAGAAGGTTGGTGGTGTTTTCCTGATCCTATTACTACCACAGGCAGCTAAATAAGCTACAAGTTAGTGTAGTGCGAGCTCTGCACAGTGTTCACCTAAAGCTACCTGTAGAAGGTTGGTGGTGTTTTCCTGATCCTATCACTACAGCAGGCAGCTAAATAAGCTACAAGTTATTGTTTGGTGAGCTCTGCACAGTGTTCACCTAAAGCTACCTGTAGAAGGTTGGTGGTGTTTTACTGATCCTATTACTACCGCAGGCAGCTAAATAAGCTACAAGTTAGTGTAGTGCGAGCTCTGCACAGTGTTCACCTAAAGCTACCTTGTAACGAGCCCCTTGCTTGCTCGGTTCCACTCTCCCAACACTCCTCTGCAGCTATAGAATCAGATTGCAGATCACAACATCTGATTGTTCGGTCATCCGATGCGCCGGGATTAGAACTACAGCTCTGTGCCGTTCTAGTCCAGTTGTGATAGCTCAGAACAAACACCAGGCAGGCTGTATGTAAGTTCAAACAGGAATCTCTTTTATTGCAATATACAGGCTCTTTTATACACTAAAAGTGGAGGTGCATACCTCCCACTCATATTACTCTAACAATACAGCTGTAACCTAATTAACCTAATTAACATGAGCTAATTAACTAATCCCTTTAGACAGCCTAGATGACTCAGACATGACCTTTAGGCCAGACTGGCCGTCTTGTAGTTCAGAAAATCCAATCAACATTATCACAATAGCATAGTTAATTAAACAGAAACAACAATGGGATCTAATGACTCTTAGATCCCATACTAGAGACTTATTTACAATACACATTTTAGCAGACAACAGACAGGTAGATGGAATTGATGACATTAGCATTTAACAATAGGAGTCCCAACGGTATGAATCAGTCACTATTCCAATATGGCAAATCCAGAGTCCCCAGAGTCTGTGTGTCCTGGGGGACCAGGACCCGAATCCACAGTAATACCACCTCAAGGGTCCCCAGGCATACAGCTCACAAAGAGCACCGTTCCCCCAAATACCAGGGCCCACGATCGATCGGCAAGAGGCTAGCATACAGTCCCCTCCAACAGTCTCTCTCCCGGCAAGGTCTGTCACATACCTGTAGAAGGTTGGTGGTGTTTTCCTGATCCTATTACTACCACAGGCAGCTAAATAAGCTACAAGTTAGTGTAGTGCGAGCTCTGCACAGTGTTCACCTAAAGCTACCTGTAGAAGGTTGGTGGTGTTTTCCTGATCCTATCACTACAGCAGGCAGCTAAATAAGCTACAAGTTATTGTTTGGTGAGCTCTGCACAGTGTTCACCTAAAGCTACCTGTAGAAGGTTGGTGGTGTTTTACTGATCCTATTACTACCGCAGGCAGCTAAATAAGCTACAAGTTAGTGTAGTGCGAGCTCTGCACAGTGTTCACCTAAAGCTACCTTGTAACGAGCCCCTTGCTTGCTCGGTTCCACTCTCCCAACACTCCTCTGCAGCTATAGAATCAGATTGCAGATCACAACATCTGATTGTTCGGTCATCCGATGCTCCGGGATTAGAACTACAGCTCTGTGCCGTTCTAGTCCAGTTGTGATAGCTCAGAACAAACACCAGGCAGGCTGTATGTAAGTTCAAACAGGAATCTCTTTTATTGCAATATACAGGCTCTTTTATACACTAAAAGTGGAGGTGCATACCTCCCACTCATATTACTCTAACAATACAGCTGTAACCTAATTAACCTAATTAACATGAGCTAATTAACTAATCCCTTTAGACAGCCTAGATGACTCAGACATGACCTTTAGGCCAGACTGGCCGTCTTGTAGTTCAGAAAATCCAATCAACATTATCACAATAGCAGAGTTAATTAAACATAAACAACAATGGGATCTAATGACTCTTAGATCCCATACTAGAGACTTATTTACAATACACATTTTAGCAGACAACAGACAGGTAGCTGGAATTGATGACATTAGCATTTAACAATAGGAGTCCCAACGGTATGAATCAGTCACTATTCCAATATGGCAAATCCAGAGTCCCCAGAGTCTGTGTGTCCTGGGGGACCAGGACCCGAATCCACAGTAATACCACCTCAAGGGTCCCCAGGCATACAGCTCACAAAGAGCACCGTTCCTCCAAATACCAGGGCCCACGATCGATCGGCAAGAGGCTAGCATACAGTCCCCTCCAACAGTCTCTCTCCCGGCAAGGTCTGTCACATACCTGTAGAAGGTTGGTGGTGTTTTCCTGATCCTATTACTACCACAGGCAGCTAAATAAGCTACAAGTTAGTGTAGTGGGAGCTCTGCACAGTGTTCACCTAAAGCTACCTGTAGAAGGTTGGTGGTGTTTTCCTGATCCTATCACTACAGCAGGCAGCTAAATAAGCTACAAGTTATTGTTTGGTGAGCTCTGCACAGTGTTCACCTAAAGCTACCTGTAGAAGGTTGGTGGTGTTTTACTGATCCTATTACTACCGCAGGCAGCTAAATAAGCTACAAGTTAGTGTAGTGCGAGCTCTGCACAGTGTTCACCTAAAGCTACCTTGTAACGAGCCCCTTGCTTGCTCGGTTCCACTCTCCCAACACTCCTCTGCAGCTATAGAATCAGATTGCAGATCACAACATCTGATTGTTCGGTCATCCGATGCTCCGGGATTAGAACTACAGCTCTGTGCCGTTCTAGTCCAGTTGTGATAGCTCAGAACAAACACCAGGCAGGCTGTATGTAAGTTCAAACAGGAATCTCTTTTATTGCAATATACAGGCTCTTTTATACACTAAAAGTGGAGGTGCATACCTCCCACTCATATTACTCTAACAATACAGCTGTAACCTAATTAACCTAATTAACATGAGCTAATTAACAAATCCCTTTAGACAGCCTAGATGACTCAGACATGACCTTTAGGCCAGACTGGCCGTCTTGTAGTTCAGAAAATCCAATCAACATTATCACAATAGCAGAGTTAATTAAACAGAAACCACAATGGGATCTAATGACTCTTAGATCCCATACTAGAGACTTATTTACAATACACATTTTAGCAGACAACAGACAGGTAGCTGGAATTGATGACATTAGCATTTAACAATAGGAGTCCCAACGGTATGAATCAGTCACTATTCCAATATGGCAAATCCAGAGTCCCCAGAGTCTGTGTGTCCTGGGGGACCAGGACCCGAATCCACAGTAATACCACCTCAAGGGTCCCCAGGCATACAGCTCACAAAGAGCACCGTTCCCCCAAATACCAGGGCCCACGATCGATCGGCAAGAGGCTAGCATACAGTCCCCTCCAACAGTCTCTCTCCCGGCAAGGTCTGTCACATACCTGTAGAAGGTTGGTGGTGTTTTCCTGATCCTATTACTACCACAGGCAGCTAAATAGGCTACAAGTTAGTGTAGTGCGAGCTCTGCACAGTGTTCACCTAAAGCTACCTGTAGAAGGTTGGTGGTGTTTTCCTGATCCTATCACTACAGCAGGCAGCTAAATAAGCTACAAGTTATTGTTTGGTGAGCTCTGCACAGTGTTCACCTAAAGCTACCTGTAGAAGGTTGGTGGTGTTTTACTGATCCTATTACTACCGCAGGCAGCTAAATAAGCTACAAGTTAGTGTAGTGCGAGCTCTGCACAGTGTTCACCTAAAGCTACCTTGTAACGAGCCCCTTGCTTGCTCGGTTCCACTCTCCCAACACTCCTCTGCAGCTATAGAATCAGATTGCAGATCACAACATCTGATTGTTCGGTCATCCGATGCGCCGGGATTAGAACTACAGCTCTGTGCCGTTCTAGTCCAGTTGTGATAGCTCAGAACAAACACCAGGCAGGCTGTATGTAAGTTCAAACAGGAATCTCTTTTATTGCAATATACAGGCTCTTTTATACACTAAAAGTGGAGGTGCATACCTCCCACTCATATTACTCTAACAATACAGCTGTAACCTAATTAACCTAATTAACATGAGCTAATTAACTAATCCCTTTAGACAGCCTAGATGACTCAGACATGACCTTTAGGCCAGACTGGCCGTCTTGTAGTTCAGAAAATCCAATCAACATTATCACAATAGCATAGTTAATTAAACAGAAACAACAATGGGATCTAATGACTCTTAGATCCCATACTAGAGACTTATTTACAATACACATTTTAGCAGACAACAGACAGGTAGCTGGAATTGATGACATTAGCATTTAACAATAGGAGTCCCAACGGTATGAATCAGTCACTATTCCAATATGGCAAATCCAGAGTCCCCAGAGTCTGTGTGTCCTGGGGGACCAGGACCCGAATCCACAGTAATACCACCTCAAGGGTCCCCAGGCATACAGCTCACAAAGAGCACCATTCCCCCAAATACCAGGGCCCACGATCGATCGGCAAGAGGCTAGCATACAGTCCCCTCCAACAGTCTCTCTCCCGGCAAGGTCTGTCACATACCTGTAGAAGGTTGGTGGTGTTTTCCTGATCCTATTACTACCACAGGCAGCTAAATAAGCTACAAGTTAGTGTAGTGCGAGCTCTGCACAGTGTTCACCTAAAGCTACCTGTAGAAGGTTGGTGGTGTTTTCCTGATCCTATCACTACAGCAGGCAGCTAAATAAGCTACAAGTTATTGTTTGGTGAGCTCTGCACAGTGTTCACCTAAAGCTACCTGTAGAAGGTTGGTGGTGTTTTACTGATCCTATTACTACCGCAGGCAGCTAAATAAGCTACAAGTTAGTGTAGTGCGAGCTCTGCACAGTGTTCACCTAAAGCTACCTTGTAACGAGCCCCTTGCTTGCTCGGTTCCACTCTCCCAACACTCCTCTGCAGCTATAGAATCAGATTGCAGATCACAACATCTGATTGTTCGGTCATCCGATGCTCCGGGATTAGAACTACAGCTCTGTGCCGTTCTAGTCCAGTTGTGATAGCTCAGAACAAACACCAGGCAGGCTGTATGTAAGTTCAAACAGGAATCTCTTTTATTGCAATATACAGGCTCTTTTATACACTAAAAGTGGAGGTGCATACCTCCCACTCATATTACTCTAACAATACAGCTGTAACCTAATTAACCTAATTAACATGAGCTAATTAACTAATCCCTTTAGACAGCCTAGATGACTCAGACATGACCTTTAGGCCAGACTGGCCGTCTTGTAGTTCAGAAAATCCAATCAACATTATCACAATAGCAGAGTTAATTAAACAGAAACAACAATGGGATCTAATGACTCTTAGATCCCATACTAGAGACTTATTTACAATACACATTTTAGCAGACAACAGACAGGTAGCTGGAATTGATGACATTAGCATTTAACAATAGGAGTCCCAACGGTATGAATCAGTCACTATTCCAATATGGCAAATCCAGAGTCCCCAGAGTCTGTGTGTCCTGGGGGACCAGGACCCGAATCCACAGTAATACCACCTCAAGGGTCCCCAGGCATACAGCTCACAAAGAGCACCGTTCCTCCAAATACCAGGGCCCACGATCGATCGGCAAGAGGCTAGCATACAGTCCCCTCCAACAGTCTCTCTCCCGGCAAGGTCTGTCACATACCTGTAGAAGGTTGGTGGTGTTTTCCTGATCCTATTACTACCACAGGCAGCTAAATAAGCTACAAGTTAGTGTAGTGGGAGCTCTGCACAGTGTTCACCTAAAGCTACCTGTAGAAGGTTGGTGGTGTTTTCCTGATCCTATCACTACAGCAGGCAGCTAAATAAGCTACAAGTTATTGTTTGGTGAGCTCTGCACAGTGTTCACCTAAAGCTACCTGTAGAAGGTTGGTGGTGTTTTACTGATCCTATTACTACCGCAGGCAGCTAAATAAGCTACAAGTTAGTGTAGTGCGAGCTCTGCACAGTGTTCACCTAAAGCTACCTTGTAACGAGCCCCTTGCTTGCTCGGTTCCACTCTCCCAACACTCCTCTGCAGCTATAGAATCAGATTGCAGATCACAACATCTGATTGTTCGGTCATCCGATGCTCCGGGATTAGAACTACAGCTCTGTGCCGTTCTAGTCCAGTTGTGATAGCTCAGAACAAACACCAGGCAGGCTGTATGTAAGTTCAAACAGGAATCTCTTTTATTGCAATATACAGGCTCTTTTATACACTAAAAGTGGAGGTGCATACCTCCCACTCATATTACTCTAACAATACAGCTGTAACCTAATTAACCTAATTAACATGAGCTAATTAACAAATCCCTTTAGACAGCCTAGATGACTCAGACATGACCTTTAGGCCAGACTGGCCGTCTTGTAGTTCAGAAAATCCAATCAACATTATCACAATAGCAGAGTTAATTAAACAGAAACAACAATGGGATCTAATGACTCTTAGATCCCATACTAGAGACTTATTTACAATACACATTTTAGCAGACAACAGACAGGTAGCTGGAAATGATGACATTAGCATTTAACAATAGGAGTCCCAACGGTATGAATCAGTCACTATTCCAATATGGCAAATCCAGAGTCCCCAGAGTCTGTGTGTCCTGGGGGACCAGGACCCGAATCCACAGTAATACCACCTCAAGGGTCCCCAGGCATACAGCTCACAAAGAGCACCGTTCCCCCAAATACCAGGGCCCACGATCGATCGGCAAGAGGCTAGCATACAGTCCCCTCCAACAGTCTCTCTCCCGGCAAGGTCTGTCACATACCTGTAGAAGGTTGGTGGTGTTTTCCTGATCCTATTACTACCACAGGCAGCTAAATAAGCTACAAGTTAGTGTAGTGCGAGCTCTGCACAGTGTTCACCTAAAGCTACCTGTAGAAGGTTGGTGGTGTTTTCCTGATCCTATCACTACAGCAGGCAGCTAAATAAGCTACAAGTTATTGTTTGGTGAGCTCTGCACAGTGTTCACCTAAAGCTACCTGTAGAAGGTTGGTGGTGTTTTACTGATCCTATTACTACCGCAGGCAGCTAAATAAGCTACAAGTTAGTGTAGTGCGAGCTCTGCATGGTGTTCAGCTAAAGCTACCTGTAGAAGGTTGGCGGTGTTTTCCTGATCCTATCACTACCGCAGGCAGCTAAATAAGCTACAAGTTATTTTTTGGCGAGCTCTGCACAGTGTTTACCTAAAGCTACCTGTAGAAGGTTGGTGGTGTTTTCCTGATCCTATCACTACCGCAGGCAACTAAATAAGCTACAAGTTATTTTTTGGCAAGCTCTGCACAGTGTTCACCTAAAGCTACCTGTAGAAGGTTGGTGGTATTTTCCTGATCCTATCACTACCGAAGACAGCTAAATAAGCTACAAGTTTTTTTTTGGCGAGCTCTGCACAGTGTTCAGCTAAAACTACCTGTAGAAGGTTGGTGGTGTTCTCATACTACAGGCAGGCAGTTTATTTTGCTAGCTGTAGTATCAGTACATAGTGCAGCTACAGGCCATTAGTATGTCTGGAAGGCCAACAAGGAGAGGCAGACAGTCACAAGCCAATAAAAGAGGGCAAGCAGGCTCTGTGTCTAGAGGCAACAGTGCTGGTCGTGGAAACGGTGCATCCTCATCAGCACGTGGCCAAGGGACACACTTGGCCTTTTTTTCGGCAGCTGGCCGTGTTGAGCCGCAACATGCGGAAGACTTGGTCGAGTTGATGACCAAGCCATCCTCATCCTCCTCATCCTCTCTCACCCATGCTCAGGGTACTTTGTCTGGCAAAGCAGCGGCCTCTTCCCTTGGCTCAATGTCATCAGTGACTCCTTCCCTAACCCCACCGTGTCCTCCTGAGGAGTCCCTCGAACTGTTTGACCACAGTGTTGGGTACATGCTCCAGGAGGATGCCCAGCGTTTGGAAGGCTCTGATGATGATACTGAGCTAGATGAAGGCAGTAACGTGAGCACGGACAGAGGGTGTGCCCAAGAAGGACAGCAATCTGGCAGTCATGCTCCCATCTGCTGCAGCACACTGCCAGGTTTGCTCCAGTGATGAGGAGGGAGGGGATGATGAGGTCACTGACTCAATGTGGGTGTCTGATAGGAGAGAGGAGGAGGAGGAAGCACATCACCAATGAGGCAGGATGCCCTCCAGGGGCCAGCCTAAGGGAAGCACACTGACTGCATCACACCCCAAAGTTCCGCATGTGCAGGGCGCTGCAGTCTCTGCACGTTATTCAAAAAGTTCTTTGGTGTGGGCATTTTTTGAGACGAGTGCATCAGATCGCACCGCTGCTATTTGCAACATATGTCTCAAGCGTATCTCGCATGGCCAAAACATCTCCCACTTGGGCACCACATGCTTGACCAGACATATGTTGACCTGCCATGCAGTTCGTTGGCAAGCATATCTAAAAGACCCACACCAAAGAACAAAGAGGACCTCTCCTTGCTCCTCATCAGTTGAGATCTCCAACCCCACTATACCTTCAGTCCACTCTGAGATGAGAGGAATGAAGGTGTAGAATTAGATGTGTCACGGCCAAGTACTTGTGGGCAATCTGCTTTCGGTACACCGACGTCAGATTGTACCAGGCAAATTTCCCTGCCCCAGCTGCTGCACCGCCAAAAGAAGTTCACTCCCAGCCATACACATGCCCAGCGGTTGAATGCTAGCTTGGCAAAATTGCTAGCACTTCAACTGCTGCCTTTTCAGTTGGTAGACTCTGCCCCCTTCCGTGAGTTTGTGGAATGTGCGGTTCCTCAGTGGCAGGTACCCAAACGCCACTTTTTCTCACGGAAGGCGATTCCGGCTCTCTACCGGCATGTGGAAGGCAATGTCTTGGCCTCGCTGGACAGGGCGGTCAGCGGTAAGGTGCATATTACCGCTGACTAATGGTCCAGCAGGCATGGACAGGGACGTTACCTAAGTTTCACCACGCATTGGGTGATGCTGCTGGCAGCTGGGAAGGATGCAGGACAAGGTGCAGTAGTGTTGGAATTTGTTCCACCACCACGCCTCCAAAATGCCACTACTAATGATTGTGACACACCTCTCTCCTCCACCCCCTCTTCGTTTGCGACAATGGCACCAACCTCCTCTCCACCCTCCAACAGAGACAAATGACCCATGTGCCCTGTTTGGCTCACGTCCTTAACTTGGTGGTGCAGTGGTTCTTGGGCAGGTACCCGGGCTTACAGGATGTCCTGAAGAAGGCCAGGAAAGTCTGTGTGCATTTCCGCCGGTCATATAATGCCAGTGCTCGGCTGGCGGACCTCCAAAAGGAGTTTAACCTGCCCAAGAACTGCCTAATCTGTGACATGCCCACCAGGTGGAACTCAACGTTGGCCATGCTGCAGCGGCTGCACATGCAGCAGAGGGCCATCAATGAATACCTGTGCGACTATGGCACCAGGACAGGGTCAGGGGAGCTTGTTTTTTTTCCCCATGCCAGTGGGCCATGATCAGGGATGCATGCACTGTCCTGTCACCGTTTGAGGAGGCCACGAGGATGGTGAGCAGTGACAGTGCATGCATCAGTGACACTGTCCCCCTTGTCCACCTGTTGGAGCACATGCTGCGTGGAATAATGGACAAGGCACTTGAGGCAGAACAGAGGCAGGAAGAGGAGGACTTCCTTAGCTCTCAAGGCCCCCTTTATCCAGACAGTGTTCCTGCGTGCCCGCCGATCACACAGGAAGAGGATGAGGAGGAGGATTGTGTCAGTATAAAGGTGGAGCCTGGCACTCAGCATCAGCAGCAGTCTTTAAGGGATCAGTCCCAAGAAACACATAGACTTGTATGTGGCTGGGAGGAGGTGGCTGCGGACCATGTCGTCCTTAGTGACCCAGAGGACTCCGGACCAAATGCCTCAGCAAACCTACGCTGCATGGCCTCCCTGATCCTGCAAAGCCTGCGTAAGGATCCTCGTATTCGTGGTATCAAGGAGAAGGACCAATACTGGCTGGCAACCCTCCTTGATCCACGTTACAAGGGTAAGGTTGCGGACCTTATATTGCCGTCGCAGAGGGAGCAGAGGATGAAACATCTTCAGGAGGCCTTGCAGAAAGGTCTGTGCAACGCGTTCCCAGAGACTGGGAGGTTACAAACTCCTGTTTCTGGACAACGTGTTGCTGAGGCTTCGGTCAGTCAAAGAAGGAGCGGTGGAGAAGGTGGCCGTCTGACCAATGCGTTCAGACAATTTTTTAGTCCACAGCCCCAAGGTATGATTGGTTCCAGCAACCATCGCCAGCGTCTGTTTTACATGGTGCAGGAATACCTAGGGGCAAGATCTGACTTGGACACCTTTCCCACCGAAAATCCTCTGGGTTACTGGGTCTTGAGGATGGATCACTGGCCAGAGCTTGCACAGTAAGCAATTGAGCTACTGGCCTGTCCTGCATCCAGCGTTCTTTTGTAACGCACATTCAGTGCTGCTGGAGGCTTTGTAACAGGGTGCGTCTGTCCACCGACTCGGTCGATCGACTGACCTTTCATACAGATGAATCAGTCTTGGATCACCACCAGCTACCAAGCACCTGATGCTGGTGTAACCGAATATTTTTTTTTTAAATCTCAGATCCCATCAAAGACTGCCTATGCTGATGCTGAGTGACTATCCTAAGTAATTATCCTCTTCCTCCTCAATGATCACGCTGATAGCTTATAAGAACATTTTTGGTTCTGGGCACCTCCACCAGTGCCTAAGGCCCAATTTTTCAGCCCCTGTTTAACAGGGGCGTGTAATTACAATTTTTGATGCAATACTTTGCAGCAGGGCTCGTTCCTGCGTTCCAGCTAGAGTTTCTGTGAGGGGTTGCAGTGTTGTGGCACCAGCACCAGAGCCTAAGGCCTCATTTTTCAGCCCCAGTTTAACAGGGGCATGTAATTACAATTTTTGATGCAATACTTTGCAGCAGGGCTCGTTCCTGCGTTCCAACTAGAGTATCTGTGAGGGGTTGCAGTGTTGTGGCACCAGCACCAGTGCCTAAGGCCCAATTTTTCAGCCCCTGTTCAATAGGGGCATGTAATTACAATTTTTGATCTAATACTGTATTTCACAGCGGGGCCCGTTTCTATGCCCACCAAGAGCGAGTGAGGGCTTACAGTGTTGTGGCACCAGCACCACCACCACCACCAAAGGCCCAATTTTTCAGCCCCTGTTAAACAGGGGCATGTAATTACAATTCTTGATCTAATATTTCACAGCAGGGCCCATTTCTGCGCCCACCAAGAGCGAGTGAGGACTTACAGTGTTGTGGCACCAGCACCACCACCACCACCACCAAAGGCCCAATTTTTCTGCCCCTGTTCAACAGGGGCATGTAATTACAATTCTTGATCTAATATTTCACAGCAGGGCCTGTTTCTGCGCCCACCAAGAGCGAGTGAGGACTTACAGTGTTGTGGCACCAGCACTACCACCACCACCAAAGGCCCAATTTTTCTGCCCCTGTTCAACAGGGGCATGTAATTACAATTCTTGATCTAATATTTCACAGCAGGGCCTGTTTCTGCGCCCACCAAGAGCGAGTGAGGACTTACAGTGTTGTGGCACCAGCACTACCACCACCACCAAAGGCCCAATTTTTCAGCCCCTGTTAAACAGGGGCATGTAATTACAATTCTTGATCTAATATTTCACAGCAGGGCCCATTTCTGCGCCCACCAAGAGCGAGTGAGGACTTACAGTGTTGTGGCACCACCACCACCAAAGGCCCAAATTATCTGCCCCTGTTCAACAGGGGCATGTAATTACAATTCTTGATCTAATGTTTCACAGCAGGGCCCGTTTCTGTGCCCACCAAAAGCGAGTGAGGACTTACAGTGTTGTGGCACCAGCACCACCACCACCACCAAAGGCCCAATTTTTCTGCCCCTGTTCAACAGGGGAATGTAATTACAATTCTTGATCTAATATTTCACAGCAGGGCCCATTTCTGCTCCCACCAAGAGCGAGTGAGGACTTACAGTGTTGTGGCACCACCACCACCAAAGGCCCAATTTTTCTGCCCCTGTTCAACATGGGCATGTAATTACAATTCTTGATCTAATATTTCACAGCAGAGTCCATTTCTGCGCCCACCAAGAGCGAGTGAGGACTTACAGTGTTGTGGCACCAGCACCACCACCACCACCAAAGGCCCAATTTTTCTGCCCTTGTTCAACAGGGGCATGTAATTACAATTCTTAATCTAATATTTCACAGCAGGGCCCTGTGAGGGCTTACAGTGTTGTGGCCACAACAACACCTAAGGCTCAAATTTCTGCTGAGTATATAAGGCAGGCCCCTACTTTCAAACATCCAACTTACAAACGACTCCTACTTGCAAACGGAAGGAGACAACAGGAAGTGAGATGAAATCTACCCCTAGGAAGGGAAATTCTCTCCTGTAAGAGTTAATATGGGAAAAACATTTCTCCTTTCCATTGATGCTTTATCACCAATCCTTGTTTCACAAAAAACCCCAAATTTTCAAAAAACATTTGGCATTGGGACAAAAAGTGAGGTTCAATCTTCTGAAGAGGAGCACAGACAGCAAAACAAATGTCACAGGGGTGATGTTTTCCAAAAAGCTTAAAAAAGATTTTTTGGCTGGAGCTAAACATGTTAAAAATGTACCCGTTCAAAATTACAAATAGATTCTACTTAACAACAAACCTACAGTCCCTGTCTTGTTTGCACCGCCTGTGTACTGCTGTTCAGAGTATATAGGGCCTGGTGGCCCCACACCTTTCCTTTTTTTAATTTTTGTGCGGGGTTCCCTTTAATATCCATACAAGACCCAAAGGGCCTGGTAATGGACTGGGTGGTACCCATGCCATTTGTCTCACTGATTTTCATCCATATTGCCAGGACCCGACATTACATTAAAGCCGCAAGCAGTTTTAAATTACTTTTTTTTCCTTTAAAAAAGACATTTTGTGCAGGGACTGTTCTAAGCACGGGAAACACGCACCACTTTACAGGCATACTATAGACACCCCCCAGGTACAATATTTAAAGGAATATTTCACTTTTTTTTTTTTACTTTAAGCATCATTAAAATCACTGCTCCCGAAAAAACAGCCATTTTTACAACTTTTGCATTGATACATGTCCCCTGGGGATGGACCCGGGTCCCCAAACCCTATTTAGGACAATACCATGAAAATTAGCCTTTAAAATTAGCACTTTTGATTTCGAACGTTCGAGTCCCATAGACATCAATGGGGTACTAACGTTCGTGCAAATTTTCGGTCCGTTCGCAGGTTCTGGTGCGAACCGAACCGGGGGTGTTCGGCTCATCCCTACTCTCTATCTCCCTCATTGAGGCAAATCTTAAAATTATTACACAGTAGTACCTTGTCCCAGCTCACCCTGCAAAGATGTACAGTGGCTCTTCTCTGTGCTGCTTTCATGGATGATCCATGAAGAGAACTATGTACAGTACCATACATATCCTCTTATTAGAGGATATTGGAATAGGATCTTCTCATTACTTTGTCATGTACTTGGTAAAAGTATCACACAGCAGACTCACTATGCTCTGTTAAATGAGGCTATTCCTGACTTCTCTCACAGTGAACAAAGGTCTGCCTCCTTCTTCATTCTAGTGGCTAAATATACAATTGTGGGGACCTGGAAGAAGTCATCTGCATCTTTTACCCATGCTAAACATAACGTTTTGTGGATTATGATCCATGAGAAGCTAGCAACTGTGCTGAATGACACCTTTTTATTTTAATTTGCTATGCTCTGACTGATGGTAAAGCAGGAAAATTGAGAAAATGGGACTTTAAAGGTACATCATATATAAAACAAGACAATTTAATAGTATAGAAATATAAATCATTTATTAAGAAAAAGCCAGATAAAAGTAAGGACTGCAGTTACAATCATAGTCCTGGGTATACACACATATCCTAACCCTGAACAATGAGAGAGCTGAAGTCACATACAAATTATTCCCACATCCTGGAATTTCAACATGTTTCGCCGTAGCGGCTTCATCAGGAAAAGGATGAGGGTGTTCAATGAATGAGTATGAAATAGCAAAATACTCATACTCTAAGCTGACGTGCCCATAATGTTTTTTCAAGGGTTAAGTATTACTGTGTTGTAATAGGATGGGTATAAACAAAAAATAAGTCAACAAGCCTTCGACTACTCGTGATAAGCACATATGAAACCACCTAGGGGGACAGTGGCCCCTGGAGTCGGCCTCCGTGCACCGCATCCTAAAGGACAAAGAAAAAGAAGGGGAAATAGTAATACAGCGCTGATAAGCCACCTCGATGCACCAAGTGCCTCCAATGAACAGGAAGGCCAGGACTCTACTCATAATTGCAAAACATGGAACAAAAACAGTCAGCTTGAAGTAAGACAAGTTCAAAGAAGACAGGGACATAGCCCACATAAGCATGGGTAATCTTAACATCAAAATGATAACAATTTTTGATCAAACACAAATGGTTAGTATATACTGGTGTTTCTTTTTGTATTTGGTTATACTAAAAATTTGTGTTTGATCAAAAATCATTATCATTTTGAGGTTAAGATTACCCATGCTTATGTGGGACTGGCTATGTCCCTATCTTCTTTGAACTTGTCTTACTTCAAGCTGACCATTTGTGTTCCTTGTTTTGCAATCATGAGTAGAGTCCTGGCCTTTCTGTTAATTGGAGGCACTTGGTGCAGCAATGTGGCCCATCAGCGCTGTATTACTATTTCCCCTGCTTTCTGTTTGTCCTTTAGTATGCAGTGCACGGAGGCCCACTCTAGGGGACAAAGTTTCCATAGGTGGTTTAATATGTGCTTTTCGCTCTGATCTCTGTGCCGTTTCGTAAACATGGAGCATGCAAGGTTCCTGTGCTTGTGCACATTGCCACATAGGCCGGAGTGTCTGACGTTACTGTAGGCATGGCCTGCGGCATTTCTTGGTTCAGGTTGGGGTATAAATGGCTGCTATGGCGCCGCTCAATACATCCACACCATTACCACGATGTGCGTTCCTTGGAGCGGCAGAAATCAGCAAGCAACCTCACACCCATGGTAGGTGCCGTTTTGGCCCTCTCTTTGCTGTATTTTGTACGCCACCTTGCTTTTTTGAATCAAGCTGTTAAACACAGCTTTTTGACCAGAGAAATGTCTTTTCTCACAGAGATGTTGACAACCTACTGCTGTATTTTATAAGGATCGCATCTCTCTTCAGAGACCCTATGCAGCTTTAACTACTATTTGGGAGTCGCAGGCTTGTTCACTTATTCTTTGTTTATACCCATCCTATAACATCACAGTAATACTTAACCCTTAAAAAAAATTATGGGTAAGTCTGTTATCCCTATGCCTTATTCTTCAGTTAAAGCGGAGTTCCACCCAAAAATGGAACTTCCGCTTTAAGGGAGGTGACCCCCTGACATGCCACATTTGGCATGTCATTTTTTTTGGGGGGGGCAGGTACCCTCTTTTCAGAGGGTCCCAGCTCCCACTTCCTCCCGGTGCACCGCGGCACTGGAAGGGAGATCACCTCTCCTCTCTCCCTCTCGGCAATCATCTGGGACATGTCAAAGGTCCCAGATGATTGCCCGGCCAGTCACGGCATACGGTGCGGCTCTCACATGCGCAGTGGGTGCTCGGCTGTGAAGCCACAGATGGGAGCCCACAGTTGCAATGCTGGCGCCACAGAGAGGAGGGGGAGACAAGCAGGGCTTCGTTCCGCCGCATCGCTGGACCCTGGGACAGGTAAGTGTCCGATTATTAAAAGTCAGCAGCTGTAGCATTTGTAGCTGCTGACTTTTATTTTTTTTAAAAGCAGAACTCTGCTTTAATTACTTGCATCATAACACATATATATTCTTTTTGTGATTGAAATTGATTTTTACCATTTTTCTTTATTACATAGATTAGTCACCTTTTTGATGCTATATATTTATCATACCTGCCGCATTCCTGGACATTTACTTACCTCAATACCTACCTTGTTGCCAAATCCTGTGTGATGAGTGAACTGTAAGTTTGAAATTGTTAAGATATCTTGTCCTTTAAAACTGCTATGTAGGATCTTTTTGATGATGATCATTTTGAGAGACTTTTTTGTCTTTTTGATTTTTCAAGTAGCAATTTGTAATATATTTGTGTATAATGTTTTTATACACTGTTAGATATTACCCCATCCATCCCATGGCTGCCTTTGTGTCTCCTCTGTACTAGATCTATGTATTGCTTTTTTAAGTCCACTCATATGGGTTAATTAACGGTCAGTTTGTACTACCTTATTATGTGCTATAGATTGATTAATAATGAAGATCAGTCTTTCATTTCAAGTTTTATCTTTGTTTTTTTTAATTTATTCAGAATGTATGCCTAAGCTCCTGAAGAAGTTTATAGATACACATAACATGTATAGCCAAGCTACTGCACAACATGACTAACTCCCACCAAGACTGAAAGACCAACTATTTGTTACTGCAACAAGAATACTGTTACAATTTTACAGTATTGTTTCCTTGGTGCATGAGTTGTATGTGGTATCAGTATCTAGGCAACCCTTACTTTGCAAAGCTTTTTAATCATTGTTTGTGTGATTGTTTGTGATTTTTTTTAATCAATTTAAAACATTTTTTATATTGATATTGTGTACCTCAGTGCCTATAAAGTCCAAGTACCAATTCTTTATCACTATCTACAATCGCATGAGTGTGCAATTGTCATTGAAAATGCGACAGCACTGAAAGCTGAAAATTGGCCTGGGCAGGAAGGGGGTGAAAGAGCCCAGTAGGCAAGTGGTTAAAGAATTAACATTTTATTTGGGCAGGACTATCTGCTGCCTTCCATCAATATACTTGCAACATGAGGACCTGCCAATTTAAAATGACCCCCTAGGCAGAAAGTCACATGGCTCCTCAGAGCCATTCCTTGAGGAGTGACTTGAAATTAGGGAATGCTTTAAAGATTTATTCTTCCAGAGTTTTTTATACCATATGAAGATTTTGTCATCTTTAGTTCATCTTTAATTTACAGTGGACTTTTTTATTTGCATGGACAATCTATCATAGACACATGCTTTGCACTGTTATCACTTTTATTTTTTGTTTTATGAGTGCTGCACTTTAGTTTGGGTTTATTTGTTTTGAGCCTGTCCAGAATATTAGGATATTATTAACACACCTGCAACAAGTCAGTGTCAATCCTCAGATGAAAAAAATGGCCTGTTCCCACACATCCCGGTACAGACTTGCATACAATGGAGCAAAAGTTGTCCCCTTCACCACACCCTTCACCTGGAGGTAGTGGGAGCCATTGAATAGCAACTCATTATGCAAAAGAATAAAAGTCAACATTTCAATTATAAATGCATTATAAGGCGCAAATTCCACACCCTTCTCTTATAGAAAGGAGGTTAATGTGTCTGTCATGTGGGATATTTGAGTAAAGTCCCTCCATATCTATTGAGGCAATAATAAAGTCTATTGTAACAGGTACATTACCTAGATTTGTAAACAAATGGATTGTTTCCTTCAAAAAGGAAGGCAAACCTTCCACATGTGGTTTTAGATATTCGCCAATCATCTAACTGGCTTTATGTGTTAGAGATTCTATCCTCGATATTATGGGCCTTACCAGGGGGTCAGTTAAGAATCTTGCAATATCATTCACGATTGTTCAGAATTTTTTCATATATTGTGACATATCCCTCTTCCGTACAAATTTTTTTTTTTTCACATCGTCAGAATCAGTATATTTCGTCCCTTGTCCGAAGGTTTAATATTGATGTCCCCCCTTTCTTGTGAAGTTCCCAATGCTGTCTGTTGGGCCTGTAAACTTAGAGTGGCCTGATTTAAATGGGATCTGTTCTATTTCCTTTGTAACAAGTTGCACAAACCGCTCAACATGTGCATTAGTTTGTTGTGGAAATTTGTGACTTTTTCTTATACTCACAAAGGGGTTCAAGAGATAGATCTACAGTATTTATACCCTGATGCAAAATTCAATGTCATTAAACATACTGTAAGTCCTGCCTGAGGATACCTCTGGGATCAGGAATGAATAAAGTAGCTCCTAGTGTATATCATTAATCCAATAATCTTAGAGATATTAAGGAAATGGCAAATTGGTGTGTTAATCATATTGAAGTTTAACTTCACTGATATGACCTCAGTAGAAGGTGCTTGATAAATGTTAATGATTGTATATGTTTAATACAAAGGAGATTAGGGGGCATGGAGCAGATGGATGGTAAAATGGCCTTTTGGATAGGGGAAAAATACAGCAGGAATAAACATAACCTGTGTTTTGGGAATGAGATTCTCCCCTAAGAGTCTGGAATGACTTGGGATTAGAGGCAGTATAAAACTGGTGGAGTTGTTGGTGCCTTGTGTTTTTCAATAATTAGGCCTCATGCGCACTGGCCATTTTTACAGTTGCTGTTTTGGGAGTTGGTCCTTCTTTTTTAACTGCCGGCCTGCCACGTCCTTAACAACAGATGAGTCATCAGCTGTCAGTGGGGTTCCTCACTGACAGCTGGATGTAAAAAAAAAAAAAAAATTGCCGGAAATATAGAAATATGAACAAAAAATGGCGTGGGGGTCCTCCCAATCCATACCAGGCCCTTTGGATATGGTATAGATTTCAAGGGGAACCCCACGCCAAATATCCATACCAGACCCTTATCTGAGCATGCAGCCTAGCAAACCAGGAAAGGGGGTGGACAAGCGAATGGCTTCCTCCTGAACCATACCAAGTCACATGCCATCAACATAGGGTGTGCTTTGGGGCAGAAGGGACTCTGCCCCCCCCCAGCACCTTGTTGATAGGGACAAGGACCTCTTCCCAACAACTTTTTTTAACAAAAAAGTTTTTTCTCAGTTAGTCCAAAGTGCTTACATGCTATGACATACTTTACAGGGAATAGTACATATCGTAGAGAATTGTAAATAACAGTTGCATACTCATCTTAGAACTATGTTACCATGGCCTATTCAGACGTGAAACAAAAAAAAAATCTTATTTCTTGTGGGATTACCAATCTACTGCTTAATATCTATCTGGAGGGGGCGGTATGACGTGAGACGTTGGATGGGAAGGGAGGAGTGGGAGGTGTGACAGCCTGCTGGCGCTCTGGCGGGCTCTCTCCCATAGCAGGATAAGTGGAAAGGGGCAGACCGAGAGGAGCAGGGAGAACCATCACGTTGGGAGAACTACGTGGCTGCTAGAGAAACAGGAGCCTGATGGATTCAGGGCTGCGCACGGAGACCTGAAAGGAACTGACGCGGTGACGACCTCGGCCACCCGCCCGGGGATCCCCGCTCCCCCTCCCTCCCCTATCCTTCGTACCGAAAGCTGGCAGTACGTGTGATAAGACCTAGATAGAACGCTGCAAAGAGAGGCAAACGCTGGGATACACAGTGCCCTGAAAGCGGCAAGCAGACTCGGCAACCAAATCCAATCGCAGAAAGTACTAAGCAGAAGGCAGAGGTACAACAAGTGGTGGCGGTAAGAGATACACTAAGTTTTACAACTACAAAGGTAAGAGTGCAATAGGATCACGCCAGGAGAAGGAAGACTGTGGATTGAGATGTAAGAGACTCTGCAGAGCAGCCTGTATATGGTAATATCTGTTTATTCTGCAAAACCGGTGGGACGGTCTATGGGTAATGTGACTCTTGGCTATTCACTGTATATACTTACTACCATGAACTCTACCAAAGTTAAGACGATGCTATCTAAGTACCTTAACCCTTGGTTGTAACTATATTCTATATATACTACACTGGGGAGGAGCCTCAAGACATTATGTACAGCTGAAGTGTAACAGAGATAGCCACGACGAACACTGCAATTAAGTTTCTATTTATGGTACCCGTACCCCAGATGGGAGGGAAGGCTGGGCAATAAATAACCAGCCTAATATACCAATACAATCTCTACGTGTATATACTCACCTTTCATCCTAGTGGCACATTTAAACTATTGGGAGTACGATTTGTCGATATTTAGATGTTGTGCAAAATAAATTCGGACATACTCCCATCAATACCCATAGAAACGCACGATTGTAGCATTTGAAGTATTTATCCATTTTAAATAGACAATATGGGCAGCCTCTTGAGGTTGAGAGGTTGGCATTCATAGTTAACCACATCTCTGTAACCTAATACCAAACCACCCATTTGCTAACTTCACACCCACATCATCTGAAGTCAGGCACAGGTCAGTTAAATTACGTCTAGTATCATTATAAATTACCGCCAAGATTGTTATAAGTACAATACTGATGAGCCATAAAACACCTTGGAAACGATTTTTCTAGACACTGCGACACAGTGCCAAACTCAGTAGTACAGAGCTCTTTTAAACCTGCTAATACTACACCATTGCCACACTTGTATGTGCAGTGTGCATTCAAATATCACTGGTCGGTTATTAGCGAGAGTTGGACCCAGGACTAGTCTTAATACTGTTGGATACAGTGATCAAAATCAACTGGACTAGGTCAACAGGAAAACAGTATGAGTCGGAACGCATCCAAAACTGGGAAGGGGGGACCACTGAAAACCCCAAAAGATAATCTTTCGGGAAGTGCTGCCAGGAGCACAAGCAAGCAATATCTGGCTAAGGGGGGGAGCCCGGGGAGTGCCCATCAAGAGACCCAAAAATCAAGTATGGCAGACAAAAAGAAGAAGGGACTAAATGAGAGGGAAGATCAGACCCCTGGTCACTCAAGATAGGATCTATTAGCTGAAAACACTCTGGAGATATCTAGATCAGATGAATATAAACAGGAATCACAATTACCCTCGAAAAATGAAATGGCAGAAATGTTTAAAGCACTTGAAACTTCAATTAAAGCAGAGATTGGTATGTTGAGGACAGATCTGGGCAGCCTTCTGACCAGAGTGGAAGGGGCTGAGGACAAGCTGGACAAACAAGAGTGGGAGATCTCAGAATTAAAAGAACAACTTAAAATAACCCTAAAAAATCAGATAAAAATAAGTTACAGGATGGAAGATCAGGAAAACAGAGATCGTAGACAAAATTTGAAACTCCAAGGGGTCCCGGAAAATAGGGGAGAGGACCTGAGGAGGACTGTAGCGACAATCTTCAGCCCCCTCTTGGGACTGGGAGGAGAAGACTTCCCAAAAATTGAGCGGGTGCACCGGGTGGGTAGGTTAGACACCAGACGGACAGAAAGAAGTCGCAATATAATCGTGAGGTTTAGATTCTATGAGGATAAGGAAAATATATGGGTTAAACTGAGAGGGCATACCCCACTGCAATATGAAGAGGCAAGGATTCAAATTTTTGAGGATCTGGCCAAAGACACACTGGCGAGAAGGCGACATCTGAAACCCCTACTGGAACAAATGATAAATCAAAATATAAAATACACATGGGGATTCCCAGCCTGCTTGTTAGGAAGTAAAGATGGGAGATCTGCAAGATTAAGATTCCTGGGAGAATTAGAGGAGTTCTGTGAGAAACTGGGCATGCAGGTGCCCCCGTTGCTGGACTGGTCTAATGAATGGTGGATTGAATTGAGTATGGGTTCAGTGTAAAATGCCACAAGGACGGGGGGGTTCAGGGGGGGAGGGGGTGGGATAAGATTAATACTAATAGAAAACAATGGAGAGGGAAGTCCCGATAGGAGAAGTCTAGCACATCCGGTCACTAAGGCACCATAGACCGGAGGGATGACACACCTAAAGCTCCACCTTCAGAGGAGGAGACCAATGGAGGGCCACAATATAGGTGACCCTCACTGGTCTAAACGTCCTGAGGGGACCAATTGGGGGGGAGGGAGGGAAGGGGGGACGTAGGGGGTTGCGGGGGGATGGGGAGGGATGAGGGAGGGGAAGAGGGGGGGTGGAGGGAGGGGAAATAGGGGAAGGGGGCTCTTCCTAACCTCAACATTAAGAAAGGAGGAAACCTCTCCAAGGTCTAAGGTAAAGGGTGAACGGAAAAATGGTTATGGCCACAATAAAATTTACAATGTATAACGTCAAAGGTTTAAATACCTCCAATAAAAGACTTAAAATCTTTAACGAGCTTAAATTATTAGGACCAGACGTGGTGTTCTTGCAAGAAACACATATCTCACATCAATCGAGACTTAGACTGTTTTCAAGCGGATACCCGGTCTGGTACCAAGGAGATACTATCTCAGGTAGAGCACGGCGAGTAGCTATTGGTTTTGCAAAGAAAACAAGGTTCGTGTTGGAGGATAGAATGGTGGACCCAGAAGGTAGATACCTATTTCTCAGAGGCAGATTGAATGAAGGGGAATACACATTAGTTAATATCTATATAAATAACAAGTCCACGCTTAGGAGTCAAAGGGTTGCAGCCTCCCCTAATTAGTCCCTAATGGGACTATTTGAGTGTTATATAAAATAAATGGGGAAATGGCGCTACCCTGTATATATCTAATATTAAATAACTGGCTATAATATAAAAAATACAAATCCCAATATGGCTACCAAATTAGGGGTAAATTCCATAAATGTGCGTAACAATAAGCATGTATTAATTTCCTTACCATACAGTGTCTAAACTGTGACAGTGTGCCCCTCAGGGCAAACAACATTAGTGTGCAATAAGGTATATATTCAATGTGTGTATTTATTCCAGAGGCAAAATACCACTTAGAACAGACGCCAGCAGTAATGCATATTCAAGTAAAGACTCAAAATATGCATACAGTACAATGGCTGCTGTTCAAGGTGGAGTGTTGTGAAGTGACAACAACTAAAATGTCAGAAAACCCACCACATATGCATATATAATCAAAAAATAAATAAAAAACCTTAAATCATACATAAACTCATGTGACATATATATACCACAATCTATAAAGATATATCAGGACCGCATGTGTAAATACCTATATGGACTCATATAGCACAATTTATAAAAATATATCAAGACCACATGTGCAAATGCCTATATGAACTCATATATGTGACAAAAGTCTGTGAAAAAAATAAAAATTATAAAGATTATAAACTCTGTGAGGAACCACAGTCTCTGTGCAGTCCAAAAAAGTAGAAATTGAAAGTAATAAATATGTATATCAGCGGTGACTTCTGTACTCATCAAAAAATGGTGACTCCAGGTGCTCCCCCAATGTGTCCCCACTCACCAGAAGCAGTCACCCCTGCAGGGGTAGTGGGCATAGAGTGGGTGTCTGGGGTGGATGTTCCCTTGGATGTCCTAATTAATCTCCGATCGTCCGTGGGTATATCCCGGTAGTCCACTTTGAGGTTTCCAGCTGGCGTTTTTCAGAGGTGGACTCCACCGTGCCTCATCACCATATCAATGTAATTTCCTCCATTGGAAAGAAGAAACAGGGGACTTCCGTAGTGAAGTATGTTCAGGTTTATTTAAAACATTTGCATAAAATCATAAACAGCTGACCCAGTGCAGCCCGGCTGCCCAAAAATGAACCCAGGAAGCCAAGAGCGGCATGCGTCCCAGCTTGCGTTCCAACCAAAGCTTCTGGGTGTGACGTGTGAGCGTGACTCCGCCTTACGCGTTTCATCATAGGACGTTATCAAAGACGTCTTTGACAACGTCCTATGACAAAACGCGTAAGACGGAGTCACGCTCACACACGGACGATCGGAGGTTAATTAGGACATCCAAGGGAACATCCACCCCAGACACCCACTCTATGCCCACTACCCCTGCAGGGGTGACTGCTTCTGGTGAGTGGGGACACATTGGGGGAGCACCTGGAGTCACCATTTTTTGATGAGCACAGAAGTCACCGCTGATATACATATTTATTACTTTCAATTTCTACTTTTTTGGACTGCACAGAGACTGTGGTTCCTCACAGAGTTTATAATCTTTATAATTTTTATTTTTTTCACAGACTTTTGTCACATATATGAGTTCATATAGGCATTTGCACATGTGGTCTTGATATATTTTTATAAATTGTGCTATATGAGTCCATATAGGTATTTACACATGCGGTCCTGATATATCTTTATAGATTGTGGTATATATATGTCACATGAGTTTATGTATGGTTTAAGGTTTTTTATTTATTTTTTGATTATATATGCATATGTGGTGGGTTTTCTGACATTTTAGTTGTTGTCACTTCACAACACTCCACCTTGAACAGCAGCCATTGTACTGTATGCATATTTTGAGTCTTTACTTGAGTATGCATTACTGCTGGTGTCTGTTCTAAGTGGTATTTTGCCTCTGGAATAAATACACACATTGAATATATACCTTATTGCACACTAATGTTGTTTGCCCTGAGGGGCACACTGTCACAGTTTAGACACTGTATGGTAAGGAAATTAATACATGCTTATTGTTACACACATTTATGGAATTTACCCCTAATTTGGTAGCCATATTAGGATTTGTATTTTTTATATTATAGCCAGTTATTTAATATTAGATATATACAGGGTAGCGCCATTTCCCCATTTAGTTAATATCTATGCCCCTAACAAAAATCTGATGAAATACCTCACAAACATATTGGGGAAAATAATAGAGTTTACGAAAGGGCATTTGATATTAATGGGGGATCTTAACTTTTGTTTAGACCCGGGATTGGACAGTACGGCCCGAGCACAGGGGAAGAACTGCGTACATTTGAAAGAGATAAAGCAAAAACTCTCCACCCACCAATTGGTGGATATATGGAGAGTCCAACACCCAGGTAAAAGGGATTATACGTTTTACTCCCCTGTGCACGGGTCATACTCCCGGATCGATTGGGGATTAGTGGAGCATAGGGAGATTGATAAGGTAGTGGAGTCCAGGATAGGAAACATAACCTACTCAGACCACGCACCTATGACCATTGAAATGATAATAGGCAGAGGTCAGGCCTATGCGGGGCAGTGGCGGCTAAACGAGGAGCTGATAAGGGAGGAGGAGGGGGTCAATAGAATCAGAAAGGAATTGGAGAACTATTTTGCGGTAAACGACACCGGGGATGTATCAGGGGCCACTCTGTGGGAGGCTCATAAAGCCTACATCAGAGGGGTCCTAACTGAAATGGGGGCGAGGAAGAAAAAAGAGAGACGTGAGAAAATCCAAAAATTAATGGTAGACCTTGCAGGATTGGAACAAAAACACAAAAAACAACTCGGCCAGCTACCTCAAGAGATACACCAGCAGATGGTAATTAAAAGATCAGAGATGAAAACGGCAATGGAGCAGGAGTCTAGAGCATTATATAGTAAGATAGCCTGGGAGAGATATAGATGGGGCAATAAACCTAGCAAACAGCTAGCAAAAATGGTACAAAAGAAGAAAGCTAGGAATTTCATTGAGAGAATCCAGACTAAAGAGGGCCATATGGAGTATTCAGCTAGGAAGGTGGCGGATATCTTTAAGAATTACTACCAGGATCTATACTCAGTCTCTAAACAAGACATCCCTTTAAAAAATAGGAGAACGAGAAATTATAATTATTTAAAAAAGGCAGCGCTCCCCAAGATTACTGAGGTGGGTAGAGAACTACTGGAAAGACCAATCTCTGAAGATGAAATAAGGAAAGCATTAGCAGGAATGGCCCTTGGGAAAAGCCCCGGCCCGGACGGCCTTACATCACTCTATTATAAAACATTCAAAGAAATATTAGTACCTAGGCTGTGTCATTATATGAATGGATTGGGAGACAGCTTTGATATGAGTAGGGAAGCATTAAAGGCCTCCATTACAATCATATTGAAAGAAGGTAAAGAGAAAACACTATGCTCAAGTTATCGCTCAATCTCTCTGCTTAATATCGACACAAAATTATATGCAAGGGTTTTGGCAGAGAGATTGAAGGAATTTATGAACTCGTTGGTTAACCCAGACCAGGTGGGGTTTGTCCCTAATAGGGAGGGGAGGGACAACGGGGTTAGGACCCTCCTCCTGCTTGAAAAAATAAAGGAGAGTGGGCCCCCAGGACTATTTCTGTCAATTGATGCCGAAAAGGCTTTTGACAGAGTAGACTGGGGGTTCATAATACAGACCTTGGAGACCATGGGACTAGGACCTAAAATGATTTGGAGGATTAAAACTCTGTACCACCATCCAACCGCTGTAATAAAAGTTAATGGGTTAATGTCTCAACCATTTAAGAAGGAAAACGGTACGAGACAGGGGTGTCCCCTTTCCCCGTTGCTCTTCGTCTTGGCTATGGAACCCCTCCTGGCAACAATACGAAGGGATCCCGATATAAGAGGAGTCAAGGTAGGAGAGGAGGAACACAAAGTCGCAGCATTTGCGGACGACGTGTTGTTCTATTTAACGGACCCAGTTTCCACCATGCCCAACCTCGTAAAAGCTGTGAGGAAATATGGAGAGGTATCTAACTTTCAAATAAATATGACTAAATCAGAAATATTAAATATAAATTTAAGCAAGACAGAGGTAGAGACCTTGAAAAAAGAATTTAATTTTAAATGGACTAAGGAATTAAAGTATCTGGGTATTAAACTAACTAATTCAATCAAGAAGATGTTTACTATTAATTACATGCCCCTACTTGACACTGTTAGATTGGACTGTAATAGATTTGCCTGTAAGGCCCTCTCATGGATAGGACGCATTAACGTCATTAAAATGGTCCTATTACCTAAAATTATGTATCATTTCCAGATGATACCAGTGCCTCTCCCCCAGTACTACTTGAGGAAGTTAAGAAAAATAATAATGACTTTCATTTGGAAAAACAAAAGACCGAGAGTCTCCTTCCAGAAGTTAAAACAAAGGAAAACAGATGGCGGCCTGGCAGTGCCAGACGTGCAGATCTATTACAAAGCCGTAGTACTATCAAGAATGGTAGAATGGGCGAGGAAGGAAAAGTTAAAAAAGTGGGTGAAAATAGAGGAAAGTTTTAGTAAAGCACAATTAGGCAATATTATTTGGAATCCCCCACACTTTAGAATAATGGATAACAGCACGCACGTAATAACACGAAATGCCTTTAAAATATGGGATGGGGTATACAAGAAAGTTAATGGGAAATATAATTCACCGCTGATTACATTAATAGATAATAATCTTTTTGCACCGGGAACAGAGAATATAGGAGGAAAAGAAGCACTAAGGGGGAAAACACAATTAAGAGAAATCATGAAAGAAGGTAAAATTATGTCATTTCAACAACTTTCACTCGGGAGGGAAACACGGGGTTTGGATGAATGGCAATATCTTCAGCGGAATCATTTCGTCAATAAACTACCACATCCGATTAGGTCTGGGGAACAATTGACAGACTTTGAAAGGTTGTGTGATATGGAGGACCCAAGAAATATAATCTCCAAAATATATAAAATTCTGATGACGTCAGAAAAATTGGAGATACCGTCATTCTTGGCTAAATGGGAAAGGGAATTAGGCTCAAAGAAGGATGAACACACAATCAGAAGAATTTTGAAAATGATCGCCAACTCAGCAATTGATGCCCCAATGGCAGAAATGAATTATAAATGTATTAGTAGAAGTTATTTAACCCCAGAGATAACAAGCAAATACCAGAAAGGGTCGGCTAACTGTTGGCGAGGCTGCCAAGAAGTAGGAACAATGGGGCACCTATGGTGGAGTTGCCCCAAAATTAAAAATTTCTGGAGGAAGATACTCGCTCTAATTAAGAAGATCACGGAAATAGAAGTAGTAGAAGACCCATGGGAGGTTCTGTTCCATGGGGGGGTTGGAGATTTAAATAAATACAAGCAGTCACTGGTCCCGCAGCTTTTGAATGCGGCAAAAAGAACGATACCGAGGAGTTGGCAGAGGAGGGAGAGCCCAGAGATATGGGAGTGGTTAGACGCAGTAGAGGAGATATGCAATATGGAGATTTTGGGGAGCATGCTAGACGAAACAAGAAGTGTGAATCTAGGCAGGTGGGACCGCTGGAAAAAAATTAAAAAAAACATGGAGTTATGCTAAAGAACTGAAAGCCTTAGACTAAAGAAGGAGAACAGAAGAAGAACAGACCTTGGAGAGGTGGGGTGGGGAGGGCCCGGGGAAGGGGAGGGAGGAGATGGGGGGGTGGGAATAGAATTAAAAGGAAAGGGGAGTAAAGCATAGAAATTTGGGCTTGATTAAGTCTATTAGGGGCCGTGGTACGAAATAGTGTTTTTATTCTATGTCTACACTACTTTTTTGATATGGCAAATGGCCACGATGATGAGACACTAGAGGGTGACTCAAGCAAAATGAACTATAAAGTTGATTTAAGCCCCTCGAAAAGGTCGACTGAAGTGGCAAAAAAAAAAAATATCTATCTGGAGGGTAGTGTATACATTATGCTATGAGTAGGTGTCAAATTCTTGCAGCCATCTATCCCAAATGTTATTGTATTTAATAGGACACCCTCTATTAGTATATATGAATTTTTTGTATGGTAGGGTGTTATTTATTTCAGCCTTCCATTCCGTAATCTTCGGGGGTAAGGGTCTCATCCACTTCCCAGCTATTACTTTCCGCGCCAAGAACAGTGTCTCATGCAAGAACGTCTTTGTGTACTTATCAATAGATTCAGGCAGTATCCCGAGAAGGCATATTTTTGGGTCAAGTGTTACTGGAGAGCCCATGATGTCATGAAGGAATGTCACCACTTGAGTCCATAAACCTTGTAGTTTGGGACATGACTATAGTAGATGGATAAATGTGCCTACCTCCTTCCCACACAACTGGCATAGGGTGGATTATGAGCTCTTATATCTAGCTACCCTGGGGGGTGAGGTATGCCTGATGAAGTATGAAGATTTGGGTTAGTCTATCGGAGAGTTTAGGTGAAACTGTCTTGCAGGATTCCATGGCCTCCTCTCATTCCTCATCTTCTACAGGTCCTATTGCTCTCTCCCAGCGGGGCTTGAGGCCATATGCTAGTTTAGTGGTAACTGGAGTGGTAAGTATGTTGTAAAATGCCGATGTTAGTTTTTGGGGATCCGTGTTTTTAACTATTGCCATAATGACATTTGGAGTGGGTTGGGGTGGACGTTGGGAATTGAGTTTGAGCCGCATATTGGACTTGCAAATATCTGTAGAGCATGTGATTAGGGAGTGTGAATTCTTCTTTAAGTGCATTAAAGGTTTTGAGAGTTCCATTTGTAGTAAGTTGATGTAGATAGAGGATGCCGTGAGTGAACCAAAGGTTCACATCCTGCAATTGCATGAATTCAGCTAGGTTTTTATTACGCCACAGTGGGGTGTAATCATTGTATTGAGGGATCTCCAATTTAGTTGAAGCAATTTCCCATATTTGTCTGTAATGGTATAACAGGGTTTTCTTATTACTTCGTGGTCCTGTATCACTAGATCCTACTGCTATCGCATATATTGCATCTTTGGTATTTCTAGCCCACTTAGGACATATTAGTTGAAGAAACCTCTCACTATCTGTCTTGTCCAGGTGGTAAAGTTGGGACAGTTGGGCCGCAATATAATAAAGATTGAAATCAGGCTTTGCAGTACCTCCAAGATCAGTTGGGTTTTTAAGCGCCTGCTGTGCCAGTTTATGTCTGTTAGAACCCCAGACAAAGGGTTTAGGGAGGGCCTCTATGGATCTGAAGTATTTCAGGGGTAAGTATATTGGGGTGTGCCAAATGACATATAATATTTTGGGGAGGAGAATCATTTTAATTAAATTTATATGGCCCCATACTCCCAATGGCAAGCGGCCCAGACCCTAAGTTTGGATTTCACGTGGGATATAAGAGGTTCTATATTTAATTGGATATAGTCTGGTATTCTGGATACGTGTATCCCTAGGTATTTGATGGTACTGACCCGTTTGAGTGGTAGGTTGGCTTGTGATTCAGTCGATGGGAAACTGTCTATTGGCAATATTTGAGACTTCTCCCAGTTGATTTTAGTCCAGAGAAGGTCCCAAACTGTTCTATTGTCTGCAATGCTATGCACAGAGAGGGGCCCAGGTCCGCCAAGTAGAGCAGTGTATCGTCCGCATACATACTAATTTTTTCGGTTAGGGTGCCAGAGCTCAATCCCTTGATTTCTGGATTAGCCCATATGGAGATGGCCAAGAGTTCCTCGGCCAAAGCGTATAAAATTGGTGATAGAGGGCAGCCCTGCCTTGTGCCTCTACTGAGGTCAAACCGCTCGGAGAGCCATCCATTAGCTACCACCCTAGCCATGGGTGACTGATATAAGAGTTGTACTCATTTGATGAACCTTGGACCAAAGCCATATCCCTCCAGGCATCTCCACAAATAATCACACTCTACGGAGTCAAATGCTTTTGCCGTATCTAAAGTTACTACTACTCGGGATCCAGCTTCTATATGTGTGGCTTGTAGATTAATATAGAGTTTAAGTTGGTTAAATGAAGTATTATGGCCTGGCATGAATCCTGCCTGGTCTGCATGTATCAACGAAAGAATGACTTGGTTCAATCTCAGGGATAGTACCTTGGCTAAGATTTTTATATCTACTTGAAGTAGGGAGATGGGGCGATATGATTCTGGGTATCCTGGATATTTCCCCGGTTTAGGTATGAGGAGTATCATGGCCTCAGTCATAGAGGGTGATAAAGTAAATGTCTCGAACAAATGATTGAGTAATTTTGGAGTAATTATTTCGCTGAACGGGGAGTAAAACTCGATTGAAAGACCATCTGAGACTGGGGATTTGGATCTAGCGAAGCTAGCCACAGCAGTAGTTATTTCATCTGTATTAAGGGGTGCCTCAAGGAGTTCAATTTGATCGTGCGTCAGTTGAGGGAGAGTTATACTATGGAAGAACGTCATTCTCACTTCTGTTGAATCTGTCGCTGTCGTGTTGTATAGGTCTGCAAAGAATTCTCTGAACCTAGTTGATACGCTATGTGGATCTGTAATCCGTTGGTCCCTGGGCCCACGCAGGGTGATAACCACTGGGGGTCTGTCCTTACTATGTACCAGATATGCTAGAAGTTTACCCGCCTTTTCCCTGTGATAGAATAATTTTTGCTTGGTAAAAAAGAGTTTTTGTCTGGCTTTTGTGAATTGAAGTTGGGTTACTACTCTAGATTGCATTTTGAGTCGGGCTGTGATTTCTGGAGTGGGATTGGTGGTATATTCCCATTCTGTGGAAGTTAATTCCACTACCGCCCTATCAAAGGCAATCTGTCTTGAATTTATTTATGAGCGAGTTCAGTGTCGTGCGGGCATATATTTTTCCAAATTGCTGAAGATGCTTTTTGGTCATTTTCTAGAAAGTATTTTTCCCAAAGGTTTGAGGGCTCATTATCTTCTGGTAATAATGACAGACAGAATGGGTTTAGGCACCATGGCCTCATGGGTTTATCCATAGGGATTCTTAGGGAGGTCCAATATGGCTATGGTCAGATAATAGTCTTGGACCAAAAGCAGCGTCAAGGATCCGTGGTGTTAGGGTACTTGACATGAGAATGAAATCGATACGGGACATAGAATTGTGGGATGAGGAAAAGCATGAGCAGGCCTTTGTGTGTGGATATTTATAACGCCAAGTGTCTATTTAGTGGAAGGTGGAGATCATTTTCGAGACTTTTGTCTCTTCAGCTCCTGTCCATGTTGTCTGTGTAGTCTGGAGTTTGTATGTAAAGAGCCATGAGGAGAAACGGTTCACCGTATAGTTTAGCATGGATAAACACATACTGGCCCTGTGGGTCTGTGAGTACTTTGTACATTTCAAAGTGAACTGATTTGGCTATTAGAATTGAGACCCCTCTAGCATGAGTTGTATGGGTGGAATGGTACGCCCACCCCACCCATAGTCGGCGGAGGGCCATCTGCAGCCGCCCCTCCACGTGTGTCTCCACCAATGCCACCACATCCGCCCTCTGCTTTTTGAGGAATGAAAGGGCTGCTGAGAGCTTAATTTTCTCACACAGACCCCTTACATTCCATGTGAGGAATTTTATAGATGCCATAATAGTGCATAATAGTGCATTTGGGATGTAACACCCCTCAATAGCATCTTGCGTTACATAGCCCATTGAGAAAGCATGAAAAAACAAAAACATGAATAACATTAGGAGCATCAATAAGGTAAACAATGTATGCAGCAACCGTTCAATATATTTACATACTTCATATTCCCATTGCACACATTCCTGGATAGGCTCATGAATATGGGTGCTGCAGCAACAACAAGCTGGATACTGGTACAAGTCATATTTGCCAGCACACCATGGAACAGCGTAGATAGCGTCCAAGCGTGTAATTTATTGAACAATCACAACACAAGGAGAGTGCAACGTTTCGGAGTCACACAGGACCCCTTCGTCAGGCATGTGATAAATGTGAAAAAACTGGAAAATATTTAAAGAAACATCAACCAATCAGAAAAAGAGATTGATGCAAGCGTGTCCTATGATTATTGCTGGTATCTTGCCACACAGCCTCCGATCCCTGCACTGGCGCCGATCCTTTGCAGGATCATGCGCTGCAGCCTGATGTTACCTTACAGCTATTTAATCCCCACAATGGTCTGCAACATTATCATGAAGGTACCATGATGACAGTTTCATAATACTTTTTTCTAAACCTTCCTTTGTCATTTGCTTTTCTTTCATTCGTGAAAAAATTTTTTTAAACATTTGTTATTTTTTTTTGGCGGGATTTGTGACGTCATACCAGTCTGGGGGTGGGAGGAGCTTCTGTTTTTTTTCCTTTCTCTTTTTCTGATTGGTTGATGTTTCTTTAAATATTTTACACTGTTTTTCCACATTTATCACATGCCTGACGAAGGGGTCCTGCGTGCTGAATGACACTTGCCTGGGTCTATGCCAGCACTACTAGCTCCATGCCCAATAGATTGAATGGACTTCTTGTGCCACCATAGTCTGATGTAATGAGTTTTGAGAAGAGTGACAACTGAGGATGAGGGTCAGAGTGACCATGTATCCAGTAGAAAGACATTTTGATTCAAGGGGTATGGGAATCAGTACAGCAAGGGAAAAGAGAAGCAACACTTCACCATGCAGTCCTACTGGCGTTCGTTCATTCCGCTCTGTCAGGAGCAATCCTTCGTCCTAGCCAGGAAGAGACCTCCAGGGGGTCTTTGAAAAAAAGGACACGATCACCACTCTCAACTCTTATGCCGCGTACACACAGTCGGACTTTGTGTGGGCTTCACCGGACCTTCAGCGGACTTTTCCAGTCACAAATCTGACGGACTTTAGATTTGGAACTTGCTTCAAATCTTTATGTCGTAACTCCGCCGGACCCAGAAATCCGCTCGTCTGTATGCTAGTCCAACGGACAAAAACCAATGCTAGGGCAGCTATTAGCTACTGGCTATCAACTTCCTTATTTTAGTCTGGTGTACGTCATCACATACGAATCCATCGGACTTTGGTGTGATCGTGTGTAGGCAAGTCCGGTCATTAGAAAGTCTGTTGAAAGTCCGCCAAAAGTCCGTCGAAAGTCTGTCAAAAGTCTGTCGGACTTTTGTAGCTGAAACGTCCGACCGTGTGTACGCGGCATTAGGTGGGCTGGGAACAACATGGAGTATTTCAGATGGTGAGTGCGTAGCATCCGTTTCGCCTCTATGAATCCCTGGCGACGTTTCTGTATTTCAGCAGAAAAGTCAGGGAAGATTGCCACTTTAATATTACCAATGGGGATATTGAACTTCTCCCTCGCCATCATGAGAGCAGCATCCCGTTCCTTATAGTTCAAAAGTTTTGCGATGAAGATGCGTGGGGGAGCTCCCTGGGGGGCCTTGCAGGCACGTGATGTGCCCTCTCGACCACCAGCATGGGGGAGAAGGCATCACGCCCATAGGTGTTTATGAGTAGCTGTTCCAGGAAGGTTGTCGGATGCTTACCTTCTGCCCCCTCTGGGAGATAAGTGAGGTGGATATTGCACCTCCGCAGGCATTTCTCCAATTCATCCTGCTTAGCAATGAGCTGAGTGATTTGTCGCTGCATGCAATCCTATCCTGCTTGCAGTGGCGGTAAAGTATCTTCAACTGTGCTGATTCGGGTCTCTGTCTCTCTGACATGGTCTCTGAGTTTTTGAAAATCTTGCCTAATTAATGATATGTCCATTTTGACTCCCTTTATACGGGCTGTAAGAGAGGTGCGGCATAGCGTGATAGCCTCCAGGAGTTTGTCTGTGTCCGCGTTCAATGCTTTCCTGTTTCTTTCTTGGCGCCACCATCTTCCTCCCCATCCTCTCCCTCCTGACGGCGGTATTGTGAGAGCTTGGTGGCCGCCGATTTCTGGGATTTTGGAGGGGACATGCTGGCTGGGAGCACTGGCACCTGTCCGCACTTAGCTGAGGGTGAATTCTTGCCCCGGAGTTGCAGGATTAAAGTATATACAGGAGTATTCACCGGAGCTCAGGGAAGATGTGTCCTACGCCATGCAGAGTCAGGCCACGCCCCCCCATAACTTTTTTAAACAACTTTGTTAAATTATAGTTTGGCCGCTTGATGAACCTCTGAACAAGCAACGTTAAGTCTGAAGCTAGGTTTGGACCAAACTAGCAGCTCATCTCTATTTAAGTAAATAGGTATGTTGTGCTAAATAAAATAAACAATAAATAAATTATATGGCACAAGTAAGCCCAATAGTTCCAAAACTTGACAAAAAGTGAAAGTTTGACTATTGTGTCACCAATTTCCTCCACCTTGTGAGACCACCACCAAAAAATAGGATGGGGGATTAACATAGGCTTGTATCTGGGATACACCACGTCTGTAAAGAGGTCCGCTCAACCAAAGATCCAAGCCATCATCGGGAAAGACATCAGGTTTCTTTCACTCCAACCATGACATCAGGTCAAATACCCCAAATGAGAGACAAATGCCACAATATGTGAAGTTGGTGACACAACAGTCAAACTTTCACTTTTTGTCAAGTTTTGTGACTCTCGGACTCACTTGTTCCATATAATTTTTTTATTGTTTTTTTTATTTAGCGCAACATACCTATTTACTTACTTTGTTTGGTGATATTATCTCACTTGATTGTTGCAGCTGTATATTTTATTTTTTATCATAAGCGCAGTTTATTTTCTGTTTTCACCATCTCTATTTAAGGGTTTGTTTTACCTTTTATCTGGTGTGTACATATACAAACCTACACTATGACATTCGTAAAAAAGTGAGTTAATGGCTTTTTGTGTGCTTCGACTAAAAAAGAGGAATAAGCTGCATATCTACTCAACCCCACCACTCCATCCTCTCCCAATGAAAGCACTGATCCAAGAAAGGGCTTTGTATATGCCCATATCAAGAAAAGTAGTCACTCTCACACCCAGTTCCTAGTTCTAATCTTTTTTTAGAATAGGCAAACAGCTTACAAACAACACATAATCTGCTATGTGACATTTCCAAGCAGTTTGCCTATTCTATGAAAGGACTGACACCTGGAACTGGGTGTGAGAGTTAGTACTTATCAAGAAAGATTTTTTTCATTGGTTAACTTAGTTATCATGGTCACAGTCAAAATGACAGTTTATGGTTTACAGTGGAATAGACCCACAGACTTCTGATCCACTGTTATCCACCAAATCAATGGAAAAGGACATGAAAAATCTTTAGTTAAATAACTTGTTTGAATAATTTAAGAACTTGAACGAGTCTATATAGATCCTTAATTGAATAGTGCTTAATATAATGGTACTTGGATCTTTGTTTTTATTTCATGTATGTGTCGAAAAAAATCATTCATGCTTTTTTTTTAAGATTGTTTAATCACTTGATGGTTGACTTATTAAACATGCGATTCAGTAGCAGTTTATTTTGCACATTCCTAATAACATTTATTGAAACAGAAGAAATGTGCTAATGTTATTAAAAACAGCAATAGTTAACTAAATAATAACTATTTCATAACATGTTTAATTTCTAAGAGCAATTGCCAAATAAGCTGTCTGTGTAACAAGTGCAAATGTGTTCCCCCGCAAAAAAAAAAACTCTTTTGGGACAGAAGTCTAATGTAGGGCATTAAGTAAACGAATGCAGTCATTAGTGCAAATGTCAAACTCATTAGAGCAGATGTTTCATTTGAATATCACTACACACCAAAAATGGAAAATAAATGTGCTGTGTTTGATTTACTGCATTTGTATTTTAATTAAAACACAAAGCACAAAGTATAATGGTTTACTTTACATGAACTAATCATTGTAGAGTACTTTTGTCATATTCCAAATAATTAAAAAAACATGATTTAAATGTAAAAATCCATGGCAATCAAACATGGAACCTGTGAAGTCATTCTTTTTGGCCAGCGCATGACCCAGGAAGTGTTTAATTAACAAATTAATTTGTCAATCTTTTGCATTAAGGTTTATAAGCAATATTCTGGTTTGTGAGTCTATTAAATCACTATTTTATTAGTTACAACATGTTATTTGCCCATCAGTTATCTTACTATGTTCAACAAACCTAGAGCAGTGGTCCATAGGGCTTCTTAATGATTGCAACATCTGATATTGTTAGTTAAAAATGTCAACTTTTTACACACATCAAGAACATAGTTCATAACCCTTACACATACAGAATCTAGCTAAATTAATAATTAATGAATTCACTTAAAAAAAAGATTAACTATGCTTTTCTATACTGTATTACATTTTAACTATGTGCAGTATGGCACTTGATTAGGATGATTAACAATCACAGCTTTGTACACATATGCATTTCAATATGGAGACCTACAGCTCTTTCTTGATGTATGTATATGCTTATGTGTGTGTCTTCATAGATGTGGTTTGTTTTCACATTCTCAGTATCCCACTATTTACCATATTTAGAAAGGTATATCCTGACAGGCTGGTGAAAATACTAGATAGACTCTCAGGCCTACAAATGCACTACCACTATCTTTGGTGTCAACATTCAATCACATATTTAGAGAATAATATCAGCCCCACATATTATGAATTCTACAATACAAATTATCCTTTATTTCAAGATATTTACAGATCGTTAAGACAGTGGAATACTTATAACCTCTCCGTACTGGGCCGTATAGCAGCCCTCAAAATGGCAATTCTTCCAAAGCTGCTATATTATTTTGAGACCCTACTCATCCCAATTCCCATTCTTCAGCTGCGTAATCTGAAAGGGCTTTCATTAAATTTATATGGCATCATGTGCACATAGAATAGCTCACACTGTGGACCCAATGAGAAAGACTTATGCCCCGTACACACGGTCGGATTTTCCGACGGAAAATGTGTGATAGGACCTTGTTGTCGGAAATTCTGACCGTGTGTAGGCTCCATCACACATTTTCCATTGGATTTTCTGACACACAAAGTTTGAGAGCAGGATAAAAAATTTTCAGACAACAAAATCCGTTGTCGGAAATTCCGATCGTGTGTACACAAATCCGACGGACAAAGTGCCACGCATGCTCAGAATAAATAAAGAGATGAAAGCTATTGGCCACTGCCCCGTTTATAATCCTGACGTACATGTTTTACGTCACCGCGTTTAGTGACCGTGTGTATGCAAGACAAGTTTGAGCCAACATCCTAGGATTTTGTTGTCGGAATGTCCAAACAAAGTCCGACCGTGTGTACAGGGCATAAGGGAGGATTGCACGCTCCTGACCTACTTAAATATTACTATATGGCCCACCTCCGACAGTTAGCCTCATGGTCCATCCAGACCTCTCCTAACTCTTAGACAAAAGAAGAACAAGGATGCTTAGCACCAGTACATTTAAATTATTTCCTCTGGGCGGACAATGCTAAATATGCCACCTCATTGAATTATCAATTCTTAGCACATTTGACTTTTACACTATGCATTTGGCAAAAATGTAATAAGATTACTCTCTAAAAGTGTCTTGTTTAGTAGGGATGAGCCCGATGTTCAAGTCGAATGTAAGTTCGACTCCAACATCGGGTGTTCGCTGACCAGTAAACATTATGCGGTGTTCGCGGCAAATTCGAAAGCCGTGGAACACCGTTAAAGTCTATGGGAAACTAATGTTCTGTACACATGGTCGGATTTTCCGACGGAAAAAGTGCGATTGGATTGTGTTGTTGGAAATTTCCGATTGTGTGTGTGCTCCATCTGACTTTTTTTGTCGGAATTTCCGACACACAAAGTTTTAGAGCAGGTTATAAAATTTTCCGACAACAAAATCCGATCGGTTAAATTCCGATCGTGTGTACACAAATCCGACGCACAAAGTACCACGCACGCTCAGAATAAACTAAGAGACAAAAGCTATTGGCTACTGCCACGTTTATAGTCCCGACATACATGTTTTACGTCACCGCGTTCAGAACGATCGGATTTTCACTTTGTGCAACCGTGTGTATACAAGACAAGTTTGAGCCAACATCCGTTGGAAAAAATCCATGGATTTTGTTGTCAGAATGTAAGATCAATGTCCGATCGTGTGTACAGGGCATAACATGAAAAACCAAAAGTGCTAATTTTAAAGGCTTATATGCAAGTTATTGCCATAAAAAGTGTATAGGGACCTGGGTCCTGCCCCAGGGGACATGTATCAATGCAAACAAAAAGTTTTGTAAACCGTCGTTTTTTCAGGAGCAGTGATTTTAATAATGCTTAAAGTGAAACAATAAACATGAAATATTCCTTTAAATATCGTGCCTGGGGTTGTGTCCTTAGAATGCCTGTAAAGTAGCACATTTTTCCCATGTTTAGAACAATACCACAGAAAAATGACAAGGAAAGGAAAAAAAGTCATTTAAAACTGCTTGCGGCTGCAATGAATTGTCGGATCCCGGGAATATAGATCAAGATAATTGATAAAAACAGCATGGGTTCCCCCCAGTCCATTACCAGGCCTTTTGGGACTATTAAGGTGAACTCCTCACCAAAATTTAAAAAAAAATGCTAGTGGGTCCCTCCAAAATCCATACCAGGCCGTTCAGGTCTGGTATGATTATTAAGGGGAACCCTGCACCAATTTTTTTTTTTTAATGGCGTAGGGGTCCCCCCAAAATCCATACCAGGCCCTTCAGGTTTGGTATAGGTTTTAAGGGGAACCCTGCACCAAAATTAAAAAAATGGCGTGGGGTCCCTTAAAAATCCATACCAGACCCTTATCTGAACACACAACCTGGCAGGCTGCAGGAAAAGGGGGGGGTGAGAGAGCGCCCCCCTCCTGAACAGTACCAGGCTCCATGCCCTCACCATGGGGAGGGTGCATTGGGGTCCCCCCAAAGCACCTTGTCCCCATGTTGATGGGGATAAGGGCCTCATTCCTACAACCCTTGCCTGGTGGTTGTGGGGGTCTGCAGGCAGAGGGCTTATCGGAATCTGGAACCCCTTTAACAAGGGGACCCCCAGATCCTGGCCCACCCTATGTGAATGGGTATTGGGTACATTGTACCCCTACACATTCACCAAAAAAGTGTCAAAATGGTAAAAATGGCAGTAGACAATTTGGGACAAGTCCTTTATAAAAAAATAAAAAAATAAAACTGTCCCACAATGTCCATTCATCTTCGATCACAGCGTCCGATGACTCGAGAAAAAAGAAATGCAACTCTGCCTCCATGGGAGGGTCCCGCTGACTGAAGCCTCTTCGCGACGACAGCTGTTATATAGCTGAGAGCGGGGCCACCCGATGACGTGAACAGGTGACGCCACGTCATGACAGAGGAAGATGGGGTCATCCGTTTACGTCACCGTGTGACCCTGCCCTCAGCTATATAACAGCTGTCATCACGAAGAGGCTTAAGTCAGAGGGAGCCTCCCATGAAGGCAGAGTTGTTGCATTTTTATTTTTTTTCTCGGGTCGTCGGATGCTGTGATCAAAGATGAATTGACATTGCGGGACAGTTTTTTTTTTATAAAGGACTTGTCCCAAATTGTCTACTGCCATTTTTGTACCCGATACCCTATCACATAGTGGGGTGTGTTAAAGGGGGCTTCCAGATTCCGATAAGCCCCACGCCTGCAGACCCCCGGGCAAGGGTTGTGGGGATGAGGCCCCAAAGCACCCTCCCCATGTTGAGGGCATGTGGCCTGGTACGGTTCAGGAGGGGGCGTCTCTCGTTCCCTCTCTCGTTCCCCCCTTTTTCCTGTGGACTGCCAGTTTGCGTGCTTAGATAAGGATCTGGTATGGATTTTGGGGGGACCTCTACACCATTTTTTTTATTTTGGTGCAAGGTGCCCCTTAATATCCACTTCAGACCTGAAGGGCCTGGTAATGTACTCGGGGGGACCCCTGCCACTTTTTCAATAATTTTTACCTATATTGTCGGGATCCGACAATTCATTACAGCTGCCAGCAGTTTTGAATTACTTTTTTCCTTTAGAAATGTCATTTTGCTGTGGTATTGTTCTAAACACGGGAAAGATGCGCTATTTTACAGGCATACTGCAGACACCCCCAGGCAAGATATTTAAATGAATATTTCTTTTTTATTGTTTCACTTTAAGCATTATTAAAATCACTCCTTCAGAAAAAAACGGCCGTTTTTAAAACTTTTTTTTGCATTGATACATGTCCCCTGGGGCAGGACCCAGGACCCCATACACTTTTTATGGCAATAATGTGCATATAAGCCTTTAAAATGAGCACTTTGGTTTTTTATGTTCATGTCCCATAGACTTTAACAGTGTTCACTTGTTCGTACAAATTTTTTGCCTGTTTTTGTTCTAGCGTGAACCAAACTGGGGGAGGGGGGGGTGTTCAGATCATCCATATTGTTTTATATCCCAGATAGTTTATCCACCTTACAGATGCTTCCCTGGGTCCTGGCAAGACTCCTTCAGCTCGAACACTTTCTTAATCCAACTTCTCTCAAATTTAGCACTTTTGCTGATTTGTCCCTCAAAAAGAAGCTTCCTGATCACATGCTGTACTCCTATCTACAGTTTAAACACTACCTCCTATCTAAACAATCTTCTTTCTTTTTGGTAAGATCTACTGATTTTGAACGTGTCTGTAGCCAGGGCCCCTCCCGATTGAAACCATTATTTATAAGTGTCTGCATAACTCTACTCAAGGATTGGGAGTACAACATTCCTTAATAAAAAAAAATGGGGGGTTGCTCTTCAGTGTCCTATTCTCCCGGCAAACTGGGATAAATTCTGCACAGTCACTGAAAAATCATTGACACATGTGTTGCACAAAGAAACTAATGATAAGGTTTTAAAGTTTTGGTATAGAATCCCCAAGGTCCCACATGCACTTGATCGTTTCATTTCAAAATATTGCAGACATTATGGACAAGACACAGGGACATTAATTCACATATTGTAGCATTGTTCCTTAATACAACCGTTCTGACAACAGGAGTTTCAAGTGCTTCAATGAGTGTTTGATGTATCCTTAACATAAGACCCTATGCATTGCATACTTGCCTATCTTATCCTGGAATGCCTAAATATGCAAAGAAAAGTATTATTCATATTTTGACGGTGTCTGGGTAACAGATTCCGCCCAACTGGTGATCTACAGTTCCACAACTTTGTCTCAAATCCTCAGTGGTATTTCAGAGTTGCATCACTTAGAACATCTCACTGCTAAATTGAGAGATCAATTAGATCTCTTTGATCATATTTGGTTATACTGGCATAACTCACCATGTGGCCTTTCAGAAACTCCTCCCTCTCTCTCTGACAATTCACCTAGTTCACATTATCTGGATCTCTCACAGATCCAAGATATTGGTTATATTCCTATTTTCTTTTTTATTTCTATCCTATAGATGATATGCCATGTTCCACCAATTCATTGTTTATTTATTATGTAATGTTCTTTATCTATATTTCAAATAATATATATATATTTTTTTTTTCCATTTATATCTATTTTTATTTTATTTTATTTCTATTTTTATATTTATTTTAGTTTTAGTTTTTTTATTTTTATTTGATTTTATTTTCTTGCTTTTTTTGTTGTTTTTTAATTTTTAATTTTACTTTTATTTTCATCTTTATTTTTACTTTATTTCTTTTTATTTTATTAATTTTTCTATTTATTTTCATTTGGATTAAGGGATTTATAAATTCTTGTATAATTTCCGGATTTAAAAATCATTGATTGTAGTCACTCACTGCTTGTCTTTATATGGGGGTTGTGTTTAATTGAACGAGAAGGAATGAGGTAAGCGGAGACTAACTTCCCTGCCAATCACATTTCACTTCCATGGTATATAATAACTTCTGCCTAGTGACCGGAACACTTCCTGATGACATTGTAAAATAAACTACATCATGGTCACGTCACTTCAGGGTCCCGAACTTCCGATTTCATCTCCACACAGCAGTGGAACGTACGCTGACCCACGAGCGCAAGCTGGGCGGTCTATGATTCCTGCCTAGTGATTTATGCAGACTATCCTCAATGAACAGGAGAAGGCACTCACGAATGTAAGCAGGCATTCTGTTGCTTGATTTTATATATTTTGTTTTCAATCTCCTTTTATACGTTTTTTGAAACAGTTATACAAATGCATATATATTATTCTCATTGTAAAATTGGATACTATAATGCATCTTCAGCAAACGATAACAATATTTCATAATAATTACTACTTTCCAATCCTATATCAATTCACTTGATATATAGTTCACTACATTGTCCAACCTCCATTCATCACTAACATTCATCACTAAACAAAACATATAAACTATAACACTACCCAAGCGACAACGCAAAAAAAAAAAAAAAAAAAAGATACGGTCATGTTCATAAGTATTTTTAAAAAATTGCCGGGGTCCAAAACTCTTCCCATTATTGCCATATTTTTTTTGCGATTGATTACTTGAATTCTCTTCAAACATACTAATTTCCTCCATGGATTGCATTACCCTCATCTCCCAGACCCCTTCATTTATTGTAGGACTTTTTGCTTTTCGCCAGTTATGAGCTATTATTGTTCTAGCGGCTATTATCATATGACGCAGAATATCTGCTTTGATGGCTTTCATTGATCCTGGAATAATAGATAGCATTGAGATACTGATACTTGATTGTGTATCGGATCCCGATACCATCCAGTAGATGCCAAATATCTTAAGCCAGAAATCCTTCACCATTGGACACCTGCGCCATATATGTGCCATTGTAACTCTTTCCTTAAGGCATCTCCAACATGTATCTGAATTATCTCCATTTATAATGTGCAAGTCAACTGGACTCCAATACCATCTTATCACAATTTTGTAATTTCTTTCCTGATGTTTAGCCGATATCACTAGTTTGTGTGTAAAAAGAAATGCCTTCTTCCATTCTTATAGTGAAATTGTTTTTTCTACTTCATTTTCCCATTTTCTCATACATGGTAATTCCTTAACTCCTTCGGATCCGCGCTATAGCTGAATGATGGCTACAGCGTGGACCTACTTTGCTGTCTATTGACGTCCTCCTGTGCCCGAGCAGCCTACAGGGGGCGCGCGGCATGCTCTGTGATCAGCGAGTCTATGAGATTCGGCTGATCACAGATCGGAGTAAGGGGTTGATCCTGACCCCTTACCACATGATCAGCTTTCAGTCAATGACAGCTGATCATGTGATGTAAACAGAGCTGTAATCGGCTATTTTTTCTCCTCGCGCTGATAGTGTGAGGAAAAAATAAAATCCGATCACCGGCAGCTCTCAGAGGGACATCGGTCAAGATCAAGAGAGCTGCCGCCAGCTCATCTGTGCCCACCTGTGCCACTTGCCAGTGCCACCTAGCAGTACACAACAGTGTTGCCTACCAGTGCCCACCAGCACCACCTACCAGTGCCCACAGTGCCACCCATCAGTGTCCACAGTGCCACCTATCAGTGTCACCAATCAGTGCCTCATCAACAGTGCTGCCCATCAGTGTCACCTACCAGTGCCCATCAGTGCCACCTATCAGTGCCCATCAGTGCCATCTATCAGTGGTACCTATCAGTAACACCTATCAGTGCCCATCAGTGCCACCCATCAGGGCCCATCAGTGCCATCTTATCAGTGGCCATCAGTGCTGCCTTATCTGTACCCATCAGTACCACCTTATCTGTCCCCCATCAGTTCCGCCTTACCTGTGCCTATCAGTGCTGTCTTAATTGTGCCTATCAGTGCCCATCAGTGCAGCCTATCAGTGCCCACCAGTGCAGCCTATCAGTGCCCACCATTGCCGACTCATCAGTGCATATCAATGAAGGAGAAAAATTACCTGTTTGCAAAATTTTATAACAAACTATGAAACATGATTTTTTTTTCAAAATTTTCCATCTTTGGGGGCGTGGCTAGCTGGTGCTGAAGATGGCTGCCTGATCTCACAGCTCCACAGCGAGGTACAACACCGGAGTGCATTAGACCCGACAGAACAGCAAGATTAAGCCCGAAATCGCCACACACCTTCCCAGAGTGCCGACCAACAATGTCCCGTAAACGGATGGGAGAACGCGGCCTCAGGAAACTCACCACATTCATGTTTCCACAGGACAAGATCAGTGAGTTCCAAGATGGCGCCGGCAGCCTGATGGAGCCTCAAAAGGCTTACACAGACCTCCCAGACGCCATCCACAGTGAAATGGGCACAGTTCCACTACCTCTATCCCCTACACAGGACCCAGGCTCTGACCCCCTTACCTCCGGCCCAGCTAAGGCTCGGATGTGGATGGATACACCGCATCCACAATCTCCTCATGATAGGAGAGAAGCCCAGACCCAGGTCTTCAATCCGTTCCAATCCAACCAGGCCCTGCATAACTCTATGGCATCCTTTCCCAACTAAGGCCAGCCAGTCATAGACACTACCCTAAAAGAGATGCTCATGTCCCTGCAAACGTCTCTGATGACTGACCTGTCATCCCTGTTTAGCAAAATCTCCACAGACATGCATTCTATGGACAATAGAATCTCTAACATGGAACAAGGTATGACAGACTGCTCATCCACTGTAAATGACATCATTGACACAGTGGAAGACATTAAAGATGAGCAAGACTGGGTCCGGGCCAAGCTGGCAGATTTGGAAGACCGCTCAAGACGCAACAACGTCTAATTGCGGGGGGTCCCTGAGTCTGTACCCCCGAGCGACCTCCCTAAATGCACCAAAGACCTCATACACACTATCCTACCTGACGCGGCCCCCAGACATATCATCATAGATAGAATCCATAGGATTGCCAAACCCTCTCACCTATCTGCATCAGTGCCAAGAGATGTTCTCATGAGAGTCCATTTTTTCCACATCAAAGAAAAAATGATGACAGAAGCTAGGTCCAAAGCTCCTCTGCCCAGACCACATGAGGCAATCCAGATCTTTCCAGATCTTTCCAGATCTTTCCAAATATACGTTACAAATGATGAGGAAGCTGAACCCCATCACCAAAGGCCTCTTCAACCATAAAATCCTATATAAATGGAAGTATCCTGTGACTATACTTATCACAAAAAATGGCACCACCCACGTTATCAACGACCTAATGAAAGGCATGCGCCTGCTACACGACTGGGGGATCATTCTAGAAACCCCAACAGAAGGAGTTCCACCTCTGCCACAACGGAAATCTCACCACAGGCGCACCAACCAGAGCTCCAAAATACACCATCCCCAAATGGATACTTGAATAAGTTGGGCCACAACCACAAATGCATATTTCTCCCTCGCTGCCTTATGCATATCTTTGTAAATTTTCTAATTACTAACTGTTTTCCCCCACTTGCAGCATAGCTTTCCATAACTTCCTGTTTTACACGCTGCCACGTCCCTTTTACAGCAGGATTATAGTATAACAGTAAACCTACTATAGTTCTTGATCTCATTGTTTCTTTTTCTAGCCTTCTGACTTGTTGCTTCCCCCAGGCTACCTCCCGCGGCTCTTGATCCAGATCTTCTACAACATAAGACCGAACGTCCGGCCAGCAATCTACTCCATGAAAGAGACACCTACTCTCCACACACTACAAGCAACGAACTGTAAGTGCTACTTCTGTCCTTGATTCATCTCTTCCCCTAGCCTCCGGCCATGCCGTGCAACATTGTGTCCCTTAATGCCAAGGGCCTAAACCACCCGGCAAAACGCCATTCCCTTTGGCACACAGCAGTTAAACTGGACTGTGACATCCTCTGTGTCCAAGAGACTCACATGCTCCCCACGTCAACAGCCCTATGCTACAACAGCAAGTACCCCCAAGTATACCATGCCCCCTACAATTCCAAGAAAAGGGGTGTATTCATTGCTATAAAACATGGTCTAGACTTCCAATTATTACAACAAATCTCCGACCAAAATGGGCGTTATCTCATTTTGTCATTCACCCTCAACAAAGTCACTTATACCTTAATGAATATCTACGCCCCTAACACTCGCCAGATAAGCTTCCTGAGAAAAGCTCTAACCAAGGCACAAGCAGTTTGTAAGGGCCACTTGATAATCTGCGGAGATTTCAACATAGTACCTGAAGAGAATCCCCCCTGTGGCAGCTCCTCACGTCACATGATGTCTTTGTCGTGTGGAGATGCCATTACGGGTCTGAAAAAGACTACACTTATTTCTCCCCCACCACAAATCGTATTCCAGAATTGATTTGTTCCTCACAGACAAATGGTTACTACAAAACATTGGTGCATCTGTAATCCACACCGTGACGTGGTCGGACCACGCCCCAATATCTATCTTTATCAATGACACTGCACCCCAGCGGAATTAGTCCCCATCTACTCCCTAGAAAAAAAAACACATCCACGAATATTTCGATTTAAATAAAGGATCAGTGGGGGACCCCGTGACTGTGTGGAATGCGCACAAAGCTGTTCTTAGAGGTACTATAATGAAATTGAGTTCCATTTGTAGGAGAAAGAGGATGCAGCAAATAGATACCCTTACTTCTCAAATCACGACTCTTGAATCCCAACATAAGACCAACCCAGGCCCGACCATCCAGGCCCAACTACTGACCCTACGATGAGACCTACGCTCGCTACTTCTCCATTCCATACGAACTAATTCAGCGCAAGCTTAAAGCCAACACATACTCCATATCCAACATAGTGGGCAAGAGACTAGTGCAACGCCTCAAGGGACAGAGGATCAAATCCAAAATTCCAATTCTATTCCACCCCCACGCCAAGGACAAACTGACTAACCCCCAGGACATTGCGAACACATTTAGTGAATACTATAGCAACCTGTACAACATCAGACATGACCATACTACCTACCAACCATCCTCTATTGACATCAATGACTTTCTCCACCAAATTAAACTCCCAACTCTGACTGACTCTCAACTTTCCTCCCTTAACGAACCATTCTCGGAACAGGAAATTCTGGACACGATATCACCCTTGCCCTCAGGCAAAGCTCCTGGACCAGATGGTCTAACGGGAGAATACTATAAAAAGTTTTCCAGCCACTTACTCCCCCATCTGACGGATTTTTTCAACATTGCTGCCTCCTCTTCAAAGTTCACTGATGAATCACTTAATGCTCTTAATAATAATTACCATCCCGAAACCAGGTAAAGCTCCTACCTCCCCTCAAAACTTACGCCCTATCTCCTTACTAAATCTTGACGTAAAAATGTATGCCAAAACGATTGCCAGACACCTGATGGCTGTTATGCCTGATCTCATTCACAATGACCAATCAGGGTTCATTAAAGGCAGACAAGCCCCTGATGCCACAAGACGGATGATAAACCTAATACACCATATTGAATCTAGTGGAACGCCTTCTCTGCTCCTCTCTTTGGACACAGAGAAGGAGTTCAATAGAGTCCACTGGACCTACCTAAGGGCAGTATTGACTAAGCTTGGCTTCAAGGATCTCATATATACTGCTATAATGGCTTTGTATACTCCCCCGTCAGTATACTCTGCAGACATGCTTTCACAACCATTCCACATAACGAATGGCACTTGCCAGGGTTGCCCACTGTCCCCGTTGATCTTCAACATGGCGATGGAACCACTAGCGGAACACGTCCACTCAAACCCCCTAATCACAGGTCTAAGGATAGGCAAAATATCACACATACTCACCAACCCAACTTCCTCCCTCCCTGAAGCCCAAAAATTACTAGACTGGTTCAGATGCGTATCATACTACAAACTTAACGTAATTAAGTCACATATCTTAGACATTAATCTAGACGCTACCACTAGAAACTTACTACAGGCCCAATTTCCCTTTACCCGGGCTGACCATAGCATCTCATATTTGGGAGTCCACCTCACAAAATCAGTCAAACACCTATTTACAGCAAACTTCAAATCTCTCCTTGACAAATTAAAGATAGAAACACAAGTCATAACCAAACACAACCTTTCCTAGTCTGGAAGACTCGCAGCATTCAAAATGCTCCACCTGCCTCAAATTCTCTACCTGTTCAGAACTCTCCCCATCCCCTTGCCTACATACTACTTCAAAACACTATAGTCTATGCTTAACAAAACCATCTGGCATGGCGCCAAACCTAGATGTGCACACTCATCACTTAGATACCATAGATCGGCGGGAGGCTCAGGGACCATACACTTCGAAGATTACCACACAGCGGCGATACTGGACCAGCTCACTGAGTGGTTCCAGTCAAACCCTAGCAAGCTCTGGAGCTCAATAGAGCACTCAACTCTACTTCATCCAAATCTAAAATCTTGGGTAATGAGCTCACCCTGGGGTCCAAAACTAACGTCTGCAACACCTCCCACCATGGTGGCATTGATCGCAGCATGGAAAAAACTAATACAAAACAATTACGACACACCTAACACCCCTCCCATTCCTATCCTGATCGAATCTCTTCACCATCTCTCCCCCGACTTATATTTGACCCAATGGCCCAAGAAAGGTATTCATACCATCCAAGATATTCTCCAAAAAGACAGACCCACACCCTTCACTGTCCTTCAACAAGAGTTTAACTTGCCTCACACAGACCTCTTCACATACATGCGTGTCGCGCACTGCCTTAGGGATTCCCACCTCCATGTATACACAGTGCATCCCAAAGCATCTGACCATCTAACGACCTCCACCCCCAAAAAGATGGGAATATCTCTATTTTATAACATCATGCACCACAAGCTGCAATTTACTAAAAAACCTCCCCATATACACTGGGAACACGACTTAGGTCAGACCTACACAGAACCCCAATGGCAGAAGGCACTCCAGTCAATATACAAATCCACAAAATGCTCCGCGCTTTGGGAAACCACCCAAAAATTGCACCTTAGATGGTACCTAACCCCCTCCAGACTTTCTAAATTTAAACCCTCTACATGCGACCAATGCTGGCGCTGCAGCTCAGCCAAGGGAGACTTACTCCACATCTTTTGGTCCTGCCCACGCTTACAGAAGTACTGGAACACAATTTTTCAAATACTTTCAGACATTCTACATCAAGACCTGCATCCAACACCTGATCTCGCGATTCTAATCCTCAAAATTGACTCAGTTCTCCCGACTTATAGACATGTAGTGACCCATATTCTTTTGGCCGCGAGACTATGTATTGCGAGGTTATGAAAAACTGATAAACCCCCATCCGTAGAACACACTCTTGACACGGTGAATCTCCACTATAGTTTTGAACTAATGATGGCCTCTAGTACAGGCCTCCTACACAAAGAAAGGGCAAAATGGTAGCAATGGGAGCTGTGGTTTGGGGCTGCGACATTACTTTAATACCCACTAACCTACCTTTTTTTTTTTCATTTTTTTTATTGACAAGCAACAAGTTGTTAGAGTTACTACTTGATACTACTACTCTCTATTGTTACTGCTTTCAGACCTACATACTCTTTCTGATGGATACTGTCCTCATGGAGTGTCACCCCCCCAGGTAACAAAAGAGTTCCCAATGGGGTTCCTGGGAGGGGGTCACTTAAGTAATAATTAACTCTTAGTATTTACGGTTGAGATTAAGACAGTTCCTTGATTTATGTTATATGGACAACCAGATAATCTTACTATATGTCTATATTTAATTGACTTACTGTTTACCACTATACAATGTGCACATTGTATTCTTGTGTATTAAATGCAAAATTCAATAAAAATCTATTGAAAATAAAATTTTCCATCTTTTTTTGTTTGTTTAGCAAAAAATAAAAACCCCAGCTGTGATTAAATACCACCAAAAGAAAGCTCTATTTGTGTGAAAAAAATGATTAAAAATTCATTTGGGTACAGTGTTGTATGGCCGCGCAATTATCATTCAAAGTGCGTCAGTGCTGAAAGCTGAAAATTGGTCTTGGCCGGAAGGGGGTTTAAGTGCTCAGTAAACAAGTAGTTAAGAGAACCTGAAGGGAGTAGAAGCGTATATACAGTTGATAAATCATGGGTCAGTCTCTGTTCCTGTATTAATAGTTGCTCAAAACTAGTTAACAATCTATCAAACAAAGGAAGTTGAAAAGTAGATCCTATATATGTATATAACTGTTGGTACTGCATCCATTTATGTCATGTTCAGGCCCAAAATCGGATAGCTGAAGGATCCTACCATCCAATAGGGTCTGAACTATCCTTGTATTCTCAATCCTATTCCATTTAAAAAAAGTGGTAGCCTCTAGTGCTGGTGGGAATTTGGGATTAGAGAACAAAGGAGTCATTGGCCCAATCTGTGTAGAAAGACATTTTTTTCAGCATTAAATCCCATATCTTCAGGGTTGATGACACAAAAAGCGTTAATCCTTTTTTCCCGGTCGAAACTGGGGTTTAACCCATGGGAGTGATCCAAGTTTCAAAGGGGTAATATCTTCCTCCAGAGTTACCCATTGTTTGTATTTTGAATTATGAAACCAATCCATAATCCTAATCCATAATCCTAATTATAGATGCTGCAAATATATTGTAAAATCCGGAAGAGTGAGACCTCCATTCTTTTTTGTCCTAATTATGATTTATCTTTTTAATTGTGGTGTTTTCTGAGCCCAAATAAAGCTTCCTATGGCTTTATGTAGCTATACCAATAAATTAACTGAAGGAATCAAAGGTATTGCTTGAAATACATATAGTAATATTGGTAAAATATCCATTTTCACTATATTCATTTTCCCTATCCATGAATACACATATATCATATATTTGAAGTGAGTTTATAAATTCACAAATTAATGAAGAGTAGTTTAATTCCTGTAGTATGGCCATGTCCCTTGGGATATATACCCCTGGATATTTGATTGCTATTTCTTACCATTTAAAGGAAAAGTTTTTCTGAAGAAGTTCCTGAGTTTTGTTAGATAACGATATATTTAACATCCCTGACTTATCATAATTGACTTTAAAATTGCTTACCTCTCAAAACCGTTTAAATTCCTGCATAAGATTTGGTAACATTACTATCGGATTAGTGACATATATTAATAGGTCGTCCGTATATACTGACATCTTATACTCCTTTTCTTTAATGCAAATCCCTTTAATATCCCTGTTATTATGAATAGCTGTGGTAAGGTGTTCCATTACTATCACGTATAACAAGGGGGACAAGGGGTACCCTTGTCGGGTACCATTTGATATCTTTACATAATCAGAAAGTATACCATTTGTACGTATTTTTGTGCTCATATGAGACCAAAATCGAGCTCTTTGGCATCAACTTAACTCACGGCGTTTGGAGGAGGAGGAATGCTGCCTATGACCCCAAGAACACCATCCCCACCATCAAACATGGATGTGGAAACATTATGCTTTAGGGGTGTTTTTATGCTAAGAAGACAGGACAACTTCACTGCATCAAAGGGACAATGGACAGGGCCATGTACTGTCAAATCTTGAGTGAAAACCTCCTTCCCTCAGCCAGGTCATTGAAAATCGGTTGTGGATGGGTATTCCAGCATGACAATGACCCAAAACACATGGCCAAGGCAACAAAGGAGTGGCTTAAGAAGAAACACATTAAGGTCCTGAAGTGGCTGAGCCAGTCTCCAGACCTTAATCCCATAGAAAATATGTGGAGGGAGCTGAAAGTTCCAGTTACCAAACATCAGCCTCAAAACCCTAATGACTTGGAGAGGATCTGCAAAGAGGAGTGGGACAAAATCCCTCTTGAGCTGTGTGCAAACCCGGTGCCAAACTGCAAGAAACATCTGACCTCTGTGATTGCAAACAAGAGTTTTGCCACCAAGTACTAAGTCATGTTTTGCGAAGTGGTCAAATACTTATTTCACACATTAAAATACAAATCAATGAAATGCATTTTTCTGGATTTTTTGTTATTATTGTTGTTATAGGGACCCCTACTAAAGAAGTCTACACCTTGATGTAACGGGGATAAATATTTATTATACAGAGAGCACTAGATTCTGCCATATATCTGTTGACCGGTGAAAGACATCGGGGCTCATTGAGCCGGATAGAGGAAGTTTAGAAGACGGAGGACTACAAGTGCCAGCATCAAGTCAGTTTCTTTTGATATCCCCAGAGGGGAATTGCTGTCTTTGACCCGCTGGTGAAACAGGAATCAAAGTGTGAGATGAGCAGCCTAAGATACATATGGAGGAGATTACGGGCACTTTTGGATTTGTCTGCACAGAGTGGTGGATCATTTTTCCTACTTTTCACATGTCACTAATTTATTGACTTTAATTGCATATGTTTAGCTATATTACTATTGTCGATTGATTCATGAGCACATGATTTATATATGCATTTGTTATTATTTAGTAGCGCAGCACTGTTTCTGATTGTTTTACTATTAGCTAATAACATTTCCTTAGGGAAATACAGTAATTAATGGTATTATACAATTCAGGTATTTTAGACACCGATATTGTCCCAGGTTTATTATAGTAAAAGTCTGATTATCTGTCAGGACCAGGTACTGTAGAGGTTTTCTGGGAGCTAATTGTGCATAAAATTTCTGTTTTAGAGCAAGTGCCATTAAAGCTATACAGTTGCTATTTAGTAAGGGTGGGAAGGCAAATACTTTTTAACAAGGCTAGAATATTGGAGGACAACACACACAATAAGAGGTGGGGGTAATAAATTATTTTAAAAGGTTTAAAATATGTTCAAAATGTCTTTAGGTGGGATGAAGGTGGCCATTGTGATTCTGAAATTTATAAGTAAGGGATAAAGAGTTTAAAGAGTGATATATTTCACAGGTGAACATAGAGGTAGCTGAGTTACATATACAGTAGTTACATAGCTAGTCTGGTAGAAAAAATATATCCAGTCCATCCAGTTCAACCAAATAAAAGAAAAAAAAAAGTATACAATCCTATGTACACAATCCTATCCCCACAGTTGATCCGGAGGAAGGCAAAAAACCCCAGCAAAGCATGATCCATTTTGCTCCAGCAGGGGAAAAAATTCCTTCCTGATCCCCCAAGAGGCAATCGGATATTTCCTGGATCAACTTCACCTATAAATGTTAGTATCCAGTTATATTATGTACATTTAGGAAAGAATCTATGGCTTTTTAAAGCAATCTACAGAGCTGGCCAAAACCACCTCTGGAGCAAGTCTATTCCCCATTTTCACAGCTCTTATGCCCCGTACACACGAGCGGAATTTCCGTCGGAAAACTCTTGGATGTTTTTTTCCACAGATTTCTGCTCAAGCTTGGTTTGCATACACACGGTCACACAAAAGTTTTCTGAACTTTCGACCATCAAGAACGCAGTGACGTACAACAATATGATGAGCCGAGAAAATGAAGTTCAATGCTTTCGAGCATGCGTCAAATTGTTTCCAAGCATGCATAGGAATTTTGCGCATCGGAATCCGTACAGACGATCAGAACTTTTTCCGACCGAAAAATAGAGAACCTGCTCTCAATCTTTTGTTGGTGGGAATTCCGCCAGCAAAAGTCCAATTGAGTATACACACAGTCAGAATTTCCGACCAAAAGCTCACATCGGACTTTTGCTGGTGGAATTTCCGATCATGTGTACGGGGCATTAGACCACTTTCACACTGACGAGTTTTTAAGGCGGTTTTGTGTTAAAAAAAAGTGCCTGAAAAGCTCACGAAAAACTTCTTCCCTTTAAAATCAATGGATGCTTTCACACTGGGGCGGTGCACTGGTGGGGAGGTGAAAAAACTCCTGCAAGCAGCATCTTTGGAGCTCTACAAAAAGCCTCAAATGCACCCCTCTCCATTGAAATGAATAGGAAGCGCCTGAAAAGCTCTTCAAAAGTGCTGCAAAAGTGCCTCAAATTGTTCTTGCAGCAATTTTTTGAGTCACGTGACCTTCAAAAAAGTGCACCTCTAATGCCCCGTACACACGGTCGGATTTTCCGATGGAAAATGTCCGATTGGAGCGTGTTGTCGGAAATTCCGACCGTGTGTGGGCTCCATCGGACATTTTCCATTGGATTTTCCGACACACAAAGTTGGAGAGCAGGAGATAAAACTTTCCGACAACAAAATCCGATCGCGTCAATTCCGACCGTGTGTGGCCTGTTCCGACGCACAAAGTGCCATGCATGCTCAGAAGAAATTTCGACACGGAACAGCTCGGTCAGGTAAAATTAGCGTTCGCAATGGATACAGCACTTTCGTCATGCTGCAATGTTAAAAATGGTTTAATACAGCGCACTCTCTTCTTCTTTATAAAGTGACAAGAATGAAGTAGTTTTGCAGCTCATATTCACACACACTTCTCACAAACTTATTTTTTTGTTTTTTCTTGGGATTCCCTGAATATATTGTTATTTGTCACATCTGACAGAATTTTTTTTTTTTTTGTTTTCTTTTTTTTTTTATTTAAAGCCATTTTTGGTTTAGATTTTATGTTTGTATTTTTTCCAAGGCTGATCTTTGTTTAATGTTATTTTTAGTTTTACTCCAGACTATTTTTGTGTGTGTTTTGTGTGTCAAGTTACCACAACACCATTGATATCTTTTATTATTTAATCTCAAGGAGATTGCTTGGTGTTGGTGTCCCTTGTTAATTTCACATTGTATTTTTGAAATGTACCTGAATCCTCACAAACAAACTGTCCTTTTTGAAGTAAAACACACATAGGCAAGTATTATTCAAAACAAAATTCCTTTATTAAGGGCTCTGAACCAAACAAAGAGAGAGGCAACGCTGGATAAACAGGAGAATTTAGCGAAGCCTGGGACCCCCAGGGCAGACATCAATTCTTGAACATCAAAATTGGTGGCCTGAGGAGTCCATATGTAAGGGAGGGCAGTCTGGTCCAGAAGTCCCAGAGATCCGGAAAGCAGCAGATGACATCTGTGTCCCCAGGCTGTGGTACCACAAGAGGCTGCATCTTTTGGCCGACCAGACTGGATCCAGGGTCCTCACTTTCTGGTCTTCCTTCCACGCTTCATTCCAGGCTGTGGCTGTGCTGTTGGAGATATGGCAGGAGGAGGAGTAGGACCTGGAGGAGGAGGAGGACTGGGAGGACCTGGAGGAGAAGGAGGAGGAGGAGGAGGAGGACCTGCAGGAGGAGGACCATCTGTGAGTTCGCAAAGGTGTGTCTGTGATGTAATTTGGGCCCTCATACCTTTATTAAGAGCCTCCAATATGAGCGACTCACACATGAGTTGTTGTCCCTCCTTCATCCTCTGCATTTTAGAGGCAATGATGGCAGCGAAGTCATCCTCCACGGTCTGTGGTGCTCCCAGGGCCTCTGTAGCCCTCCAAAAGAGGCCTATGGCAGCCTCTTCTAGGGCACTCCTCCTCCTGCCACTTTCTCTTTCCAGGGGGAGGGGAGGGACCTGCAGATCAGGCAGCCAGCTCGGCCCGGCCACCTCCTGGCTGCGACTTCCCTGTGTATGAAAAAGGGACATGGTTTTATTTTTTACATCATCAATCACAATCCTAAATTAGTACTTCAAACTAACAGCTAGTTAACATCATTGATTGGACAAGCAGAAATATTGAGAGGAATGTTATACCTGGCTCAAGCTGGGCTCCTCCACATGTTGTTGCCTGGAAGGCCCAGGTTGGGTGTCAGAAGCCTCAGCTGGAGGGGAAGGAAGCATGGAAGGAAGACTGGAGAGGGATGACCTGGGTTCAGCCTGGCCTGCCAGAAAATGCAGCCTGTCATAGTACCACATCCTGGGGACATAGATGTCATCTGCTGCTCCGGATCTCTGCGAATCCTGGACTTTCTGGTGCTCCCTTACATATGTGCTCCTCAGGCCACCAATTAAGATCTTCAAATATGTGATGTCTGCCGTGGGGATCACCTGCTTCACAATTTCCAACAATTGATCCAGCGCTGCCTTCCTCTTTGTTTGGTTCCTGTAATGTGGGTGGTTGATCTCCCACAAACAGGGCAGCTCCCTGAACATGTCAATGAATATTGACATGAAGTCATTATCTTGTAATAAGATATCCATCTTCACTGCAAGACACAACACAAGACAAAGCCTAATGTCAGACAAAACTCTCCTAATCTTGTTACAATATAGGCCTCAATCTAGAAGCAGTATAGGCACAAGTATGTCTCTTACCTTCGTTCTTATGATCGGCACGTCCAATGCTCCTTCCTCCGCTCACAGATTGTACGTAATACGCACGTGTGTTACGCTTTATACACACTGCGCATGCGTGTTATTCCGCCCACCCCTGACGTTCTTTCTAGTCTATTCCCCCCCTTTTCGTTTGGCGCAGTGGGTGAAGAGCACATGGCGGAGTCACAGCAGGTGCGTGCTAATTATAGCAACGAGGAGGAGGAAAGCCCGGAGACAGAAACGTCCCGATCCAGAAGGAGAAGATTTAAGGCCACAAATATGTCCTTTGGGGAGATGTTGGAGATGGTGCACATCTTGAAGAAGGCCGACTATGATGGAAAGAATGGGCCTTACCCCAACCCCAATATCAGAAAGGCCAAGATCATGGCGAAAGTGGTCAAAAGTCTGCACCGGAATTTCGGGGTACGACGATCGAAGGATCAGCTCAGGAAGCGGTGGTCGGACCTGAAATTAAGAGAGCCCGAGCAGTACCGAAAGATCCGGAGAGTGCTGCAAAAAAGTAAGTAGTTGTGCTGTGTTCCTATTCTTTTTGTCTTTATTACGTTCATGCTGCTTCATATGCTTTTCTTAATTGTACAGTTTAAAATGTCAATTTTAATGTTCATGGGCCTATTATTCGTTCGTATCAAATATTTTTTTTTCGGCCTCTAAAACACCATTGTTTAGGCCATATGCATTTTCCTACATTTTTTAGGGCCTACTTGGATGCAAAATATTTGGTTGTGTAGATGGGTTTGTTACTAGAATGAAATGCAAACTAGATTCTGTGTAAGGAGAGGACACTCAGCAGCTGTTTTCACATCTGGACACTGGAGCACTAGTGTGGGACACAAGAACACCATTTTTATTAGGGGGCCCACACAGGTGCTCCAGTGTATACTATAGGGGGGTCTCCATCTGTGAAGCTTGTACAAAACAGGTAAAGTATTGCAGGTTGACAAAGGACAATAAAATAGCGACATCTTGGAACTCTGCTAAAATTGACAATAGTACACCACTTCCAAGCAATGTTTCCTATTTATAGTTCTGCCATCAAATATCTGTGTGCTAATTATACCATTTTTGTTTTACATAGGGGAGAAAAGACTCGGAGGACACCACTCATCCGAGGAGACCAGAGACCCCCCACCTCTGGAAGAAGGTGGAATACCCCCAATAGAAGTGGAGGAGGAGGAGGAAGAAGATGTGGTGGAAACTGGCACCACAACAGGTGAGTGTCTGCGACCACAGGCTCAGGTAAGAGATGGATGCTGGCAGATTTTTGATACCTGTTTTTGTTTGGTTTCTCTCTTTTTAGGTGATCATGAGGTTAGGGATCGAGATCCTTTCACATCAGAAAGTGCCCAGATCTTGATCGGGGAGATAATGGGGTGTAATTTAGAATTGGAAAACATCAAGAAAAAATCAATGATGTGATTCAAAAAAATAATAACATCATTGATGTTTTGGGGTGAATTTAAAACCCCACAAAATCACTTTTTTTTGTGTGGTACAATGTTTTAAATTTTTTAGCAATGTTTCGAAAAGCCAAATTTGGAGGATGCACACAGTGTGCCAACATGTGCTATCTGCCAATCGCGGGAGATCAATGGACGCGTTTTGGGGCTGCAACCCCTTCCTCAATAATAAAGTAGCTGTGAGGAAGGGGTTGCTCCCACAAAACACGTCCCTTGATCCCCCGTGATGGCAGCTAGCACATGTTGACATTCGTAAATTGGTGTGCATCTTCCAAATTTGGCTTTTCAAGGGGTGACTTCATCCCATCTGAACGCGATATCAAACACAGTTCCTAAATACTCATGTCTGATATTGCCTTCAAGTTGTACCATATGTGAACTTTGTAAGTTCAAGTTTTTTGTCTTTCTTGTTGGTTTTATCAAGGAAAATAAGAGGGTAGAGCGGTAGCCGCAGTTGCTGCTAGTGTCAGCTAGCGTCTCGACCCCCAACAGGAGGAGGAAGAGGGACTATTACGGTACTCTATATCAGTATACAATAATGGGTATGGAACAAAGAAATAAAATTTATTTATAAAAAATCACTTTTAATAGAAAAAATATTAATAAAAATGCAATTCCGCATACAATTGCAATTATAAACAACAACACTACATATAACCATAAAGGAGGAAATACCACATAGTCTGAGACAGTGGATTCTGCACAATTTTAGATGGGAAGTGTATGTATAGCTTTAATTCTCGACCGGTTTCGCGGTTAGCACCGCTTCTTCAGGAGAACCATATCCACTCTGGAGATTTCTGTGGGCATGCCGGACCCCATAAAAATCCCCTCGCGGTGGACACAGGGGATGACAGACAGCCTCAACTGAAAATTAGAGTACTGTGTGACGCATGAGCTGGAGTTGGATGTAGAAATTCACATTATAGAAACCGTAGGTAAACGGGATCATATGGAACCGTGAAGGGCATTGTAACTTCAGGCACCCCAATAAATAGGACAGTGGGTACGTAACACAAAGGTCACTATGGCTTGTGTGAAGCAATCCAGGACTTGGCTCAGCGTCAGGAGGCTATTCCTGATAGCGGCTCTACCCTCTTATTTTCCTTGATAATGATATTCTGGGATGATGGTACTTGCACGTATTAAAATTCTTATGGTAATACAGGCCATTCAATCTTGTTGGTTTTACACAGGCCTGTTTTATCGTAAATGGACATTTCTATTTTTGATAATGCCACCCCAAAAATTGTTATACAACAAACATGTTGGTTTGTTTTAAAAACCTTTTCTAAATGCACATGTGATTGTGCATGCATTAAAAAGTTTGTTAATCAAGAATGTGTGGATTATTGTCTCAACGCTACAACACTTTTGTGGTGATGTAATTGCTGTTTTCTGAGAAAATGGTGGTTATTTCCTAAGGGCAAGTCCTCTTTGCACTACAAGAGCATTTTCATTGCACGAGCACTTGTAGTATAAAAAGTGTGTACGCCTTTAGTAAATAACAGCCAACAGTGCTTTGTATAAGGTTACACAATCACGCCATTTTCTGGACTCAACACATTTCTGTCAGGGTCAGCTAAAACAAACACAAGCAGTAAATGTCCACAAAGAATTTCTTTTTTTTGCTTTTTTATTTGAAAAAGGCTTCACAAATTTGCAGGCATATTGATGGCCCCCCTACCCGCAAAGAACTCCAGGTATCGTAACCGGACATCACGGGCACTCAGGGAGGGCAAGCCAGGACGGCCGCTTTCAAGCACCGTCAGTGTTGTTTCAGGTATCACTCCGGCCTCAGGCCCAACTGAGCCAGCATAGTTGGCCGAATGTTTCCGTAAAAAGTTATGGAGAATACAGCACGCCATGATTATATGATTAAGTTTATACTCCGCCATATGGATAGGTGTCAGAAATAGGCGGAACTGGCTGGCCAGGATTCCAAATGTGTTCTCCACCACTCTTCGGGCTCTGGCCAGCCGGTAATTAAAAACCCTCTGTTCCGGGGTGGGGGTCCTCATAGGGAATGGCCGCATAAGATGGTCCCCCAGCGCAAACGCTTCATCAGCAACGAACACGAATGGGAGTCCTTTCACATTGTCCTCTGGAGCTGGCAAGTCCAAGCTGCCATTCTGGAGACGCCTGTAGGACTCCGTCTGGGTGATGACTCCACCATCGGACATCCGGCCATTCTTCCCCACGTCCACATACAAGAAGTCATAATTAGCCGGCACCACCGCCAACATCACAATACTATTGAACCCCTTATAGTTGAAATAGTACGACCCCGAGTTGGGTGGTGGGATGATGTGGACGTGTTTCCCATCAATTGCCCCTCCGCAGTTAGGAAAGTCCCACCGCTGGGCAAAGTGGGAGGCCACAGTCTGCCATTCCTGTGGCGTGGAAGGAAACTGTTGAGGAAAAAAAAAATAATATTTTTGCTCAGAAACATGGCAAGCAGATTAGGCACAAACATTCTGGGGCAACCTCCAGATAGCATTTATTAAGGGGAATTTAACAACACCAAAGTATAAGGTACACCTATCATATCCCCCCCCCTCTCATGGGCCATTTCTAACATTATGGGGGGTGTGGAAATCTTGGACAGGTAACCCTCTTCACTTCATTGAGAAATGAATGCCTAAATACAGGATATTACTTGGAACAGCCCCTCCTTAGTTACACTATTGGCAGCCCACTGGACAGGTAGGAAGTGTCAGAATACAAAGATATAAATACACACTGTACACATTTGAGCACATTTGAACATTCTGCTATACCTGTCTCAAGATAATAATAGGATCTAAAAACTTCAAACTGTACCATTTGAAAGTATACAGGCAGGCCCTTGCACTACATGCTTTGGGGAATTCATCCATACATCTGAGCACAAAAGAGATGGGTATAGTGTGTATGGGTTTGGCAAAGTAATCAGATAGAGGATTGAGGATAGATAGATAATTGGTATCAGCTGACTTAGCAGTTGGGGGGAGGGAGGGTTAAGAAAAATGATTTGGGGACCACAAAAAAAGCCTCTGGCACTCTGCCTGAATTTAAAGCACAAATCACATTACAAAACAGTTTAGGGGGTGTTTGGGGTAAAGCACTACTATGGAGATGATAAAATACATTGTTAAGTGACTACATGAGGTGAATATAGGGCAGGAGAACATGCTGGGGAGGTTATTGAAGTACAATCTGTATGAAGGACTAAAAAATTAATTACATACAAATCCAGCATGCATGAGGACAAAGGGGACATTCACAGCATATTACAATCATGGTAATTAGGGAATGAGGAAAGAAATATAATATATTATCAAACATTATATACAATAAAATGTGATATTAAAGGATAAATCTTACCTTCATATACTCCTTCTGCAGGACCTGTATGATGGCAGAACAGGTCTCTGGGATAATGATACCCAGAGCCTGGGGGGAGATGCCTGTCGAGAACTTCAAGTCCTGCAGACTTCTCCCTGTCGCCAAGTACTGCAGGGTAGCGACGAGCCTCTGCTCCGGAGTGATGGCTTGCCTCATGCAGGTATCCTGCCTGCTAATATAAGGGGTCAGCAAAGCCAACAGACGGTGAAATACGGGGTCCGTCATCCTGAGAAAGTTCCTGAAATCATCAGGATTATTCTCATGGATCTCACGGAGCAAAGGCATTGAGAGAACTGGTCACGCTGAAGCAACCAATTCTTGGTCCATGAACTCCTCCCCACCCTGTTCATGGACTGGACTTGGGTCAAGGTCAGGACCCCAACCCCAAGCCCCCGCACAGCACGAACTCTACGAGGAGTATGCATACGCAACTTGGCTAGTAAACGGTCGGCTGCTCAGAACGAAGTAACAGAACGCACTGAAGAACAGCAAGGCCTGTGAAGAGCGACCTGAAAACAGTAACGAACGCACAAGAACACAATGACTACTTAAAGTCACGCGGAACTTGCTTGCACGCACTGAAGAGCAGATAAAAACCCACAAGCACAAACTAAACGGCAGAAATTGATCTGAAAACCACGAGTCTGAAAAAGCGCGAATCGTCTCTCACCAAACTTTTACTAACACGAGATTAGCAAAAGGAGCCCAAAGGGTGCCGCGCTTGGTTCTGAAATGGTCTTTTCTAGTCTCGTCGTACGTGCTTGACGTCACCGCGTTGTTGGCGATCGGAAATTCCGACAACTTTATGTGACCGTGTGTACGCAACACAAGTTTGAGCCAACATCCGTCTGAAAAAATCCTAGGATTTTGTTGTCGGAATGTCCGAACAAAGTCCGACCGTGTGTACGGGGCATAACTCCTCAAAAGCACCCAAAAAGCGATTGAAAAGCACTGGAAAAACGTTTGCCGTTTTATAGGCAGTTTTTAAGCACCTCAGTGTGAAAGAGGTCTTACTGTGAAGAAACCTTTCCATATTTGGAGATTAAATCTCTTTTCCTCCAGGTGTAAATAGTGCCTCTTGTCCTCTGTGCTGACTTTAAAGTAAATGCCTCTACACCCAGTTCACTATATGGGCCACTTAAGTATTTATACATGTTGATCATTTCTCCCTTACGCTTCACAAATCTGCATGTCATCCTTGCCAGGGGCCATGCTAATCTTCTCTGTATCATTCCAATTTTAGTATATGTGCTGCTGAAGCAATTTACTATGTAAAATGAATCTAGCTTTAAAACAGCATAGGTCTTTTTCAGAAAAGGGTATCTAATGATAGATGTTTTTGTGTAATTTGCTGGAGGAGGGGAGAGTGATCCTGAATATGGGCTTTGTAAAATTCATGCTATTCAGTGTGAGAGAATGTTCATTAGGTCAGCTTTATTCTTAGCAGCGGCTATACTAATCAGATGACCTTTCATATCAGCTTTATGGGCTGTCTATGCCATAGGGATAGAGACAGCCATTGTGTCACTATGAAGATAATATTTTTCCAAATCTGTTGGAGTAATGTTGGTCAGTCATGATAGAATCATTTAGGCTCCATTCACGCTTGTACGACTCCAAAGTTGTGCCGACTTTGGAGGGCAACTTTGACACAACTTAGGATGGGTGCAACTTGGATACGACTTAAATGTTTGGGATAGTGAGCCCTGTAAAATTACAAATATACTATCAGGGCCTTTGTAAATGAGTTTACATGTTGCAATACAAATGGTAGGGTGTTATAGTTAATGATGGCAACCATCTTGTTTTAGGAGAAAAGGTGGTGAAAAAACATTGTCAGAAGGATCTGGAAAAAAAACTGGGGATGTTTACCAGTCAAATGTGTCTCTTGGATGAGGACAATGTCCACTCAAATTCCTTGATACTGTATTTCACTTTATATTAAATACATGTCTATGAATTACAACTACAAGAAGCTTTAGTGTGATATGGGGGAATGGGATAATATTTGGTGCGGGTCCTATAAGTGTAAGATCAATGTCCCTAAAGGTAGCTACAAGAAGTTGCCAGCCCATCCAGATCATGTCACACAGCCTAACGTAAAAGAACATTAAAAGCTACTGCAATAGTACAGTTTGCCAGCATCTAGATCAAACAAAGAAAAAAACATATAACAGAAATACACTGTATATACAGCAGCAAGTTGATAGATGAAACCAGTTGTGGGATCGGGAAAAAGAAACAGTACTAAACAATATGAACAAAACCTCTACCCAGTAAATATAGACAGCTGGAAATAAACAGTTCTAATAATTCTGAGTGTGTGGGCCTGGAACATACCAATAGCCAAGCTGTGAGCCACAGCAAATTAAATATGTAAGTAGTAACACAAAAAGACATAGCCCAATAAAAATGGTAATAGCAATTGTCTGTACATGAATATACAGTGCCTTGAAAAAGTATTCATATCCCTTGAAATTTTCCACATTTTGTCACAATCAAAAACCTAGATGTATTTTATTGGGATTTTATGTGATGGGCCAACACAAAGTGGTACATAATTGTTAAGTGGAAGGAAAATGCTAAATGGTTTTCCAAATTTTTTACAAATACCTAAAAAGTGTGGCGTGCTTTTGTATTCAGCCCCCCTTTACTCTGATACCCCTAACTAAAATCTAATGGAACCAATAGCCTTCGTAAGTCACCTAAATAGTAAATTGAGTCCACCTGTGTGTAATTTAACCTCTGCATAAATGCAGCTGTTCTGTGAAGTGCTCAGAGGTTTGTTAGAGAACTTTAGTGAACAAACAGCATCATGAAGGCCAAGGAACGCACCAGACAGGTCAGGGATAAAGTTGCGGAGAAATTTAAGGCAGGGTTAGGTTATAAAAAATATCCCAAGCTTTGAACATCTCACGGAATACTGTTTAATCCATCATCCGAAAATGGAAAGAGTATGGCACAACTGCAAACCTACCAAGCCATGGCCGTCCACCTAAACTGACAGGCCAGGCAAGGAGAGCATTAATCAGAGAAGCAGCCAAGAGGCCCATGGTAAACAGGACAACTATTAGTCGTGCACTCCACAAATCTGGCCTTTATGGAAGAGTGGCAAGAAGAAAGCCATTGTTGAAAGAAAGCCATAGGAAATCCTGTTTGCAGTTTGCGAGAAGCCATATGGGGGACACTGCAAAGATATGGAAGATGGTGCTCTGGTCAGATGAGACCAAAACTGAAATCTTTGGCTCAAAAGCAAAATGCTATGTGTGACAGAAAACTAACACTGCACATCACCCTGAACACACTGAACACACCATGCCCACCATGAAACATGGTGGCAGCATCATGTTGTGGGGATGCTTTTCTTCAGAAGAGACAGGGAAGTTGGTCAGAGTTGATGGGAAGATGGATGGAGCCAAATACATGACAATCTTAGAACAAAACCTGTTAGAGTCTGCAAAAGACTTGAGACTGGGGCGGAGGTTAACCTTCCAGCAGGACAATACCCATAAACATACAGTCAGAGCTTCAATGGAATGGTTTAGATCAAAGCATATGCATGTGTTAGAATGGCCCAGTCAAAGTCCAGACCTAAATCCAATTAAGAATATGTGGCAAGACTTGAAAATTGCTGTTCACATATGCTCAACATCCAATCTGACAGAACTTGAGCTATTTCACAAAGAAGAATGGGCAAACATTTCACTCTCTAGTTGTTCAAAGCTGGTAGAGACATGCCCAAAAAGACTTGCAGCTGTATTTGCAGCAAAATGTGGTTCTATGGAGTTTTCACTCAGGGGGACTGAATACAAATGCATTCCACACTTTTCAGATATTTATTTGTAAAAAAAAATTAAAAATAAAACAATTATCATTTTCCTCCCACTTCAAAATTGTGTGCCACTTTGTGTTTGTCTATCACATAAAATCCCCATAAAATACATTTATGTTTTTGGTTGTATCATGACAAAATGTGGAAAATGTAAAGGGGTGTGAATACTTTTTCAAGACACTGTATATAAGGTGTGTCTAAAAAGATCAGTGAATGGTCCAATATCTCAACAGCAACATGGGCCAGGTGCATGCGCAAGCACATGACTGTCCAATCCAAAGACACGTTGAGAAGCGCCACCTAACATAGAGTACATGTGATTGTCAGGGTAAACTTGCTGTGGGCAGTTGAACATAGTCAGTGTGACAGGTAGGGTCACAGTGCAATGGAGCAACAAGTGAACATCAAATTCTGCTACAAATTGGGGAAAACCATGACGGAGACGCATGAAATGTTGGTGCAAGTGTACAGGACGGAGGACGGACGCCGTGAGCAGAAAATGTGTTTACGACTGGTTCAAATGGGAATAGTGCTGCGCTAATTCTTATATACACACTGGTGCATAGGTGCAATCATACTAGGGTATTACTAGCTGGAAGGCAAATCGCCTACACTCAGTACACTATATAATATTAAACTCAAACAAACAATAAAGGTATACACGTGCTGTGCTCGATTAGGAAAAAATAAAAAAATAGGTGGAGATAATCAAACTACACATAAATAATACTAAATGAGAATATCGACATAAGTGTATAATTTATGCAGTGTAAGCACTTCACCTGTAGTGCAAAAAATAAATAATTAAATGTCTGGAGCATAAATCACATAAAAACAGAATAGACCGCAAAGGTGCAATGTTACAATGGATCACAATGTCTGTGACGGATGCAATAAAGTGCAATAAAGTGTCCAGTGCCAACAATAGGTGCTCACAATTGTATAAAAACAATATTAAAGTTCAAAGACAAAGTGACTTGTGCAGCAGCAAACAGCTCCAATGCTTCATCAGACGTGCCAGACAGTGAGATAGTGCAGGCAGCAGCTAGATTCTAGCATCACTTGCTTAAATAGGTGGAGAATGTGAAGTGTATAAACCAGTCCTCTTCATGCAACAATCCTACACTGGAAGGTAATGGCCCCTTACCTCATTACACTGAGGTTACAGCATAAGGCAATCAGCGCTTGTGGTATCTCCTGTGGGGGTGGGTCCTGGATCCCGGACTGTCATTCAGTATACCTCAGATCCACAGGGGGCATAGTGGTCAAAGGAGAGACAAGGATGCCATATAGTGTAGTATTTTAAAATGTTTAGGGCTTTATTCATAAATAACAAACAAGGGTACTCACACAGTAACGTAGCAGAGGATAAATTGTAACCAAACAAGCGGCGAGCTTGTACACTGCTGACAGTGGAAGGTTCCTGTCCCTACGCGTGGCGTCACGGGTCACATGGCTTCATCAGGGGATGATAGAGGGCACACAGGATTGTCTTTAAATAGATCAGGTAAACTAGATGTATGGCGGCCATTTTCTCGAAGTCCTATGGGAAAATACCATAGCGGCCATCTTCCTGGGGATACATGGGGGCGGCCATTTTTCTGGTTATCCAAATGGACAGAGAGGTCAGCAAGGCTGCTGGCCGGTGTGAACTCAGTCTCTGCCGTATAATCCTGCTGGAATCATGTGGTGATCTGACCTCAATACAAAGAAGGGGTGGCCAGGATATTTACCTGAATCCCCCCAAGTGTCCACTTGTGCCAATACCGATCAGTGTGTGAATAGACAAGGGAAGGTGAATGTAAGATATGGATGTGGTATAGGGAGATAAATTGGTACTTCACTATGGAAATGTACCTTCCACTATAATCAATGCACTCTCCTACAGTTACTCCACATTTAATCATCCTAATATTTACTCGAAATTTAATATATAAAAATACTGTACAGTATATTATGATAATAATATAATGAGATGAGAGGCAATAAAAATAGAAAATTATTTTTTTTTTATAAAAATATAATAAAAATATAAAAAAAAAAAAAAATGCCCATAAGGTTAAAATTCGATATAAAAATAGTAATAATCATGATAAACAAGGGGTCCAGAGGGGGCCATATTATTTGGAGACTAACATGCAATAGCAGAATGTGGTGCCGTAAATGAGGGTACAGGGACGGAAAATTGGGAGAGAAACGGGAAGGGGGTGTGGGAATGGTAGGGGTACCGACTTTAATAGCGAAATAGGTGCATATACATACAAGACTAAAAGTCACTTAAAAAACAATTCAAATCAAATTCTATGTTAAGGCCCCGAGGTGCAAATGTGTCCAACGTGAATATCCATCTGGATTCGGCCTGGCTGAGGGTCCTAACCTTATGTCCCCCCCGCCAGTGTCTGATATAGGGTTCAATCCCCCAGAATTTGAGATGGGTTGGATCTTTATTATGACATAGTAGAAAATGCTTAGAGACGCTGTGCTTATCATAGCCATTAAGGATATTTTTCACATGTTCTTTAATCCATATCCTAAGTGGTCTTTTTGTCCGGCCAACGTACTGGAGCCCACAACTGCATTCTAGGGCATATACAGCTCCTTCAGTATTGCAGCTAATAAAATTGTTTATCTTGTATGTGTCTCCCTTACTTGTTGATGTGAACTCGAATTTTCTTTTGTTTGGCCTTCTCGTTTTCGAGCAAGCAAAACACCTTCTGCACGGGAAAAAACCTTTCCCGGTAAAAAAGGTATAGGTTCTTTTAGGTGGGTCAATTACATTTTTTACCACCTTATCCCGAATAGTAGGTGCTCTTTTATATATAAAGTGCGGAAGTGCGGGTAGGGATCCTTGCAACTGTTTATCTGCTAACAGGATGTGCCAGTGGCTTTAAATGATCTTTTCAACTTTCTTATGCTGTGCGCTAAAGTCTAGAATTAAAGGTGCTCCCCCTAGTGGCTGTTTAGATTTGTTGGTATCCTTAATCAATTCATTTCGATCCTTCGCAGAGACCTCTTTCACTTTCTTTTCTATGAATTGGCGATCATATCCTTTATTTGAAAATCTCAGTGCTAGGTTTTCTGCTTGGTCTAGGAATGTGTTCAGCTGCGTACAGTTCCGTCTTAGTCATACAAATTGGCCCTTCGGTACATTGAAGAGCCAGTTCTTGTGATGACAACTCTCAATAGGCAGCTAACTATTTCTGTCTACGTTTTTAAAGTGCGTTTGTGATCTAAGTCCAGATTCATCTTGTATAATTTCAAGATCTAGAAATGTTACCTTACTGTTGCTAATGTCCCAGGTCAGTGTGATATTTTTGTCATTCCTATTGAGTCTCTCCAAGAAGCAAATGAGACGATCTGTATCTCCTTTCCATAGGATGAAGATATCGTCGATGTATCTTTTGTAGATCACCAGTTCACTTGATACATTTTCAAAGACACTATCCTCCTCCCACTGGGCCATGAATAATCCGGCTATGCTTGGGGCGAATTTGGCCCCCATTGCAACTCCGGTATGCTGTCGGTAGTGCTTGTTATTGTACCAGAAGTAGTTGTTCTTTAAATTGAGGTCAATACACTTTATTAGGAATTTCCTCTGCATACAGGGTAATTGGGTATATTTCCTCAGACCCCATTTCGCTGCTTCGCATGCCAGATGGTGCAGTATAATAGTATATAACGAGGCGACATCTGCAGTGGCCATAATCCATGGACCTTCTTCTTTTGGAATATTTTCTAGGATCTGCAGCATCTGTTTTGTGTCCCTCAAATATGCTTGTGTGTTTTGTACAGCAGGTTGCAAAAAAACATCAATATATTGGCCTAGTCGGATGATCACACTTAATCATCCTAATATTTACTCGACATTTAATATATAAAAATACTGTACAGTGTATTATGATAATAATATAATGAGATGAGAGGCAATAAAAATAGAAAATACATTTTTTTTTTTGATAAAAATATAATAAAAATATAAAAAAATAAAAAACGCCTATAAGGTTAAAATTCGATATAAAAATAGTAATAATCATGATAATCAACGGGTCCAGAGGGGGCCATATTATTTGAAGACTAACATGCAATAGCAGAATGTGGTGCCATAAACGAGGGTACAGGGACGGAAAATTGGGAGAGAAATGGGAAGGGGGTGTGGGAATGGTAGGGGTACCGACTTTAATAGCGAAATAGGTGCATATACATACAAGACTAAAAGTCACTTAAAAAACAATTCAAATCGAATTCTATGTTAAGGTCCCGAGGTGCAAATGTGTCCAACGTGAATATCCATCTGGATTCGGCCTGGCTGAGGGTCCTAACCTTATGTCCCCCCCGCCAGTGTCTGATATAGGGTTCAATCCCCCAGAATTTGAGATGGGTTGGATCTTTATTATGACATAGTAGAAAATGCTTAGAGACGCTGTGCTTATCATAACCATTAAGGATATTTTTCACATGTTCTTTAATCTGTATCCTAAGTGGTCTTTTTGTCCGGCCAACGTACTGGAGCCCACAACTGCATTCTAGGGCATATACAGCTCCTTCAGTATTGCAGCTAATAAAATTGTTTATCTTGTATGTGTCTCCCGTACTTGTTGATGTGAACTCAAATTTTCTTTCGTTTGGCCTTCTCGTTTTCGAGCAAGCAAAACACCTTCTGCACGGGAAAAAACCTTTCCCGGTAAAAAAGGTATAGGTTCTTTTAGGTGGGTCAATTACATTTTTTACCACCTTATCCCGAATAGTAGGTGCTCTTTTATATATAAAGTGCGGAAGTGCAGGTAGGGATCCTTGCAACTGTTTATCTGCTAACAGGATGTGCCAGTGGCTTTAAATGATCTTTTCAACTTTCTTATGCTGTGCGCTAAAGTCTAGAATTAAAGGTGCTCCCCCTAGTGGCTGTTTAGATTTGTTGGTATCCTTAATCAATTCATTTCGATCCATCGCAGAGACCTCTTTCACTTTCTTTTCTATGAATTGGCGATCATATCCTTTATTTGAAAATCTCAGTGCTAGGTTTTCTGCTTGGTCTAGGAACGTGTTCAGCTGCGTACAGTTCCGTCTTAGTCATACAAATTGGCCCTTCAGTACATTGAAGAGCCAGTTCTTGTGATGACAACTCTCAATAGGCAGCTAACTATTTCTGTCTACGTTTTTAAAGTGCGTTTGTGATCTAAGTCCAGATTCATCTTGTATAATTTCAAGATCTAGAAATGTTACCTTACTGTTGCTAATGTCCCAGGTCAGTGTGATATTTTTGTCATTCCTATTGAGTCTCTCCAAGAAGCAAATGAGACGATCTGTATCTCCTTTCCATAGGATGAAGATATCGTCAATGTATCTTTTGTAGCTCACCAGTTCACTTGGTACATTTTCAAAGACACTATCCTCCTCCCACTGGGCCATGAATAATCCGGCTATGCTTGGGGAGAATTTGGCCCCCATTGCAACTCCGGTATGCTGTCGGTAGTGCTTTTTATTGTACCAGAAGTAGTTGTTCTTTAAATTGAGGTCAATACACTTTATTAGGAATTTCCTCTGCATACAGGGTAATTGGGTGAATTTCCTCAGACCCCATTTCGCTGCTTCGCATGCCAGATGGTGCAGTATAATAGTATATAACGAGGCGACATCTGCAGTGGCCATAATCCATGGACCTTCTTCTTTTGGAATATTTTCTAGGATCTGCAGCATCTGTTTTGTGTCCCTCAAATATGCTTGTGTGTTTTGTACAGCAGGTTGCAAAAAAACATCAATATATTGGCCTAGTCGGATGATCACACTTAATCATCCTAATATTTACTCGACATTTAATATATAAAAATACTGTACAGTGTATTATGATAATAATATAATGAGATGAGAGGCAATAAAAATAGAAAATACATTTTTTTTTTTTGATAAAAATATAATAAAAATATAAAAAAATAAAAAACGCCCATAAGGTTAAAATTCGATATAAAAATAGTAATAATCATGATAATCAACGGGTCCAGAGGGGGCCATATTATTTGGAGACTAACATGCAATAGCAGAATGTGGTGCCATAAACGAGGGTACAGGGACGGAAAATTGGGAGAGAAATGGGAAGGGGGTGTGGGAATGGTAGGGGTACCGACTTTAATAGCGAAATAGGTGCATATACATACAAGACTAAAAGTCACTTAAAAAACAATTCAAATCGAATTCTATGTTAAGGCCCCGAGGTGCAAATGTGTCCAACGTGAATATCCATCTGGATTCGGCCTGGCTGAGGGTCCTAACCTTATGTCCCCCCCGCCAGTGTCTGATATAGGGTTCAATCCCCCAGAATTTGAGATGGGTTGGATCTTTATTATGACATAGTAGAAAATGCTTAGAGACGCTGTGCTTATCATAACCATTAAGGATATTTTTCACATGTTCTTTAATCTGTATCCTAAGTGGTCTTTTTGTCCGGCCAACGTACTGGAGCCCACAACTGCATTCTAGGGCATATACAGCTCCTTCAGTATTGCAGCTAATAAAATTGTTTATCTTGTATGTGTCTCCCGTACTTGTTGATGTGAACTCGAATTTTCTTTCGTTTGGCCTTCTCGTTTTCGAGCAAGCAAAACACCTTCGGCACGGGAAAAAACCTTTCCCGGTAAAAAAGGTATAGGTTCTTTTAGGTGGGTCAATTACATTTTTTACCACCTTATCCCGAATAGTAGGTGCTCTTTTATATATAAAGTGCGGAAGTGCGGGTAGGGATCCTTGCAACTGTTTATCTGCTAACAGGATGTGCCAGTGGCTTTAAATGATCTTTTCAACTTTCTTGTGCTGTGCGCTAAAGTCTAGAATTAAAGGTGCTCCCCCTAGTGGCTGTTTAGATTTGTTGGTATCCTTAATCAATTCATTTCGATCCATCGCAGAGACCTCTTTCACTTTCTTTTCTATGAATTGGCGATCATATCCTTTATTTGAAAATCTCAGTGCTAGGTTTTCTGCTTGGTCTAGGAACGTGTTCAGCTGCGTACAGTTCCGTCTTAGTCATACAAATTGGCCCTTCGGTACATTGAAGAGCCAGTTCTTGTGATGACAACTCTCAATAGGCAGCTAACTATTTCTGTCTACGTTTTTAAAGTGCGTTTGTGATCTAAGTCCAGATTCATCTTGTATAATTTCAAGATCTAGAAATGTTACCTTACTGTTGCTAATGTCCCAGGTCAGTGTGATATTTTTGTCATTCCTATTGAGTCTCTCCAAGAAGCAAATGAGACGATCTGTATCTCCTTTCCATAGGATGAAGATATCGTCGATGTATCTTTTGTAGATCACCAGTTCACTTGGTACATTTTCAAAGACACTATCCTCCTCCCACTGGGCCATGAATAATCCGGCTATGCTTGGGGAGAATTTGGCCCCCATTGCAACTCCGGTATGCTGTCGGTAGTGCTTGTTATTGTACCAGAAGTAGTTGTTCTTTAAATTGAGGTCAATACACTTTATTAGGAATTTCCTCTGCATACAGAGTAATTGGGTATATTTCCTCAGACCCCATTTCGCTGCTTCGCATGCCAGATGGTGCAGTATAATAGTATATAACGAGACGACATCTGCAGTGGCCATAATCCATGGACCTTCTTCTTTTGGAATATTTTCTAGGATCTGCAGCATCTGTTTTGTGTCCCTCAAATATGCTTGTGTGTTTTGTACAGCAGGTTGCAAAAAAACATCAATATATTGGCCTAGTCGGATGATCACACTTAATCATCCTAATATTTACTCGACATTTAATATATAAAAATACTGTACAGTGTATTATGATAATAATATAATGAGATGAGAGGCAATAAAAATAGAAAATACATTTTTTTTTTTTGATAAAAATATAAAAAAATAAAAAACGCCCATAAGGTTAAAATTCGATATAAAAATAGTAATAATCATGATAATCAACGGGTCCAGAGGGGGCCATATTATTTGGAGACTAACATGCAATAGCAGAATGTGGTGCCATAAACGAGGGTACAGGGACGGAAAATTGGGAGAGAAATGGGAAGGGGGTGTGGGAATGGTAGGGGTACCGACTTTAATAGCGAAATAGGTGCATATACATAAAAGACTAAAAGTCACTTAAAAAACAATTCAAATCGAATTCTATGTTAAGGTCCCGAGGTGCAAATGTGTCCAACGTGAATATCCATCTGGATTCGGCCTGCCTGAGGGTCCTAACCTTATGTCCCCCCCGCCAGTGTCAGATATAGGGTTCAATCCCCCAGAATTTGAGATGGGTTGGATCTTTATTATGACATAGTAGAAAATGCTTAGAGACGCTGTGCTTATCATAACCATTAAGGATATTTTTCACATGTTCTTTAATCCGTATTCTAAGTGGTCTTTTTGTTCGGCCAACGTACTGGAGCCCACAACTGCATTCTAGGGCATATACAGCTCCTTCAGTATTGCAGCTAATAAAATTGTTTATCTTGTATGTGTCTCCCGTACTTGTTGATGTGAACTCGAATTTTCTTTCGTTTGGCCTTCTCGTTTTCGAGCAAGCAAAACACCTTCTGCACGGGAAAAAACCTTTCCCGGTAAAAAAGGTATAGGTTCTTTTAGGTGGGTCAATTACATTTTTTACCACCTTATCCCGAATAGTAGGTGCTCTTTTATATATAAAGTGTGGAAGTGCGGGTAGGGATCCTTGCAACTGTTTATCTGCTAACAGGATGTGCCAGTGGCTTTTAATGATCTTTTCAACTTTCTTATGCTGTGCGCTAAAGTCTAGAATTAAAGGTGCTCCCCCTAGTGGCTGTTTAGATTTGTTGGTATCCTTAATCAATTCATTTCGATCCATCGCAGAGACCTCTTTCACTTTCTTTTCTATGAATTGGCGATCATATCCTTTATTTGAAAATCTCAGTGCTAGCTTTTCTGCTTGGTCTAGGAACGTGTTCAGCTGCGTACAGTTCCGTCTTAGTCGTACAAATTGGCCCTTCGGTACATTGAAGAGCCAGTTCTTGTGATGACAACTCTCAATAGGCAGCTAACTATTTCTGTCTACGTTTTTAAAGTGCGTTTGTGATCTAAGTCCAGATTCATCTTGTATAATTTCAAGATCTAGAAATGTTACCTTACTGTTGCTAATGTCCCAGGTCAGCGTGATATTTTTGTCATTCCTACTGAGTCTCTCCAAGAAGCAAATGAGACGATCTGTATCTCCTTTCCATAGGATGAAGATATCGTCGATGTATCTTTTGTAGATCACCAGTTCTCTTGGTACATTTTCAAAGACACTATCCTCCTCCCACTGTGCCATGAATAATCCAGCTATGCTTGGGGCGAATTTGGCCCCCATTGCAACTCCGGTATGCTGTCGGTAGTACTTGTTATTGTACCAGAAGTAGTTTTTCTTTAAATTGAGGTCAATACACTTTATAATATAGTATATATTATATACTATAATAGTATATAAGGAGGCGACATCTGCAGTGGCCATAACCCATGGACCTTCTTCATTTGGAATATTTTCTAGGATCTGCAGCATCTGTTTTGTGTCCCTCAAATATGCTTGTGTGTTTTGTACAGCAGGTTGCAAAAAAAATCAATATATTGGCCTAGTCGGGATGTGAGAGAGTCTATACCATTTACTATTGGTCTTGGAGGTGGATTAGTGTTATTTTTGTGAATCTTAGGTACGGTATATATGATAGGTGTACGACACGACTCTGGGACTAAAAACGTAGCTTCCTTCTTGTTCAGTATATTTTTCTTCACTCCAAGACATATAGTCTGTTCCAGTGCTTTCCTGCACTTATATACGGGATTACTCAATAGTCTCGTGTAGGTATTCTCATCGCTAAGCATCTCTATCATGGTCTGGTGGTATTGTTCCTTTGAGAGCACAACAATCCCCCCTCCTTTATCGGCTGGTCAGATTACCAAATCTTTCCTGTTTACTAGTTTCCGAGTGCCACTTTTTATGTAATCGGGGTCCTCCTTTTTCCTAATTTTAAGCTCTTTAATATCTTCTAAAACCACTTTTTTAAAAACTTCAATATATTTGTTATCCTTCATGGGTGGATTAAAAACAGATTTATTCCTCAATGTGCTGTGTGTGACGCCATTATCCTCGACGATCGGGTATTTTGATCGAATGGGGTTACTTATAATGTATTTCTGGATGTTCAATTTTCTTATAAATTTCTGAATTCCAATGTACGTCTGGAATTTATCCAGATTTTTCATGGGTGCATACTTCAGGCCTTTATCCAGCACAGCAATCTCTTTGTGTGTTAATTCCTGTCCACTTAGGTTGAAGATCCCTTCTCCCTTCATTCTCTTTTTCTTTTGTTCTCTCTTTCCTGATCTCCGTCCTCTCTTCTTCCTGGACTTTTTATGGAATTTCTGGTCTCCTCTGTCAATCTCGGTGGATTGTCTTCCCTGCCCCTGTCTAAAAAAGGCCTATTGTATGCTTGATCTCCATACTGTGAGGTATGGTTTCTCTCCTGTCCCTCTTCTTCACCTCTATGCATAAGTGGAGCATAGTAGTTATATGTCGGTATTGGACTCCGTTCATTATGATATTGGTTTCTTTGTTGGGGGCCTCTTCTTTCCCCGTGACTATATTCGTATATCGGACTCCTTCCTCTTGGCCCGTAGTATTCATATGGTGGTTCCTTGTTCTCCCTATACTCATAGGATGATCTTCTCTGATCTCTAGATCCTTGAGGTGGTCCCCTATACTCTCTCTGGTCATAGGGTTGTTTATGCCAGTTGTTAAACGGCTTCCTGTTATTTTTCCAATAGGGTTTTCTACCTCCATTTTGCGGAGTACGATTTGGCTGAGGTCTTATGTCCCCTCGATATGGGGTAGATGGTTGGTGATACGTGTTTCTCCCATCAGAGTCTTGATATCTTGGGGTAGTTGAGGAAGGTGGAAGTGTGGGCAGCTTGTTACTGCTGCTGTATCAAGACAGACTTGTGTCTGGAAAGCTGTCCGCCCTGTGTGAGACTACATCCCTGCTCTTTGGCATCATACTCTGGATATGTAAAGGTGTACCATTGGAGATCATATATTTCCCCTTATTGTGTGGGATAAAAGCTTGGTGGCCCTGACATGAGAGTGTGGGCAAAAGGAGCTGGTGAGTTTATTTACCTAAGGGGAGTGGATTCACAGTCACAGAGGTGCGGTGGAAGATTTTATTAAGTGGAAGATCTACACTACATCACGTCACGGATTTTTTTTGGACTATACTTTTTTTGAATTGTTTGTGGACACATATTTATTTTTCAGTCTATATATTTTTTTATAATTTTGTGGACTGATTCACATCGATTCACACTGCTTTTTGTTTATATATCATAGTTTGTGTGCACAGTTATGTTATTCACTTTAGTGGTTTGCGCACCATCTTCTATGATCTCTTGATCATATCACGTGATGCACATTAATGGGGAGGAGTGATGTTATGATCATATATTTTTTGGTTGATATAATTTTTCATAATTCTTCACTTTATGACCCTTTGTGGTTAGGGATTGGTTTAGCGCTGCTAATTTGAGTTCACTTGGGGTGAGTTTATGGTGAATCAATTTTTAATTTATGATCTATAAAAGATACATCAACGATATCTTCATCCTATGGCCTGGGACATTAGCAACAGTAAGGTAACATTTCTAGATCTTGAAATTATACAAGATGAATCTGGACTTAGATCACAAACGCACTTTAAAAACATAGACAGAAATAGTTAGCTGCCTATTGAGAGTTGTCATCACAAGAACTGGCTCTTCAATGTACTGAAGGGCCAATTTGTACGACTAAGACGGAACTGTACGCAGCTGAACCCGTTCCTAGACTAAGCAGAAAAGCTAGCACTGAGATTTTCAAATAAAGGATATGATCGCCAATTCATAGAAAAGAAAGTGAAAGAGGTCTCTGCGATGGATCGAAATGAATTGATTAAGGATACCAACAAATCTAAACAGCCACTAGGGGGAGCACCTTTAATTCTAGACTTTAGCGCACAGCATAAGAAAGTTGAAAAGATCATTAAAAGCCACTGGCACATCCTGTTAGCAGATAAACAATTGCAAGGATCCCTACCCGCGCTTCCGCACTTTATATATAAAAGAGCACCTACTATTCGGGATAAGGTGGTAAAAAATGTAATTGACCCACCTAAAAGAACCTATACCTTTTTTTACCGGGAAAGGTTTTTTCCCGTGCAGAAGGTGTTTTGCTTGCTCGAAAACGAGAAGGCCAAACGAAAGAAAATTCAAGTTCACATCAATAAGTACGGGAGACACATACAAGTTAAACAATTTTATTAGCTGCAATACTGAAGGAGCTGTATATGCCCTAGAATGCAGTTGTGGGCTCCAGTACGTTGGCCGGACAAAAAGACCACTTAGGATATGGATTAAAGAACATGTGAAAAATATCCTTAATGGCTATGATAAGCACAGCGTCTCTAAGCATTTTCTACTATGTCATAATAAAGATCCAACCCATCTCAAATTCTGGGGGATTGAACCCTATATCAGACGTTGGCGGGGGGGACATAAGGTTAGGACCCTCAGCCAGGCCAAATCCAGATGGATATTCACGTTGGACACATTTGCACCTCGGGGCCTTAACATAGAATTCGATTTGAATTGTTTTTTAAGTGACTTTTAGTCTTGTATGTATATGCACCTATTTCGCTATTAAAGTCGGTACCCCTACCATTCCCACACCCCCTTCCCGTGTCTCACCCAATTTTCCGTCCCTGTACCCTCGTTTACGGCACCACATTCTGCTATTGCATGTTAGTCTCCAAATAATATGGCCCCCTCTGGACCCATTGATTATCATGATTATTACTATTTTTATATCGAATTTTAACCTTATGGGCGTTTTTTATTTTTTTATATTTTTATTATATTTTTATCAAAAAAAAATGTATTTTCTATTTTTATTGCCTCTCATCTCATTATATTATTATCATAATATACTGTACAGTATTTTTATATATTAAATGTCGAGTAAATATTAGGATGATTAATTGTGGAGTAACTGTAGGAGAGTGCATTGATTACAGTGGAAGGTACATTTCCATAGTGAAGTACCAATTTATCTCCCTATACCACATCCATATCTTACATTCACCTTCCCTTGTCTATTCACACACTGATCGGTATTGGGACAAGTGGACACTTGGGGGGATTCAGTTAACTATCCTGGCCACCCCTTCTTTGTATTGAGGTCAGATCACCACATGCCTTATTCTGTAACCTCAGTGTAATGAGGTAAGAGGCCATTACCTTCCAGTGTAGGATTGTTGCATGAAGAGGACTGGTTTATACACTTCACATTCTCCACCTATTTAAGCAAGTGATGCTAGAATCTAGCTGCTGCCTGCACTATCTCACTGTCTGGCACGTCTGATGAAGCATTGGAGCTGTTTGCTGCTGCACAAGTCAGTTTTTCTTTGAACTTTAATATTGTTTTTATACAATTGTGAGCACCTATTGTTGGCACTGGACACTTTATTGCACTTTATTGCATCCGTCACAGACATTGTGATCTCTCCGGACATCCATTGTAACATTGCACCTTTGCGGTCTATTCTTTTTTTATGTGATTTATGTTATTAATTATTTATTTTTTGCACTACAGGTGAAGTGCTTACACTGCATAATCTATACACTTATGTTGATATTCTCATTTAGTATTATTTATGTGTAGTTTGATTATCTCCACCTATTTTTTAACTTTTTCCTAATCGAGCACAGCACGTGTATACCTTTGTTTGTTTGAGTTTAATTGTTTGTTTGAGTTTAATATTATATAGTATACTGAGTGTAGGCGATTTTCCTTCCAGCTAGTAATACACTAGTATGATTGCACCTATGCACCCGTGTGTATATAAAGATTAGCGCAGCACCATTCCCACTTGTGAGCTTACGTCCGTATCAGGGGCCAGGTTGGACCCCATTCGGTGCAAGCTGCTTTTCCCCCCTCACCACTTCTATTATTGCATGGTAGCGCAGGAATAATATACCTGACGACTGGTTCAAATGCTTTCGCAACAGGAAGGAAACGTCTGAGGATGAGTCACATTCGGGTCAGCAGTCATCAAGTAGAAATCCAGACATAAGTGAGTGCGACAAATGCTGGCACAAGATCAGGGACTGACTCTACAATTAATGGTGGAGGAATTAGGCATTAGCAAAGTGCTCACCATCGTCTGCAAAAATTGGGTAAGCAGAAGATCTGTTCCCGGTGTGTTCCACACAACCCGACAAACGAACATAAAGCAAAACGAATGGAAACCTCTGGAGTTTTCATTACCATGTGTGACCAGGATCCATCCTTTCTGTGAACCATCCTCACAGGGAATGAGATCTAGTGCTATCAGTGCTCAGTGCGGCATACCTGTTCTCGATTATCCACCGTACTCCCCTGATCTGGTGATCTGGTGACAGCGGACTTCTTTTATGTTTCCCCACCTGAACAGTGTCATGAAAGATGCAATCCAAGAATGTGTGACAGCAGTTCTGCGATCGATTCCTAAAGAGGCTTTTGCTGACAGTTTCCAGAAGCTTTATGAACGTTGCCAAAAGTATGTTGTGAAGTATGGTAATTATTTTGAAGGCCAATAAAGGTAATTTGTTTGTATCTTCTGTTTTGTTTGTTTTCTGATACCATTCACAGAACTTTTTAGACATACCTCGTATAAAAAAGCATACAGTGGTACCCACAAAAATGAATGAAATAAATTGGATAAAATACCCATATATTGCTGCCATTTGGAGACAGACCCCTGTCCAGATACCTGGTTGTTTCTGAGACTGCATCCCTGGTGAGGGGGAATTCTTGCCCAAAGGACGTGGAAGGTGGTGATGGCTACATGGGCCTGGGAGACCAAGAGATTGTTTGGGAATCTGGGAAAGCCAAGGTGGCTAGTGAGCCCAGAGAAGCTGGAGGCAGTCTGGTAGTCTCAGAGAGAGTAAGCAAACCCGGGGGGAGGCTAGAGAACCATATGTGGAGGCCGGGACTGGGCCCGTGCAGCAAGGTACTGCAATCGAGGCTGAGTGAGCCTAAGAGCCAGATGGCTTGGTATTTTGTATTAGTTATGTTTTCTTTTAATAAAAATGGGCTGCCATGCCCTTAAACCAAAGTGCCAACTGCCATGGACTCACTGTAAAAACGCATCTACCACTGAGCTAAACATCCCCCAAATCACAATATACAGTATATATACAGTATATGTCCAAGAACATCAGGGCACCAAGGTGTCATCTCAGGATGGTGAGGTCCATGCACTGGAAATGGGTAAAAGTAAAATTGCAGGAATAAAGTTGATCAAGAGCTACCGGATGGTCTTTGGAATTTGTATGGGGACTAAGCTTCATATTGGGATAACACTTTTATGTAATATTAACAGTCCTCTGGATAATCTTTTAGTTGCATAACTATAACACAAGTTAGATAGGAGGTCACAATGGTGATTTAACACCTTATGAAAGCCCTGTGTCAAAGTCCTTTTTAGTGAGTTGGTGTGGGTACTCGCAGTACTCTGAGCAGTGATATATACCAATATCTTCTTCTTTTCCTCACAGGGTCTTCCTCCAGAACAACTGCAGAACATGCAGCAGCAGCATCACCAAGCACATATATGACACAGTTCCCCATAAATGTTTACTGTACAAAATAAGGTCCGTTGATATGGACCATAGTGTGAGTATATTTATTGAAAACTGGCTACAAGGCCACGTTCAAAGGGTGGTGATAAATAGGGAGTACTCAGAATGGCCAGAGGTGGGTAGTGGGGTCACCCAGGGTTCTGTGCTGGGACCAATCCTATGTATTTTGTTCATAAATGACCTGGAAGATGAGGTAGACAGTTCAATCTCTGTATTTGCGGACGATACTAAGCTAAGCGGGGCAATAACTTCTCCGCAGGATGTGGAAACCTTGCAAAAAGATCTGAACAATTTAATGGGGTGGGCAACTACATACCAAATGAGGTTTAATGTAGAAATATGTAAAATAATGCATTTGGGTGGGAAAAATATAAATGCAATCTATACACTGGGGGGAGAACCTCTGGGGGATTCTAGGATGGAAAAGGACCTGGGGGTTCTAGTAGATGATAGGCTCAGCAGTAGCATGCAATGCCAAGCTGCTGCTAACAAAGCAAGCAGAATATTGGCATGCATTAAAAAGGGGGGCAACTCCAGAGATAAAATGATAATTCTCCTGCTCTACAAGACTCTGGTCTGGCCGCACCTAGAGTATGCTGTCCAGTTCTGGGCACCAGTCCTCAGGAAGAATGTACTGGAAATGGAGCGAGTACAAAGAAGGGCAACAAAACTAATAAAGGGTCTGGAGGATATTAGTTATGAGGAAAGGTTGCAAACACTGAACTTATTCTTTCTGGAGAAAAAACGCTTGAGAGGGGATATGATTTCAATTTATAAATACCGTACTGGTGAACCCACAATTAAACTTTTTTGCGGAAGGAAGTTTAACAAGACACATAGCTACTCATTAAAATTAGAAGACAAGAGGTGTAACCTTAAACTATGTAGAGGGTTCTTTACTGTAAGAGCGGCAAGGATGTGGAATTCCCTTCCACAGGCGGTGGTCTCAGCGGGGAGCATTGATAGTTTCAAAAAACTATTAGATAAGCACCTGAACGACAGCAACTTACAGGGATATACAATGTAATACTGACATATAATCACACACATAGTTTGGACTTGATGGACTTGTGTCTTTTTTCAACCTCACCTACTATGTACCATCTTGTGACAGACTCACCCGGGACAGAGGCTATTGGAGGGGACTGAACGCAAGCCTCTTGCCCACCGATTATGGGCCCTAGCATTTGGGGGAATAGTGCTCTCTGTGAGCTGTATGCCTGGGGACCCTGGGGTTGGTGTTACTTTGGATTCAGCTCCATGTCCCCCCAAAACACACAGACTCTGGAACCCGTTATATGCCATATTTGAATGATAAGACCGAATTATACTGTTGGGACACTTCCTGTGAGGAGATGCTAATGTCATCAACTCCACTCACCTGTCTGATGTCGGCTATAATGTGTTTAATGTAAATAAGTTTAGTCTAGGTTCTAAGGGTATTCAACTCATTGTTGTTTGTTCTAATTAACCCTGTGTTGATGTTTATGGTAATGTATGTTAATTGAATGAGCTGATCACATTGTCCTCTATACAATGTAGGAGACGGGACAACTCCTATTGGAGCTCATGTTAATTAGGTTAATTAGGTTTTGTTTGTATTGTTAATTGTAATTAGCTCCAGCTATTGTGTTTATACTACTGTGTGAAGCTTGGTGCCCACAAGTCTGTCATCTGGTCCGGGTAAATGTTTTAGTAAATTAGCTCATGTTAATTAGGTTAGCTTTGAGTCAGCCTGGTGTATAAATGTGTGTGAGATCTCAAATAAAGAGTTAGTCCTGATTTACTCCAAGACTGGTGTTGTCTAGTTCTTGGGGGTTCCTATAGCCAGATCCATTGGACTCGTGTTCCATAACTTAGGAAGCAGTATACTGACGGAAGCACTCAAGCGGAGTGTGGGACGTTCCGTGACACATCTCCTCCATAAATCCAGCAGCAAATTGTGAGGTCTGACCTCTATTGGGTACCAAATTACACCTCAAGGGCTAGGGCAATAGAGGTTAATGTTATCCACTTCAAGGGCTGACTCAATTCCTGTTAAATCTATCCATTAAACAAACTAAAATTAATTTAAAATGTACATCAAGGGGGGCGTGGTTTGCCTTGAGAGAAGATGGCTGCTTGATCCCTAGGCTCCCGCTCACCACTGCCTTTTCATTTGCTTATACAGGGGAAAACCGACATTTCTCGACCACCCACTATGGGAACTTCTTCCCGCGGAAGCTCGCAGTCACGATCCCGCTCCCCGAGAGAATTTACCGGCCGCACGAACCATACTATACCGGAGATATTCCGCTCCCAGAGACCTAACATGGCGGCTCCCCTTCCCGCCTCACCTCCTCCTCAGGAGCTGACAGGGATTGTCCTCACCCCATCCGAAGCCCGCACATCGCAAATGGAGACCGACGGCACATCTCTCTGTCAACCGAGCTTACGGGATCTCCAAGCTGTGGCAGCTGACATTAAAGACACCCTGTTCTCGGCCATCACGGACTTGCGCCACGAGCTACAGGCCATCTCAGGGAGAATGCAGCGTGTGGAGGATGATGTGGCACTACAAGGCTCAGCAGTGCAAACCATTCACTACAAAGTGGACTCCCACACCATGCAACTTAGAGACCTTCAACGCCATGTTGAAGATCTCGACAACAGGGGCCGCAGACACAATCTCAGGGTGAGAGGCCAACCCGAATCCGTGGACCAAGATCTGCCTTTCCCCCCCTCGTTGATATGACCTTACCTGTAACCATCACCCAAAGAACTGCTCCCTCTCACACGGTCTGAGGCATAAATAAATACTGATAACATTACCCAACTAAACGTCTCTTCATCACAAATTATTGGCCACCCTAACAATTATGTGGCCCCATTCCACCACGTATCCCAACGTGAGTATCACATACATGTCCCCCCTTTTCCACCAAATATATAAAATAAGGCTGCTGGTGAGCCAGACCTCACTGACAGACTCTCCCACCTACTGTATACATCTCTCGATTGATAGACCAACCCCCACACAGTGGTTAAGCAAATCTTATCAAGCATCTCCATTATACTAACCCACATACACCACTGACCTCATCCGACTAGTAAATTACTGTGATCCTGATCACTGAATTAGGTGATTGAGATCACATTCATTGCCGGTATTGATAACCCTCCCTTTCCCCTGTCCCCCGATCTACCTTGCCTATACGCATACACCCTTCGACCCACCCCACCACCTCCACTACCGCAGCACCTACTCTCCTCTTAAATACATTCAAACACCTATACAATGACAAATTCATCCAGCACCACACACAGCTCCATGCTCAAAATAATCTCACTCAATGTAAAAGGCCTTAACACGCCAGAGAAATGCTCTAAACTACTCCTTACCATGTACCGCAACAAGGCTGATATTATCTTCCTTCAAGAAACCCACTTCCGATCCAATGCCATGCCAAAATTACAAAACCACCGGTATCCCACGGTATATCATGCTACCAACCCGTTGCACAAATCAAAAGGAGTCTCAATACTCATTGCTAAATCCTGCCCCATTCAAATCACCGACTCGCTAATAGATGTGGAAGGCAGATACCTATTTTTAAAAGGATCTCTTCTCAATAGGAAATTCACATTGGCTAATATTTACGCCCCCAATAGACGTCAAGTACCTTTCTTTAGAACTATCACGAATACACTCAGGACCTTCCAGGAAGGAACCCTCATCTTGGGAGGAGACTTCAATATTCCACTTAACCCTATCCAAGACACATCCACTGGCTCATCCTCACTCCCATATTCGGCCCTTAAGACAATTAAATCGTTACTCAGCTACTGCTCCATGACTCCTGGCGCACCCTGAACCCAAACGTTAAAGACTTCACCTTTTATTCCGCTCCCCACGACAGATATTCAAGGATTGATTACATTTTTCTGACACAACACGATCTATCTCTAATCCACCAAACCTCCATTGACCCCATGCTTATTTCAGATCATCACCCCACCTCTTTAACACTTAAAATGTACATCAAAAAGGTGACAAAATGCACGGCACTATACAAAGAAAAGAGTAGGGGATCAGTATGTGCTACTTTCTTGGCCATTTTTCAGAGAATATGAATGATAACATAAAAACATACCGTATTTATCGGCGTATAACACGCACCGGCGTATAACACGCACCCCAATTTAGGAGGGAATTTTAAGGAAAAAAAACTTTTAGGAGGGAAGTTGAAGGGAAAAAAACTTACATTTAAATGCCCATCATTGCAGCCTTGTCAGTGCAGCCTTGTCAGTGCAGCCTTCCCCAGTGCAGCCTTGTCAGTGCAGCCTTGTCAGTGCAGCCTTCCCCAGTGCAGCCATGTCAGTGCAGCCTTGTCAGTGCAGCCTTCCCCAGTGCAGCCTTGTCAGTGCAGCCTTCCCCAGTGCAGCCTTGTCAGTGCAGCCTTCCCCAGTGCAGCCTTCCCCAGTGCAGCCTTGCCCCAGTGCAGCCTGGGATCCCCTGTCCCTGCTTCCAGGGCTTCAAAATCGCGGTCCGCGATTTGAAAATGGCGCCGCCGGCGCCGAAGTACACAGAGCCGGTCCTCGGCTCTTTCCGGCGGCTCTCGTTTACTTTCGGCTCCACTCGTAGTCCCGAGCGGAGCTATCCGAGTAGGTTCGGATAGCTCCGCTCGGGACTACGAGTGGAGCCGAAAGTAAACGAGAGCCGCCGGAAAGAGCCGAGGACCGGCTCTGTGTACTTCGGCTCCGGCGGCACCATTTTCAAATCGCGGTCCGCGATTTTGAAAATGTGACAGCTCGGGATCGGCGGGGATCGGCGTATAACACGCACCTGCGACTTTCCCCTGATTTTAAGGGGAAAAAAGTGCGTGTTATACGCCGATAAATACGGTAATTACAATAGAAACTACCCAAATGACCCTGATCAAAAGTTTACATACTCCAGCCCTGGGGCCATCATAAAAAAAATATAGAATTATGAGTTTGAAAAAAAAAATTTTTTTTTTTTTTTTTTACAGAATTCTGAGTTTGAAAGTCAGAATTCTGAGTTTGAAAGTCAGAATTCTGAGATTCAAACTCAGAATTCTGAATTTCTGTCATGGTTATGCAATAGAGTTTTCTCTGTCAGCTTACCTGTCTCCATGTGTTCATCTCTAAAGACCAGTTGCCTCTCACCTGACTGGTTTTATAACCTCTCCTCTAAGCATGGCCCCATCCCAGACCCTATCAGGGAACCCTATATTAACCTGTGCACTGCAAGCCAGCAGTGCTGATCAACCATTGTGTGTTAATCTCCGTGTGTACTTGCTGTGTTTCCTACGTCTGATTCCTGTAACCGACTTTGGCCTGTTCTCGACTCTCCCTGTCTGCTTGTTACCCTGACCTTTGGCGTGTTATGTTTATCCTTGTCTGCTTGTCGCCCTGACCTTTGGCTTACCCATTACTTCCCTGTCATTCCAGCCTGCTGCCTCCTTCCTCTTCTCCTGTAGCCTACGGTGAGCGTGAGCTGTGAGACCCTGTGGGCCATGACCTGGAGCCAGACTGCAGCGCAGTCCATCCTCACCACTAGAGGCTCTGGTAAACACCCGCTGGCTCTTAGACTCCACGCCCTGGGGAATCTATGCTCTAGCTCCCACTGGGATCCATGTTAGTTATCCTGTAGATCTGCTTCCTGAAGCTTCCAGGGTTCAATCCACAGCAGTCAGTCCTAGGGTCCACTACCTTAGCGGTGCACTTCTGACTCCTACAGAGTGCATCTGTCACCTGGTCCCAGGTGATCTGAAAGTTTGATCAGCCATGGACCCAGCTGATGTGCCGCTACCCGCAGATGATCCGTTGCAGGGCTTAGTTCGCAGACTTGAGACCCAGGAATCGCATCAGACCCAAGTGATGCGATTCCTTCAGCATTTGGCATCCCGTTTTGAACAGGTTCAGGCCTCATTAGGACCCCCGGTTCAACAACCTCAACTGCTATCTGCTGCTGCACCTATCGCACCAGTCGCAGCCACACATTCATTATAGCTGCCAGCTCCGGCCCTTTTCTCTGGGGACTCCAAGGCTTGCAGGGGGTTCCTTAGCCAGTGCACGATTCATTTTGAACTTCAACCCCAAAACTTCCTGTTCGATCGGGCGAAAGTAGCCTATATTATATCCCCCCTGTCCGGCGAGGCGCTAGCTTGGGCTGCCCCTCTGTGGGAACTGAATGATCCAGTGGTTTCTAGCCTGTCTGATTTCTTGAAACTTTTTTGGAATATCTTCGAGGAACCGGGTCATGTCATCTCAGCAGCTAGCGCTCTTTTACATCTCTGGCAAGAGTTCGCTTCTGTGGGACAGTATGCTCTTCAGTTCCGTATCCTCACAGTTGAATTGAGCTGGAATAATGAGGCCCTAGTTGCAACCTTTTTACATGGCCTCTCTGATAGAGTGAAGGATGAATTAGCAGGAAGATCCCTTCCTGCTGATCTGGATGGTGTCATCACCTTGTGTAACTAGATCGATATTCGCTTTCAGGAGAGGGCCCTGGAAAAAAGACTCCAGCACTCCCCGTTCCATAGGCAGCTTGAGCTCCCAGTCCCTTCTCTTCGATCCGAGGAGCACCCCCTGCCCGCTGAGGAACCTATGCAGCTGGGCTGGACCAAGTTGTATCCTGAAGAACACGCTAGGTGCAGAACTCTGGGCCTGTGCCTCTATTGTGGGGCCAAAGGTAATTTTCGTGACACTTGTTCTCTTCATCCGGAAAAACGATCGGGGCTAATACATCTGGAAGGTGGAGTTTTAGACCCTGAAGTATCACCTTCACCTTCTCGTCTTCTTCTTTCTGTGTTCCTTTATGTCGGCGCTTCCTCACGTTCGGTCTCGGCACATCTGGATTCCGGAGCCGCTAGCAATTTCATGGATTGGGAAACTGCATCTTCCATGAGACTTACCCTTTTGCCCCTTTCAACGCCATTGGTGGTCTTGGCGATTGATGGCACTGTTCTCCCAGGGGGTCCTATCCGCTTCCAGACCCCTTCCTGTTAAGATGTCGGTAGGGACACTGCACCAGGAGTGGATGTCCTTCCTTGTCTTACCTAAAGCTTCATCTCCTATCATATTAGGTCTTCCTTGGTTATGGTTCCATTCTCAAAACATTGACTGGTCTGCTGGACAGATCCTGGCTTGGGGTTCCTCCTGTTCCTCTTCCTGCCTACTCAAGGTTACCCCAAAAGAGAAACTTCCTGTTGCCACCATCCCAGTATCTTCTGCTCTTCCTGCTGCATATAGCAATTTCTGGAATGTCTCCTGCAATAGTCAGGCTGAGGCACTCTCTGGGTCATGTGGCACTCTGGATGAGGAGTCCACCTGGGAACTTGAGCCGATCATTCACTCCAATTTGCATGGTCATTTACCTTTGCCTGTTCCTGGACCCCCTTGGACGCACACCCAGGCTGACTCATCTACCAGTTCCACAGTCGCTACGCCCTGTGATGTGATTCTGGTGGTCACTGCACCTGGCAATGCCATTCAGTCGGCCTCTGCACCAGTTCAGCCTATGCCCAGTGAAGCTATCCAGCTTGACTTCTGTGACACATCACTTTCTAACCAACCTGGTCTCAGGGATCCGCTGACTTCTGCCCAGTCTGATGATCCTGTGTTGGATGTCCAGCTCAACTTTAAGGGTCTGGGGGGCCCTGCTCAGACTCCTGATGGTCTTCTTATGCCTTTACCCATTCCTAAGAAGCCTTCAGCCCTCAATAAGTCCTCTTGTCCTCTCCCTACCTCGGTTTCGGTCTCTGAGGATAATCTTAAGTACGAGGTTAGTCAAGTTCTCGATTCCCAGCGCTGTAGAGGCATTCTTCAGTACCTCATACATTGGGAAGGGTTTGGTCCTGAGGAGAGGTCTTGGATCACTGCATCTGAGATCTTTGTGCCTCGTCTGTTGAGGAGGTTTCATCTGGAGTTTCCCTTTAAGCCAGGGCCCAGGCGGGGGAGGGGGAGGCCTCATAAGAGGGGGGGTACTGTCATGGTTATGCAATAGAGTTTCCTCTGTCAGCTTACCTGTCTCCATGTGTTCATCTCTAAAGACCAGCTTCCTCTTACCTGACTGGTTTTATAACCTCTCCTCAAAGCATGGCCCCACCCCAGGCCCTATCAGGGAACCCTATATTAACCTGTGCACTGCAAGCCAGCAGTGCTGATCAACCATTGTGTGTTAGCCTCCGTGTGTACTTGCTGTGTTTCCTATGTCTGATTCCTGTTACCGACTTTGGCCTGTTCTTGACTCTCCCTGTCTGCTTGTTACCCTGACCTTTGGTGTGTTATGTTTATCCTTGCCTGCTAGTCGCCCTGACCTTTGGCTTACCCCTTACTTCCCTGCCGTTCCAGCCTGCTGCCTCCTTCCCCTTCTCCTGTAGTCTACGGTGAGCGTGAGCTGTGAGACCCTGGGGGCCGCGACCTGGAGCCAGTATGCAGTGCAGTCCATCTTCTGGTGAACATCCACTGGCTCTTAGACTCCGCGCCCTGGGGAATCTATGCTCTAGCTCCCACTGGGATCCATGTTAGTTATCCTGTAGACCTGCTTCCTGAAGCTTCCAGGGTTCAATCCACAGCAGTCAGTCCTAGGGTCCACTACCTTAGCGGTGCACTTTTGACTCCTACAGAGTGCATTTGTCACCTGGTCCCAGGTGACCTGACAGTTTGATTAGCCATGGACCCGGCTGATGTGCCGCTACCCACAGATGATCCCTTGCAGAGTGACCTGACACTTTCAAACTCAGAATTCAGAAATTGAAAGTCAGAATCGTGAGTTTAAAAAAAAATCTACAGAATTCTGAGATTAAAATTCAGAATTCTGAGATTTAAAGTCAGAATTCTGAAATTAAAAGTCAGAATTCTGAGTTTCAAAGTCAGAATTCTGAGTTTCAAAGTCAGAATTCTGAGTTTCAAAGTCAGACTTCTGAGTTCAAAAGTCAGAATTTTGAGTTTCAAAATCAGAATTCTGAGATTCAAAGTCAGAATTCTGAGATTCAAAGTCAGAATTCTCATGGGCGTGGCCTGGAGCCGATCCAAGATGGACGTGTGAGACAAGAGCTCCCGCTCCACGAGGCCCTTCTACATCAGCGTTTTACAGCTAAACAACATTCTCCCCTCCGCAAAGCTATTGGGACATGGTGAGGACGCCGAGGAGTATGTCAGCAACCCGCTCCCGCTCTCTGAGGACTCAGTTAAGTGCTCAGATCCCCGAGATCTTCCGCTCCCGGCCCAGGGAAAGAGTGCAGGCCTCACAATCCACCTCCGCTCGTACTTCCCGCTCCCCCAGCTACAGCCCACAGCGCATCGGAGCTCACATGGCGGCCGCAATAGACACAACACAGGGACCCCCGCCAACCACTCCTGCTCTTAACATAGACGACCTACGCAGTGTAGCTGCAGATATTAAATGTACACTGCAGGCAGCCATCTCAGATCTAAAAGCAGACATCCAAGCCATAGCATTGAGAGTGGATGACATAGAATCTACACAGGCCCGCCATGATGTCTCCCTCTGCCAGGTACAACAGGTCACAGAATCGCATGCTATTCATCTCAGGGAGATTAATCGCCATATGGAAGACCTTGACAATAGGGGGAGAAGATGCAATCTGAGAGTGAGGGGTGTCCCGGAAGCCATAGACGCCAATCTTCTCTCACAAACAGTCACCGACATCTTTAATAATCTCCTAGAAAGGCCCCCTGGTACCCCAATTTCATTTGAACGCATTCACAGAGCATTACGCCCGAGAGGAAGAGACACAGACCCCCCCAGAGACACAGTCTGTTGTCTCTCTCAGTTCCCCCTGAAAGAAGAAATCCTCCGTAAAGCCAGGGGTCGCAACCAAATCCTTTTTCAGGGCACAGAAATTAAAATATACAAGGATCTCTCTAATATCACACTCCAACGCAGAAGGGAACTAAAGCCCCTGTTAGAAGCATTAAGAGCCAGATCAATCCTATATCGTTGGAAATTCCCATTCTGTTTATCTGCGACTCATCAAGGTCGCACTGCGAATTTCAGAGTTCCAGAAGATCTAGAATATTTCTTCAGTACCCTGGACATCCCATTTGTAGATGTCCCAGATTGGTACAGTGACTTTCGCTTACCTCCCCTGAATAGAGCCTTATCCATGGAAGGAATAGATGAAGCAGGCAATTTCACTTTGGGTCGCCGCCGCCCACACCACTTCCCTTCTCGTGCCAATACGAGATCCTCAGAAACACCCCGCAATGGCAGCCCAACTGCTTCACCAGTCCACCGCAGGGCACACCTAACCTAACCAGGGAGATTACTAAAGCTCACACTTGCTATACCACATTTATACGATACCAAGGATACCCCTCACTAACCTGAGACTTACTGTCCACGCTGGTTTACTATACTTTTTCCTATCTTTCAAATGATGGAGCACTGCACCCATATATCCCTCATCTGGAAACAACGACCAAGATACCACTGACTATCACTTTCACAACCTTAACAATCCTTTCCTGGATTTCATCACGCTTAAACCAACAAACAGTCTATCCAATAACTATTGGTCTTTATATCATTAACGCCAATCAGATAATATCCTCTTCTTTTTTGGACCAGACTTGATGCTATCATACCCTGGATAATAAGAAACTGATTTTACAACCAGAAAAGGATTACCAGTGTCCTAATCTTTCCACAATGACACCTAACATACAGTGCTACAACCACACGAGTCTTTCTCAAGCAAAAAGATCAGCAAGGAGATAAGCCATCAAGCCTTATACTAAACAGATACAGACAAGCTGACCAGAAGACCTGTCCCCAGAAGACAACCGGAAGGCAGTCACTGAACTTATCTTTTTCATTAAAAACCAGCTATACATGTGCTTCACTACTACTCTTATCCCCTTCTCCCCTCTCCTTCCCTCTTCTTCCCTTAACCCCCCTCCCTCCCCTCTCCACATCCCCTTCTCCCACTCCCACCTTTTCACCCCTCACCTTCCCCTCCCTCCCCATTAGAAGCTGATAGCAAAATAGAGGTATAAGGTAGATATAGTATTACTAACTGTTTTTTTTTTTTTTTTTTTTTTTTTTGTGTAGTTGGTAATACATCATCTGTAATGCCTAATTGATACACTGATGTCCGTGCAGGGTAAACTCTGAGAGGGCCACGAAAAGGTAACGGTTCCACTTGATTTCAAATTTATAGAACACTACCTCTCCATGGTAATGACAATTTCTCACATAAATAATTTGTACTGGGACCTCTGCGCTACTATATGAACATGCAATGAAAAGGTTCCAATGTAGATAAAGCTACCAAAAAACTTATAAAAAGTGATGCTGCAAAATCAATAGTGCACACTGTAACACCATAAAGTAAATATTGTGAATAGGAATTTCGCGCAAACACATCTAAATCAGTAATAATCAAACATAAATGTAAATAATGGCTAGTATGTCACGTGACCTGTGTGTAACCATTAGTATAAAGCAACAAAACAAGTGTCCAATAAAGGTAAACTGATGATAAATACTGGCTCCAAAGCTCCTAGCCAGGTAATAAAGTGATCAAACAGCTGTGTAACGTGGCTTTAGTGGTGATAATTCCAAAAATATAAAATTCACGGCTAGGCTTGTCCCCTCTATGTAAGTGCTCCCATTGCCCTTACCTGAAGGGGCTTAAGATAAAGCCTTGATGTATGTAGTCTGGGGATGTCTATCCTCTAGGTTTCCAGGTGATGTCCTCTGGTTCCAAGAGAAAAAAGGCACCTTGGCTGCTTCTTAGTAAAGATGATTCTGCATCCTTGTCTTCCAGCAAAAAATGAGAGAGAAGAAAAGGGGGCCTCCAATAGTGTGTTACGTTTTTTAAAAAAAAATCAATTTATTTGGATAAAAATATATAAAAAGGTGGCATACACACTGTGGATACAGTGTGGAGATGTAACAGAGAAAGATGGCGGCAGAATGCCGTCACCTGGTGCAAAGCTTCCGGTTCACAGGAACAACATCCGGGATCAGCGTCGGATGCTGTACGTGATAGGCTAGTGGGATCCCGCTAGCCTATCACGTACAGCATCCGACGCCATCTTTCTCTGTTACATCTCCACACTGTATCCACAGTGTGTATGCCACCTTTTTATATATTTTTATCCAAATAAATTGATTTTTTTTTAAAAAGTAACACACTATTGGAGGCCCCCTTTTTTTCTCTCTCATTTTTTGCTGGAAGACAAGGATGCAGAATCATCTTTACTAAGAAGCAGCCAAGGTGCCTTTTTTCTCTTGGAACCAGAGGACATCACCTGGAAACCTAGAGGATAGACATCCCCAGACTACATACATCAAGGCTTTATCTTAAGCCCCTTCAGGTAAGGGCAATGGGAGAACTTACATAGAGGGGACAAGCCTAGCCGTGAATTTTATATTTTTGGAATTATCACCACTAAAGCCACGTTACACAGCTGTTTGATCACTTTATTACCTGGCTAGGAGCTTTGGAGCCAGTATTTATCATCAGTTTACCTTTACTGGACACTTGTTTTGTTGCTTTATACTAATGGTTACACACAGGTCACGTGACATAATAGCCATTATTTACATTTATGTTTGATTATTATTGATTTAGATGTGTTTGCGCGAAATTCCTATTCACAATAATTTCTTACATAACACCTTCCCTTTAGGAAGGCTCTAGTGTAATACACACAGGTGTGATCACTAATTGGGGAAATTGCCCCAACTGATGGGCCTAGTGATTTCCGCGTCCCTCTCAGACAATACAGAGAGGGACCCAAGGGTCCCTCTCTGTAGTCTTAACTACTCCAGTATCACCACAGTTGCAATGATTTAAAAGGTTATGATGGTTACAGTTCTATGTTTTAACCAGTTGCCACTTTGAGATACATTCTGCTGTTTTGAGTCAACAAACTATATACTATCCAGGATGGCTTTCTTAAAATATTAAAATGTTTTTTACACACTTAATTGATTATTTAGCCTAGAGTACGGGTATGAACATTTACGTCTAGGTATGCTTATATTACCTCTCCACGTTCAGGAAGTACTAAAACAACTCCCTGACAGATCTGCCCCTTTGCGAGTTTCCCGAAATCCTTCTCATGTTCCATACACTTACAAACTAATAATCTACTGCCAATTCAGAGGACAGGGGAAGAAGAGAAATTTATTTTTTTTATTTTCTCGTTTTAACTGATCCCCTGATCATCAACAGGACGCACCAAAATTACTAGTTTACTGACCTCGTGGAGACGTCCACCTTGTTTCACTAGTTGAACGACTCCTACCACTACTCCATACAGCGGTCCCTGTTGTGACCGTTGACACCTGCCGGTTCTCCCCCCTAACACTTTTAGTGGACGTGTTCTTACACCTCCACATCCGGCTACACACCCTCCCACACACCCCCTCTTTCTACCCCTCTTACTCCCTCTTCCCCTTTTTTTTTTTTTCTCTTCTTCTTCTTTTTTGAGATCCTCTCCGGCTTCCCATTCCCAGAAGCTCTCTCAACAGCTCACAACTACTCCTCTCCCATCATAATGACATCTTCAAAGCCCAAAATGGCCGACATATCATTGAAACTTCTATCCCTTAATGCAAAAGGTCTCAACACACCAGAGAAACGCTCCCTAGTGCTGACGGCCATGAGGACAATGAAGGCAGACATAATATACCTTCAGGAGACCCACTTTCGCACCAACGCCATCCCTAAATTTTCTAACCACTCCTTTCCACACAGTTTTCATGCCACCTCCCCAATCTCGAAATCCAAAGGGGTTTCCATACTCCTATCCAAAAATGTCCCAATTAAAATTACGGACTCCCTAATAAACGATCAGGGCAGATACATCTTTCTCAAAGGCACCTTTAGAAACACACCAATCATGCTTGCGAATATTTATAGCCCTAATTCTGCCCAGGTACCATTTTTCCGCAAAATTACCCACCTTCTAGCCCATTTCCAAGTAGGAATATTGATATTAGGGGGCGACTTTAACGTTCCTCTCGACCCTCTATTAGACACCTCCTCAGGCACTTGCCTTACAAAGCGATCAAACAGATTAGACGGTGCCTCCAAGAGCTACAACTTCACGACACCTGGCGCACCCTGCACCCAAAAGAAAAAGATTATACCTTTTACTCTACCCCCCATAATAAATACTCCCGTCTAGATTACTTCTTTCTCACACAACAAGACCTACCAACACTAAAAACTACCTCCATTGAACCAATGACATTATCTGACCACCATCCCATTTCACTCACTCTTAGCTTCCCAGAAAAGACCACCTACACTCCCATTTGGAGATTAGATCCATCTATCCTAACAGACAAAATAAAGGAAATGGAAATTCGCACATGCTTAACCAATTACTTCAAAGAAAACGACACCCCTGACACCACCAAAATGACACAGCGGGCAGCACATAAATGTGTTATTAGGGGTAAACTGATTTCCATGACAGCGGCAATAAAGAAAGAAAGGAAAAAGACACTGTCTGACCTCTTTTCCAAACTTAAACTACTAGAAGCCTCTCATAAAAAGAACCTAGCTCAGAGAACTTACCTAGATTTAATAGAAACGCGCACACAAATACAGGAAGAGCTGGGACATAAACTTAAGAAGAAATTTGCACTATCTCAGAAACTCTTCTACGAGTTCGGAAACAAATGTAGCCGCTTGCTTGCTCAGGCCCTCTGCACAAAAAGAACCAATAATACAGTACATCAACTATGTTCACAAACAGGAGCAGCAATCACAAAAAACCATGACATAGCGAAAGAGTTTGAAAACTATTACACTTCTCTATACTCCCTAAACACGACAAATTCTCCCCCTACACACCTGTCCAAAAGACATAACGAAATAAAAACTTTTTTAGAGCAATTCTCCCCAGATAAAATTTCAGAAGAAATTTCGACATCCCTAGAATCTCCAATCACCCCAGAAGAATGGGAACAAGCAATCAAACAGTTGAAACCGGGCAAGAGTCCAGGCCCAGATGGCATATCAGCAGTCTACTACAAGACATTTACAGATACACTTAAAAGCCCCTTTCTTAATGCATTTAACACACTTTCCCCTACTAATCCACTTACCAAAGAAAGGCTAGAAGCCCATATTTCGGTCATCCCCAAGGAAGGTAAAGATCCCACAAATACAGGAAATTACAGACCAATCTCGCTATTGAATGTAGATGTCAAAATATTCTCCAAAATATTGGCAAATAGACTAACTCCCCTCCTCCCCTCCCTTGTGTCCACAGATCAAGCAGGTTTTGTCATAGGTAGAGAAGCTAGAGACAACACAGTCAAAGCAATCAATCTACATCATATCATCACCCATACCAACCAAAAAGGATTTTTTCTATCCCTAGATGCAGAGAAGGCATTCGACAGAGTGGCATGGGACTACATGGCAGCAGTGTTACAAGCTATAGGAATTGGACCTTACTTCTCTGGTCTGATCCTGTCCCTTTGCACGAACCCTACAGCTAGAGTAAGGGTCAATAACACTCTGTCGAATGCCTTCCACATACGTAATGGGACAAGACAGGGATGCCCCCTGTCCCCTATTCTTTTTGTCCTTACCCTCGAACCCCTTCTTCGAAAACTAAAATTCAATCCAGACATTCATGGTATAAACACTCCCCTCAAGGAATACAAATATGCTGCCTTTACGGATGATATCTTATTGTTCCTATCACAACCCCTGATTACCTTACTGGTCTTACTATCAGAATTCAAACATTTTCAAGTGTTATCCAACCTTAAAATAAATTTCGCGAAATCCTTCGCACTAAATATCTCCCTATCTCACCAGTTAGTAGACCAATGCAAAAAAAAATTTCCCTTTCACTGGAGACAAGAATCGATAACCTACCTAGGAATACAACTTCCCTCCAAACTCACCGATTTATACATAAAAAATTATATACCCATCTTTAACAAGTTAATTTCAGACTTTAAACTTTGGAACAACCCATCCTTCTCGTGGTTCGGCAGAGCCGCAATATTAAAAATGAATGCCTTACCAAGGGTACTATACATCCTTCAAACAATTCCCATCTTAATTCCTCAAACGTTCTTCAAAGCATATCAATCAGCATGCTCCAGATTCTTATGGGGGCCAAAGAAACCTAGAATTAGCTTTAAACAACTCACCAAACCAAAGCACCTAGGAGGCATAGGTCTTCCGAATATTCTCAACTACTATAGTGCAACTCATCTTACTAGAATAGTAGATTGGAATATTCACTCAAGCCACAAAGACTGGGTTGCTTTGGAAGCATCCCTCACAACACTGCCATTAGCCTCCCTACCATGGATGAATCTACAGCATATACCTATGACACATTTTTCACATCCCTTAATAGGACCCACACTTAAGTGTTTTAATAAAGTTTGCTCCCAAGTGAATATATCCTCTGCCCCAGGACCACTAACCCCTGTGAAATTAAATCCAGATTTTCCTCCTGGAATGCATAAACGCTTCCTATCTAAGAACTTTCCACAAGATAACATAAAGGCACACCAATTCTTCCATCAAGGGAAAATCCTTACTGCCTCCCAAATCTCTACCCAAACAGGAAAACCACCCATCTCCCCCTGGACATATATTCTACTTGCTCATTTCCTGCAATCAAAAGATAAACTAGTTGCATGCTCAAGACCACTCACCCTTTTTGAAACAATATGTAACCAAACTAGCGCCCAATCACACCTAATCTCTATAACTCACAATCTCCTTTTCACAAACTTGCAGACTAACCAGAACATAGCCTGTCAAAAATGGGAAAAAGACCTCGGCAACTCAATGGGAACAATCTTTCCTCAACATACATAAAGGATCAAGAAACGTCACTACACAAGAAAATGGTTTCAAAATTTTCTCACGGTGGTACCGTACTCCCTCCCTACTACACAAAATTTATCCTGCTACATCTGTGAATTGTTGGAGATGTCATGCAGATGAGGGAACTCTACTACACATATGGTGGTCTTGCCCTTTGATACAAACGTTCTGGAGGGAGATACATAGAATCACTTCACAAGTCACATCCTATGACCTTGAACTTTCCCCAGCCCAATTCTTACTTCACCTCTCCCCTCTACCACATAAAACATACCACAAATCACTTGCAATGCACATGATAAACGCAGCTAAACAATGCATCCCCATACATTGGAACTCCCCACAAACACCCACCTTAAGAGAATGGTTTGCTAGAATCCGAAAAATATCAGAAATGGAAGAACTAATTCATATTGCTCAGGAAAATCCTTCTAAATTCACCCAAAAATGGAGTTGCTGGCTCCACTTCCAATCATCTTCTGATTTTAGTAAACTAAATAACCCCTCGAAATAATAAACACTGCTCACACACCTTAATAATTGTACAACTGCCTTACTTCTCGAATCAATAACCCAAAACAGCTCTTCTAATATCCAAACAATAGCCTTTTCGAAATCTACATTGCCCAAATAAGTCTTCAAAATACCCAAACAAACTTGAAGATGGAAGCCGGAGAGGATCTAGAACACATTAACCTCCCCCCCCCTTATCTTTTCTAGGCCCTTCCAACCTTCATCCTTTCTCTCCCTTCTATATTTTATTTTATCTCCCCTCTCTCCTACCATTTACCTCAATTTACATTACTCTAGAGATATCTAACTCAAATCGTGATACCTGTATCCATTACTTTCTTATATCACAAAAAGAAAAGACCGGATATTACGCAAAATAGAGGGTGCCGACTCTCTCCTCCGGACACAGTCTGAACCCAATTGGGGTGATCGGAGCTGATGGAAGGCATCCTGAGCCTCCTGCATTAAATCCACATAGATATCTCACAGTTTAATCTCATCGTAAATGAATAAGTTTTATTTTGTCATACTTTTTTGTATAATGAATCTTGAAAGAATATATATAACTGTATGGCAAAGATTACTGTCTATAATTGTAATCTGTTAAAATTTAATAAAAAACTGTTGGAAAAAAAAAAGGCAGAATTCTGAGTTTCAAAGTCAGAATTCTGAGATTCAAAGTCAGAATTCTGAGTTTAAAAGTCAGAATTTTGAGTTTTAAAGTCAGAATTCTGAGATTCAAAGTCAGAATTCTGAGTTTATAAATATAGTAGTCTCTATTAGGAAGAATTTAGGACCAATGAGCAATAATGTAGTAACACCCACAGGCCATCATTCTGCAGACATACATGTCTTCTGCTATGTATATGGATATGTAAATCTATCTTTTTAACAACACTCAGTATAGGGAAGCAGGCAGTGCTGGGTTCTCTGGTTCCAATACTGTATTAATAGTTCCTTGGTTTGCTGTCTTATCCTTCTTCTCTGTCATCTGCTCCAACATAAAGAGCCATGCTGAAAACATGTGTATGGTGTGTGAGTGGGGGGGACACAGCTTCCATAGATAACAGAACACAATGGCCAGCACAGCACAGCTCTGCACCCCAACTTGTAGGAAACATTGCACTATTGCCCCTACATGAGGGAATTGTGAATGGCTAGAAGGCAGCAGGATAATGTGTGTCTATTGTTGTAGAATCTCATATTAGCCAATGTATTTCATATTATTCATATTGATTTGCATATGTTTTATTGATAATATAATTATTATTATTATTCATATTATTATTATTATATAGTAGTGGTTTTATCAATATTATTCAATAAGTAAAGCAACAATTATTAATCTTTAATAATGTATACTGTGTTTTCCATAGATTTAGAAAGTCTACATTTTTAAGTGTTGAACTTTAAATGACCTCCGCTTTATGACAAATACTTGTACACAGGTGTTCTTGAAAATGTATTAAGATAGTCTACTGTGTGAAAGTTCATTAGAATAGATTCAAGTTAAATAGAATTGTCTCAAGTCTTTGAAATGCATATAAATCAGACAGATAAAGATAAGAAAACAGGTGGTTTAGAAATAATTAAAGTTATGTACAGTACATTAAATTAAGTTTGACAGGGTCAAACAAAGGTCTGCTTGTGCCCTCATTAAAACTGTTAAAGTACATGAATATAGTGAAACATATAAAACATCTGTTGGGGTTATTGAAAGTTCATTTTCCCAAATGTCATAAATCTGTAATTCTTGAACTTAGTTAAATCTTATCAAGATGAGGAGAGTTTGATAACACAGCTGGGTGCCAGACTGTCTCTACACAGGTGTTTTTAATTGGACAAAAACAGTTATAAATCACTTTAATGAACATATAGGAATTTTGGTAATAATTAAGTTTGTCTGGTTGTAGAACAGGTGTCAGATTAATGGTTAGTTACATTGACGTAGATCTTAGCGACCAATCATATGTAAGAGAGATGGTTAAGATAAGACTTGTAAAAGGGTATATAAACGCAAGCTCTACAATTGTTAGACAAGTCAGATAGGCGCTCATAAGGCTGAACTCTGTGTATGCTGCCCTATTGCAAGGGTCATAGAGGTCAGAACCAATGAGCAAGTATCTGTCCGTAACTTGTCTCCTCGTACGAGTCAGAGAAGACTTCTTAACTTGTTCCAGAAAGTGGTCTCAGGTGAATTTCCCTCACAAACTTGGTTGAGCTGGAACCCAGACTGGTCCCTATCAGGTGATGGGTTCCCAAGAATTGGCAGAAAAGACCCATTCTGGTTCAAGGTGAGAACAATTCACAATTGTTTCAATTTGGTTAGAGGATAAGAATACCTATATCTAATATGCTTCCATTGTAAGAAACTGTATAAATGACACCTGTATCTTGTAATACTTTTAACATAAACCTGTATGTTATCAGCTGTTAATAAACCTGCATTGCTGAAGTTCTGCCTGGTTCTATACTTTACTATTCTACTTTATTTGGTAGCTCGTAAGGGGACAGCATAACCTCAACTCTGATCTTGCCTAACTCCATGCTGGTGAGGCACTGAGCTCAACACAATTTTGCGCAATTTATATCAGGTTAGCAAACACCTATTATTAGTTCTGCATTGTGTTGTGCCATGTTTTGCTAGAGCTAGGAGGGGCAGGTGGTTGTTGTTGGGGTATCGCTGTCCACCAGGCAGATCTTTGTGATGGCAGGTTGGGTTTTCTCAACTGTAGGTGCCTTAAAGTACATGATGAGATACCCTGGGTAGAAAATTTATTTTTTTTCTTCTCTCTTTTTCTTTTCATTCAATTCTTTCTTTTCCGAAGGGGTACCCCTGTAGAGGATTAATTACTCTCTATGTAAACCTAGGTTTAACATGCATGTTGGTTCCCTGGACTGCGAAAATTAGTCAGGAAGAGGTTTTGGGGATTTAGGACCCCTGGAGAACCTATGTTAACATGTATGTTGGTTCCCTGGACTGCAAATTTAAGTCTGGATGAGGTTTTGGGGACTTAAGGACCCCTGGAGAACCTGCGTAACATGCATGTTGTTTACCTTGACTGCAAAATTTTGTCTGGATGAGGTTTTGGGGACTTAACCACTTGCTGACTGCCTCATGCAGATATACTGCAGCAGAATGGCACGGGCAGGCAAAATCACGAACCTGGTACGTGATCTGCCTCCCGCGGGCGGGGGGTCTGATCGGACCTCCCGGTGCTTCTGTCTGGGAGCAATCAGAGGTGAGGGGGAGACCATCTATTCATGGCCCCTCCCTCGTGATCGCTCCCAGCCAATGGGATTCTTCCTCTGCTGCTGTATAGTAAACAGCAGCAGAGGAAGTGATGTAATCTCTCCTCGGATCTGTATTTTTCGTTCCGGCACCGAGGAGAGAAGACATCCAAGTGAGTGCACAACACACACACAGTAGAACATGCCAGGCACACATTACACCCCCCATCACCCCCCGATCGCCCCCTGATCACCCCCCGTCACACTGACACCAAGCAGTTTTTTTTCTGACTACTGCATTGGTGTCAGTTTCTGACAGTTAGCGTGGTAGGGCAGTTAGTGTTAGCCCCCTTTAGGTCTAGGGTACCCCCCTAACCCCCCAATAAAGTTTTAACCCCTTGATCACCCCCCGTCGCCAGTGTCACTAAGCGATCATTTTTCTGATCGCTGTATTAGTGTCACTGGTGACGCTAGTTAGGGAGGTAAATATATAGGTTCTCCATCAGCATTTTATAGCGTCAGGGACCCCCATATACTACCTAATAAAGGTTTTAATCCCTTGATTGCCCCCTAGTTAACCCTTTCACCAGTGATCACCGTATAACTGTTACGGGTGACGCTGGTTAGTTAGTTTATTTTTTATAGTGTCAGGGCACCCGCCGTTTATTACCTAATAAAGGTTTAGCCCCCCGATCACCCGGCGGTGATATAACTTAGGTTTTAGGATCAGATAGGGTCTGCAACACCCCAGGCAGTGTCCGGTTAGTGCCAGTACTGCTAACACCCACGCACGCATCATACACCTCCCTTAGTGGTATAGTATCTGAACGGATCAATATCTGATCCGATCAGATCTATACTAGCGTCCCCAGCAGTTTAGGGTTCCCAAAAATGCAGTGTTAGCGGGATCAGCCCAGATACCTGCTAGCAACTGCGTTTCGCCCCTCCGCCCGGCCCAGCCCAGCCCACCCAAGTGCAGTATCGATCGATCACTTTCACTTACTAAATGCATAACTGCAGCGTTCGCAGAGTCAGGCCTGATCCCTGCGATCGCTAACAGTTTTTTTGGTAGCGTTTTGGTGAACTGGCAAGCACCAGCGGCCTAGTACACCCCGCTCATAGTCAAACCAGCACTGCAGTAACACTTGGTGACGTGGCGAGTCCCATAAGTGCAGTTCAAGCTGGTGAGGGGGCAAGCACAAGTAGTGTCCCGCTGCCACCAAGAAGAAGACAAACAAAGGCCCGTCGTGCCCATAATGCCCTTCCTGCTGCATTCACAATCCTAATAATTGGGAACCCACCATTTCTGCAGCGCCCATACTCTCCCCATTCACATCCCCAACCAAATTGAGTCGGCTGCATGAGAGGCATTTTCTTTATGTCCTCCTGAGCCCCCCTACCCAACAAACCCCCCCAAAAAAGATGTCGTGTCTGCAGCAAGCATGGATATAGACGTGACACCCGCTATTATTGTCCCTCCTGTGCTGACAATCCTGGTCTTTGCATTGGTGAATGTTTTGAACGCTACCATACACTAGTTGAGTATTAGCGTACAGCATTGCACAGACTAGGCACACTAACACAGGGTCTCCCAAGATGCCATCGCATTTTGAGAGACCCCAACCTGGAACCAGTTACAGTTATAAAAGTTACAGTTACAAAAAACAGTGTAAAAACAAAAAAAATATATATAAAATAAAAAAAAATAGTTGTCGTTTTATTGTTCTCTCTCTCTCTATTTTCTCTCTATTGTTCTGCTATTTTTTTACTGTATTCTATTCTGCAATGTTTTATTGTTATTATGTTTTATCATGTTTGCTTTTCAGGTATGCAATTTTTTATACTTTACTGTTTACTGTGTTTTATTGTTAACCTTATTTTTATCTTCAGGTACGCCATTCACGACTTTGAGTGGTTATACCAGAATGATGCCTGCAGGTTTAAGTATCATCTTGGTATCATTCTTTTCAGCCAGCGGTCGGCTTTCATGTAAAAGCAATCCTAGCAGCTAATTAGCCTCTAGACTGCTTTTACAAGCAGTGAGAGGGAATGCCCCCCCCCACGGTCTTCCATGTTTTTCGCTGGCTCTCCTGTCTCAACAGGGAACCTGAGAATGCAGCCGGTGATTCAGCCAGCTGACCATAGAACTTATCAGAGGCCAGAATGGTTCCAAACATCTCTATGGCCTAAGAAACCGGAAGCTAAGAGCATTTCATGACTTAGATTTCGCTGGATATAAACAGCACCATTGGGAAATTGGGAAAGCATTTTATCACACCAATCTTGGTGTGGCCAGATGCTTTGAGGTCAGAGGAGAGATCTAGGGTTTAATAGACCCCAATTTTTTCAAAAAAGAGTACCTGTCACTACCTATTGCTATCATAGGGGATAATTATATTCCCTGAGATAACAATAAAAATGATTAAAAAAAAATAAAAATGAAAGGAACAGTTTAAAAATAAGATAAAAAAGCAAAAAAAAAAAAAAAAAAAGCACCCCTGTCCCCCCCTGCTCTCGCGCAAAGGCGAATGCAAGCGTTGGTCTGGCGTCAAATGTAAACAGCAATTGCACCATGCATGTGAGGTATCACCGCAAAGGTCAGATTGAGGGCAGTAATTTTAGCAGTAGACCTCCTCTGTAAATCTAAAGTGGTAACCTGTAAATGCTTTTCAAGGCTTTTAAAAATGTATTTAGTTTGTCGCCACTGCATGCTTGTGCGCAATTTTAAAGCATGTCATGTTTGGTATCCATGTACTCGGCCTAAGATCATCTTTTTTATTTCATCAAACATTTGGGCAATATAGTGTGTTTTAGTGCATTAAAATTTAAAAAAGTGCATTTGCTTTAAAAAAAATATATAATGTTTGGGGGTTCAAAGTAATTTTCTTGCAAAAAAAAAAAATTTTTTCATGTAAACAAGAAGTGTCAGAAAGGGCTTTGTCTTCAAGTGGTTAGAAGAGTGGGTGATGTGTGACATAAGCTTCTAAATGTTGTGCATAAAATGCCAGGACAGTTCAAACCCCCCCAAATGACCCAATTTTGGAAAGTAGACACCCCAAGCTATTTGCTGAGAGGCATGTCGAGTCCATGGAATATTTTATATTGTGACACAAGTTGCGGGAAAAAAACACTTTTTTTTTTGCACAAAGTTTTCACTAAATGATCTATTGCTCAAACATGCCATGGGAATATGTGAAATTACACCTCAAAATACATTCTGTTGCTTCTCCTGAGTACGGGGATACCACATGTATGAGACTTTTTGGGAGCCTATCCACGTACAGGACCCGAAAACCAAGCCCTGCCTTCAGGGCTTCTAAGGGCGTAAATTTTTGATTTAACTCTTCATTGCCTATCACAGTTTCGGAGGCCATGGAATGCCCAGGTGGCACAACCCCCCCAAATGACCCCATTTTGCAAAGTAGACACCCCAAGCTATTTGCTGAGAGGTATAGTGAGTATTTTGCAGACCTCACTTTTTGTCACAAAGTTTTGAAAATTGAAAAAAGAAAAAAAAATGTTTTCTTGTCTTTCTTCATTTTCAAAAACAAATGAGAGCTGCAAAATACTCACCATGCCTCTCAGCAAATACCTTGGAGTATCTACTTTCCAAAATGGGGTCATTTGGGGGGGTTGTGCCACCTGGACATTCCATGGCCTCCGAAACTGTGATAGGCAGTGAAGAATGAAATAAAAAATTTACGCCCTTAGAAAGCCTGAAGGCGGTGCTTGGTTTTCGGGGTCCCATATGCGGCTAGGCTCCCAAAAAGTCCCACACATGTGGTATCCCCATACTCAGGAGAAGCAGCTAAATGTATTTTGGGGTGCAATCCCACATATGCCCATGGCCTGTGTGAGCAATATATCATGTAGTAACAACTTTGTGCAAAAAAAAAAAATTGTCACTTTCCCGCCACTTGTGTCAAAATATAAAATATTCCATGGACTCAACATGCCTCTCACCAAATAGCTTGGGGTGTCTACTTTCCAAAATGGGGTCATTTGTTGGGGTTTTGTGCCATCTGGGCATTTTATGGCTTTCAAAACTGTGATAGGTAGTGAGGAGTGAAATCAAAAATTTACGCCCTTAGAAATCCTGAAGGCGGTGATTGGTTTTCGGGGCTCCGTACGCGGCTAGGCTCCCAAAAAGTCCCACACATGTGGTATCCCCATACTCAGGAGAAGCAGCTGAATGTATTTTGGGGTGCAATTCCATATATGCCCATGGCCTGTGTGAGCAATATATCATTTAGTGACAACTTTTTGTAATTTTTTTTTTTGTTATTATTCAATCACTTGGGACAAAAAAAAAATAATATTCAATGGGCTCAACATGCCTCTCAGCAATTTCCTTGAGGTGTCTATTTTCAAAAATGGGGTAATTTGGGGGGGGGGGGGTTGTACTGCCCTGCCATTTTAGCACCTCAAGAAATGACATAGGCAGTCATAAACTAAAAGCTGTGTAAATTCCAGAAAATGTACCCTAGTTTATAACTTTTGCACAAACCAATAAATATACACTTATTGACATTTTTTTTTACCAAAGACATGTGGCCGAATACATTTTGACCTAAATGTATGACTAAAACTGAGTTTATTGGATTTTTTTATAACAAAAAGTAGAAAATATCATTTTTTTCAAAATTTTCCGCCTTTTTCCTTTTATAGCGCAAAAAATAAAAACGGCAGAGTGATCAAATACCATCAAAAGAAAGCTCTATTTGTGGGAAGAAAAGGAGGCAAATTTTGTTTGGGTACAGCATTGCATGACCGCGCAATTAGCAGTTAAAGCGACGCAGTGCCAAATTGTAAAAAGTGCTCTGGTCAGGAAGGGGGTAAATCCTTCCGGGGCTGAAGTGGTTAAACATCCCTGGAGAACCTGCATAACATGCATGTTGTTTACCTTGACTGCAAAATTTTGTCTGGATGAGGTTTTGGGGACTTAAAGACCCCTGGAGAACCTGCGTCACATGCATGTTGTTTAGCTTGACTGCAAAATTTTGTCTGGATGAGGTTTTTGGGGACTTAAAGACCCCTGGAGAACCTACGTTAACATGCATGTTGGTTTCCTGGATTGGCAATCAATCAGGAGAAGGCTTTGGGGTTATCAGATCCCTGGAAAGCCTAAGTTAAATATTTTTTTTAGGATGAGTACTAATATGTAGTTCCTAGTTCCTAGTAGAAAAAGGTACCTTTGTTTTGTAAAATATTGAACATAAAAATTGTGGTGTAAAATAATACTCATAAGTTTAGAAATGTCAGGAGAGATAAGTCCTGACAGGTAAAGAATACCAATGTTTTTTAGTAGAACACAGGACTAGGAAAGAAATTCTGTGTTGATCTGTGAGATGACAAAAATATTGTGTATAAAGGGTAAGAATACCAATGTTTTCTAGTAGAGCACAGGACTAGGAGGGTTGAAAAAGTACAGTAACCTCTTAAGGAATTCTGTGTCGATCTGCGAGAAGAAAACATTGTGTATAAGTATCTGTGTGAAAAGACCTTAAATAACTCCATACGTACGTTAAATGGCCAGAAGTGTGTACAGAAATTCAAGCCGGCACTAAAAGCAGGAGAATAATACTCAAGAGTTTAGAGAAAGTCCTGACAGGTAAATAAGGTAAAGGTTTTGGAGCTCCATTTGTTAACAAAGTTAAAAGGTATGTATCGTCTTTGTGCTATAAGTGTATGTGTTTATATGTATCTGTTATAACGGTCTGTGTACTAACTGAGTTAAGATCAGGTTGAGACATTCCTGATCACCGTGGCAAGCAGGGCTTGGTGGTTTTTTGTGTCTTGAGACAAGCATTTTGGTAAGGAGACGTATGCGCATACGGTGCCTATTGGCTTTACTCTGAGCACTGCTGTCCATAAGTAATTACTAACTAACCTGTCAGTTTTAATAATTCTGTGAATATTTGTATATGTGTATATATATCTATATACATAGATATATATATATAGTCAGGAATTTGTGTTCATATGTATGCATACTTTGCTAGGTGGAGTGACTGTGTATTGCTATATAGAAAACAGAAAATAATGACATTTTGTTAATGAATGTTCACAAATGTAAGTTAATTTCTTTGTAATCTTTGTAGACTGTTAGGGAATATTGTATGTGTGAGGGAGACTGATCATCTCCCAAATTAGGTTAGAATAAGTCTGTAGTGGTTGTAAAAACATTGGTGTGGAAGGACCCTGTGTGTTAGTTCTATGAATGATTTGTAAGAAGTATGCAACTGATGCTGAATTCTGCATAGTGTATGATGAATAGGGAAATGGTATGTATCGTCCATACAAATACAATTAGAACTTTCTGTGTCATATCTTTGATTTCGTGACAGTTGTTATTAGTATTTGATAGGGGGATTTATATTTATATGAGTTAAATGTGTGTGTTTGTTTTTTTTGTATGAGGTGTAAAATGAATCCCTATGTGAATGATTGTATGTGTCTTTCGTGGAGAGGCTAGGGATTGATACATCTATGGTGACTGATTGGTGTCAAAGTTCTAAATGTTATTGGCAGTGAGTGTGTGTGTGGAAGGTACAATTCAGCAATCTTTTTTATATTCTTTTAAATATGTACCTCAGCTGGATAGCACCATGAATGGGCTGAGGAGTTAGAAGTTATTTAAACTGTAGAAAAAATAAAGTTGTTCTTTTTAAGTAATTTATGTAGGTAATCATAGCATCTTAAACTGAAAACAAAGGGTTTGTTTTGTTTTATAGTCGTTAGCCCCCTTCTTGCTGAAATACTGCAAAGGCAGAGGATTCAATGTGACATAAATAATACTGAAGTTTATAGTCATAAGAATATTAGGCGTTTTGATGATACAGATGACTGTAATGATCTCTCCCCTTATTGGGTGCTTAGATACAATGTATGTATATATCTCATTGCTGTAGCTGCTCTCTAAGTACTATCTGTTGTAGAACCACAAGTCACAGCATAGCTTGAATCTGTAGATAAATTCAGTGCTGCTAATATAATTAATGTCATGCTTAAAATGATTTTACAGTTGTAGGTTTTACATGTTAGACCAGATAATGTATTTCTTTCAGTACCAGCGTAGAAAGTTTAACCACCATTTTAGAAATAGCTGTGTGCACGTATATGCAAAAACATTAAATCACTCTGTACTAAGATGAAAGGGGCACGTTTAGGGGAGTTATGTCTGGTGCTTTTAGACAGAAACTGGATGAGCTGACCAGAAAATAAATAATCAAATAAATAAATAAATAAATAAATAATAAATCAATAAATAAATAAAATCTCAGAATACGTTCTTATTCTTAAACATTTGTTGATTTTTTATTAGAATTTGAACTGTAGATAAATAGGTATTTTGTCTTTTATATTATGGACTGTAGAAGTGAAAGGTGTATTTTATTTTTAGTGTATCACTCTTGTAAGTAGGGTGCTTATTCTCCCTTGTTGCTTTTGTTGTTTATTTTGTCATGTCCCTATCTTATTGTACAGTATTATGTATACTGTCATCTTTATATATTTGCCTACTTAGTAGTAATCACAGAGATAGCAACAGGATGTATTTATTTGGTACAAGGGAACTCCAAATTTATATTTGTTTCTTATTTTCTAAAAAGAATAGTGAATGCATGGTAACAACAGTGCTACCATCTTATTATATGTGCTATATGTAGCACATACAGGGGGGTGAATTAGATAATTAGAGTCTTAATTTTTAATCTTAGCTTGTAAGCTCTGGTGAGCAAGGTCCCTTATTGGTATTGGCTATAACTTATTTTGTCCTACCTGATTACAATATTTAGTAATCATCAGGCTGATTATTAGTTTGCCTAAAGAAATAATTTGTTTCTTTATTCCAGGAGCAGCCAGCACTTTTTCATATGTAAAGTTATACTTTGTAAAATTTCACTCCTTTTGATTTTTTATTATTCAAGTTCCTAGTTATGCTACTGCAGGTGGCAAAGTCAGTTTTTGGATTAGGGTCGCTCTGCATTAATATGATCTAATTAACAATAACATGTGTATATAATTATTCTTAAGGAAACTCTAGTTAACTATTAACATTTTTAAAGATCTGGAAACTACGGTTGCAATATACATGAGACATATTTTAGGAGGCGCTCTCCTGAATAACATTATATTAAAATTGGGATTTTTGGGGATCATACATAGTAATAGCATGCAATGTAATTCTGCAACCAATCAATTAAGTATAATACTTTTTGGAAAAGGAGTATGTGTATATATATTTATGTAGTGCGGGATCAATCTATCGTTTTGTTACTTCATTAAACATTGGGTTAGCCTTATCACAGATATGTGGCTTGTTTATGGTCACCAATTATAAGGGTTACATTCACTGATGTGGGAAAAAATGTTTTATGGAGACATGAGTACAATGTGCTAATGTGTCAAATGTAATTAAATATACTGTAATGACATTCTATTTACTTATGGCCCCTGTAAAGGATATATGATACATTTTAATCTTACATTTAGAAAGTTTTACTGACAACAGAAACCGTGTCTTATAAAAATGTGAAGCTTTCTTTCGCTCATAAACAGTGAAAATTGAGTACTGTCCGTGATACTTTTTTAATTTGCACTAACATACAATTTTTCAGGACAAGCTTTCGGGGTATGTCCCCTTCTTCAAAGTCCAAGCAGTACTGATTCACAAATTTTTAAGCAGAATGTTAAAGAAGAAAAAAAAAAAAAAAAAAGAGAAAAACAAACACATACAAATCAATGGTAATAAAGATAGCAGCAGAGTTGGTGAGTTAAAGAAGCTCATAAACAGTGGTATTTGTTGCTAGTGATGGTATACTCAAATATTTAGATCTTAAGTTTGTAGGATGTTGATCTAGGCATTGTTTCATCATTGATAATAACACCGATTAATGTTTTCAGGTTTTATTTTCCTCTTTCAGCTAAGTAGGGACATAGTAATGCACATTTTCTTAATCTCTTTAGATTTAACAGACTGTGCAAGTGACTGTGTAATTTTATTTTGATTTCTTTTTAATCATGGACAATCACAATGTAGTTTCACAAAATGTAGTTCTTCAAAGTCTATTTTGTGTGCCTGCATATAGACTTTATTGCAATGAAAGAACAAATCTGTAGATATAGATATACTTTAATAAATGTCTGCTCCTTTTTAAAGTAAATCAAAGTTTTTCATATGGTCATGCAACAGCTAAGTGTCTGATGTGGGAAATTTTTCCCAGGATTGGAGTGTATACAGCACTGATATCAGATAATTGTACCCATTTTTATGAAAAATCAGTCCCATTCTGCTCTATGCTTGGCATAGACAATAGAACCTTGTGTCCACACTCATATTCATTGGTGGATAGGTTGTGTGGGCTGTTGTAGACCAAATTAAATACAATTTGCTGGCCATATGAAACTTTGGATAGATTTGTCACTAAGTTTAGGAGTTCTAGAGGCAAATGATAGTTGCTTAGACTTCATGCTGTACAGTGGGATATAAAATGTTCATGTGTTTAAAATAATTAACCAAATTGGTGTAGTTTTGTTTCTAAACAGATCCTTGTTTTAAATGTGATCTCTTGTTCCAATCAAAGCCACTAAAGGAATGTATGTCAGTAACTCTTGATGACTGCAAGTACATTAAAGATCATAAAAGGAAGTGGAATAATTCACAATTCAAGTGTCCATTTAAATCCACATTTGTGACAGTGACATTTTCAGTTTCTATAGTAGTCAAAGTCTGAGTGAGATCAGCAGGAGTGTTATTCACATAAGTGCAAGTGGAATACATACAAGAGACTGTTCCAAACAAAGGCATTGGGAGTATTTCAGTAATGGACAATTCTAATCAATTATATGTGATACTTTGTATGTAGAGACTTACTGTTGTTTTGTTTGTTATATATGTTATAAGTATTATTATTGTAAACACCTTAAAGTGGAACTTCATTCCTGCTGGGTTACTTGAGGCTGACCCCTTTTGCAGGTGTAGCTATGAAACACAGTAAAAAATAAGTGCCTATACTGTTTAAAATCCACTGTTCCACCCTGCTCTACACAGGCTCAGTTGTGCTCTATTTTTTTGCACTGATTAAAATCTAGAGGCCAGTCTGCTGACAGCATGAAATTCTACTGCTGTTCAAAGGTTCTGGGCTTCAGTAAAATGGTAGCATAATAATTAATGTGGAATGTATTTTTCTTGCTAATGAACCTTATTTTATCACATTTTTGTGAGTAGAGTTCCACTTTGAGTAAATGTTCAATCATTAAAACAAATAAATAAGTGATAGGTGGTATGTCCTAGTAGATACGGCACCTCATCCCTATTAAAGAATATTCTAATGGGAAAAAGGGGGGAAGGGATTATTGCAGTGCCACAAATAAAGTAGAACAGTTTTATTATAAAAATTTCTTTTTTATTTTAATCATATCAAAAAGGCTAAAAAATGTATATTAGACATACATAGATAGAAAATTTCAAAAGACAAGAGAGCACAAATACAATTCAAAATAATGACCGTCACCAATGATATTAGAGGGTGATCGCTGGTCACTTGTTCCCAACTAGTGTCGCCAAAACATTGGCTTCATCAGGGGAATGTACAAATTAACACATGAAGTAAAAACACTGGAACAAGAAAAAGGAATAAATTATTAAATTGGGTCCACATGATCTGGTATCATTGAGGCGAACTGTCATATCGTGAAACGGTCAAAATACTGTCCAACCCCTGTCCCCGGTCTCCCAGTCCCCACACCCAGAACATACCATGCAAGAATTCCAGGATTCGGGGAGGACACCACCAGAGCACTGAGAATGAGAGTCACACCCAGCCCTGTATTTAGCTACAAGGGAATCAAGAGGTGCCTAAGGAGATGAAAATTAGCATATAAGTATTCAGTTATTCATTAATTAATAAGGGGAATTAAGCCTCAATTACTGTCACGGAACATCCCACACTCCGCTTGAGTGCTTCCGTCATATACCACTTCCTCCCAGTCTGTATACAGATATCCCAACCTCTCAGAGCACAAACAAGGCGACACTTGCTTGTTGCTACCAAGAACTCACTTTATTCAGAACCAGAATACAGTCTTATATACACAGGAGAAGATTACTCTAACAATACAAATGTAACCTAATTAACATGAGCTAATTATCTAATCCTTTATACAGCCTAGGTGACTGAGACATGACCTTTCGCCCAGACTTGTGGGCACCGAGTTTCACACAGTTATATCAACACAATAGCAGTCGTCCCGTCTCCTACATTGTAGAGGACAATGTCATTAGCTCATTCAATTAACCTAAACACAGGTTGATGACACCAGCATCTCCTCACAGGATGTGTCCCAACAGAATGAATCCATTGAAAATCCAGGGCCCATAATCAAAAGGCAACAGGCTTGCATACAGTCCTCTCCAACAGCCTCTGTCCCGGCTAGGTCTGTGACATTTCTCCCCTTTCGGCAGGAGACTAACACAGGAGGAGACCCCAGACGGGTTGACTCCGAAGTTAGTCCATAGTTCTAGTCCTCTACTGCCTGTACCCACACAGTACCCCAAACAAATTGTTCCAAACAGAGTATTACTCACCCAGCCAACCTCTGCCTCTCTCAGAGAACATATCTGCCGCTGGGGAGAGGCTTGGACTGGCTCTTCTCCCTGGAATCCTTTCTGCCGCTGGAGAGAAGACAGGGTGTCTGGGCTCACTCTGTCATGCTGTTGGGGATTGGGGCCCACTGCCCAGCATCCCTGGGGTATACAGGTGGAGACTGAAGTCCCATCCACCTTCACAGGAAATCCATCCTCTGTTAGTTGAGGGCAGAGTCCAGCAGTCCTCGGCCCTGTCGCCAGCCCTTCTGCTGGAAACCCCACACCATCTGCTCTGGCTACCTGTTGGGGAGGGAGGCCGACTGCTCCACCTCCCTGGAACTCTGTAGTTGTTGCAGGTGATGGCCAGAGGTTGGTAGCACTCTGCCCGGTTGCCGGTGCTTCAACTTGGGAAGTTCCCTGTAACTCCACAGATACTGCTGTTGGTGCGGGGCAGAGCACAGTGAAGTTTGGCCCCAATAGCAGCTCTTCTGCTGGAGGCTCATCAGGTTGTTCTTCCTCAGCAGAAAAGTCTATTAAACCCCCTACCTCTATAACTGGTGTCTGTGGATAGAGGTTCACCATCTCCTGTCCGTGGAACTCAGAAGATGCCATCAGTGCTGAGCAGAGCGCAATGAAGTTTGGCCCTAATCCCAACTCTTCTGCTGGGGGCTCACCCGATGGTTCTTCCTCAGCAGAAAAGTCTATCAAATCCCCTGTCTCTGCAACTGGTGTCTGGGGATGGAGGTTCACCATCTCCTGTTCATGGAACCCAGAAGATGTTATCAGTGCTGGGCAGAGGTTAGCAGAGCTCTGCCCTGTTGTCAGCACTTCAGCTTTGGGGATGGCAATCTCCAGATTTTCCACTGCAGATTCTCTGGCATGCTGCCGGACAGGCACATTCCTCCATCCAAGATCATCCCATGCAGAAACAGGATCATCAAGGTCAGTCAGCACTTGCTGCATCCGCCATAAGACCTCCACCTCCATAGCTGTGGGGGCAGGTTGGCAAAGCACACTATTGCTCTGCCACATTGCCGCCTCTTCAGCCAGGATTTCAGGGTTGTCAGCTGGTATTTCCTGATAGTCCCAGGCAAAGGGAGCCCAGCCCTGGCACTGAGCAATGTCTAGCAGCCATCTGTAGGCAATCTCTAGCTCCCATTCCTGAATGGCCAGAAACTCCAAATCTTCCTGTGCCCAGTGCACTTCCGAAATGTTCAGTAGCCCTTCTCTGAAATCCATGATTTCGTCCACCCGCCGCTCCAAATCACTCCCAAAGTTAGGGTCCCCTGTCAGCTTCACAAACAACAGTCCCAAGCCGCCGTAGCTTAAGTCTTCCGTTGGGCTGTCATCCGCTATCCAGGGACATGCTTGGGATACATGCCACCGGAGGGCTCTGTAGCTCTCATCCAGCTTTATCTCTGCCCAGACCAGCCTGCTTAATTCAGCTGTCTGCTTCTTGTGTGGTTTTTCTCCCAAAAACCGCACCCGCAGTCCGTACTGCGACCAGTACCTTTCCTCGATGGAGGGGAGAACTTTTCCCTGGTGTCGCTGCTCACGGGCTAGCGCTTCCTTCCAGAGTTTGCAGCGAATAGAATCACACCATCCCAGCAGGACCTGCTCCGATACTGGTCCTCTGTGCTGTATCTGCATCTCTCGCAACCTCCTTCTGAATTCCTCATCCATGGTGGCTGGTATCTGTACCTCTCCTCTCCTGCTATCTGGACCTTGGATCCAGATGGAAGTTTGGATGTCCCAGACTGCAGGAAGCTTTCCCGCTGCTTGCCACCAATGTCATGGAACGTCCCACACTCCGCTTGAGTGCTTCCGTCATATACCACTTCCTCCCAGTCTGTATACAGATATCCCAACCTCTCTGAGCACAAACAAGGTGACACTTGCTTGTTGCTACCAAGAACTCACTTTATTCAATACCAGAATACAGTCTTATATACACAGGAGAAGATTACTCTAACAATACAAATGTAACCTAATTAACATGAGCTAATTATCTAATCCTTTATACAGCCTAGGTGACTGAGACATGACCTTTCGCCCAGACTTGTGGGCACCGAGTTTCACACAGTTATATCAACACAATAGCAGTCGTCCCGTCTCCTACATTGTATAGAGGACAATGTCATTAGCTCATTCAATTAACCTAAACACAGGTAGATGACACCAGCATCTCCTCACAGGATGTGTCCCAACAGAATGAATCCATTGAAAAACCAGGGCCCATAATCAAAAGGCAACAGGCTTGCATACAGTCCTCTCCAACAGCCTCTGTCCCGGCTAGGTCTGTGACAATTACATACCCTGATTATATGCAAAAAGAACACCCACTGATGCACAGAAAAAATTCACGGCACAGTAGATTGGATACAGGAATCACAGGATTTATGTATAGCCAAAAAGACTGGAAGAATGACAAGATAGTGGTATTAGTAAGGTGACCTAGTATTTTATATAAATTGGATAACTTAATGACGAATACTTATAACGGATTTAGAAAGCTTATTAAATAATTAATAAACTAGGAATGCTTACCAAAAAGGTGCATATAGCTGGAAACAAAGGTGCACACTAAGCATGAGATTCTGCCAATGTATAGGCTAAGCATGGGAACCTCCCCGACATATCCTTCAGATAGCACCAACTGGATTAAGTGATCTAAAAATCCAATGCAAGTAGGGGTGCTGTCAGCATGGAGACCAGCCAACATAACCACATATAACAGCAATGAAGGAGATAAGAAGGCTTAGGCGCAAAATGAAAGAGAAGGATTTACAAAGTTATTACCTTTAACAAGTATCGCCTGGCCACCACACATATCCCGCAGCAGGTAAGTAAAGATTACTAAGATGTGGCTGCCTTTTAAATCCCCCACCTGATCAGCGTAGCAAAGATCAGCCAATCAGGAGCGGACGAAAGGCGGACGGGGCACATGCGCAGTGACCAAAGCCGCCAACCTACACTACCCAGAGGGCCGAGCGTCGATCGCGTCACATGGCAGTGTTTACCAGTGACGCGGTCTGTATAGATGTAAATAGGGCATCGGACCTATCCAAGGAGAGGGGGAGGAATGATGGAAACATCACAACCATCCAAGGAGAAGGGGAAGGAGGCATTTGGATTGGCATTGGAATATCTGCGATGGTCCCGGCCGAAGGGGCGGGCTGACTATAGAGTCAGCCCTTGGGCGTCCATGCAGCCAAAGGCTGTAGTGAGATGAATTCTCAAGCAGGATGGAGGCGAAACATCCAAGCATACTGGATCCACATAGCAGATCAAAGGGGAAAACCGGAACGACCTAGGACATAAGCGGGACAGCCTGTCCAATGGACAGTTGTTGTCACCAAAATGACCGAGACACAACCCACCAGACAGGGCGCCTACAACAATAGAGATGTGAATTAAATAACAAAAATACACTGATAAGAAAAATGTTATAATCTGGTAATAAACTCAATATCTTTAAATTCCATTCGGTTTTACATGAATAATAATCATCATAGCCACGAATTTATTTACTCATCAATCAATACAGAATATCAATACATTCCAGTGGATACAAAATGAAAAAATACATAAATAAAATAATTTTTTATATAATGAAAAATTTGAAAAAACAAAGAATTAGTTAAACAACTCAACATCCATTGTTAAACTTAATGTAAAGAGACAATCTAGCAGTGGGCACAGGATGAGGGCAGGAAATGAGGACAAGATTAGTCCCCAAACCCTGGGGACCAGATTGGCCAAAGGACCGGTCAAGCAGTAGGGGGACAATCGATGGATGGATTGGACAGGATTGGACAGGATTGGACAGCAAGAAACTAAGATGATTAATACAGGCAAATAATACCATTCTAAAGAAAAGATTTAAAACTAATATATTCATTTAAACCAGGGAATTTTACAGCGTCCAATATATATATCCATCTAGTCTCTATCTAAAGCAAGGTGTTATCGATATTACCACCCCGGGCATGTGAAGGAATATGCTCAAGGGCCGCAAATCTGACAACATCAGGGTCATAGGTATGTTCCAATGCAATATGCCTATTCAGGGCTGTAGTAGTTAAATGTTTGTATAAAGGTGCAATATGATCCTTGATGCGTTTGAAAAATGGACGCTTGGTTTTCCCCACGTAAAAGCAACCACATTGACATAGGGCTAGATATACTACGCCAATTGTTTTACAGGTAACTCTATATCTCAAACAGTGAGTCTTACCGTTTGGAAGAAGGGTGTTCCTGGAATTGTGGATGAAAGGACAAAAATCACATACACCACACGGAAAGGTACCAACAATGGAATGATCCATGGGACCTCGTATCATGTGGTGACTGTGAACTAGTAGATCTCTCATAGATGGAACATGTCTATAGGTAATTTTGGGGTATGGTTTGAGAAATTTTTTGATAGTATTGTCGGCCGTCAAAAGTGGCCAGTATTTTTGAAGAATCCCTCTCATCTGACCATGTTGTTTGGAAAATTGGGTAATAATCCTAACAGAAGGGTTTAATTTCCGAGGTTTAGTTAGGTGAATGAGAACATGTCTGTTTCGCTTAATGACTCTGTTGAAAGACCTCTTCAGCAAGGAACGACTGTATCCCCGCAGACGAAGTCTCTCATACAGGTCACCAGCTGCCAGATGGAAATCTGAATCCTGAGTGCAATTCCTTCTAAGCCTTAAAAATTGGCTATAGGGTATGCTATCTAATAACGGCTGGGGATGTGCACTAGCTGCATGTAGAATCGTATTGCCCGAAGAGGGCTTACGATATAAGGATGAATGTAAAATACCATCCTTACCTAGATGTATTTGTAAATCCAAAAAGTTTATCTTAGATTGACTACATTCCATTGTAAAACTTATGTTAAAGATGTTAACAGCCAGTAAATCCATCAGCTGAGAGAGTTCATCTCGACCACCCAACCATAAAATAAAAACATCATCAATGTACCTATACCAGGCTACAATATGTGAAAGCAATTCTGACATGGATTCTTGGGAAAACAAGTCCCTCTCCCACCCCCCCCAGGTACAGGTTGGTGTATGAAGGGGCACACTTAGTCCCCATAGCCACCCCCTGCACCTGGAGGAAGTGGGAGGAACCAAACATGAAAACGTTTCTAGTCAAGATAAACTCAAGCAGCTGAAGGACAAACCGGCTGTAGCTATCAAAAGATGATCCTCGTTCCTGAATATGGGTACGAATTACTTTGATGCCTTTGGTGTGTGGGATTGAATTATATAAACATTCCACATCTAAGGCCACCAGCCAGGTATTGGTCATATCGATGGAAAACAGGTCCCTCCCAATACCTGGCTGGTGGCCTCAGATGTGGAGGTACAATACTATCAAAAAATTTCTCAAACCATACCCTGAAATTGCCTATAGACGTGCTCCATCTATGAGAGATCTACTAGTTCACAGTCACCACATGATATGAGGTCCCGTGGATCATTCCATTGTTGGTACCTTTCCGTGTGGTGTATGTGATTTTTGTCCTTTCATCCACAATTCCAGGAACACCCTTCTTCCAAATGGTAAGACTCACCATTTGAGATATAGAGTTACCTGTAAAAAAACTGGTCTAGTATATCTAGCCCTATGTGAATGTGGTTGCTTTTACGTGGGGAAAACAAAGCGTCCGTTTTTCAAACGCATCAAGGATCATATCGCACCTTTATACAAACATTTAACTACTACAGCCCTGAATAGGCATATTGCATTGGAACATAACTATGACCCTGATGTTGTCAGATTTGCGGCCCTTGAGCATATTCCTTCACATGCCCGGGGTGGTAATATCGATAACACCTTGCTTCAGATGGGGACTAGATGGATATATATATTGGACGCTGTAAAATTCCCTGGTTTAAATGAATATATTAGTTTTAAATCTTTTCTTTAGAATGGTATTATTTGCCTGTATTAATCATCTTAGTTTCTTGCTGTCCAATCCTGTCCAATCCATCCATCGATTGTCCCCCTAATGCTTGACCGGTCCTTTGGCCAATCTGGTCCCCAGGGTTTGGTGACTAATCTGATGATTATTATTCACGTAAAACCAAATGGAATTTAAAGATATTGAGTTTATTACCAGATTATAACATTGTTCTTATCAGTGTATTTTTGTTATTTAATTCACATCTCTATTGTTGTAGGTGCCCTGTCTGGTGGGTCGTGTCTCAGTCGTTTTGGTGACAACAACTGTCCATTGGACAGGCTGTCCCGCTTATGTCCTAGGTCGTTCCGGTTTCCCCTTTGATCTGCTATGTGGATCCAGTATGCTCGGATGTTTCGCCTCCATCCCGTTTGAGAATTCGTCTCACTACAGCCTTTGGCTGCATGGACGCCCAAGGGCTGACTCTATAGTCAGCCCGCCCCTTTGGCCGGGACCATCGCAGATATTCCAATGCCAATCCAAATGCCTCCTTCCCCTTCTCCTTGGATGGTTGTGATGTTTCCATCTTCCCTCCCCCTCACCTCGGATAGGTCCGATGCCCTATTTACATCTATACAGACCGCGTCACTGGTAAACACTGCCATGTGACGCGATCGATGCTCAGCCCTCTGGGTAGTGTAGGCTGGCGGCTTTGGTCACTGCGCATGTGCCCCATCCGTCGTTTGTCCACTCCTGATTGGCTGATCTTTGCTACGCTGATCAGGTGGGGGATTTAAAAGGCAGCCACATCTTAGTAATCTTTACTTACCTGCTGTGGGATATGTGTGGTGGCCAAGCAATACTTGTTAAAGGTAATAACTTTGTACCCCCTTCTCTTTCATTTTGCGCCTAAGCCTTCTTATCTCCTTCATTGCTGTTATATGTGGTTATGTTGGCTGGTCTCCATGCTGACAGCACCCCTACTTGCATTGGATTTTTAGATCACTTAATCCAGTTGGTGCTATCTGAAGGATATGTCGGGGAGGTTCCAATGCTTAGCCTATACATTGGCAGAATCTCATGCTTAGTGTGCACCTTTGTTTCTAGCTATATGCACCTTTTTGGTAAGCATTCCTAGTTTATTAATTATTTAATAAGCTTTCTAAATCCATTATAAGTATTCGTCATTAAGTTATCCAATTTATATAAAATATTAGGTCACCTTACTAATACCACTATCTTGTCATTCTTCCAGTCTTTTTGGCTATACATAAATTTAGTGATTCCTGTATCCAATCTACTGTGCCGTGAATTTTTCCTGTGCACCAGTGAGTGTTCTTTTTGCATATAATCAGGGTATGTAATTGAGGCTTAGTTCCCCTTATTAATTAATGAATAACTGAATACTTATATGCTAATTTTCATCTCCTTAGGCGCCTCTTGATTCCCCTGTAGCCAAATACAGGGCTGGGTGTGACTCTCATTCTCAGTGCTCTGGTGGTGTCCTCCCCGTATCCTGGAATTCCTGCATGGTATGTTCTGGGTGTAGGGACTGGGAGACCGGGGACAGGGGTTGGACAGAATTTTGACCGCTTCACGATATGACAGTTCGCCTTAATGATACCAGATCATGTGGACCCAATTTAATAATTTATTCCTTTTTTCTTGTTCCATTGTTTTTACTTCATGTGTTAATTTGTACATTCCCCTGATGAAGCCAATGTTTTGGGAACAAGTGACCAGCGATCACCCTCTAACATCATTGGTGACGGTCATTATTTTGAATTGTATTTGTGCTCTCTTGTCTTTTTAAATTTTATATATATGTATGTCTAATGTACATTTTTGTTAGCCTTTTTGATATGATTAAAATAAAAAAGAAATTTTTATAATAAAACTGTTCTACTTTATTTGTGGCACCGCAATAATCCCACACCCCCCCCTCCTTTTTCCCATTATAAACAAATAGTTTTATCATTTTTTGAAAAAAAAAAGTGGGGAGGTAAAATGTAATGAGTATGACATTTTCGATAAGAATGTATGATATTGATGCTTTATAAGATACTTTATGATATTTATCTTGATATTGTTTTATAACTTATGTTTTAAGACATAGGAGAGGTAGACTACTAACTTGGATAATATAGCAGTGACTGACAGAAGAGACTCATGCTGACTGTTGTATAATATTCTGCAGTATAGTATGTGCAGGGATAGACAAAAAGTGAAATGGTTTTGGGTTTAGCAAACTTTGTGGGAAGACTACAAAATTAAAACTAATTACATATCTGGACTGACTATATTGACAGTATGACATGACCAGGGTAAAAGTGACTGATAGGTGGAGTCAAGGTTAAGAAATTATAAGAATTTTACAATTATTTTATGGGAAATAGTATAGGTTGGGAAATGTAAAATAATAGTCTATATAAAATACTTTGTACTGAAAACATGTACTTCAAAGGATATATACAGATAATTATTATTAATATTCTAATGCCCCGTACACACGGTCGGATTTTCCGATGGACAATGTCCGATCGGAGCGTGTTGTCGGAAATTCTGACCATGTGTGGGCTCTATCGGACATTTTCCATCGGATTTTCCGACACACAAAGTTTGAGAGCAGGCTATAAAATTTTCCGACAACAAAATCCAATTGCGTCAATTCAGACCGTGTGTGGCCTGTTCCGACACACAAAGTGCCACGCATGCTCAGAAGAAATTCCGAGACGGAACAGCTCGGTTGGGTAATCCGATCCCATTGTTGTTTCTGTTTAATTAACTCTGCTATTGTGATAATGTTGATTGGATTTTCTGAACTACAAGACGGCCAGTCTGGCCTAAAGGTCATGTCTGAGTCATCTAGGCTGTCTAAAGGGATTAGTTAATTAGCTCATGTTAATTTGGTTAATTAGGTTACAGCTGTATTGTTAGAGTAATATGAGTCGGAGGTATGCACCTCCACTTTTAGTGTATAAAAGAGCCTGTATATTGCAATAAAAGAGATTCCTGTTTGAACTTACATACAGCCTGCCTGGTGTTTGTTCTGAGCTATCACAACTGGACTAGAACGGCACAGAGCTGTAGTTCTAATCCCGGAGCATCGGATGACCGAACAATCAGATGTTGTGATCTGCAATCTGATTCTATAGCTGCAGAGGAGTGTTGGGAGAGTGGAACCGAGCAAGCAAGGGGCTCGTTACAAGGTAGCTTTAGGTGAACACTGTGCAGAGCTCGCACTACACTAACTTGTAGCTTATTTAGCTGCCTGCGGTAGTGATAGGATCAGGAAAACACCACCAACCTTCTACAGGTAGCTTTAGGTGAACACTGTGCAGAGCTCGCACTACACTAACTTGTAGCTTATTTAGCTGCCTGCGGTAGTATTAGGATCAGGAAAACACCACCAACCTTCTACAGGTAGCTTTAGGTAAACACTGTGCAGAGCTCGCCAAAAAATAACTTGTAGTTTATTTAGCTGCCTGCGGTAGTGATAGGATCAGGAAAACACCGCCAACCTTCTACAGGTAGCTTTAGCTGAACACCGTGCAGAGCTCGCACTACACTAACTTGTAGCTTATTTAGCTGCCTGCGGTAGTAATAGGATCAGGAAAACACCACTAACCTTCTACAGGTAGCTTTAGGTGAACACTGTGCAGAGCTCACCAAAAAAAAACTTGCAGCTTATTTAGCTGCCTGCGATAGTGATAGGATCAGGAAAACACCACCAACCTTCTACAGGTAGCTTTAGGTGAACACTGTGCAGAGCTCGCACTACACTAACTTGTAGCTTATTTAGCTGCCTGTGATAGTAATAGGATCAGGAAAACACCACCAACCTTCTACAGGTATGTGACAGACCTAGCCGGGAGAGAGACTTTTGGAGGGGACTGTATGCTAGCCTCTTGCCGATCGATCGTGGGCCCTGGCATTTGGGGGAACGGTGCTCTTTGTGAGCTGTATGCCTGTGGACCCTTGAGGTGGTATTACTGTGGATTCGGGTCCTGGTCCCCCAGGACACACAGACTCTGGGGACTCTGGATTTGCCATATTGGAATAGTGACTGATTCATACCGTTGGGACTCCTATTGTTAAATGCTAATGTCATCAATTCCAACTACCTGTCTGTTGTCTGCTAAAATGTGTATTGTAAATAAGTCTCTAGTATGGGATCTAAGAGTCATTAGATCCCATTGTTGTTTTTGTTTAATTAACTCTGCTATTGTGATAATGTTGATTGGATTTTCTGAACTACAAGACGGCCAGTCTGGCCTAAAGGTCATGTCTGAGTCATCTAGGCTGTCTAAAGGGATTAGTTAATTAGCTCATGTTAATTTGGTTAATTAGGTTACAGCTGTATTGTTAGAGTAATATGAGTCGGAGGTATGCACCTCCACTTTTAGTGTATAAAAGAGCCTGTATATTGCAATAAAAGAGATTCCTGTTTGAACTTACATACAGCCTGCCTGGTGTTTGTTCTGAGCTATCACAACTGGACTAGAATGGCACAGAGCTGTAGTTCTAATCCCGGAGCATCGGATGACCGAACAATCAGATGTTGTGATCTGCAATCTGATTCTATAGCTGCAGAGGAGTGTCGGGAGAGTGGAACCGAGTAAGTAAGGGGCTCGTTACAAGGTAGCTTTAGGTGAACACTGTGCAGAGCTCGCACTACACTAACTTGTAGCTTATTTAGCTGCCTGTGGTAGTGATAGGATCAGGAAAACACCACCAACCTTCTACAGGTAGCTTAGCTGAACACTGTGCAGAGCTCGCAAAAAAATAACTTGTAGGTTTAGCTGAACACTGTGAGGAGGACGCACTACACTAACTTGTAGCTTTAGCTGAACACTGCGCAGAGGTCGCACTACACTAACTTGTAGTTTTAGCTGAACACTGTGAGGAGGACGCACTACACTAACTTGTAGCTTTAGCTATACACTGTGCAGAGGTCGCACTACACTAACTTGTAGTTTTCGCTGAACACTGTGAGGAGGACACACTACACCAACTTTTAGCTTTAGCTGAACACTGTGAGGAAGATGCACTACACCAACTTGTAGCTTTAGCTGAACACTGTGAGGAGGACACACTACCCTAACTTGTAGCTTTAGAGGAGGACGCACTACACTAACTTGTAGCTTTAGCTGAACACTGTGCAGAGGTCGCACTGCACTAACTTGTAGTTTTAGCTGAACACTGTGAGCAGGACGCACTACACTAACTTGTAGCTTTAGCTGAACACTGTGCAGAGGTCTCTCTACACTAATTTGTAGTTTTAGCTGAACACTGTGAGGAGGACGCACTACACTAACTTGTAGCTTTAGCTGAACACTGTGCATAGGTCGCACTACACTAACTTGTAGTTTTAGCTGAACACTGCGAGGAGGACACACTACCCTAACTTGTAGCTTTAGCTGAACACTGTGCAGAGGTCACACTAAACTAACTTGTAGCTTTAGCTGAACACTGTGAGGAGGACGCACTACCCTAACTTGTAGCTTTAGCTGAATACTGTGCACTACACTAACTTGTAGTTCTAGCTGAACACTGTGCAGAGGTCACACTAAACTAACTTGTAGCTTTAACTGAACACTGTGAGGAGGATGCACTACACTAACTGTAAATAGTCTAGCTGCCTGACTGTGGTACTATTAGGATCAAAAGAGCACCAGCAATTTTCTTCAGGTAGCTGTAAATACTGTAACAAGACAAGCCTGCCTGTCAGTAGGAAGATAACAGGAACGGATAAACTGAATACAGTGTGTATATATATATATATATATATATATATATATATATATATGCAACACCTGGGATGCATATATATACACACAATACACTGTAAGTGCAGCTAACTCACTGACTGTCCTGCCTAATCAAGCTAACTCAAATGAAATTACACTGTCTCTCTCTCTCTCTAAGCACGCCGGAACACACTATACAGGGCTGCTGTGCAGGCGGCCTTATATAGTGTTGGGTGTGTTCTAAACCCCCTGAGCCATAATTGGCCAAAGCCACTCTGGCTTTGGCCATTTACAGCTCTCTCTACCGACGGCACTGTGATTGGCCAAACATGCGGGTCATAGTGCATGCTTGGCCAATCATCAGCCAGCAATGCACTGCGATGCCGCAGTGAATTATGGGTCGTGACGTGCTACATGAATTTGGCTTGAACGGCCCATATCATTCGCAATTCTACGAACGATCGAACAGCCGATGTTCGAATCGAACATGGGTTCGATTCGAACACAAAGCTCATCCCTAAAAGAGAGACACAAAACTGTGGAAAGCAACATAAAAGCAAGTATGCCATGCTTCCAAGGTTGCATCAGAGGACAAATCCCTATCCCAATCCACCATATAGGATAATTTATTTGGGAAGACAAGCAACAGGCCATATATCTGTGAGATTCCTCCTCTCTGTCCTTTATCCATATTACACCATTTTTATAGGGTGTGAGAGAGGGGGCGGCTTGCCCCACTGGGCATAAGGAATTCAGATTGTGGTAATTCAGCTTAGATACACAGTGGGCCAAAGTGAAGGATCCAGTTGAGGTGAAATAGTGCCCAATTCTATAGAGACCTTTATCCAACCACCAGTTCAATGCCCTAGCATCTATGCCTGGAGGGAATCTAGGATTATTAAAGATGTGGGTAAGAGGATGGAATCGGGAAATTAAATTATCATGTGTACACAATGTATCCCTCAGAACTAAGAAGTGAGACAATGATGGGACCATGATCGCTGAGAGGGCCCTAGAGGACTGTCACATCACAAAATCCACTGTGAATGGTCGAATAGCTTGTCTTTCCATGCACATCCAGTCTGGTTTTCATGGTTATAATAGACTACAGACAATAGTGTTAGCTCTCTGATAGTTCATCCATAAATTTTGGGTGCCTAGGCTACTGGGAATGTATAAGATTCTTTTTGAAAATCTATGTCACCGCTGACCACAAATAAACTTAAACATGCCTGGAAATGGAGCAGATCTGACCAGTTGAGTGCGATAGGAAGAAAGTGAAAAAGGTACAACACATTTGGTAAGATCATTATTTTCACTGCGTATAAGCGTCCCAGCCATGAGAGATCATATAAAGACCATTTAGCGAGCTCTGCCTCAGACATCGGAACAGGGGTGGGTAGTTAAGATGGTATAACAGATATAGAGGAGGATAGAGAGACCTCCAAATAGAGAGGAGAGCAGTCCTGCCATTGGAATTGGTAGAAGTATTGCAGCCTATTGAAAAGAGTGAAGATTAGCAATCATAACCAATGATTTTAGGAGAAAACTATCACTGCTCCAGGAGCATTTAGCAGACCAAAAGTGAATCGATCTTGGTTCGGAGGTCGTAGGTGAAAAATATATGTGTAAATGAATAAAAATAAAAATGAAAGTAATCTGTGAGTAAAAATATGTATATATATATATATATATATATATATATATATATATATATATATATATATATATATATATTAATATGTGAAAAATAAAAATGGAGAAATGTGAAAAAATAGGTAAAAAACATGTATATATGAAGAAAAATATGTATATATGCATATATATTGAGTGAATAATGAAAAGTGCATGTATATGGGTAAAAACATAATATAATGAAAGAGACTATTATGCCCCGTACACACGGTCGGATTTTCCAACGGAAAATGTCCGATCGGAGCGTGTTGTCGGAAATTCCGACCGTGTGCGGGCTCCATCGGACAGTTTCCATCGGATTTTCCGACACACAAAGTTGGACAGCAGGAGATAAAATTTTCCGACAACAAAATCCGATCGCGTCAATTCCGACCGTGTGTGGCCTGTTCCGACACACAAAGTGCCACGCATGCTCAGAAGAAATTCCGAGACGGGACAGCTCATTCTGGAAAACTTAGCGTTCGCAATGGATACAGCACTTTCGTCACGCTGCAATGTTAAAAATGGTTTAATACAGCGCACTCTCTTCTTCTTTATAATGTGACAAGAATGAAGTAGTTTTGCTGCTCATATTCACACACACTTCTCACAAAGTTTTATTTGTGTTTTTTTAGTGGGATTCCCTGAATATATTGTTATTAGTTGTCACATCTGACAGTTTTATATTATTTTTTTTTTTTTTTTTTTGAATTTTCAGCCTTTTTTTTTCTTTAATGTTTGTATTTTTTCCAAGGCTGATCTTTGTTCAATGTTATTTTTATTTTTACTCCAGAATATTTTTGTGTGTGTTTTGTGTGTCAAGTTATCCCAACACCGTTGATATCTTGTATTATTTAATCTCAAGGAGATTGTTTAGTGTTGGTGTCCCTTGTTCATTTCACATTGTATATTTGAAATGTACCTTAATCCTCACAAACAAACTGTCCTTTTTGAAGTAAAACACATAGGAGAGTAGAATTCAAAACAAAAATCCTTTATTAAGGGATCAGAACCAAACAAAGAGGAAGGCAACACTGGATCAACAGGAGAAATTAGCAAAGCCTGGGACCCCCACGGCAGACATCAATTCTTCAACATCAAAATTGGTGGCCTGAGGAGTCCATATGTAAGGGAGGGCAGTCTGGTCCAGAATTTGCAGAGATCTGGATAGCAGCAGATGACATTTGTGTCCCCAGGCTGTGGTACCACAAGAGGCTGCATCTTTTGGCCGACCAGACTGAACCCAGGGCAATCACTGTCTGGTCTTCCTTCCACGCTTCCTTCCGGGCTGTGGCTGTGCAGTTGGAGATGTGGCAGGAGGAGGAGTAGGACCTGGAGGAGGAGATGGACTGGGAGGACCTGGAGGAGGACTGGGAGGACCTGGAGGAGAGGGAGGAGGAGGAGGAGGACCTGCAGGATGAGGAGGAGGACCATCCCAAAGGTGTGTCTGAGGTGTCATTTGGCCCCTCATACCTTTCTCAAGAGCCTCCAATATGAGGGCCTCACACATGACTTGTTGGCCCTCCTCCATCCTCTGCATTTTATATGCAATGAAGGCAGCAATGTTCTCCTCCATGGTGTGGGGTGCTCCCAGGACCTCTGTAGCCCTCCAAAAGAATCCTACAGCAGCCTCCTCTAGGGCACTCCTCCTACTGCCACTTTCTCTTTTCAGGGGGGGTGGAGGGACCTGCAGATCAGCCAGCCGGCTCGGCCCGGCCGCCTCCTGGCCGAGACTGCCCTGTGTATGAAAAAGGGACATGGTTGTAATGTTTTGCATCATCAATCCCAATCCTAAATTAGTACTCCCAACTAACATCTAGTTAACATCATTGATTGGACAAGCAGAAATATTTAGAGGAATGCTATACCTGGCTCAATCTAGGCTCCTCCACATGTGGCCTGGAAGGCCCAGGTTGGGCGTCAGAAGCCTCAGCCGGGGGGGAAGGAAGCGTGGAAGGAAGACCGGAGAGGGATGACCTGTGTTCAGTCTGGCCTGCCAGAAAATGTAGCCTGTCGTAGTACAACATCCTGGGGACATAGATGTCATCTGCTGCTCCGGATCTCTGTGAATCCAGGACCTTCTTGCGCTCCCTTAGATATGTGCTCCTCAGGCAACCAATTAATATCTTTAAATAGGTGATGTCTGCCGTGGGTAGGGATGAGCTTCGAGTTCGAGTCGAACTCATGTTCGACTCGAACATTGGCTGTTCGCCTGTTTGCTGAACAGCGAACAATTTGGGGTGTTCGCGGCAAATTTGAATGCCGCGGAACACCCTTTCAAAGTCTATGGGAGAAATCAAAAGTGCTAATTTTAAAGGCTAATATGCAAGTTATTGTCATAAAAAGTGTTTGGGGACCTGGGTCCTGCCCCAGGGGACATGGATCAATGCAAAAAAAAGTTTTAAAAACGGCCGTTTTTTCAGGAGCAGTGATTTTAATAATGCTTAAAGTCAAACAATAAAAGTGTAATATCCCTTTAAATTTCGTACCTGGGGGGTGTCTATAGTATGCCTGTAAAGGGGCGCATGTTTCCTGTGTTTAGAACACTCTGACAGCAAAATGACATTTTGAAGGAAAAAACTCATTTAAAACTACCCGCGGCTATTGCATCGCCGACAATACACATAGAAGTTCATTGATAAAAACGGCATGGGAATTCCCCAAAGGGGAACCCCGAACCAAAATTAAAAAAAAAAAATGACGTGGGAGTCCCCCTAAATTCCATACCAGGCCCTTCAGGTCTGGTATGGATATTAAGGGGAACCCCGGCCAAAAAAAAAAAAACAAGGGCCTCATCCCCACAACCCTGGCCGGTGGTTGTGGGGGTCTGCGGGCGGGGGGGCTTATCGGAATCTGGAAGCCCCCTTTAACAAGGGGACCCCCAGATCCCTGCCCCCCCCTGTGTGAAATGGTAAGGGGGTACAAAAGTACCCCTACCATTTCACTAAAAAACTGTCAAAAATGTTAAAAATGACAAGAGACAGTTTTTGACAATTCCTTTATTTAAATACTTCTTCTTTCTTCTATCTTCCTTCATCTTCTGGTTCTTCTGGTTCTTCTGGCTCTTCTGGTTCTTCCTCCGGCGTTCTCATCCAGCATCTCCTCCGCGGCATCTTCTATCTTCTTCTCCTCGGGCCGCTCCGCACCCATGGCATGGGGGGAGGCTCCCGCTCTTCTCTTCTTCTTCATCTTCTTCTCTTCTTCTCTTCTTCTTTTCTTCTCTTCTTCATTTTCTTCTCCGGGCCGCTCCGCACCCATGCTGGCATGGAGGGAGGCTCCCGCTGTGTGACGGCACTCCTCGTCTGACGGTTCTTAAATAATGGGGGGCGGGGCCACCCGGTGACCCCGCCCCCCTCTGATGCACGGTGACTTGACGGGACTTCCCTGTGACGTCACGGGGAATGCTACAGGAAAGTCCCGTCATGTCCCGTGCGTCAGAGGGGGGCGGGGTCACCGGGTGGCCCCCCCCCCGTTATTTAAGAACTGTCAGACGAGGAGCGCCGTCACACAGCGGGAGCCTCCCTCCATGCCAGCATGGGTGCGGAGCAGCCCGGAGAAGAAAATGAAGAAGAGAAGAAGAGAAGAAAAGAAGAAGAGAAGAAGATGAAAAAGATGAAGAGAAGAGCGGGAGCCTCCCCCCATGCCATGGGTGCGGAGCGGCCCGAGGAGAAGAAGATAGAAGACGCCGCGGAGGAGATGCTGGACGAGAACGCCGGAGGAAGAACCAGAAGAGCCAGAAGAACCAGAAGAAGAAGAAGAAGATGAAGGAAGATAGAAGAAAGAAGAAGTATTTAAATAAAGGAATTGTCAAAAACTGTCTCTTGTCATTTTTAACATTTTTGACAGTTTTTTAGTGAAATGGTAGGGGTACTTTTGTACCCCCTTACCATTTCACACAGGGGGGGCCGGGATCTGGGGGTCCCCTTGTTAAAGGGGGCTTCCAGATTCCAATAAGCCCCCCGCCCGCAGACCCCCACAACCACCGGCCAGGGTTGTGGGGATGAGGCCCTTGTCCTCATCAACATGGTTACAAGGTGTTTTGGGGGGCTACCCCAAAGCACCCTCCCAATGTTGAGGGCATGTGGCCTGGTACGGTTCAGGAGGGGGGGCGCACTCTTGTCCCCCCCTCTTTTCCTGCGGCCTGCCAGGTTGCGTGCTCGGATAAGGGTCTGGTATGGATTTTTGGGGGGACCCCACGCCGTTTTTTTTTTTTTTTTGGCGCGGGGTTCCCCTTAAAATCCATACCAGACCTGAAGGGTCTGGTATGGAATTTAGGGGGAACCCCACGTCATTTTTTTTTTTTAATTTTGGCCGGGGTTCCCCTTAATATCCATACCAGACCTGAAGGGCCTGGTATGGAATTTAGGGGGACTCCCACGTCATTTTTTTTTTTTTTAATTTTGGTTCGGGATTCCCCTTTGGGGAATTCCCATGCCGTTTTTATCAATGAACTTCTATGTGTATTGTCGGCAATGCAATAGCCGCGGGTAGTTTTAAATGAGTTTTTTCCTTCAAAATGTCATTTTGCTGTCAGAGTGTTCTAAACACAGGAAACATGCGCCCCTTTACAGGCATACTATAGACACCCCCCAGGTACGAAATTTAAAGGGATAATACACTTTTATTGTTTGACTTTAAGCATTATTAAAATCACTGCTCCTGAAAAAACGGCCGTTTTTAAAACTTTTTTTTGCATTGATTCATGTCCCCTGGGGCAGGGCCCAGGTCCCCAAACACTTTTTATGACAATAACTTGCATATTAGCCTTTAAAATTAGCACTTTTGATTATTCATGTTCGTGTCCCATAGTCTTTAACGGTGTTCGCGTGTTCGAACGAACTTTTTTCCTGTTCGCATGTTCTGGTGCGAACCGAACAGGGGGGTGTTTGGCTCATCCCTAGCCGTGGGGATCACCTGCTTCACAATTTCACACAATTGCTCCAGTGCTGCCTTCCTCTTTGCTTGGTTCTTGAAATGGGGGTGTTTAATCTCCCACAGACAAGGCAGCTCCCTTAGCATCTCTAGGAATACTGACATGAAGTCATTATCTTTGAGTAGCATATCCATGTTCACTGCAAGACACAACACAAGACAAAGCCTAATGTCAGACAAAACTCTCCTAATCTTGTTACAATATAGGCCTCAATCTAGAAGCAGTATAGGCACAAGTTTGTCTCTTACCTTCGTTCTTACGATCGGCGCGTCCAATGCTCCTTCCTCCGCTCACAGATTGTACGTAATACACACGTGTGTTACGCTTTATACACACTGCGCATGCGTGTAACTCCGCCCGCCCCTGACGTTCTTCTAGTCTATTCCCTGCCCCTTTTCGTTCGGCGCAGTGGGTGAAGAGCATGATGGCGGAGTTAGAGCAGGTGTGTGCTAATTATAGCAACGAGGAGGAGGAGGAGGAAAGCCCGGATACGGACACGTCCTGATCCAGAAGGAGACGTTTTAAGGCCACTAATATGTCCTTTGGGGAGATGTTGGAGATGGTCGACATCATGAGGAAGTCCGACTATGACAGGAAGTATGGGCCTTACCCCAACCCCAACATCAGAAAGGCCAAGATCATGGCGAAAGTGATCAAAAGCCTTCACAGGAATTTCGGGGTACGAAGATCGAAAGATCAGCTCAGGAAGCGGTGGTCGGACCTGAAGTTAAGAGAGCCAGAGCAGTACCGAAAGATCCGGAGAGTGCTGCAAAAAAGTAAGTAGTTGTGCTGTGTTCCTATTCTTTCTGTCTTTATTACGTTCGTGCTGCTCCATGTGCTTTTATTAATTGTAACGTTTAAAAGGGCAACTTTAATGTTCATGGGCCCATTATTCGTTCGTATCAAACATTTTTCTTTCGGCCTCTAGAACACCATTGTTTAGGCCATATGCATTTTCCTACATTTTTTTTGGGCCTACTTGGATGCCAAATATTTGTTTGTGTAGATGGGTTTGTTACTAGAATGAAATGCCAACTAGATTGTGTGTAAGGAGAGGACACTGAGCAGCTGTTTTCACATCTGGACACTGGAGCACTAGTGTGGGACCCCAGAACACCATTTTTATTAGGGGGCCACACAGGTGCTCCAGTGTATACTATAGGGGGGTCTCCATCTGTGAAGCTTGTACTAAACAGGTAAAGAATTGCAGCTTGACAAAGGGCAATAAAAAAAAACATCTTTGAACTCGGCTAAAATAGACAATTGTACCCCACTTCCAAGCAATGTTTCCTATTTCTAGTTCTGCCATCAAATATCTGTGTGCTAATTATACCATTTTTGTTTTACATAGGGGAGAAAAGACTCGGAGGGCACCCCTCATTCAAGGAGACCAGAGACCACCCACCTATGGAAGAAGGTGAAATACCCCCAAATGAAGAAGAGCAGGAGGAAGAAGAAGATGTGGTGGAGATTGGCACCACAACAGGTGAGTGTCTGCGACCACAGGCTCAGGTAAAAGAAATGGATGGTGGCAGATTTTTCCTTGTCAAAAGAAGTTTATTGAGTATACAATATTATAAAGATACATAAAGTAAGTTTACAAGGATCTATAAAGTAAGCTCATTGTTTTACAGTAGGGATTATATAGGTAAATATCATGAAATTTCAAATATTAAACATTGGGTTCACGTAAACCTAAAAGATATATATCATTTCCTTAGTTACTTTTGTAGGTATTTAAATGATTTATACCTACTATATATATTGTTTACAGGTAGAGTGTATATAGGTCAAATACATTCTGATAATGATCTTTAATTGTAAGGTGGAGAAAAGGAAAGAGAAAGAAGAAAAAGGGTAGAAAAGCAGAGGTATGGTCCACAAGGTTGTCCCGCTCGTCAGTTTATTATTCTTTTTAGTTCTCTTTGAAGCCTTAGAATGGGTGTCTCTGTAAGTCATTTAATCTGTTACCATGGCAACAGGACAGAGTCATTGAAATTTGACAGGAACTTTTGTTTTATCCAAGGATGCCAAAGTTTTTCAAATTTTGGAATTTGATTTTGATCGATGGCTACCATCTTAGCATGGGACATTGTATTATTCATTCTGTGAATTGTTTCTGCTAGTACCAACGTAGGAGATTTCCATGCTTTGGCCACTGTTTGTTTTGCAGCCGTTATTAGTTGGATCATAAGTTTGAATTGAGAGAGTGTTAACCATTCCGGTTTTAGATTAAGTAAAGTTATATATGGATCTGGTTGTATTATTTTTTTAAATATTTTAGATGCAATCACGAAGACTTCCTTCCAGAAGGTTTGGATTACTGGGCACGTCCACCATATGTGTAAATGTGTGCCTATTTCTGGGCATCCTCGAAAACAAAGAGCTGAGGTATTAGGTGAATATTTTGCCACTCTAGCGGGTACAAGGTACCAGCGAGTTAGGACTTTATAATTTGTCTCCAGTGCTAAGATGTTGGGTGAAGATGACTTAGATGTGAGCCATGTGTTAGACCAGTCCATGTCTTCTAAAGTTCGTCCCAGGTCCTCCTCCCACCTCTGAACGTAAGAGGGTCTATTAAGATTTACTACTCCATATAATTGATTATAAAGTGATGAAATTGTACCTTTAGCAAATGGATCTTTTGTACAGATTGATTCAAAAATGGATAATTGGGATAATGGTGTATCCCCCTTTAGGAATGGTGTATAGAAATTTTTGATTTGGAGATATCTAAATATCTCAGAGTTTGGTAGATCATATTTTTCTCTAAGCGATGGGAATGAAAGGAATGATTTAGATGCTATGAAGTCATTTAGTGTCTGAATGCCTGATGTTGTCCAAGCTTTAAAAGAATTTGGGTAGATCCATGCCGGATAAAAGGCCGGATTTCTGATAAAAGAAAGGAGAGGATTGTGTGGAGATTGTAACTGATATTTGGTTTTTAGTTTATCCCAGAGAGATAAGAAGTGTTTAGTTATGGGATTATGAATTTTAAAGCGGTCTTTAGGATCAAGCCATAACAAGTTTGATATTAATAGAGGGTCATTTTCTGAAGCCTCTATAAATACCCATAATGGGATTTCCTGTTTTGCATGGTATTTGGACAGACTGGCCAAATGTGCTGCTCTGTAGTAGTTAGTAAAATTAGGGTATCCCAGGCCTCCTTTATTTTTGGGAAGATGTAGTGTGTGTATAGGTATACGTGGTTTAGAAGAGCCCCATATAAATGAAGTTGCTCTTTTTTGTACTATTCTCAAAAAATAGGAAGGAATTGGAATAGGGAGGACTCTGAATAGATAAAGCAATTTGGGTAGAATAGTCATTTTGATTGCATTAATCTTCCCTATCCAGGAAAAGGAAGTTGTGACCATTGTTTTATTAGATTTGTGATCTGTCTTAATACAGGAGGATAAGTGGTTGAGAATAAGTCAGAATGAGATGCTGTTAAATGAATTCCAAGATATGGGATTGATTTTTCTGCCCACGTGAATGGAAGTGCAGCCCTAGCCGGGATCAATTCCATGTTTGTGAGTGAAATATTATACACTAGGCATTTCTTAGGATTAATCATAAGGCCGGATAGGGCTGCAAATCCATCAAGAGCTGGTATTAAGTTAGGACCAGAGACCTGTGGTGATGATAGAAAAAGTAATATATCGTCTGCAAATATACATAATTTGTGTGTAATACCTCCTACTTCAATGCCAGTTATAGTTTGGTTTGTTCTGATGTATTGGGCCATGGGTTCGAGTATAAGGGCAAATAATAAGGGAGATAATGGGCAACCCTGTCGGGTACCTCTTTCGATATTAAAGGCATCACATTTGTATCCAGCGTATTTTATATAGGCTTTGGGTTTATTATATAATGCTTTGATCCATGTTAAAAAGTGGGGTCCAAAACCCCATTTTTGTAATGAATATTGCATATATTGCCAAGATACTGTGTCAAATGCCCTCTTAATATCGAGAGATAGAAAACATAAAGGGATTTTCTGTTTTTTAGCAATATGTGCCAATAACACTGCCCTGCGTATACTATCGCCTGCCTGTCTATTTGGCATGAAGCCTACTTGATCTCTATGTATTAATTTTCCTATAATGCTATTGAGGCGTTTTGCTATTATTTTTGCTAATAATTTAATATCAAGGTTTAACAGAGAGATAGGCCGATAATTCACACAGGAAGTATCATCAGAAAGGGGTTTTGGGATCATACAAACAATTGCCATTAGTGTTTCTTGCCGAAAAGAATGTCCTTCTAGAAGTTTGTTAAAAGTTTCAGTGAGAATGGGAGAGAGTATTTCTGAGAATGTTTTATAGTATAAAGCCGAGTAGCCGTCTGGGCCTGGACTTTTGTTAAGTTTTAGGTTTTTTATGGTGTTAGCAACTTCATCTATAGTTATAGGCTCATCCAAACTGCTTTTTTGATTCTGAGACCACTCAGGTAAGGTTATTTTTGAGAAGAAGGATTCAGCCTCTGTAGGATTAAATTCATTGTTTGTCTTGTATAAAGTTGCGAGATGTGAGTGAAATTTATGGACTATTTTAAATGGATTACAAGTATAAACATTTTTTGATAATTTCAAACGTATTGGTTTGAAAGATTTGTTAGTTGAATTTAATGCCCGAGCCAAATATGTACCTGGTTTGTTTGTATTCATGTAGAAATTGTGTTTGGAGCGTTTGAGGGATTTATCAACTGACTCAGTGAGAAATAGATCGTATTCCAATCTAGATTTTTCCAGATGAGATTTTGTACTCTGAGATGGATTATCTTGGAATGATATGTAGGCTGCATTAAAATTAAGTTCTATTTTTTTTGCTAGATTTTTGCGTTCCCGTTTAAATAGTGCCATTTGTCTTTGTATTGTACCACGCAAGACAGGTTTATGAGCTTCCCACAGTGTTATTGGGGAAATGTCTGTTGTATTATTAATTGATATGTATTCCTTTAAAGCTTGTTCAATGGCCATCTGATGTAGTGGGTGTTTGAGCATTATGTCCGGTAAGTACCACGTTGGGTCATGCGCTTTTGGTATGGTTGAGGCTATAGTAGTGTATACTGCATTATGGTCAGACCACAGAATCGGAATTATATCTGATGCAATAATTTCTGGTATCATTCCTATTGTTAGAAAAATATGATCTATTCTGGTGAAGGTTTGATGAGGGTGCGAGAAATAAGTGAATTTCTTTTTCATTGGGTTACTTTCTCTCCACGAATCTACCAGATTGTATTTGGAAAGAAGTTGAGAAAAAGGTAATCTAGAGGTTATTTTGGATGGTGTAAAAGGTGATTTATCTAGAAATGGGAGGAGGACCTGGTTCGAATCCCCGCACATTATCACTGTTCCTATTTTGTGTGTATTGATCACTTGTAATATATGTGAGAGGAATGGTGTAGGTTGTTTGTTAGGAGCGTAGTAGGGAATCACCGTGATTGCTGTATCCATTATATAACCCATGAGTATCAGGTATCTACCTTCTGGGTCTTTAATTTCTGATGATAAGGTGAATGGTGTGGATCGGTGAAATGCAATTAGAGTACCCCTTTGTTTGGTACAGGCAGAAGCCGTGTAAATTTGTTGATAAAATCTTTGCTGAAGTGTGTTTCTTGGAGGCATACTATGTGAGCTTTCTTGTTATGGAAAGTACGGAAGGCTTTGGTCCTTTTTTGAGGGACATTTATTCACTGAAAATATATTCAGTGGTGCCATGGCAACAGATCAAATAGTTTTGACTTACTTTTTGTTATGCAGAGCTGACTGCGCAGATCAACCTGTGTGGACTGAAGAGATGAAAAGATAGAAAAGAAACCAGTGAATTCTGGAGTAAAGAGTAAACAAAAAACATATGAGATTAGATGATACATTGTATAAATTATTTTTTGCAAGTAATCACAATTTATCCGTGAAAGAGAATAAATATCCCTCTCAGGGGAATAAGTGCCTTCATCACACTCCCACATAATATGGTTGGGAGAATGAGGAGGGCTAATGGGGGTACACGGATCTTCCGCTTACAGGAGAGAAGTGCTATGTCAAAAGACATCAAAATGATGATTCATTAATTGGAGTGCAGAATATAGTTTTTGTTGAAATTATTTATTCCAGGGTGGTTGTATATGGTTAGTCTTGCCCTAGGCTAAATAATTCAGTTAGAAAGGTACTGTTAATAACTTTGGTATTGATGAAGATAGTTTGAATTATTTTGGGATTTTAACCCTTTTAGAGTAAACAATTACATATTTTATTCATATGTAACTGTTTAGATATGTTAACTCATAAAATTGAGGTTGTATTGGTTCAGATTAGAATAAACAAAAACATAGTTCTAGGAACTAGTTAGGTACTAATATATTTGTTTTAAGAAAAGAAAGAAAAAGCTTCCATTACTTCTGGATTATTGAACATATTTGTCCTAAAAAGTAATAAATCTATTGTTATTACCTGAAAATATATAACTGAACAAGAATTTCCTTATTTCACTTATATATTCTAAGGCTATATGAATCAGAAGTAATAAGAAATATAACTGGAATGTAACTTGATCCCATACAGTGTGTGTCTATCAGAATGCAGATACATTCAGTTATAAATACAGGTTTTTTATAGAGAACCATCTCTTAGTATAATAAATGAAGAGATATCAGGAATTAGGATGTCAGTCCATTGAATCTTCTTGGTCCATGGATGATGTGGCATAACGGCCTCTTTTGTGAGAATGATGATTCCCATTTTGTTCTGAAATTTTCTGGGTGCTGCCTGAAGGTGAAGATGATGCCATTCTTCTGCGTGTGGGAGTGTTGCTGCTTGTGGGTTCTGTCAGAGTTAATTTTAAAAGGGTTTATTGTAGTTCATCTGCTGATCTGCTTCTGTAAATTGTACCTTGGTAGTTAAATCTGACTGAAAAGGGGAAGCCCCATTGATACATAATGTTGTGGCGTTGCAGTTCCATTAGTTGGGGTTTCATGGATCGTCTTTTAGTAATAGTAAGTTGGGATAGGTCAGCAAAAATTTGATAATTGTGTCCTTGAAAATTAAGTTCCTTTTTTTCTCTTGCAGCAATTATTATTTGTTCTTTCGTTCTGTAATAATGAAATTTTGTGATTATATCACGTGGGGGTCCGTCTTTCTTTTTGGCTGTGAGGGCTCTGTGTACTCTGTCCAGTTCTAAACGTTCAATAGGGATATCTGGCTTTAGTTCTTGTAATAGAGCAGTAATAGTAGATTGCAGGTCTGTCACAGTTTCAGGTATTCCCCTTATGCGCAAGTTTGAACGTCTGGCTCTATTTTCGTAATTTTCAAGCTTAGTTTGAAGTATTAAATTCTCTTCTTTTAATTGTTCCAATTCTGTTATATTTTCTTGGGTTGTAATTTCAATTTCATCCATTTTTATTTCTAAGGCAGCGGTGCGGTTTCCCAGCTCTCTTATTTCTTTGGTTAGGCTGTTTGTTATTTGGTCTGAGGTTTGTTTTAAAGCCTTATGAAGCATCTTTTCAAATTGTAATAATATTACTGGGGATGCTGAGGAGGCTTGTGGAGAAGTTTGTGAGAGGATTTGTTCTGTATCTGACTCAAATGGAGAGTCTTGCTGTGACATATTCTGTCTGTGAGAGCGCCCTGATGCTGTATATTGTGAGGTGACTGGAGCTGCTTTAGTTGCAGTGAGTGCCTGTGAGCTCTTTGTGAGGTGATTTTTATTTCTGCCACGGCTTCCTCCCAGTACCATATTTCCTGCCCAAACTTTCACAGTTTGTTCCCTGGGGCAAAAAGGTTCAAATGGATACCTTTTGAGCCTGCAGGCTTCGCTTTGTCCTTCTCTTCTCTCCTCAGCAGTGCGGAGCTCTAACAATGCATGTCTGCTCCGCTAGGCTCCACCTCCTGTCCCCCGATGGTGGCAGATTTTTGAGACCTGTTTTTTTTTTCTTTCTCTCTTTTTAGGTGATCGTGATGTGAGGGATAGAGAACGCTTTACTTCAGAAAGTGCCCAGATTCTGATCGGGGAGATCATGGGGTATAATGCCGAACTGCAAAACATTAAGCAAAAAATCAATGATGTTATAAAAAAAAATAATAACATCATTCATGTTTTGGGGCGAATTTAAAACCCCACAAAATCACTTTTTGGATTGTGGTCCAATCTTTTAAATTTTTTTGCAATGTTTTGAAAAGCCAAATTTGGAGGATGCACACAGTGTGCCAACATGTGCTATCTGCCATCACGGGAGATCAATGGACGCGTTTTGGGGGTGCAACCCCTTCCTCAATTATAAAGTTGCGTTGAGGAAGGGCTTGCTCCCCCAAAACACGTCCCTTGATCCCCCCTGATGGCAGATAGTACATGTTGACATTCGTAAATTGGTGTGCATCTTCCAAATTTGGCTTTTCCAGGGGTGATTTCCCCCCATCTGAACGCTATATCAAACCCAGTTCCTAAATACTGATGTCTGATATAGCCTTCAGGTTTTACCTAATGTGAACTTTGTAAGTTCAAGTTTTTTGGCTTTCTTGTTGGTTTTACACAGGCCTGTTTTATCTGAAATGGACATTTCGAATTTTGCTAATGCTACTGCAAAAATTGTTATACAACAAACATGTTGATTTGTTTTAAAAACCTTTGGTAGATGCACACGTGATTGTGCAGGTATAAAAAAGTGGCTTACTCAAGAATGTGTGGATTATTGTCTCAACACGACAACACTTTTGGGGTGATGTAATAGCTGTTTTATGCAAAAATGGGGGTTATTTCCTAAGGGCAAATCCTCTTTGCACTACAAGTGCAGTTTCAGTGCAGTTGCAAGTGCACTTGTAGTGAAATGTGTTTTTGCATTTAGGAAATACCAGCCAACAGTGCTTTGTATAAGGTTAGACCAATCACAACATTTTCTGCACTCAAAACATTTATGTCAGGGTCAGCTAAAACAAACACAAGCAGTAAATGTCCACAAAGAATTTCTTTTTTTTTTATTATAAAAAGGCTTCACATATTGTCTGGCATATTGATAGCCCCCCTACCCACAAAGAAAGGTAGTGTAACCGGACATCACGGGCACTCAGGGAGGGCAAGCCAGGACGGCCGCTTTCAAGCGCCGTCAGTGTGGTTTGATGTAGGATTCCGGCCTCAGGCCCAACTGAGCCAGCATAGTTGGCCGAATGTTTCTGTAAAAAGTTATGGAGAACACAGCACGCAAGTATTATATGGTTCAGTTTATACTCCGCCATATGGATAGGTGTCAGAAATAGGCGGAACCGGCTGGCCAGGATTCCAAATGTGTTCTCCACCACTCTTCGGGCTCTGGCCAGCCGGTAATTAAAAACCCTCTGTTCCGGGGTGAGGGTCCTCATTGGGAATGGCCGCATCAGGTGGTCCCCCAGCGCAAATGTTTCATCAGCAACTAACACAAATGGGAGTCCTTCCACATTGTCCTCTGGAGCTGGCAAGTCCAAGCTGCCATTCTGGAGACGCCTGTAGAACGCCGTCTGGGCGATGACTCCACCATCGAACATCCGGCCATTCTTCCCCACGTCCACATACAAGAAGTCGTTATTAGCCGACACCACCGCCAACATCACTATACTATTAAACCCCTTGTAATTATAATAGTACGACCCCGAGTTAGGTGGTGGGACAATGTGGACGTGTTCCCCATCAATTGCCCCTCCGCAGTTAGGAAAGTCCCACCGCTCGGCAAAGTGGGAGGCCACAGTCTGCCATTCCTGTGGCGTGGAAGGAAACTGTTGAGGAAAAAACATTACTATTTTTACTCTGAAACATGGCAAGCAGATTAGACACAAACATTATGGGGCAACCTCCAGATAGCATTTATTAAGGGGAATTTAACAACACCAAAGTATAAGGTACACCTATCATATTCCCCCCCCCCCCTCTCATGGGCCATTTCTAACATTATAGGGGGTGTGTGGAAATCTTGGACAGGTAACCCTCTTCACTTCATTGAGAGATGAATGCCTAAATAAGATAGTGTCTGAATACAAAGATATAAATACACACTGTACACATTTGAGGACATTTGGACATTCTGCTATTACCTATCAAGATAATAATAGGATACAAAAACTTTAAACAGTACCATTGGAAAGTATACAGGCAGGCCCTTGCACTACATGCTTTGGGTAATTCATCCATAAATCTGACCAGTAAAGAGGTGGGTATAGTGTGTATGGGTTTGGCAAAGTCAGCAGACAGATGATTGAGGATAGATGGAGAATTGGGATCAGCTGACTTAGCAGTTGGGGGAGGGAGAGTTACTAAAAATTATTTGGGGACACCACAAAAAAAAGCCTCTGGCACTCTGCCTGAATTTAAAGAAAAAATAACATTTCCAAACATTTTAGGGGGTGTTTGGGGTAAAGCACTACTATGGAGCTGATAAAATACATTGTTAAGTGACTACATGAGGTGAATATAGGGCAGGAGACACCATGCTGGGGAGGTTATTGAAGGGCAAATATGTATGAAGGACCTAAAATAATAATTACATAAAAATCCAGCATGCATGAGAACAAAGGGGACATTCACAGCATATTACAATCATGGTAATTAGGGAATGAGGAAAGAAATACAAGATATTATCATACATTCAATACAATAAAATGTGATATTAAAGGATAAAAATCTTACCTTCATATACTCCTTCTGCAGGACCTGGATGATGGCAGAACAGGTCTCTGGGATAATGATACCCAGAGCCTGGGGGGAGATGCCTGTCGAGAACTTCAAGTCCTGCAGGCTTCTCCCTGTGGCCAAATACCGCAAGGTAGCGACCAACCTCTGCTCCGGAGTGATGGCTTGCCTCATGCAGGTATCCTGCCTGCTGATATAGGGGGTCAGCGAAGCCAACAAAGGGTGAAACACGGGGTCCGTCATCCTGAGAAAGTTCCTGAAATCATCAGGATTATTCTCACGGATCTCACGGAGCAAAGGCATATGAGAGAACTGGTCACGCTGAAGCAACCAATTCTTGGTCCATGAACTCCTCCCCACCCTGTTCATGGACTGGACTTGTGTCAAGGTCAGGACCCCAACACCAAGCCCCCGCACAGCACGAACTCTACGAGGAGTATGCATACGAAACATGGCTAGAAAACGGTCGGCTGCTCAGAACGAAGTAACAGAACGCACTGAAGAACAGCAAGGCCTGTGAAGAGTGACCTGAAAAACAGTAACAAACGAACAAGAATACAATGACTACCTAAAGTCACGCGGAACTTGCTACACGCACTGAAGAGCAGATACAAACCCACAAGCACAAACTGAACGGCAGAAAACGATCTAAAAGCCACGAGTCTGAAAAAGCGCGCATCGTCTCTCACCAAACTTTTATTAACACGAGATTAGCAAAAGAAGCGCTTGGTTCAGAAACGGCCTTTTCTAGTCTCGTCGTACGTGGTGTACGTGACCGCGTGGTTGGCGATCAGAAATTCCGACAACTTTGTGCGACCGTGTGTAGGCAAAACAAGTTTGAGCCAACATCCGTCGGAAAAAATCCTAGGATTTTGTTGTCGGAATGTCCGAACAAAGTCCGACCATGTGTACGCCCTATTAGTGTGTAATTTGAGTGGAATGCATATGGGTTGCTGCTAATAATATTGAATATTATGAAGTGAAATAAGGTAAAGTGAAAGTATAGTGATGAAGTGAAAATATGAAGATGTATAAAAAATATAAAAATATAAAAAAATTTTTAAAAAATGTATACGTGAAAAATAAAATGTAGGGGTAATAGGATGCATTGATGTGTAAGTTAGTAAGTACTAAAACCTGTAAGCCTAATGACTGCTAATTTGAAGGGAATAGATGTTGAAATTGATTGATAAAAAATGGACAAGCAGTGTATTTATCCATATCCATGAAAGGCATACTTTGTATCAACACAATTCACAACACACCTATCAAATCCCAGGGAATGGTATAAAAATGAGAACCCCAGCCCCCCCCACGCCCCCCCCCGCAAAAGGTCTTCTCCCTCATATATATACATGGTTTAATAGTTTCTCGGTGCTGTCTAGACACTGTCGCTAGGAGAGAGGAGGGGGAAAGAAGAATGTCTAAAAAACGGGAAAAATGTGCAAAAAGTATATTAAAATCAATATAATATATAAATATAAAATATATACCCAAAACAATACTTAATGTATATTTATGAGTATTAATTAATAGTTGGTTTGCGCATACACATGTCTCTGAAGGAAAAATCTCTGTGACCCGAGACAATTGTATATTATACAATTATATATACAATTACAATTGTCCCTTAGCTATCAAATATCCAGTGCAAATGGAAAGGTAAAAGAAGAAAGAAGGAGTAAGAGAAAGGTAGAAGTAAAAGTGAAGATAAAAATACAAATAAAAATAAAAATAAATATAAAAATAAAAATAAATATAAAAATAAAAGTAAAAGTAAAAATAAAAATAAATATAAATATAAATATAAAAATAAATAAATAAATAAATAAATAAATAAATAAATAAATAAATAAATAAATAAATAAAAATAAAAATAGAAAAAGAAATAAAAATAAATATAGAAATAATAAAAAAAAAGATGAAAATAAAGGTAAAAATGAAGGTACACCGTTACAATAGTAATGAGCTAAATGACTGGCCATATAGTGAATTATTGAGATACTACAGCACCATAGTGCAATACATATCAGCCGACGGTAATCTAAAAGTTGACGGCTGTTCTACACACACGTAGCAATCCAAGTAGATTGGGCAGAGGAAATTCTGTCCGAGAAAAGGAGATTGGGTATAAAATAAGATAAGGGAAGGAATGGAAACAGAAGACAGAGGATGAAAACAGAGTCTGACTACAGTGGTGGTAGTAGCCCAAAAGATATACGCATTGACAAACTAATTCATTGTCAATCAGACAGTGTAAGCCCACTGAAACTGACCAATCCAGAGTAATGGCAAAGATCATGTCATCGGTAAAGATAATGAATTGGATAAAAAAGAGTGTGGTATAATAAATCTAGCATATAGGGTTGAATAAATGAATGTATAGAAAAAGTTCACTAACAGAAGAAAAGTCAATCGTAATAGAGGGAAACATCCCACTCAAAGTTGAGCCCGAACGGGATTCTAGTATGAAGGGAAAAGATCCAGAATACCTCACGTTTGCAGAGCATCCTGAATCTATCACCTCCCCTTTTTGGTGTGACAATTTTTTCAATGCCCTGTATGGAGAGGCTAGAAGTATCTTTAGAATGGATGGAATTCCAATGTTTGGCAACATTTGTAGATCTATCTTTTTCTATGTCAAATAAATGATCACATAGCCGATCTTTTAGGCGGTGTTTGGTGCGACCTACATATTGGATGTGACAAATGTCACATGTAATTAAACCAAAAATCGGGTATTGCAATTGATAAATGACGATATGTCAAAGGTTTTACCATTAGTACAGGATCGTACTTGTTTGCCTTTTTTGATGTAACAACAATAATTACATTCTCTGATTCCACATTTAAAATTCCCCTTGAAATGTAGCCAATGTGACCCTGGCTGTGTACATGAGAAAAGGCTGGGAGAAAGAAAACTACCCAACGTAGGTGGTCTTGGGGAGACTGACCTTATGCCCCCAGAAAGGATTTCATGGTAAATCCCTAATGAGGGTGAAAATTTAACCCCCATAGAGGCACCACATCTCTGGAGATAATAGCCCCCGTCAAACATAAAATAATTGTGACTCAAAAGGTATTCAAGAGACTTTAAAATAAACTCCTGAAGAACAAGTGAAAATTTGCCAGATTGTTTTAAATGCCAAGCAACCGCTTGGATGCCTAAATGATGTGGAATGCTGGAGTATATTCTTGTGACATCACAGCTAATCCACTTATAATTATCATGCCATTCTATATCTTGTAGTTGGCTAAGTAAATGTTTGGTGTCCCTGAGAAACCCAGGGAGACCATATACAAGTGGCTGTAGCTGTCTGTCAATCCATTCTCCAAGACGCTCATTGACTATAGGTCTGCCCACAAGAGGATTGAACCCCTTGTGGACCTTGGGTAGGTGGTGGAACACAGGCATGACAGGGCATTCAGGGATGAACAATTCCTTTTCTTTGTTTGAAAAAATGCCAGCACGGACTACTCCGTCTAAAAGTGATGACAAAGCTTTTTTAAAAGAGGATGTGGGGTCCCCCGCAAGTTTTTGATACGTGTTGGCATCAGACAATTGACGCAATGCTTAATCTTTATAAACTACTGAATCCAGAACTACCACGGAGCCCCCCTTGTCCGCATTCCTAATCACAATTGTATTGTCAGATGACAGTGTTTTGAGAGCTTGTCTTTCAGAGTTAGTTGAATTGTCAGTAATTGGTCCTTTACGACAGTTCCGAGCCAGCTGAGTCAAATCCCTCTCAACCATTTTTTGAAAAAGGTCAAGGTCCTTCCCCCTAGGGGCCGCCGGATAAAAATCTGATCTATGTTTAAATGATATTTTACCCTGAGTATCGGTGGGATTGACGGGGGTTGGATTAGACTCTTGTGCTAGATCAATGAGGTATTGCAAAGCGCAGACCTCTGTAAAAATGTGAGGGAAAGGGGGAGAAGACTCACCTGACCCGGGACTGCCCATAGAGGACCGGTCATTAACAGAAGGAAGTTCAAAATAATGTTTTTTGAGGGTCAAAGTGCGCAAAAATCTATTAACATCCAATAAAGTCCCAAAGAGATTGAAATGTCGATTAGGGCAAAAAATAACTCCTTTAGCAAGTAGGGTGGTTTCCTCTTCTTTAAGAACTCTGCTGGAGATGTTACTCACGTTAGAAATCACCGATTCGTCTTCCCTCTTAAAGAGTAATGGGTATTTTTTGGAGTTTTTATGTCTTCTGCCTCCTCTTCGTGTTTTTTATGATGGATTTTTTCTTTGGGGTTCGGCTGGAGTCATGAGGGTGTCCTGAATTGCGGCTGTTGTTTGGCGGCTGTAGTCCCATGGATATAGTAGATCGTTCAGGTGAAGAATCTGATGCTGAATTGACTAAGGTGTCATTAGCTGCATCGCTTTCCTGATCTGAAAAGCTGACCTGCTTTCCATGATTCTTGCGGGATCTGTTAGAGTAGAACATAGGCCTTTTCCAGGTGTAAACTTTATCATTTTCATAGTCTATTCTACCACGGGTCATTTTGCCTTTTTTGTTCTCTATAACCAGTTTCTCCATTTTGTCTAATCTTTTATTGAGCCGCCCATCCAATTCTGGAAAGTTTGTATGGGTTAGCAAGGTAGTTAAGTCCTTTTGTATTATACACATTTCGGCTTGTAATGTTTCAACGTCTTTCTTTTTGGACAAAATCAAAATTCTCATGAGTTTAAACGAGCAAGTGTTAAGTGTGTCTGTCCATTCTTTCTTTAAGCTTTTGTCAAACAATTCAGAAGAAGGAAACTTTTTAATCCTTAGTCCACGTGGGATTTGTGCAAGGGAAGTGTACTCTGTCAGGAAACTAATGTCCCAATACGACCTGATCTCCCTAGCCATTAGATTTTCCAATTTTCTGAATTGGCGTATAAGTGAAACCCCATCATCATCAGTGGATTGAAACGTGTGTGGCTGTAGTCTTGTCCTCAAAGGGTTACTCAAAGGTGCCGTCAGGGTTCTGCTGTATCCAGTATCTGCTGTGGATGAAATTGGTGTGACGTGATCCATAGATGGACTGGCCTCCATTAGAAACACAAATAAAGATCCGGAAGACCGGATAAAAAATAAATGTGAAGATTCTTTATATAGATCCCAGCCCTCCCCCCTGTGTGAAATGGTAAGGGGGTACAAAAGTACCCCTACCATTTCACAAAAAAACTGTCAAAAATGTTAAAAATGACAAGAGACAGTTTTCGACAATTCCTTTATTTAGATGCTTCTTCTTTCTTCTTTCTTCCTTCTTCTTTCTTCTATCTTCTATCTTCCTCGGTTTCTTCCTCCATCTTCTTCTTCTGGTTCTTCTGGCTCTTCTGGTTCTTCCTCCGGTGTTCTCGTCCAGCAGCTCCTCCGCGGCGTCTTCTTCCCTTCTTCTCCTCGGGCCGCTCCGCATCCATGGCATGGAGGGAGGCTCCCGCTCTTCTCTTCATCTTCTTCTCTTCTTCATCTTCTTCTCTTCTTCATCTTCTTCTCTGGGCCGCTCTGCATCCATGCTGGCATGGAGGGAGGCTCCCACTGTGTGACGCTTCTCCTCTTCTGACGGTTCTTAAATAACAGGGGGCGGGGCCACTCGGTGGCCCCTCCCCCTCTGACGCACGGGGACATGACAGGACTTCCCTGTGAAGAAGGAGAGGAGAAGAAGGCAAGAAGACGCCACGGAGGAGATGCTGGACAAGAACACCGGAGGAAGAACCAGAAGAGCCAGAAGAACCATTAGAAGAAGAAGATGGAGGAAGAAACCGAAGGAAGATAGAAGATAGAAGAAGGAAGAAAGAAGAAAGAAGAAGCATTTAAATAAAGGAAATGTCAAAAACTGTCTCTTGTCATTTTTAACATCTTTGACAGTTTTTTAATGAAATGGTAGGAGTACCCCCTTACCATTTCACACAGGGGGGAGGGCCGGGATCTGGGGGTCCCCTTGTTAAAGGGGGCTTCCAGATTCCGATAAGCCCCCCGCCCAAAGACCCCTACAACCACTGGCCAGGGTTGTGGGGATGAGGCTCTTGTCCTCATCAACATGGGGACAAGGTGTTTGGGGGGCTACCCCAAAGCACCCTTCCAATGTTGAGAGCATATGGCCTGGTACGGTTCAGGAGGGGGAGCGCTCTCTCATCCCCCCTCTTTTCCTGCGGCCTGCCAGGTTGCACGCTCGGATAAGGGTCAGGTATGGATTTTTGGGAGGAGCCAAAGTGTTTTTTTTTTTAATTTTGGTGCGGGGTTCCCCTTAATATCCATACCAGACCTGTAGGGCCTGGTATGGAATTTAGGGGGACCCCCCCACTTCATTTTTTTAAAAATTTTGGCTGGAGTTCCCCTTAATATCCATACCAGACCTGAAGGGCCTGGTATGTAATTTAGGGGGACCCCCCACGTCATTTTTTTTTTAAATTTTGGCCGGGTTCCCCTAATATCCATACCAGACCTGAAGGGCCTGGTATGGAATTTAGGGGACCCCCACGTCATTTTTTTTTTTTCAAATTTTGGTTCGGGGTTCCCCTGTGGGGAATTCCCATGCTGTTTTTATCAATGAACTTCTATGTATATTGTCGGACCGGCAATACATTAATATCCGTGAGTAGTTTTAAATGACTTTTTTTCCTTTGAAATGTCATTTTGCTGTCAGACTGTTCTAAACATGGGAAACATGCGCCCCTTTACAGGCATACTATAGACACCCCCCAGGTACGAAATTTAAAGGGATATTACACTTTTATTGTTTGACTTTAAGCATTATTAAAATCACTGCTCCTGAAAAAACGGCCATTTTTAAAACTTTTTTTTGCATTGATACATGTCCCCTGGGGCAGGACCCAGGTGCCCAAACACTTTTTATGACAATAACTTGCATATAAGCCTTTAAAATGAGCACTTTTGATTATTCATGTTCATGTCCCAAAGACTTTAACGGTGTTCGCGTGTTCGAACAAATTTTTTTCCTGTTCGCATGTTCTGGTGCGAACCGAACAGGGGGTGTTTGGCTCATCCCTACTGGTGAATATAATAGCAAGATCCAGAAGCCGAGTATAGGAGAAAACTATCACCGCTCCAGGAGCGTTTAGCAGACCAAAAGTGAATTGATCTTTGTTCGGAGGTCGTAGGTGCTGGCTAATGCTGATAGCGTTGGACATGAATGAATTTCTGGACAGCTGCACTCATAGATAGCCTTGTAACCTGGCCATCTAGCACTAGCCCAATGTAAAACTGGAAAATGAAAGAACGAGTAACCATTATACTAGCAGTGGGACAGTACGAGCTACAAATAATGTATATTTATGAGTATTAATTAATAGTTGGTTTGCGCATACACATGTCTCTGAAGAAAAAAATCTCTGTGATCCGAGACAATTGTATATGTGTCCCTTAGCTATCAAATATCCAGTGCAAACAGAAGGTAAAAGAAGAAAGAAGGAGTAAGAGAAAGGTAGAAGTAAAAGTGAAGATACAAATACAAATAAAAATAAAAATAAATATAAAAATTAAAATAAAAATAAATATAAAAATAAATAATAATAAAAAAAACAAATAAAAAAACAAAAAAAATGTGTTTTCAATACCTAACAATAGTATTTATTCGATTTCCTTTTGTGTGATTGTCAGCTATGAGTAAGCATTAACGCTAGTGCGAAACGTCAGCTCTTCCCTGTCTGGTGTGATTTTTGTATTTGATGTGCACCTTCTAAATAATCAAGGCTATCTATGAGTGCGGCTGTCCAGAAATTAATTCATGACCATAACCAATGATTTGTTTTCATTCATCCTAAGGCCAGATAACTCCCCAAACAGCAATAAATCATCTGCAAATAGTGCACATTTTGTGCTGTCTATGTCTGCATTGTACTCCCTTGACATCAACATTATTCCGAAGTGGTATGGCTAGTGTTGCTAACGCAATAGCGAATATTAGTGGGGACAGCGGGCGGCCCTGTTGGATTCCCCTAGCAATGGAGATGGGTTTGGATAAATGTACCTTCAATTTAATTTGTGCTGTGGGGTTAGAATATAAAGTACCTAAAACATGTAGAAATACTGGTCCAACCCCCAAAGCCTTTAAAATAGCAAACAGGGCCAAGATACCAAATCCGAGATATTCTGCAAATCAATAGAAAGCAGGAGGTCCTCCTGCACCCGGCCCATCAGGTGTGTAAGAGAGAAATTACATCCGCCGCCGTCTAATCTGGTCTGGGCCCTGCCTGCACCGTATGAACTCAACCTGATCCTTATGAATGTAAAAATAATAAAGGAGGAGAATCTTTTGACCATAATTTTAGTCAGTAGTTTAAGGTCTATTTGTAATAGAAACCATGCTGGCAGGTGTAAAAAATACACACTGTGCAATTAAATAAACAAAATTCTGCTGCGTTACACACCAATAAAGTACAAAAAAATAAAAATAATAATGTTTACTTTAAATACTGTACATATTATGGGAGCAACAATTCCAAATCCAAAAATTCATACACTGCTGTGTGTGATAGAAGGTGTCATAAAAATTCCATATTCACCACATGGGCCATCACCAATAAGTGAATGGACTCTTACCAGAATCAATGGACTCTATTACGGAGTCGAATTGCCCTGCCAATAGTATCCTGTTACACAATGCTAATACCCATGGAATTTAATCAAATCCTCATGATATCTCAGATTCACTAGTAGTGTATTAGATATACAGCACATAACAACAGTTGTGATGCAGGATTCTTGAGCGGGATTGTACACTTTTTTCACAAGACATTCCATTCACTGCTTGCCGACCGCCTGACGGCAGCAGAATGTCTCCCCTGCGCGAATCGCCGTAGCTGTACGGAGGCTGCTTTAAGAGGTATAGGGCGCGCCCGCTGCGGTACTGATGAGCCGATGCACGTGCCCGGTGCCCGCGATGTCCGCCGAGCACACGCAATTGGTCCTGACAGAGTCAGAACGAGGATCTGTGTGTGTGTAAACACACAAATCCATGTTCTGACAGGGGAGAGGAGACAGATTGTGTGTTCCTAGTGTGTCCCCCCACAGTTAGAAAACAACGAAGGAACACAGTTAACCCCTTGATTGCAGCCTAGTGTTAACCCCTTCCCTGCCAGTGATATTTATACAGTAATCAGTGGATATTTTTAGCTCTGATCCCTGTATAAAGGTCAATGGTCCCAAAAAAGTGTCAAAAGTGTCCGATGTGTCCGCCGCAATATCGCAGTACAAATAAAAATCGTGGATCACTGCCATTACTAGTAAAAAAATAATAATAATAAAAATGCCATTAATCTATCCCCTATTTTGTAGACATTATAACTTTTAAGCAAACCAATCAATAAACGCTTATTTCAATTTTTTTTACCAAAAATATGAAGAAGATCACATATCGGCCTAAACTGAGGAAAAAATGTGTTTTTGAAAAAAAATTGGGGATATTTATTAGAGCAAAAAGTAAAAAATATTGTGTTTTTTTCAAAATTGTCGTTCTTTTTTGCTTATAGCGCAAAAAATAAAACCGCAGAGGTGATCAAATTCCACCAAAGAAAGCTCTATTTGTGGGGAAAAAAGAACAAATTTTGTTTGGCTACAGCATCACACGACCGCGCAATTGTCAGTTAAAGCGACGCAGTGCCGTATCACAAAAAATGTCCCGGTCAGGAAGGGGGTAAACCCTTCCGGGGCTGAAGTGGTTAAACATTATACATAACGAACAGTTGTGTACTCTATACTTTTTTATAACGTAAATTATGAGCCTGCTTGGTAATTTAAGATCATTTTTTATCACAGAAATAGGGCAAATCAATAGTCCTTCTGAGGCTTAGGGACAACCAAAATGTAGGCAGCATACATTTGTGAAAGGCTGCCAAGACTTTTTGTGGATTTTGCAACAACAGACCTCCCAGGCATCTAATTTTAGGCATAGCATGACTTCTAGTCCTAGGGGATAGGCTATGTGCCAACATAGTGCCTATTTTGTCCCTATGGACATAAAACAGGTCTGTATCCCAAAGAATACTCTTCCCAGATTTCGTGGTCAGCAGCAAATTAAGTTCCACTCTGTGTTTTGTACATTTTAAATTACATTTTGTCTTTGTTGTAGAGTATCAACAACTATGATTTTCAAGTTTGACAAGTTAGCGCCCAAGGTCCTGAAGAAGCGGCATTGTTCACAAAACTCGTAGACCAATCCCAATATTACATATTATGGACTCTCAATTTCTGCTGTGCTGTTTTTACTCATATAAATATGTATTGTGTTCACTTTCTGTATGTGCCACAATTTTTATGGATTATGTACAGTGACAAACAGACATGCACACTTATTTGTAATATAATTCTTCCAATACATACTTTATGCTTTTCTGCACACAGCCTCTAGGAATAGCTTCATTAACATGTGACTACTGAGCAGCCAGAAACTGTTGTAAAATAAATAATAAACAGTACAGGGGTCAGGAAAAAGAAAAATGTACAGAGGCCAGAAGTACTGTATGTCATATACTACCCAGCTTGCAGAGTGCAGTGGTCAGGAGGATGTTATAAACAGCCCTGCATACAGAGTGCAGGAGTCAGGAATATATCATGCACAGCCCAGGGTACAGAGTGCAGGGATTAGAAATATATCCTATACAGGCCACAATACACAGTGCAGTGGTCAGGATTGAGTTATATACAGCCCAGTACAGTGGTCGGGTAAAATAACAAACCAAAAGCATCCATAATAGAGTGATTGAGCTGTCAGTCATATAATGCACTAGGTATAGAGCAGCGTTTCTTGAACTTAATGATACCAAGGCCTGATAATTTTCCTCAAATTCTTCCATGCCTCTACAGTAAGCCCCCGTTCACACCTATGCGAATTAGATGCGGCTTACACCGCATCTAATTCGAAGGACATTTTAAAATACATTCATATGAATGCATCTGGTTCACATATGTGCGTTGCAATCGCACTGTGCATTGCACAAAAAACTTGTGCGTTTTCTGGGCATTGCGGTGCGAATTACGAGTCCCTTATCTTCTATGGGAACGCATCTGCTTCGCAGATGCATTGCGTTCTGAACATGGATTTTCTCACTCTCCTCACTACACCTCCCCCTCTCCCCCCCTCTCCCTCCCCCTCTCCCTGCTCACTGATCCTGAGCTAAAATGCAGTGATTCCTTTGAACAGGAGATTTTTATCTCCCCAGTGAAACCTGAGCTTCAATTCGCACCGCACATGTGTGAACCCAGGCTTATGCCTCATACACACGGTCAGATTTTCTGATGGGATATGTTTGATGGGAGCTTGTTGTTGGAAATTCCGACTGTGTGTAGGCTCCATCGGATATTTTCCATCGGAATTATCAACAAACAAAATTTGACATCTGGATCTCAAATTTTCTGACAACAAAATCCATTGTCGTAAATTTCGATCATGTGTACACAATTCCGACACACAAAGTTCCACGCATGCTCGAAATCAAGCAGAAGAGCCGCACTGGCTATTGAACATTTTTCTCGGCTTGATGTACATGTTGTACGTCACCGCGTTCTTGACGTTCGGAATTTCCAACAAGATTTGTGTGACCGTGTGTATGCAAGACAAGTTTGAGCCAACATCCATCGGAAAAAAACATGGATTTTGTTGTCGGAATGTGAGATCGTGTGTACGCGGTATAAGTCCTCATGCACACGGACGTTTTTACAGCAGCTTTTTTGAGCTTTTTTTGCAGCTTAAAAAGGCCTGTCTATGTTAGTCTATGGCTTCATGCCCACCTAGGCGTTTTTGAGCTGCAAGTGGCATAGGCGTTTTTAAGCTGTAAAAAAAACCCAGGACCAGTGGGTTCTGAAAGACGTTTTTCAGCTGTAAAAACGCTCTAACGCTCAAAAACGCTCAAAAACACTCAAAAACGTCATTCACCAACGTTTTTTAGTGTTTTTGATCCATTGAAAAAAAAAAAAAAAATTTGAAAAAAAAAAAAAAACGCTCAAAAACGCTAACGCGGAAAAACGCTAAAAAACGCTCAAAAACGCTAAAAAACGCTATTGCAAAAACGCTGAAAACGCTGAAAAAAGTAAAAGAAAATCACTGCAAAGATACTGGCGTTTTCATAACGTTTTTTTAACAGCCTGTGTGCATGAGGGCTAAGGGTCTACTTAACTTGGTGTGGTGCGTTACCGCAAATTATGTAACCTATTAAATAAGGGCAGCTCAATCAAAACGTAATAAAAATATGGGGATACATATTTTTCATTCTTATACTTTCATTAATATTCAAACAATAGAAGAATAGTAATGCATTTGAATACTTTATTGTATGAGTATGCACTTTTTTTTTGCTGACTGGTGCCTGCCTACTATGCATGTTTGTTGATCTGCCTTGCAGTCATGTAATCATTACGCAAGTGCAAGCTAGATCAACACACACTTCTAGCAAAAACATGGCAAGCAAAACATCTGTCCAGCCAATGCTATGCTAGGTGTGTGTCATTCAATGTAGGTCTCCTCCATTTACCTATGCTGTTTCCCAAGGTCTCTGTGCTCTGTCCTGTAATCTATGCAAACACATCACTACTGAAGGAGGAGGGGCACTAGTGTCTCCCAGCAGTCTAAAATCAAGCGTGGGAGATAATGTGAGCATGCACTCCCTACAACTCTTTTCTAACTCTGTTTATCTCCGAATGGTTTGCACCTAAATGGAGGGAGGTCTACTGTGCTGGGGGAGAGGTTTATGGGAAGCCTGGGGGAGTATTAAAACTAGGATAGTGGAGGGGAAGGTGAATTAGATTATAAGGGGGCAGCCAGGTCAGACAGGGGTCAGCTCCTATTGGAGGGTGGAATGGGGAAAGATGGGAGGATGGCTATGGCAGACGATATGAAGGTTCCTATGTTACAATCAACCATTGGAAATTGTACTATTTAAACTAAAATAAAAAATACTTAACATACGTTTGCAAAATGAGACAATGAATGTGTTTTTTTCACCAATGCCAGAAATCTGCCAAGCAAAATAGGTGAGTTGGAAACTCTGGTGCACGAGGAGAACTATTGTCTAATTTGTATTGCTGAATCTTGGCTTCATTCTTCTCAAAAAGAGAGTGAAAGAGGACCTAGTTGATGGAGAGTGTGATGAGTCTGAAGCATTATGGGTGGAACTGTAAATGGGTGTGCATACTACAAAGGTTATCATTGGAGTTTGTTATAGACCTTCCAGTGTTAATAAGGAGGTGGAGACTCAGCTCCCTGCACAGATGGAAAGGACTGCAAGGGCTGGGACAGTGATAATAATGAGGGATTTAAACTACCCGGAAATTGACTGGAATAATGGCACTGCTGGGACAGTTAAAGGGCAAAAAATGTATAACCCTATTACAAGACAATTTTATGGTCCAGTTTATTGAGGCCCTGTCTAGGAATGATGCTCTGCTGGACCTGGTAATCTCAAACCATGCAGAGCTTATTACCAATATTCATATAAAAGAACATCTGGGTAGCAGTGACCATAACATGATTTCATTTAATGTTAGCTGTAAGTAGGGATGAGCCAAACACCCCCCAGCTCGGTTCACAGCAGAACATGCGAACAGGCAAAAAATTAGTTTGAACACGTGAACACCGTTAAAGTCTATGGGACACGAACGTGAAAAATCAAAAGTGCTCATTTTAAAGGCTTATATGCAAGTTATTGCCATAAAAAGTGTTTGGGGACCCAGGTCCTGCCCCAGGGGACATGTATCAATGCAAAAAAATTTTTTAAAAACGTCTGTTTTTTTTCGGGAACACTGATTTTAATAATGCTTAAAGTGAAACAATAAAAATTAAATATTCCTTTAAATATCGTGCCTGGGGGGTGTCCTTAGTATGCCTGTAAATTAATGCATCTTTCCCATGTTTATAACAGTGCCACAGCAAAATTACTTTTCTAAAGGAAAAATGTCATTTAAAACTGCTTGCGGCTGTAATGTATTGTGGGATCCTGGCAATATAGATAAAAATACAAAAAATACCAAAAAAAAAATGGTGTGGATGTCACCCCCAAAATCCATACCAGGCCCTTCAGGTCTGGTATGGATATTAAGGGGAACCCTGCACCCAAATTTAAAAAAAAATGGCGTGGATGTTCCCCAGGCCCCCAGGCACTATATACTCTGAACCTCAGTATATATATTATACGGCTTGCCCTACAGTATATACTCTGAAGAAAATTGGGCCTTAGTTGGTGGTACCAGAACACTGTAAGCCCTCACAGTTACTCTTGTTGGGCGCAGGAATGGGCCCTACTGTGAAAAACTATATCAAGAATTGTAATTGCATGCCCCCTGTTGAACAGGGGCAGAAAATTTGGGCCTTGGGCGGTGGTGGTACCACAACACTGTAAGTCCTCACAGATACTCTTGTTGGGCACAGGCCCTGCTGTAATTGTAATTACATGCCCCTGTTAAACAGGGGCAGAAAAATTGGGCCTTTGGTGTTAGTGCCACAACACTGTAAGCCCTTACAGTTACTGTTGTTGGGCGCAGGAACTGGCCCTGTGTTGAAATATTATATCAAAAATTGTAATTACATGCCCATGTTAAACAGGGGCAGAAAAATTGGGCCTTGGGTGGTGGTGGTGGTGCCCTAAACCAAAATATTGTTGGAAGCTAGCATCATCAAGATTGAGGAGGAATAGGATAGTCAGCATAGGTAGTCTTCAGGGGATCCCACATCCATAGCAAATTCAATCAGTTACATCAGCATCAGGTGCTTGATAGCTGCTATACTAAGACTGATTCATTTTTATGAATGTGAGCCTATCGACGGAGTCTGTGGACAGGCGGACTCTTTGATCCGTTACAAACCCTCCAGCAGCACCGAATGTGCATTCAGAAAGCACGCTGGATGCAGGACAGGCCAGTAGCTTAATTGCATATTGAGCAAGTTCTGGCCATTGATCCATCCTCAAGACCCAGTAACCCAGTGGATGCTCTGTTGGAAAGGTCTCCAAGTCTGGTCTTGCCCCTAGATATTCCTGCACCATGTAATGCAGACACTGGCGATGGTTTCTTGAACCGATCAGACCTTGGCTCTGAGGGCTGAAAAATTGTTTAAAGGCATCGGTCAGCTGGTCCCTTTTCCACCGCTCTTCCTCTGACTGAACAAAGCCTCAGCAACATGTTGTCTAGCACCAGGAAATTGTAACCTCCCAGGGTCTGGAACTGCATTGCACAAACCTTTCTTCAAGGCCTCCTGAAGATGTTTTATCCTCTGCTCCCTCTGCGAAGGCAGGATGAGTTCTGCAACCTTATCCTTGTAACGTGGATCAACAAGGGTTGCCAGTCAGTAATGATCCCTCTCCTTGACACCACATATATTAGGGTGCTTTTGCAATCTTTACAGAATCAGGGGGAGGCCATGCAGTGTAAGTTTGCGGAGGCATTCGATTCTGAGTCCTCTGCGTCCCTAAGGATCACATGATCTGTAACTACCTCCTCCCAGCCACGTACAACTCCTTGGGTTTCTGGAGACTGAAAACCATCCCTTGAAGACTGCTGCTGAGTGTTATCCTCTACATACATGCTAACACAATCCTTCTCCTCCTCCTCTTCTTCCTGTGTGTTTGGCGGGCCTGCAGGAATGCTATCTCGAGGTAAGAAGAGAGGTAAGGAAGTTCTCCTCTTCCTCCTGCTGTTCTGCTTCAAGTGCCCTGTCCATGATTCCAAGTAGGGATGAGCCGAACACCCCCCTGTTCGGTTCCTACCAGAACTTGCGAACAGGAAAAAAGTTTGTTCTAACACGCGAACACCATTAAAGTCTATGGGACACAAACATGAATAATCAAAAGTGCTAATTTTAAAGGCTTATATGCAAGTTATTGTCATAAAAAGTGTTTGGGGACCTAGGTCCTGCCCCAGGGGACATGGATCAATGCAAAAAAAAGTTTTAAAAACGGCAGTTTTTTCAGGAGCAGTGATTTTAATAATGCTTAAAGTCAAACAATAAAAGTGTAATATCCCTTTAAATTTCATAGCTGGGGATGTCTATAGTTTGCCTGTAGAGGGGCGCATGTTTCCCGTGTTTAGAACAGTCTGACAGCAAAATGACATTTCAAAGGAAAAAAAGTCATTTAAAACTACTCGTGGCTATTGCATTGCCGGTCCGACAATACACAAAAAAGTTCATTGATAAAAACGGCATGAGAATTTCCCACAGGAGAACCCCGAACCAAAATTTAAAAAAAAAATGACGTGGGGGTCCCCCTAAATACCATACCAGACCCTTCAGGTCTGGTATGGATTTTAAGGGGAACCCCGCGCCAAAATAAAAAAAAAACAGCGTGGGGAGCCCCCAAAAATCCATACCAGACCCTTATCCGAGAACGCAACCTGGCAGGCCGCAGGAAAAGAGGGGGGCGAGAGAACGCCCCCCCTCCTGAACCGTATCAGGCAACATGCCCTCAACATTGGGAGGGTGCTTTGGGGTAGCCCCCCAAAACACCTTGTCCCCATGTTGATGAGGACAAGGGCCTCATCCCCACAACCCTGGCTGGTGGTTGTGGGGGTCTGCGGGAGGGGGGACCCCCAGATCCCGGCCCCCCTGTGTGAAATGGTAAGGGGGTACAAAAGTACCCCTATCATTTCACTAAAAAACTGTCAAACATGTTAAAAATGACAAGAGACAGTTTTTGACAATTCCTTTATTTAAATGCTTCTTCTTTCTTCTATCTTCCTTCATCTTCTTCTTCTTCTGGTTCTTCTGGCTCTTCTGGTTCTTCCTCCGGTGTTCTCGTCCAGCATCTCCTCCGCAGCGTCTTCTATCTTCTTCTCCTTGGGCCGCTCCACACCCATGGCATGGGGGAGGCTCCCGCTCTTCTCTTCATCTTCTTCTCTTCTTCATCTTCTTCTCCGGGCCGCTCCGCATCAATGCTGGCATGGAGGGAGGCTCCCGCTGTGTGATGCGTCTCCTCTTCTGACGGTTCTTAAATAACAGGGGGGTGGGGCCACCCGGTGACCCCTCCCACCTCTGACGCACGGTGACTTGACGGGACTTCCCTGTGATGTCACAGGGAATGCCACAGGGAAGCCCTGTCATGTCCCGTGCATCAGAGGGGGCAGGGTCAATGGGTGGCCCCGCCCCGTTATTTAAGAACCGTCAGAAAAGAAGACACATCACACAGCGGGAGCCTCCCTCCATGCCAGCGTGGATGCGGAGCGGGCCAGAGAAGAAGATGAAGAAGAGAAGAAGATGAAGAGAAGAGCGGGAGCCTCCCCCCATGCCATGGGTGCGGAACGGCCCGAGGAGAAGAAGATAGAAGAAGCCGCGGAGGAGATGCTGGACGAGAACACCGGAGGAAGAACAAGAAGAGCCAGAAGAACCAGAAGAAGAGGAAGAAGAAGATGAAGGAAGATAGAAGAAAGAAGAAGCATTTAAATAAAGGAATTGTCAAAAACTGTCTCTTGTCATTTTTAACATTTTTGACAGTTTTTTAGTGAAATGGTAGGGGTACTTTTGTACCCCCTTACCATTTCACACGGAGGGGCCGGGATCTGGGGGTCCCCTTGTTAAAGGGGGCTTCCAGGTTCCGATAAGCCCCCCGCCCGCAGACCCCCACAACCACCGCCCAGGGTTGTGGGGATGAGGCCCTTGTCCTCATCAACATGGGGACAAGGTGTTTTGGGGGGCTACCCCAAAGCACCCTCCCAATGTTGAGGGCATGTGGCCTGGTACGGTTCAAGAGGGGGGGCACTCTCTCGCCCCCCCTTTTTTCCTGCGGCCTGCCAGTTGCGTGCTCGGATAAGGGTCTGGTATGGATTTTTGGGGGGACCCCACGCCGTTTTTTTTTTTTATTTTGGCACGGGGTTCCCCTTAAAATCCATACCAGACCTGAAGGGTCTGGTATGGAATTTAGGGGGACCCCCACGTCATTTTTTTTTTTTAATTTTGGTTCAGGGTTTCCCTGTGGGGAATTCCCATGCCGTTCTTATAAATAGGGATGAGCCAAACAACCCCCTGTTCGGTTCGCACCAGAACATGCGAACAGGAAAAAAGTTCAATCGAACACGCGAACACCGTTAAAGTCTATGGGACACGAACATGAATAATCAAAAGTGCTAATTTTAAAGGCTTATATGCAAGTTATTGTCATAAAAAGTGTTTGGGGACCTGGGTCCTGCCCCAGGGGACATGGATCAATGCAAAAAAAAGTTTTAAAAACGGCCGTTTTTTCAGGAGCAGTGATTTTAATAATGCTTAAAGTCAAACAATAAAAGTGTAATATCCCTTTAAATTTCATAGCTGGGGGGTGTCTATAGTATGCCTGTAAAGGGGCTCATGTTTCCCGTGTTTAGAACAGTCTGATAGCAAAATGACATTTCAAAGGAAAAAACCCATTTAAAACGACTCGCAGCTTATACATATAAGCCTTTAAAATTAGCACTTTTGATTTCTCCCATAGAGAGGGCGAATTTGCCACGAACACCCCAAATTGTTTGCTGTTTGGCGAACTTGCGAACAGCTGATGTTCGAGTCAAACATGAGTTTGACTCGAACTCGAAGCTCATCCCTAATTCCAAGAAGCATGTGCTCCAACAGGAAGACTAGAGGGACAGTGTCACTGATGCATGCATTGTTGCTGCTCACCATCCTTGTGGCCTCCTCAAATGGTGACAGGACAGTGCATGCATTCTTGATCAGTAGCCACTGGAGTGGCAAAAAGAAGCCAAACAGGTATTCATTAATGGCCCTTTGCTGTGTGTGCAGTCGCCGCAGCTGCCAACGTTGAGTTCCACCTGGTGGGCATGTCACAAATGGGGCGGTTGGTGGGCAGGTTGCACTCCCTTTGAATGTCAGCCAGCCAAGCATTGGCATTGTATTACCGGTGGATATGACCACAGACTTTTCTGGCCTTCCTCAGGAGATCCTGTAAGCCTGGGTACCTGCTCAAGAACCGCTGCACCACCAAATTCAGGATTTGTGCCAAACATAGAACATGTGTCAAGTGTCCCTGTCGGAGGGCGGAGAGAAGATTGGTGCCGTTGTTGCATACAACTATTCCTGGCTGAAGCTGGCATGGGGTAAACCACCTCTGAGACTGCCCCTGCAGAGCTGACAGAATCTCTGCCCCAGTGTGGCTCCTGTCCCCTAGGCAGACCAACTCAAGCACTGCATAGCATCTTTTAGCCCGACTGTGTGCATAGCCCCTTGAAAGCTTGCAGAGCACTGCTGGTTCAGAGGAGAAATCTGCAGAGGAAGAGGCCATAGAGGAAGAATAAGAGGAGGGGGTGGAGGAGAGAGCTGTGGCAGAATCACCACTAGCATTTTGGAGGCGTGGTGGCGGAACAAGCTCCAACAACACTGAACCCTGTCCTGCATCCTTCCCAGCTGCCATCAGAGTTATCCAGTGCACTGTGAAGGAAAGGTAACGTCCCTGCCATGCCTGCTGGACCATGAGTCAGTGGTAATATAACCTTGCTGCTGACCGCCCTGTCCAATGAGGCCAAAATATTGCCTTCCACATGCCGGTATGGCCTTCAGTGAAAAAAAATGGCGTTTTAGAGCTGTCACTGAGGTACAGCACATTCCACAAATTCACAAAAGAGGGCAGAGTCTACCAGCTGGGACCAAATTTCTTTTTATGGTTCAGCAACTGGGGTAGGGAAATTTGCCTGCTAAAATCAGATGGTGGTGTACTGCTAGCAGATTGACTGCAAGTACTTGGGACACCTATTGCTATATCTTCATTCCTCTCAATGCAGGTTTTTGAGAGGACTGGAGGTGGAGATGAGAAGCAAGGAGAAGTCTGCCTTTTTCTTTGATGTGGGTTTTTCAAGTGCTGTTGCCAACATACTGCATAGCAGGTCGTCATATGTCTGGTCAAGCATGTGGTGCCCAAGCAGCTGCTGTTCTGGCTCCGCTTGCTCCGCTTCAGACAAAGGTTGCAAACAGCAATGGTGCGATCTGCTGCACAAGTGTCAAAAAAGGCCCACACCGAGGAACTTTTAAAAGTCAGCAGGGAGACAGCAGTGCCCTGCACCTGCGGAGCTCTGCAGTGTGAAGAAACAGGGTGGCTGCCCTTAAGCTGCCCCCTAGAGGACATCCTGCCTTATTGGAGTTGTGCCTCCTCCTCTCTTCTCTCAGGCACCCAAGTACAGTCAGTGACCTCATCATCTCCTCCCTCCTCGTCACTGGAGCAAACTTGGCAGTATGCTGCAGCTGGGGGAACATGGCTGCCAGTTTCTTGTCCTTCTTGGGCACCCCCTCTCTCTAGGCTCATGTTACTTCCTTCCTCAACCTGTGAACCAACATTGAAGCCTTCAAATCACTGCACATACTCCAGCAGCATGTACCCAAAACTGTGGTCGAATCATTCTGGGGACTCCTCCGTGCATGATGGTGGGGCTACGGAAGGAGTACCTGTGGACAAGGAGCCGATGGAATAGGCTGCTTTGGCAGCTGCGTTGGAAGGCAAACTACTCTGGGCCTGAGTGACTGAGGATGAGGAGTAGGGATGGGCCGAACCCCCCCTGGTTCGGCTCGCATCCAGAACATGTGAACGGATCGAAAGTTTGCGCGAACATTCAAACACCGTAAGTCCATGGGACTCGAACGTGAGAAATCAAAAGTGCACATTTTAAAGGCTAATATGCAAGTTATTGTCCTAAAAAGGGTTTGGGGACCCGGGTGCTGCCCCAGGGGACATGTATCAATGCAAAAAAAAGTTTTAAAACAGACATTTTTTCGGGAGCAGTGATTTTAATGATGCTTAAATTTAAAAATTAAAAGTGAAATATTCCGTTAAATATCATACCTGGGGGGTGTCAATAGTATGCCTTTAAAGTAGCATATGTTTCCCGCGCTTAGAACAGTCCCTGCACAAAATGACATTTCTAAAGGAATAAAAGTCATTTAAAACTGCTTGAGGCTTTAATATAATTTCGGGTCACGGCAATATGGATGAAAATCAGTGTGACAAACGGTATGGGTACCCCGGGTACCCCCCCTCCCCAGTCCATTACCAGGCCCTTTGAGTCTTGTATGGATATTAAGGGGAACCCCACACCCAAATTAAAAAAAGAAAAGGCGTTGGGCCCCCAGGCCCTAAATACTCTGAACAGCAGTATACAGGCGGTGCAAACAAGACAGGACTGTAGGTTTGTTCTTATGTAGAATCTGTTTGTAATTTGGGACAGGTACATTTTGTAAGTGTAGCTCCAGCCAAAAAAATCTATTTTAAAGCTTTTTGGAAAACATAAGGAAGGGTTATCACCCCCCGTTAAACATTTGTTTTGCTGTCTGTGCCCCTATTCAGAAGATTTCACCTCACTTTCTATCCCAATGACAATTGGATTTAGAAAATTTGGGGTTTTTAAGGGAAACAATGATTGGTGATAAATCAGTGGAGGAGACACCTTTTTCCCATAATAACTCTTACAGGAGAGAATTTCCCTTCCTAGGGGTAGATTTCTTCTCACTTCCTGTTATCTCCCTCCGATTGTAAGTAGGAGTCGTTTGTAAGTCAGATTTTTGAAAATAGGGGACCGCCTTTATATACTATATGGCCTGCCCTATACACTCTGCGGAAAATTTCGTCTTAGGTGTTGGTGGTATCAGAACACTGTAATGCCTCGTACACACGAGCAGACTTTCCAGCAGACTTGGTCCAACGGTCTTTCTGCCGGACTACCTGAACGGACGGACTTGCCTACACACCACCCGACACGACCGGACTTTCCAGCAGGCTAGGTCCGCCCGTCTTTCCGACGGACTTTCGCCGGAATTACGGCGGACTTTCAGAATGAACGGACTTGCCCACACACTGACAAGTCCGTTCATTTTGAACGTGACTCAGGTACAACAGGACTAGAAAAAGAAGTCAATCTTGCCGCTTTTATCGGCGAGATTGACACCTTGCGAGCCCCGTCGCGGGGCATACCAGGCCCTTAAGTCTGGTATGGGTTTTAGAAGGAACCCCCTACGCTGAAAAAATGGCATGGGGTCGCCTCTAGAATCCATACCAGACCCCGATCCAAGCACACAGCCCGGTCGGTCAGGAAAGGGGGTGGGGACGAGCGAGCGCCCCCCCTCCTGAACTGTGCCAGGTCGCATGCCTTCAACATGGGGGGTGGGTGCTTTGGGGGAGGGGGCACCCTGCGGGGCCCCCCACCACAAAGCACCTTGTCCCCATGTTGATGAGGACAAGGGCCTCTTCCCAACAACGCTGGCCGTTGGTTGTCGGGGTCTGCGGGCGGGGTGCTTATCGGAATCCGGGAGCCCCCTATAATAAGAGGGCACCCAGATCCCGGCCCCCCACCCTATGTGAATGAGTATGGGGTACATGGTACCCCTACCTATTTACCTAGGGAAAAAGTGTCAATAATAAAACACACTACACAGGTTTAAAAGTAATTTATTAGACAGCTCCGGGGGTCTTCTTCTGGCTTTGGGGGTCTTCTTCCAACTTCGGAGGTCCCTCCAGTTCCTCTTCTCTCGGCGTCCTGTTGGTTCTTCTCTGCTCTCTCTGGCCTCTTCTCCCGGTGTTCCAGTTCTTCTGCTGGCTCCTCCGATGTCTTCATGCCGCTTTTTTGCCAGCGGAGGCCTGGACTTTTGGGCTTCTGGGCTTCTGGGCTTCTTGGCTTCTTGGCTTCTTCTCTTCTTCCGATGTTGACACAATGGTCTCTCTGGCTGGAATGCTCTCTGAGCGCTCCGATGTGACTTATATAGGCGGAGACCCCGCCCCCTTATGCCGTCGCAGTCCCTGGGCATGCTGGGACTGTGACGGCATAAGGGGGCGTGGTCAATGAGAGACCATCGTGTCAACATCGGAATAAGAGAAGAAGAGAAGAAGCCAAGAAGCCAAGAAGCCAAGAAACCCAGAAGCCAAGAAGTTCGGGCCTCCGCTGGCAAAAGAGCGGCATGAAGACAGCGGAGGAGCTGGCAGAAGAACTGGAACCCCGGGAGAAGAGGCCAGAGAGAGCGGAGAAGAACCAACAGGACGCCGGGAGAAGAGGAACCGGAGGGACCCCCGAAGTCAGAAGAAGACCCCCGAAGCCAGAAGAAGACCCCCCCAGAGCTGTCTAATAAATTACTTTAAAAACCTGTGTAGTGTGTTTTATTATTGTCACTTTTTCCCTAGGTAAATGGGTAGGGGTACCATGTACCCCATACTCATTCACATAGGGTGGGGGGCCGGGATCTGGGGGCCCTCTTATTATAGGGGGCTCCGGGATTCCGATAAGCCCCCCATCTGCAGACCCCGACAACCAACAGCCAGGGTTGTCGGGAAGAGGCCCTTGTCCTCATCAACATGGGGACAAGGTGCTTTGTGGTGGGGGGCCCCACAGGGCGCCCCCACCCCCAAAGCACCCACCACCCCTTGTTGAGGGCATTCGGCCTGGCACGGTTCAGGAGGGGAGGGGCCGCTCGCTCGTCCCCACCCCCTTTCCTGACCGACCAGGCTGCGTGCTCGGATCGGGGTCTGGTATGGATTCTAAGGGCGACCCCACGCCGTTTTTTCAGTGTAGGGGTTCCCTTTAAAATCCATACCAGATCTAAGGGCCTGGTATGCCCCACGCTTGCCGCAATAGGAAAATTTGTTTTTCCTTTTGCAGCGAGCACGAGATGCAATACCCTGCCCTTGCATCGTATCTGGTCCGTCGGACCAGCATACAGATGAACGGCTTTCTGTCGGACCAGCATACAGATGAACGGGCTTTCCATCAGGAATTGATGAATTTCAGAAAGATTTAAAACATGTTTCAAATCTAGGTCCGGCGGACTTTTGGGAAAAAAAAGTCAGCCGAAGCCTACACACGACCGCCGGACCAAGTATGCCGGTAAGTCCGCTCATGTGTACGCGGCATAAGCCCTCACAGTTACTCTTGGTAGGTGCTGGAACGGGCCCTGCTGTGAAATATTAGATCAAAAATTGTAATTACACTCCCCTGTTAAACAGGGGAAGAAAAATTGGGGCTTAGGCAGTGGTGGTGGTGCCACAACACTGCATCCCCTCTCAGATACTCTTGTTGAGCTCAGTAATGAGCCCTGCTGTTAAATATTTGATCAAAAATTGTAATTACACGCCCCTGTTAAACAGGGGCATAAAAATTGAGCTTTAGCCACTGGTGGTGGTGCCCAGAACCAAAAATGTTCTTAGAAGCTATCAACATGAACATTGAGGAGGAATAGGATAGTCACTCAGCATAACAGGATAGTCACTCAGCATCAGCATAGGCAGTCTTGAAGGGATCTCACATTCATAAAAAAAATTAATCAGTTACATCAGCATCAGGTGCTTGGTAGCTGGTGATCCAAGACTGATTCATTTTTATGAAGGTGAGCCGATCAACCGAGTCAGTGGACAGGCGCACTCTGTGATTGGTTACAACCCTCCAGCATCCCCGTGGCCTCCTCAAATGGTGACAGGACAGTGCATGCATCCTTGATCATGAGCCACTGGCGTGGCGAAAAAAAGCCAAGCTCCCCTGACCCTGTCCTGGTGCCATACTCGCACAGGTAGTCATTGATGCCCTCTGCTGCGTGTGCAGCCACTGCAGCATTGCCAACGTTGAGTTCCACCTGGTGGGCATGTCACAGATGAGGTGTTTCTTGGGTAGGTTGCATTTCTTTTGGAGGTCAGCCCACAGACTTTCCTGGTTTGCCTCAGGAGATCCTGTAAGCCCAGGTACCTGCACAAGAACCACTGCACCACCAAATTAAGGACGTGAGCCAAACAAGGAACATGGGTGAAGTGTCCCTGTCAGAGGGCGGAGAGGAGGTTAGTGCCATTGTCGCAAACCACCATTCCTGGCTGAAGCTGGCATGGCTTCAACCACATCTGAGCCTGCCCCTGCAGAGCTGACAGAATCTCTGCCCCAGTGTGGCTCCTGTCCCCTAAGCAGACCAACTCAAGCACTGCATGGCATCTTTTTGCCTGAGTGCTTGCGTAGCCCCTAGAATGCCTACGGAGCACCGCTGGTTCCGAGGACAGATCTGCAGAGGAAGAGGTCATAGAGGAAGAAGAAGAGGAGGGGGTGGAGGAGAGAGGTGTGGCAGAATCACCACTACCAGCATTTTGGAGGCGTGGTGGGGGAACAAGCTCCAATAATACTGCACCCTGTCCTGCATCCTTCCCAGCTGCCAGCAGGGTTACCCAGTGCGCCATGAAAGAAAGGTAACATCCCTGTCCATGCCTGCTGGACCATGAGTCAGCGGTAATATGCACCTTACCGCTGACTGCCCTGTCCAATGAGGCCAAGACATTGCCTTCCACATGTTGGTAGAAAATGGCCTTCCGAGAAAAAAATTGGCATTTGGGAACGTGCCACTGAGGTACCGCACATTCCACAAATTCTCGAAAGGGGGCAGAGTCTACCAGCCGAAAAGGCAGCAGTTGGAGTGCTAGCAGTTTAGCCAAACTAGCATTCAGCCACTGAGTAGGGATGAGCTTCAAGTTCAAGTCAAACTCATGAATGGTCTGGTATAGATTTTGAGGGGGACCCCAGCCCATTTAAAAAAAAAATTTTTGGCAGGGTTCCCCTTAATATCCATACCAGACCTGAAGGACCTGGTATGGAATTTAGGGGGACCCCCACGTCATTTTTTTTTAAATTTTGGTTCAGGGTTCCCCTGTGGGGAATTCCCATGCCGTTTTTATCAATGAATGTGTATTGTCGGACCGGCATTTCATTAATAGCGCAAGTAGTTTTAAATGACTTTTTTTCCTTTGAAATGTCATTTTGCTGTCAGACTGTTCTAAGCACGGGAAACATGCGCCCCTTTAAGGCATACTATAGACACCCCCCAGGTACAAAATTTAAAGGAATATTACACTTTTATTGTTTCACTGTAAGCATGATTAAAATCACTGCTCCCGAAAAAAACGGCCGTTTTTAAAACTTTTTTTGCATTGATCCTTGTACCCTGGGGAAGGACCCAGGTCCCCAAACACTTTTTTATGACAATAACTTGCATATAAGCCTTTACAATTAGCACTTTTGATTATTCATGTTCGTGTCCCATAGACTTTAAGGTGTTCGCATGTTTGAACAAATTTTTTGCCTGTTCGCAAGTTCTAGTTCGAACCGAACAGGGGGGTGTTCGGCTCATCCCTACCGCTGAGCATGTGGATGGCTGGGACCGAATTTCTTTAGCCGGTTTAGCAACTGGGATAGGGAATTTTGCTTGCTACAATTGGATGTTGGTGTACTGCTAGCAGATTGCCCGGAAGTGCTTGGGGCACCTAATTCTATGCCTTCATTCCTCTCAGTGCAGGTCTCTGAGAGGACTGAAGTTATAGTGGGGTTGGAGATCCAAACTGATGAGGAGAAAGGAGAGGTCCACCTTGTTCTTTGGTGCGGGTTTTTTAAGTACTGTTGCCAACGGTCTGCATGGGAGCTCGACATATGTCTAGTCAAGCATGTGGTGCCTCAAGCGGCTGCTGTTTTGGCCATGCTTGATACGTTTCAGACATATGTTGCAAACAGCAACGGTGAGATCTGCTGCACACGTCTCAAAAAAAGGCCCACTCTAAAGAACTTTTAGAAAAACGCGCAGAGTCAGCAGCGCCCTGCAAATGCAGAGCTCTACAGTGTGATGCAGTCGGTTGCCTGCCCTCAAGCTAGCCCCTGGAGGGCATCCTGCCTCATTGGAGACGTGCCTCCTCCTCCTTCTCCTCCTCTCTTCTATCTGGCACCCACGTAGAGTCAGTGACCTCATCATCCCCTCCCTCCTCACCACTGGAGCAAACCTGGCAGTATGCCGAAGCTGCGGGAACATGACTGCCAGTTTCTTGTCCTTCTTGGGCACCCTCTCTCTCTGGGCTCAGGTTACTGCCTTCATCCTCAACCTGGGTACCATCATCAAAGCCAGTCAGGTATAGGCTTGGCTGGACTACAATGCAGTTGATATATATTTTATGAACTGCAGCTCACTGAGTCGCCTGCCTGCCTGAAAGTGTCTTTGAACATGCACTCCGGGAATGGCCTACAGTCAGGTATAGGCTTTGCTAGACTATATATATATTTTTTTTTTATTGTATTTTTATTGAAAAAGTTTTTCAAATATTATAGCATACAGACTTTGATAATATCAATCAAGAACAGAAAATAAGCAGATGTAAGAATACAAACACAGTATTTTTTTTACAAAATGTAAACAAAAATAATAAAAAATAGCAGCAAAAGGAACATATTAGAATCAAAATATGTTGATCATCAAGCTGTGAACGCTACTATATATTTGGAAACTGTAACCACCATTGGATGGATTAGGGATATATAGTCGGCCATCGTAGAAAAAAAAGAAAAGAAAAAGAATAAAGGGAGTCTCAATTGTCAGACAAGGGGCAACAATAGAATGATAGGAGCTGTAACATTAAGAAGAGCTATGTATATAGCGGTCCCAATGGGCCCAGATCCTATCAAAACCCTCAACAGCATCCTCCACCATGGCTGTCATATGCTCCATTCTACGGATATCAGTAATAGCTTGTATAAGCTGGGACTGAGTTGGAGGGGGGGTGGAAAGCCAGCATGCAGGAATAGCTCTCTTTGCAGCCAGTAATACATATGATGCCAATTTGTTTGAAGTTTTTACCAATCCAAGGATTGGGAGGCCTAAAAGAAGATGAACCGGATCTGTTGGGATAGGGGAATCAAGAATCTGCTGGAGCACGGATACAACCATGGACCAGAAGGGAGCTATCAATTCACACTGCCAAATTTGTTGTTGTGTCAGATGTGACCCTTTACTCATATATGAGTGGGGCTCCACGGAGAGTGGAAGGTTCTCTTCCAAAAGTCGATATATGTCAGATATCAGTCGAGGTTGGTATGGTGCCTGAGAGCATATAACTTCGAAGTGCGTAGGTTTGGTCAAAGTAAGAGAGGGTGAGAGGGATGCTAGATCGTGGGTTATATGGAGGTATGAAAATAACAGCTGGTTTGGAATTTGATTTATAGTTTGTAGGTCCTGGAAGGAGTAAAGTTTCCGAGTGATAGGGCGCACAAAATGTCGGAGCTGGAACAAACCCGCCTTGGCCCAAGGGAACATCCGGGAGTGTGAGAGACTGTCAGGGAGCAGGGGATTAAAAAGAACATTATTAAGGAGAGGGCAAGTGGATGCCAGTGAAAATTTGGTGTAACAGGATCACCAAATCCTGAGTGACAACAGCATGGGGCCCAGACAGAGGTCATGGAGTTTGGGATCAGTAGATAATGCAGGAGACCAAACCAGGGAGCAGGGGTGGGTCGGGAACAGTGAACCCATCTCTATCTCCGTCCACCTGTTTGGAGGACGCATGCTGGCCCAGGACACCACCACATGGAGGTGGGAAGCCAAGTAGTACTTGTGGATGTCCGGGGCTCCCATACCTCCCTGACCCCTTGGGAAAAAAATAACCAAGCTGGCCACTCTATGTGCCCCATTGTTCCATATAAAATTGAGAAACCACCGTTTAAGGAGTTTCAATTGGGCCATTGGGATAGGAACAGGTAGTGTTTCAAAAAAATACAGCAGTTTGGGCATTACGGACATCTTCAGCACTTTAGTCCTGCCTATCCAAGATATCGGGAGGGGATTCCATCTATTTAACATATCTTTGACAGATTTAAATAGGGGGACATAGTTGGCCGAGTAAAGGGTAGAATATGACGGAGTGATTTGTACTCCTAAGTATTTGAGAGAAGAGGTGCAAGAGCGATAGGGATATGAGTTCTTTAGCGAAAGGAGATCTTCAGGAGGGAGATGTAAGGGCAAAGCTTCAGTCTTGGATGTATTAATTTTGTATCCCAAAAGTAAACTAAACTGAGAAAGTAGGGTGTGTAGGGATGGGAGTGATACATGGAGATTTGTAAGAGTCAGAAGCACGTCGTCGGCAAATAGAGAAAGTTTATATTCCCTTTGTCACATAGGAACCCCTCGTATGTCTGGGTGTGATCTAATAGCCTCAGCTAATGGTTCCAGGCAGAGGATGAAAAGGAGTGGTGAGAGGGGGCAGCCCTGCCTGGTACCATTTGACATAGAAAACGGATGGGATGTAAAGGATGCTAATTGGACCTGAGAGGAGGGATTAGAGTAAAGGGTCGTGAGGAAAGGACCACTTAATCCAAATTTAGTAAGGGTTGCGAACATATATGGCCAGCTTAATCAGTCAAACGTCTTTTGGGCATTGAGGCTAATGCCCCGTACACATGGTCGGACTTTGTTTGGACATTCCGACAACAAAATCCTAGGATTTTTTCCGACGGATGTTGGCCCAAAATTGTTTTGCGTACACACGGTCGCACAAAGTTGTCGGAATTTCCGATCGCCAACCACGCGGTCACATAGACCACATACGACGAGACTAGAAAAGGCCAGTTCAGAACCAAGCGCCGCACCCTTTGGGCTCCTTTTGCTAATCTTGTGTTAGTAAAAGTTTGGTGAGAGACGATTCGCGCTTTTTCAGACTCGTGGTTTTCAGATCGTTTTCTGCCATTCAGTTTGTGCTTATGGGTTTGTATCTGCTCTTCAGTGCGTGCAAGCAAGTTCCGCGTGACTTTAAGTAGTCATTGTGTTCTTGTGCGTTCGTTACTGATTTTCAGGTCGCTCTTCACAGGCCTTGCTGTTCTTCAGTGCGTTCTGTTACTTCGTTCTGAGCAGCCGTCCGTTTTCTAGCCATGTTGCGTATGCGTACTCCTCGTAGAGTTCGTGCTGTGCGGGGGCTTGGTGTTGGGGTCCTGACCTTGACACAAGTCCAGTCCATGAACAGGGTGGGGAGGAGTTCATGGACCAAGAATTGGTTGCTTCAGCATGACCAGTTCTCTCATATGCCTTTGCTCTGTGAGATCCGTGAGAATAATCCTGATGATTTCAGGAACTTTCTCAGGATGACGGACCCCATATTTCACCGTCTGCTGGCTTTGCTGACCCCCTATATCAGCGGGCAGGATACCTGCATGAGGCAAGCCATCACTCCGGAGCAGAGGCTTGTCGCTACCCTGCGGTACTTGGCGACAGGGAGAAGCCTGCAGGACCTCAAGTTCTCGACAGGCATCTCCCCCCAGGCTCTGGATATCATCATCCCAGAGACCTGTTCTGCCATCATCCAGGTCCTGCAGAAGGAGTATATGAAGCTAAGATTTTTATCATTTAATATCACATTTTATTGTATTTAATGTTTGATAATATATTGTATTTCTTTCCTCATTCCCTAATTACCATGATTGGAATATGCTGTGAATGTCCCCTTTGTTCTCATTCATGCTGGATTTTTATGTAATTAATTTTTTAGGTCCTTCATACAGATTGTCCTTCAATAACCTCCCCAGCATGGTCTACGGGCCCTATATTCACCTCATGTAGTCACTTAACAATGTATTTTATCAGCTCCATAGTAGTGCTTTACCCCAAACACCCCCTAAAATGTTTAGAAATGTGATTTTTGCTTTAAATTTAGGCAGAGTGCCAGAGGCTTTTTTTGTGATGTCCCCAAATCATTTTTAGTAACCCTCCCTCCCCCCAACTGCTAAGTCAGCTGATCCCAATTCTCTATCTATCCTCAATCATCTATCTGCTGACTTTGCCAAACCCATACACACTATACCCACCTCTTTTGTGGTCAGATGTATGGATGAATTCCCCAAAGCATGTAATGCAAGGGCCTGCCTGTATACTTTCAAATGGTACTGTTTAAACTTTTTATATCCTATTATTATCTTGACAGGTAATAGCAGAATGTCCAAATGTGCTCAAATGTGTACAATGTGTATTTATATCTTTGTATTATGACATTTCTTACCTGTCCAGTGGGCTGCCAATAGTGTAACTAAGGAGGGGCTGTTCCAAGTAATACCCTGGATTTAGGCATTCATCTCTCAATGAAGTGAAGAGGGTTACCTGTCCAAGATTTCCCCACCCCCCATAATGTTAGAAATGGCCCATGAGAGGGGGGGGGATATGATAGGTGTACCTTATACTTTGGTGTTGTTAAATTCCCCTTAATAAATGCTATCTGGAGGTTGCCCCAGAATGTTTGTGCCTAAACTGCTTGCCATGTTTCTGAGCAAAAATATTATTTTTTTTTCCCTCAACAGTTTCCTTCCACGCCACAGGAATGGCAGACTGTGGCCTCCCACTTTCCCCAGCGGTGGGACTTTCCTAACTGAGGAGGGGCAATTGATGGGAAACACGTCCACATCATCCCACCACCCAATTTGGGGTCGTACTATTTCAACTATAAGGGGTTCAATAGTATTGTGATGTTGGCGGTGGTGTCGGCTAATTACGACTTCTTGTATGTGGACGTGGGGAAGAATGGCCAGATGTCCGATGGTGGAGTCATCGTCCAGACGGAGTTCTACAGGCATCTCCAGAATGGCAGCTTGGACTTGCCAGCTCCAGAGGACAATGTGGAAGGACTCCCATTCGTGTTCGTTGCTGATGAAGCGTTTGCGCTGGGGGACCATCTTATGCGGCCATTCCCCATGAGGACCCTCACCCCGGAACAGAGGTGTCACAGACCTACCCGGGACAGAGGCTGTTGGAGAGGACTGTATGCAAGCCTGTTGCCTTTTGATTATGGGCCCTGGATTTTCAATGGATTCATTCTGTTGGGACACATCCTGTGAGGAGATGCTGGTGTCATCAACCTGTGTTTATGTTAATTGAATGAGCTAATGACATTGTCCTCTATACAATGTAGGAGACGGGACGACTGCTTTTGTGTTAATTAACTGTATGAAGCTCGGTGACCACAAGTCTGGGCGAAAGGTCATGTCTCAGTCACCTAGGCTGTATAAAGGATTAGATAATTAGCTCATGTTAATTAGGTTACGTTTGTATTGTTAGAGTAATCTTCTCCTGTGTATATAAGACTGTATTCTGGTTCTGAATAAAGTCAGTCCATGTTAGCAGTGAAGCAAGTGTCGCCTTGTTTTCTGCTCAGAGAGGTTGGAATATCTGATATCTGTATACAGACTGGGAGGAAGTGGTATATGACGGAAGCACTCAAGCGGAGTGTGGGACGTTCCGTGACATTGGTGGCAAGCAGCGGGAAAGCTTCCTGTAGTCTGGGAAATCTAAACCTCCACCTGGATCCAAGATCAGGATATCAGACTTCAGTCACCCCAGCGGAGATATGGACCTGGCATCAGAATTCCCGGGGCTGCTGCGGATCATCCTTTCAACATACACCAGGACTGTGTCTGAGGATGAATACCTGGAGCTTAGGCAGCAAATTCGGGTGGAGCTCTGGATTGCAGCCCTCCGTCTCGCTGGTATAAAACAGGGCAAGTGCTTTCCAACCCAAGAGCAATGGGCCAGTGACCAACGGGCATTGTGGATGGCATTCCTGGGAGAGCAGCCCCAGGAGCGATGGGTGACTGAGTTAGACAGGTTGGTCCAGCAGGAGATAGAGCTGGACAATCGTTATCGGGCTCTGCAATGGCACGCAGAGGAGGAATATTTAGGGGAGACGACAGAATGCTCTCCGGAGGGATATGACTTTGGCGGCCCTGGATTGCTGTGGGAGAACCTTACAGATCTTTTTATGTTTGGCGATGAAGGGGAACCTGACCTTGAGGACCTGAGAGAATATAGAGAGTCTATGCTCGGTCTTGCAGGGGTCTCAGAGCTCAAACCTGATCTGGACCATTTGCTAAGGAAGGAACAGCATCTGGAAAGGGCATACAGGAAACTGCTAGAACAAGTTCAGCAGCATGCCAGAGAATCAGCAGTGGAAAATCTGGAGATTGCCATCCCCAAACCTGAAGTGCTGACAACAGGGCAGAGCTCTGCTAACCTCTGCCCAGAAATGATAGCATCTTCTGGGTTCCATGAACAGGAGATGGTGAACCTCTATCCCCAGACATCAGTTGCAGAGACATGGGATTTGATAGACTTTTCTGCTGAGGAAAAACAACCTGATGAGCCTCCAGCAGAAGAGCTGCTATCAGGGCCAAAGTTCACTGTGTTCTGCCCAGCACCAACAGTGGCTTCGGCCTTCTTGAGAGAAGAGGTAGTCGGCCTTTCTCCCACAACACTGACAGGGACATGTGATTTTCTGCCAGCAGCATCTATGGAGTTAAAACAAACTTCTCCAGCTGAAAATCTGGTAACTGAACAGAGGGTCCAAGACCTCTGCCCCACACCTGTGGCAGTTTCGGAGGCTCAGGGTGAGAAGGTGGCAATCTCTTCCCAGCAGCAGATACAGGGGGAGAAGGGAGAGGAGGTGTGTGTTGTCCCTCCCCAACAGTTGGCCAGGGTGGAGGAAGCGGACTTTCCTCCCCAGCAAAGATCCGTGCACCTGGGAGACAGTACCATCGACATGTCGTCCCAGAAGCCAGATGAGGGAATAGAAAAGGAAGCAGCTGGCTCCCTTTTCCAATGGCAACTACACAGTTTGGGAGTGGAGGAAGCCAGCCTCCTGCCCCAACGGTTAGCCGGAGCAGAGGATGCAGAGTCCCCAGCAGAAGTGCTGGCAACAGAGCAGAGTGCTACCAACCTCTTCCCAGCACCGGCAACGACTGTGGAGTTCCAGGGAGCCGGGGCAGTTGGCCCCTCTCTCCGACGACAAGCTGATGTAGTGGAGCTGCTACTCCCAGCTGAATCGCTGGCAACAGGGCAGAGCACCGCTGGCCTCTGCCTAGCACCTAGTGTCCCTCTACAGCTTCAAGAAGCAGGGGTGATTGGCCCCTCTGCCCAGCAGCAGACCGAGCCCAGGAATGTTAAAAACAATCCAGCTGAAGCCCTGGCAGCCAGACAGAGAGTAAAAGACCTCTGTCCCACAATTTTACCACCTCCAGAGACTGGGGATTTAATAGACATTTCTGTAGAGGAGGAACCACCTGGCAAACCCCCAGCAGAAGTGCTGGCAACCGGACAGAGGGTCCAAGATCTCTGCCCCACACCTGCAGCAATTGTGGAGGCCCAAGGTGAGGAGGTGGCAGTCTATCGCGAGCTGCAGATCAGGATCCAAGGAGAGAATGCAGTCATCACCTCACAACTGCAGCTTGATCTGGTGTCGGTTGATGGGGCTTCAGTCCCCACCTGTATACCCCAGGGATGCTGGGCAGTCGGCCCAGATCCCCAACAGCAGGATGGAGTGAGCCCAGTCCCCCTGTCTTCTCTCCAGCGGCAGAAAGGATTCCAGGGAGAAGGGCCAGTCCGGGCCTCTCCCCAGCGGCGGATATGTTCTCTGAGAGAGGCAGAGGATGGCTGGGTGAGTAATACTCTGTTTGGAATAATTTGTTTGGGGTACTGTGTGGGTACAGGCAGTAGAGGACTGGAACTATGGACTAACTTCGGAGTCAACCCGTCTGGGGTCTCCTCCTGTGTTAGTCTCCTGCCGAAAGGGGAGAAATGTGACAGACCTAGCCAGAACAGAGGCTGTTGGAGAGGACTGTATGCAAGCCTGTTGCCTTTTGATTATGGGCCCTGGATTTTCAATGGAACAATACTCTTTGTGAGGTGAATGAGAAATCCAGGCTGAACTGTACTAATTGGACTCAGTCGTGTATATATGTATATATTGTTTGTTGTTTGATTCTGTTGGGGACTCCTTGCTGTGGATCTGTGTCCCTGAAGAGGGAGGGGGGGTTCCTCCAGCAGCCCCCTGCTGATAAGACTGATTCATTCTGTTGGGACACATCCTGTGAGGAGATGCTGGTGTCATCAACCTGTGTTTATGTTAATTGAGAGAGCTGATCACATTAGCCACCAGCACTGGCTAGTAGACGAATGGTCTAGGCTGAGGAGGGGGTAGATTGTTGTTTGTATTGTTAATTGTAATTAGCTCCAGCTATTGTGTTTATATTAATGTGTGAAGCTCGGTGCTCACAAGTCTGTCATCTGGTCTGGGTACATTTTGTAGTAAATTAGCTCATGTTAATTAGGTTAGCTTTGAGTCATCCCTGCTGTATAAATGTGTGTGAGATCTCAAAATAAAAGTTAGTTCTGATGTACTCCAAGACTGGTGTTGTCTAGTTCTTGGGGTTCCTATAGCCAGATCCATTGGACTCGTTTTCCAGAACTTAGGAAGCGGTATATGACGGAAGCACTCAAGCGGAGTGTGGGACGTTCCGTGACAAGAGGGTTTTTAATTACCGGCTGGCCAGAGCCCGAAGAGTGGTGGAGAACACATTTGGAATCCTGGCCAGCCGGTTCCACCTATTTCTGACACCTATCCATATGGCGGAGTATAAACTTAATCATATAATCATGGCGTGCTCTATTCTCCATAACTTTTTACGGAAACATTCAGCCAACTATGCTGGCTCAGTTGGGCCTGAGGCCGGAGTGATACCTGAAACAACACTGATGGCGGCCGTCCTGGCTTGCCCTCCCTGAGTGCCCGTGATGTCCGGTTACGATACCTGGAGTTCTTTGCAGGTAGGGGGGCCATCAATATGCCTGCAAATTTGTGAAGCCTTTTTCAAATAAAAAAGCAAAAAAAAAGAAATTCTTTGTGGACATTTACTGCTTGTGTTTGTTTTAGCTGACCCTGACAGAAATGTGGGGAGTCCTGAAAATGGCGTGATTGTGTAACCTTATACAAAGCACTGTTGGCTGTTATTTACTAAAGGCAAAGACACTTTTTATACTACAAGTGCTCTTGAAACTGCAATGAAAATGCTCTTGTAGTGCAAAGAGGATTTGCCCTTAGGAAATAACCACCATTTTCTCAGAAAACAGCAATTACATCACCACAAAAGTGTTGTAGCGTTGAGACAATAATCCACACATTCTTGATTAACAAACTTTTTAATACCTGCACAATCACATGTGCATTTAGAAACGGTTTTAAAACAAACCAACATGTTTGTTGTATAACAATTTTTGGGGTGGCATTATCAAAAATAAAAATGTCCATTTACGATAAAACAGGCCTGTGTAAAACCAACAAGAAAGACAAAAAACTTGAACTTACAAAGTTCACATAAGGTAAAACTTGAAGGCAATATCAGACATGAGTATTTAGGAACTGTGTTTGATATTGCGTTCAGATGGGGTGAAGTCACCCCTGGAAAAGCCAAATTTGGAAGATGCACACCAATTTACGAATGTCAACATGTGCTAGCTGCCATCACGGGGGATCAAGGGACATGTTTTTTGGGAGGAACCCCTTCCTCACAGCTACTTTATTATTGAGGAAGGGGTTGCACCCCCAAAACGCATCCATTGATCTCCCGTGATGGCAGATAGCACATGTTGGCACACTGTGTGCATCCTCCAAATTTGGCATTTCGAAACATTGCTAAAAAATTTAAAACATTGTACCACACAAAAAAAAGTGATTTTGTGGGGTTTTAAATTCGCCCCAAAACATCAATGATGTTATTATTTTTTGAATCATATCATTGATTTTTTTCTTGATGTTTTCCAATTCTAAATTACACCCCATTATCTCCCTGATCAGGATCTGGGCACTTTCTGATGTGAAAGGATCTCGATCCCTAACCTCACGATCACCTAAAAAGAGAGAAACCAAACAAAAACAGGTATCAAAAATCTGCCAGCATCCATCTCTTACCTGAGCCTGTGGTCGCAGACACTCACCTGTTGTGGTGCCAATTTCTACCACATCTTCTTCCTCCTCCTGCTCCACTTGTGTTGGGGGTAGTTCACTTTCTTCCCGAGGTGGGGGGTCTCTGGTCTCCTCGGATGAGGGGTGTCCTCCGAGTCTTTTCTCCCCTATGTAAAACAAAAATGGTATAATTAGCACACAGATATTTGATGGCAGAACTATAAATTGATAGGAAACATTGCTTGGAAGTGGTGTACAATTGTCAATTTTAGCAGAGTTCCAAGATGTAGCATTTTCAGTGTCCTTTGTCAACCTGCAATACTTTACCTGTCTTGTACAAGCTTTACAGATGGAGACCCCCCTATAGTATACACTGGAGCACCTGTGTGCCCCCCCTAATAAAAAGGGTGTTCTTGTGTCCCACACTAGTGCTCCAGCGTCCAGATGTGAAAACAGCTGCTGAGTGTCCTCTCCTTACACAGAATCTAGTTTGCATTTCATTCTAGTAACAAACCCATCTACACAACCAAATATTTTGCATCCAAGTAGGCCCTAAAAAATGTAGGAAAATGCATATGGCCTAAACAATGGTGTTTTAGAGGCCGAAAAAAAAATGTTTGATACGAACGAAATAATGGGCCCATGAACATTAAAATTGACATTTTAAACTGTACAATTAAGAAAAGCATATGGTGGAGCAGCACGGACGTAATAAAGACAAAAAGAATAGGAACACAGCACAACTACTTACTTTTTTGCAGCACTCTCCGGATCTTTCGGCACTGCTCGGGCTCTCTTAATTTCAGGTCCGACCACCGCTTCCTGAGCTGATCTTTCGATCGTCGTACCCCGAAATTTTGGTGCAGACTTTTGACCACTTTCCCCATGATCTTGGCCTTTCTGATATTGGGGTTGGGGTAAGGCCCATACTTTCCATCATAGTCAGCCTTCTTCAGGATGTCCACCATCTCCAACATCTCCCCAAAGGACATATTTGTGGCCTTAAATCTTCTCCTTCTGGATCGGGACATGTCCGGATCCGGGCTTTCCTCCTCCTCGTTGCTATAATTAGCACGCACCTGCTCTGACTCCGCCATGTGCTCTTCCCCCACTGTGCCAAATGAAAAGGGGCGGGGAATAGACTAGAAAGAACGTCGGGGCGGGCGGAGTTACACGCATGCGCAGTGTGTATAAAGCGTAACACATGTGCATATTACGTAAGATCTGTGAGCGGAGGAAGGAGCATTGGACGCGCCAATCGTAAGAACAAAGGTAAGAGACATACTTGTGCCTATACTGCTTCTAGATTGAGGCCTATATTGTAACAAGATTAGGAGAGTTTGGTCTGACATTAGGCTTGTGTTGTGTCTTGCAGTGAACATGGATATCTTATTACAAGATAATGACTTCATGTCAATATTCATTGACATGTTCAGGGAGCTGCCCTGTTTGTGGGAGATCAACCACCCACATTACAGGAACCAAACAAAGAGGAAGGCACCGCTGGATCAATTGTTGGAAATTGTGAAGCAGGTGATAGCCACGGCAGACATCACATATTTGAAGATCCTAATTGGTGGCCTGAGGAACACATATGTAAGGGAGCGCCAGAAAGTCCAGGATTCACAGAGATCCGGAGCAGCAGATGACATCTATGTCCCCAGGATGTGGTACTATGACAGGCTGCATTTTCTGGCAGTCAGACTGAACCCAGGTCATCCCTCTCCAGTCTTCCTTCCACGCTTCCTTCCCCCCCAGCTGAGGCTTCTGACGCCCAACCTGGGCCTTCCAGGCAGCAACATGTGGAGGAGCCCAGCTTGAGCCAGGTATAGCATTCTTCTAAATATTTCTACTTGTCCAATCAATGATGTTAACTAGATGTTAGTTTGGAGTACTAATTTATGATTGTGATTGATGATGCAAAAACTAAAACCATGTCCCTTTTTCGTACACAGGGAAGTTGCAGCCAGGAGGTGGCCAGGCCGAGCTGGCTGCCTGATATCCAGGTCCCTCCCCGACACCTGGAAAGAGAAAGTGGCAGGAGGAGGAGTGCCCTAGAGGAGGCTGCCATAGGCCTCTTTTGGAGGGCTACAGAGGCCCTGGGAGCACCACAGACCATGGAGGATGACTTCGCTGCCATCATTGCCTCTAAAATGCAGAGGATGGAGGAGGGACAACAACTCATGTGTGAGTCGCTCATATTGGAGGCTCTTAATAAAGGTATGAGGGCCCAAATTACATCTCAGACACACCTTTGCGAACTCACAGATGGTCCTCCTCCTCCTCCTGCAGCTCCTCCTCCTCCTTCTCCTCCAGGTCCTCTCAGTCCTCCTCCTCCTCCAGGTCCTACTCCTCCTCCTGCCACTTCTCCAACAGCACAGCCACAGCCCGGAATGAAGGGTTTTAGGAAGACCAGAAAGTGAGGACCCTGGATCCAGTCTGGTCGGCCAAAAGATGCAGCCTCTTGTGGTACCACAGCCTGGGGACACAGATGTCATCTGCTGTTTTCCGGATCTCTGGGACTTCTGGACCAGACTGCCCTCCTTTACATATGGACTCCTCAGGACACCAATTTTGATGTTCAAGAATTGATGTCTGCCCTGGGGGTCCCAGGCTTCGCTAATTTCTCCTGTTTATCCAGCATTGCCTCCCTCTTTGTTTGGTTCAGAGCCCTTAATAAAGGAATTTTGTTTTGAATTATACTTGCCTATGTGTGTTTTACTTCAAAAAGGACAGTTTGTTTGTGAGGATTCAGGTACATTTCAAAAATACAATGTGAAATTAACAAGGGATACCAAGCAATCTCCTTGAGATTAAATAATAAAAGATATCAATGGTGTTGTGGTAACTTGACACACAAAACACACACAAAAATAGTCTGGAGTAAAACTAAAAATAACATTAAACAAAGATCAGCCTTGGAAAAAATACAAACATAAAATCTAAACCAAAAATGGCTTTAAATAAAAAAAAAAAAAGAAAACAAAAAAAAAATTCTGTCAGATGTGACAAATAATAATATATTCAGGGAATCCCAAGAAAAAAACAAAAAAATAAGTTTGTGAGAAGTGTGTGTGAATATGAGCTGCAAAACTACTTAATTCTTGTCACATTATAAAGAAGAAGAGAGTGCGCTGTATTAAACCATTTTTAACATTGCAGCGTGACGAAAGTGCTGTATCCATTGCGAATGCTAATTTTACCTGACCGAGCTGTTCTGTGTCGAAATTTCTTCTGAGCATGCGTGGCACTTTGTGCGTCGGAACAGGCCACACACGGTCGGAATTGACGCGATCGGATTTTGTTGTCGGAAAATTTTATCTCCTGCTCTCCAACTTTGTGTGTCGGAAAATCCGATGGAAAATATCCGATGGAGCCCACACACGGTCGGAATTTCTGACAACACACTCCGATCGGACATTTTCCATCGGAAAATCCGACCGTGTGTACGGGGCATAAGGATCAGGGCAGGGCGGCGGACTCTGTTTAATATATCAATGAGATCGATGGTTTGTCTGGTGTTGTCCCCTGCGTGCCTAGAAGGGACAAAACCCACTTGATCTCTATCTATCAGTTTCATCAGGAATTGGGAAAGGCGATTAGCCAAAATTTTGGCAAAGAGCTTGTAGTCTGAGTTTAAAAGCGCAATTGGCCTATAGCTGTCTGAGAGCGATGGATCCTTGTCTGGTTTGGGTATTACCGTAATATAGGAGTGTAAAAAGTGTTGGCAGGGGCGCTGACCCTGAAGGAGGGAATTATATAGAGATACCAAGTGTTTCGAAAGAGTCGGGAGAAAGGTCTTATAATAAGTGTATGGAAGGCCATCCGAACCTGGGGCTTTATGGGATGGGAGAGATTTGACGGTGCAAGTAAGTTCTTCCTCAGTAATGGGTGCATTTAAAATTTGCACCTCCTCCTCAGCAAGCTGGGGGAGACGGAGATCCGCCATAAATGTTTCAAAAGCTTTCTGGTCAAAAGAGGGATGTTGGTCAGGGGAGAGGCAGTTATAAAGTTTGTCATAAAATTCCCCAAATACTTGAGTCATTGTCTGTGGGCAATAGGTGGGAGTCCCATCCGTGCATTTTATATGATCCGGGAAAAAGAGGGAGGGCCTAGGGTTAAGCCTGGATACCAATATCCTATGCGGTTTATTTGAAAATTCATAGAATTTTTGTTTAGCCCAGAGAATAGATTTATCGATTTTAGACATGTCTAGAGACTTTATACAGTTGCTTAGAGAAGTTACCGTGCGCAGCCGGACCATCGTGGGGGCCTGTAGCAGAGAGCGTTCAGCAGTCGTTAGTTACAAAATTAAAGAGGACCTCAGAAGAACTGAGTCCCTCTTTCTCTGGGATCCCACAGAGATAACATCCGCACCGGAGGCCCTGAATTCATTTAAGGCCATCCATCTTTTTTTTATGGAATTCAAACCTTTCACATTATATGATAATAGTTTTAAAGCCATGAGTAAACATCATAATTCAGCTTAGAAATATTCAAAACAATGGGTAACAGCCCAACAGTAAATGTATGTATGCGTAGCCTAAGTGCAGACCTTAGTCTGACCAAAAGATCCCTTATTGTGAGCTGATAAAAAAACATAAAATATAAGAAATATAAAAAAGAAAAAGTAAGACAGCATCACTGGAGCAAAACTGAGGTGATCCAAAAAAAGGATCATGGGAGATTATGTCACTTAGAAACAAAAAGGCCTGTGAGGCCCAAAAATGAGGAAAAAAGAAAACAACATCACAAAAAGGCCTGAGCAAGGTCCTTGCTCAGGAATCCTCGGCCGTAGCCTGAGGACCAGTAGGGGAGCATAGCCGCCTCCAAGGTGGTGAGGGACTCGCGACTACCCGTCACAATGATCCGCCATTAGCGTTACCTGTCCGAGCACACCTCAGGGCTACCTGGGAAGAAGCAGCCATGGGGGAACCTTAGATAAAGAAAAAACAACTGTTTCCTATAGAAAATTGGAACTATAAACAAAAAGACAAACTGGCAGCAAATATAGCCTAAACTTTGCAGGACACCTGTAAGGGGAGGCATGCTGTAAACACAGTGGGCCCATATAGGGAGTTGAATGATGGTCAAGATCCCAAATGGAGCAGAAAAAGGATATGGACAAGGGTGGGGTGTCCACATCAAATCAAGTGGGTGGTCTTGAGCGCTGAGAATGCTGGGGTGAGGAGTAGGTCTTTGAACCTCTTCCTCTCACTGGGGTCCAGATTCTGGATGGAGCTGACAATGGACGCGGGGTGGTAGGCAGGGCCTGATCCATGTCCGCAGGGAGTGGAGGTAGACCCAGATGTTTGATGAATGCATCCCCTTCTTGAAGATCCCGAAGGGCATGTTGGACCCCATCCAGAGTGAAATTAAGGCGAAAAGGGGAAGCCCCAAAAATAAGGTACCGTGTGTTGCTGTAGATGAGAACTGATGGAGTGCCAGAGTGATCAGAGAGGTCACTGAACAATTGCATTTTGTCTCTTTTGTAGTCAAGGCCTGATCTGTTGCATGTGGCCTTAGTTAGAGCCTCTTAACACTCATAGAAGTGGAAACATACCACTATGTCACAGGGTCTGGCCCCCGCAGGGGGTTTAGGGGCCAGGAACCTATGAGCCCTGTTGAGGCGCCAATCAATGTCCACAATTTTAGGTGCGAGGGTGTTAAATAGGCCCAAGAGATAAGGCCTGATGTTGTTGTCGGCAACAGTCTCAGGGACTCCGCAAATTCTCAGATTCTGGTGTCTTTCCCTATTTCCGAGGTCCTCCTGCTGAAGCTGCAATTGGGACACTGAGTTTTTTAGGATTGCATTTTCCTCTTCAAGAGCCTGTACATAGAGCAGAGTCTCATCAAATTTTGTCTCTAGGGAAGCTGTACATTCTCCAAGTGCATCTATCTCTCCCCTGAGCTTTCTAGATATTCTCCCCGTCTCCTGTGCTATATCTCTGGTTATCTGTTGAGCCAGGTCCTGGAGTTTAAGGTCCATCATCTCTGGGGTTAGAACCGGGTGAGGAGAGGAAGCCGTGCATGGGAGGATGGCCTGCTGCTGCGATCCGTCCTCCGCCATTTGGGTGCTGACGTAATTCTCCGGATCTCCCTTGGAGAAATCAAGACCGGGGATTGAGGCCTTGTCAGGAAGTGGTCCATGGTGGAGGAAGGCCTCGGGTGTTGCGTAGCTCGATAGTGGGATCTCTGGTCCCTGATTTTGCCCATAGGGTGTTGGGGTGTGTGGCAGAGTCGTGGCGTCTCGCCTCCGGAGCTTTTGGTGGCTAATGTTGCTGTGTAGAGGCCGCGGAACACTGGACGGGAGCGGAGCTCAGGGATCACGCATCCGCCATCTTAGAGAGCCGCGCATACGCCCCAATAGACTATATATATATATATATATATATATATATATACAAGCCTGTATATATACATATATATATATATATATATATATATATATATATATATATATATATATATATATATTAAATGCACTGCAGCTAGCTGAATCAACTGCCTGCCTGAAGTATATCAGAAACAGTACACCAGGAACGGTCAGCAGTGAGATGAAGCTAAATTGTATACAGTATATATATATATATATATATATATATATATATATATATATGAGACTGACAAAGCTGGGATGTATATATATACTAGATACACTGCAGCTAACTGTATCGCCTGCCTGAAGTATATTAGCAACAGTACACCAGGAACGGTCTGCAGTGAGATCTAGCTAAACTGTATGCAGTGGATATATATATATACTATACTCACTGTATATGCCTGCCTAAAGTATATTAGAAACAGCACAACAGGAAAGGTATGCAGTGAGATCTAGCTAAACTGTATACAGTGTATCTATCTATCTATCTATCTATCTATCTATCTATCTATCTATCTATCTATCTATCTATCTATATATATATATATATATATATATATATATATATATATATATTAAATGCACTGCAGCTAGCTGAATCAACTGCCTGCCTGAAGTATATCAGAAACAGTACACCAGGAATGGTCTGCAGTGATATGAAGCTAAACTGTATACAGTCTATCTATCTATCTATCTATCTATCTATCTATCTATCTATCTATCTATCTATCTATCTATCTATCTATCTATGTACAAAACCGGGATGTATATATATATATACTAAATATACACTGCAGCTAACTGAATCGCCTGCCTGCTCAAACTAAATGAAATGACACTCTCTCTCTCTCTCTCTCTCTGTCTCTCTCTTAACAACGCCACCAACACACTACACACGGCCGACGTGCAGGCGGCCTTATATAGTATGGGGCGTGGACTTAACCCCCTGTGCCGACAGCACTGTGATTGGCCAAAGCATGCGGGTCATAATGCATGCTTGGCCAATCATCAGCCAGCAATGCACTGCAATGACGCAGTGCATTATGGACCGTGACGCGCCGCTCGAATTTGGCACGAACGGCAAAACATGAGTCAAACTCATGTTCGACTCGAACGGACAGCCCATCCCTAATGAGGAGGATGAGGACGGCTTTGTTATCCACTCCACCAACTTTTCTGCATGTTCTGGCTCAATAACACGGCCAGCAACAGAAAAAAAGGATGAGCGTGCCCCACGGCCACATGAAGAGGATGCACCATGTCCACGACCAACACTGTTGACTGTAGACACAAAGGCTGCTTGTTCACTTGTAGTGGCCTGTGAGCTTCTGCCTCTCCTTGGTGGCCTTCTGGACATAATGTATTTTTTTTTTCAACACAACACTATACTGTATTAGATACTGTGTACACCACCTGAAGTGTAGTAGAAATTGTACACACTGTATTAGATACTGTGTACACCGCCTGCACTGATTTAGAAACTGTACTATGGCTGCACTGTATTGTGTACTGTGTACAACACCAGAAGTGTTATAGAAACTGTACACACTGTATTAGATACTGTGTACACCATCGGAAAAGTATTAGAAACTGTACTATGGCGGAACTGTATTGGGGACTGTGTACACCACCAGAAGTGTAGTAGAAACTGTACACACTGTATTAGATACTGTGTACACCACCTGCACAATATAAGCAACTGTACAACAGCTGCACTGTATTGTATACTGTGTACACCACCAGAAATGTAGTAGAAACTGTACACCCTGTATTAGATACTGTGTACACTGCCTGCACTGTATTAGAAACTACACTATGGCTGCACTGTATTGTGTATTGTGTACACCACCAGAAGTGTAGTAGAAACTGTACACACAGTATTAGATACTGTGTACACCTCCTGCACTTTATTAGAAACTGTACTACAGCTGCACTGTATTTTGTACTGTGTACACCACCAGAAGTGTAGTAGAAACTGTACATACTGTATTAGATACTGTGTACACCACCAGGAAAGTATTAGAAACTGTACTATGGCTGCACTGTATTGTGTACTATGTACACCATCAGAAGTGTAGTAGAAACTGTACACACTGTATTAGACACTGTGTACACCACCAGAAAAGTAGTAGAAACTGTACACACTGTATTAGATACGGTGTACACTGCCTGCACTGTAATAGAAACTGTACAACAGCTGCACTGTATTTTATACTGTGTACACCACCAGAAGTGTAGTAGAAACTGTACACACTGTATTAGATACTGTGTACACTGCCTGAAGTGTATTAGAAACAGTATACCACAGAATGCACTGTAGATATAGGCTACACTGGATGCAGAATATATATACGTATATATATATATATTAATACAATGCCTGAAGTGTATTAGAAACAGTACTCCATGGAATGCACTGTAGATATAGGCTTCACTGGATGCAGAGTATATATACTCTGCATACTCTGCATTTATATATATATATATAAATACACTGCCTGCCCTGACTGAATATCGAGTAAACAAGTAAACACTGAATATATAGTCTATGCCATCATCATTTAAATGTCACAAAGAATATAACAGAATATGTAAAAAGGAAATCAAGGCAAAAATTCAAAACGAACAACAGATTGCAAAAGAAAGTAGGACAAACCCCCCAAAAATCTTCAAATATATAAATAGTAAAATGGTCAGGTCTGAGCATGTAGGCTCTTTACAAAATAATCTAGAGTGGGTGACTGGGGACAAAGAGAAAGCAAATGTATTAAATACTTTCTTCAGCTCTGTGTATACAAAGAAGCATGGGGGAGCTCATGTCCATAATGGGGATGATACTGACACAGCCCCAAATTATCCATAATGGCTCAAAAGTGATATGGTCCAGAAATTTTTAGGCATAATAAAGGTGGATAAAGAACATGGACCACATGGCATCCGCCCACAAATCCTAAAAGAATTGAGCTCTGTCATTTCAAAGCCATTTTTTTTTAATTTTTAGGGACTTGTTAATGACTGGAATGGTACCACTAGATTCGCATAGGGCCAATGTGGTGCCTATATTTAAAAAGGATCAAAGTATTTACCAAGTAACTACAGATACTCCTCGTTTAACGACTTACCCATTTAATGACTCCTCTGACTTCCGACTGGCTTTCCCCACTCTAACGTCGCGTATATACATCATTGTATTGTACAGTACAGAATTTTTGTTTTTGTTCTGTACTTATTCAAATTAAAACAATGTTATTGAGCTGGAGTTTAGTGATTAGACCTTTTTATCACAATACAGTACAGTACAGTGGTTAAGAATGCTTAAAATATTGATTTCTTGTGATTCCTCGTTTAATGACCAATTCGTTTGGTCACTGGAACAGAACCCGGTCGTTAAGTGAGGAGTAACCTGTGTAGACCTGTTAGCTTAACTTTTATAGTTGGGAAGATACTAAAGACCACATAGATTAATTCTTTCTGAAAAAAAAATATTTTAAGCAAGAGACAGCATGGATTCATGAAACACAGACAGAAAACAAAGTAGTCAAACAAACCTGATTTCTTTTTATTAGGAGGTAAGTAAAACCTTGGACAGAGAGACTGCTGTGGATGTGGTATACTTGGATTTTGCAAAAGCATTTGACACAGTTCCCCACATGACTAATGTGTAAGGTAAAGCCTACAGGCTTGGAAAGATCACATTGTAAATGGATAGGAAACAAATTCAGAGAGTAGTGGTTAATGATTCTTACTCTAAATGGTCTAAGGTTATCAGTGGTGTACCCCAAGGTTCAGTGTTGGGACCCTTACTATTTACTAACTTTATACACAAAATAGGGTCAGGAATTAAAAGTACAATTTCTGTCTTTATAGCTGTCTATATACCAAGCTGTGCAATGGAAGATTTACAATTTGCAAGCTGACCTCAATGCACTGTATAATTGGGTAACTAAGTGGCAAATGAGGTTTAATGTTGATAAATGTAAAGTTATGCACTTGGCAGCTAAGAATATGCATGCATCATACATACTAGGGGGAGTACAACTGGCGGAATCCATAGTGGAGAAGGATCTGGGGGTTTTGGTAGATCATAAGCTCAATAATAGCATGCAATGCCAAGCTGCGGTTACCAAAGCGAGCAAAGTCCTTTCTCGTATTAAGAGAGGTATGGACTCCAGAGAGCGAGATATCATTTTGCTCCTGTTCAAATAATTAGTAAGACCTCATCTGGAATATACAGTTCAGTTTTTGGCACCAGTTCTCAAAAAGGATATCGGGGAAATGGAGAAAGTGCAGAGAAGGGCAACAAAACTGATAAGAGGCATGGAGGAGCTCAGCTATGAGGAAAGATCAGAGTAACTGAATGTATTCTCTCTTGAGCAGAGGAGATTAAGGGGGATATGATCAACATGTACAATAACATAAGTTTAACCACTTCAGCCCTGGAACAATTGCGTGGTCATGCAACGCTGTACCCAAACAAAATTAGTGTCCCTTTTTACCCACAAATAAAGCTTTCTTTTGGTGGTATTCGATCACCTCTGCTGTTTTTATTTTTTGTGCTATAAACAAAAAAAGACTAACAATTTAAAAAATATATATTTTTTTTACTTTCTGATATAATAAACATCCAAAAAATATATATAAAAAACTAATTTATTCATCAGTTTAGGTTGATATATATTCTTCTAAATATTTTTGGTTAAAAAAAATCGCAATAGGTGTACATTGATTGGTTTGCGCAAAAGTTATCGCGTCCACAAACTACAGGATAGATTTAGGGACTTCTATTTTTTTATTGTTTTTACTGGTAATGGCGGCGATCTGCGATTTTTAGTGGGGCTGCAACATTGCAGCTGACAAATCTGACCCCAAATAACACTTGTTGGGGACCAGTGACATTATTACATTGAATATCAAAAAATTAGGTATAAAGGAAATCCGCCCGCCCTTATAATACCAGCACTGCGCTCTTGGAAATTTCAAACCTGAATAACTAGAGCAGCCACTTGGTGTGAGTAAATATGTGAACAAAAATTTGATTCACTGTGAATAGACAACCCCCAAAATGGTGAAACAAATAGTGGCGCTAAACTAAATAAAATAAAATAATCGCATAATGCATCAAATAAATGATTGTAACATACTAAACATAGGCGATATATAACTTGTGATAAAGTAAGTGATATATAACCTGTGACAAAGTACACCAAAAGATGATAAATATCCTGATGGGTGTAAATGAAGTGAAGAAATGATCAAATATATAATTATAATAAGTGATCCAAAAAAAAAAGGAAATATAATAAAATCCTTTAAATTGAACAACCAAACAGTTAAATATGTGAACCAAGTCCATAATAAAATTCCAAAATAATTAATAAAAAATAAAGTCTTAATATATATAGTCCATGACGTGATACAGTGAGGACTTCCAGCTTAATAAATCTTCCACCACACCTCCGTGTCTGTGATTCCACTCCCCTTTAGAAAACAAACTCACGAAGTGCGCAGGCGCGGGACTCCCAAGATGGCCGCGTAAGCCGGGAGCTCCGCTCTACCCAGCCCAGCAAGCCACCCTAGAGCTGGATTAAGGCCGCCTTTTCGCCCACCACTAGCGGAACCGGACCCGGGAACACCCGCTGTATCAACCCATGCCAAACAGCACGGTCCGTAGGGACCTGGGACCGCGGTTTTCAGCAGAGGATTCCCGGGCCTTATCCAAGATGGCGGCCGCAGCACAGCACAAGGAGCAGTATGCAGGGGGACACGTGGAAACCAGGCAAGTGATCGCTCCTGCCACTCTGGCCTACACACCCTTACCTGCTTTGCATAACCAGCCTATGGGGACCCCATCCCCAGCCTCCACAGTATCCCTCCTAGAGCGCACCTATGAGAACTACTCCCTGTCCCCACTGATCGCTACACCACCACATCAGGGAGCTGGAACCTCCATAGGAGATCCGGAGGCTGCCATACCCCTTAACACAGGAGATTTATTCCTCAAACTGTCAGATCTACTAGACAGAGGCTTAGCAAACACAGCCACAAGAATCACAAACGAGATAAGAGCAGACTTTCAAAACTTGGGAGCAAGGATGGAAGCCATAGAACACAAATTAGACATTACAGTGTCCAGAGCTAACCAGAACACTGAGCACATTCATACTGTTCAAGAGCAACTAGAGGTGGCACTGAACAGAATCGATGACCTGGAGAACAGGTCGAGAAGGGACAATTTCAGAGTAAGAGGTATCCCCGAATCAATCACAGACGTCCCCAAAGCTATCCAGGATTTAATCAAATCCCTCATCCCTGAGCTGCCCCCCATCAAGTTGGAGCTGGACAGGGCACACAGATCCCTGGGCCCACCCAGAAAAGACGGATCCCCCAGAGATGTGGTCGTGAAACCACACTTCTATAGTGTAAAGGAAGAAATAATGAAAATTTCACGCCAGCAATCCCGCATCCTTTTTCAAGGACAGGAAGTGCAAATTTTCGCGGACATTTCCCCCACGACCATCCAGAAACGCAGAGCCCTCAAGCCCCTTCTGCTCGTCCTCTCCCAGAAGGAGATTAAATATTGGTGGGCATTCCCTTTCGCCCTAAAATTTTCCCTTAAAGGCAGAACCCACTCATTCACCACGTTCACTGAAGGCGAACGAATCCTCCTCTCACTCAAGCTCATATCCCTAGACTCGGAAATGGACATAACCAACACTCAAGCGGGTTCATCTAAACGCCAAACTCCCAACAGCCCCATTTCTCCAGCCTGGAAAGCTAATAAAAGCAGGCGACTGAAAGAACAATTACCAACCTGAGGAGGTCTTACACAAGACCCCGGCGACACCCTTCTTCCTCTTTGTGTTCCACTGTCCCCAATCCATCTCATACCAGATGTTCTCCACCTTTCTCGGATCCTTCACAAAGAGGCATTGTCCCCGCGAGGGGAAATTTTTCCATTCGCCCCTAACTCTCAAGTTTGCATCCCAACACCCCAGCGGGGCTACGCATCCAGATCCCCAAGATCTACTATTGCCCCTATCCCTCACCTACGCCTCAAGGAGGTTTAAAGATTTAGCCCATTGATCTCCACAAGAATGGCCTCATCGGCTCTTGAACATCACTCCCTCATCGTCCCTCTGGGCTCCCCCAGCGCCAGCAGGATGTTATGGCCCATCTCCACAACCTCATTCCCTCACAACGGACTGGCTAAGCCCACAGTGGGACTTGGATTCCCCACACCACCTTCCTTCTCCATCCCCACAGAGGAACCCATTATGTCTACCAGGAAGACTCTATCTGTACTCCAGACCAGAGCGGCCCCAAGTTAAAAACACTTCAGTTTTTTTCAGATTTTGATACTCCTTATTGTTCTCCGTATGCCTTTTTTTTATCTATGTTGTTACAAAGCTTATTTCTCTATGCAAGGTCTCAAGGGTGGTTTGGGCTGCGGTAGCTGCCCTGCGACTTCTTCCATCCTACGAAAATGGAATTCCCATTCTCGTTCGATGGATTGGTGGTTCGATCCAAGGACCACCTTCTCCTGTTGTTGGAGTTCGGAAAGGGGAATACCTTCCCCCCTCTCCGCCTCCGGCCTATTTCAGGTCATTTTGTACATATTATCTTTCTCCTTCTGTCTCTATGTTTTAACCCATCTGTGCTTTTTTCTCCCTTACCCCCTCCTGCCAGGGTTGACGGATTGTCTGCAGCTCCTTCTTGTCCAGCATCTCCGGGTTCCAGACCTCGCTCCTCATTCGCCTCCTGCCCACCCCTCTTCAACTGGGTCAGGGTAAGTGTTCCTCTTTCATTAGCACACACATCACTCAAAAAACATGCCTAACACCACTCCATCTCGCCCCCAGATAAAAATTATTTCCCACAACGTCCAAGGCTTCAATTCCCCAATTAAAAGAAGGAAAACCTTCCAATCATATCATAAACAAAGGGCTTCGATAGTAATGCTCCAGGAAACGCATTTCCCTTCTCGATTCTCCCCCTCATTCCTACATGCGCGCTTCCCCTCGTTTTATTTGGCGAATGCTGAGGATAAGACCAGGGGAGTCGCGATCCTATTTGCTAAGGATTGCCAATTCAAAGTAAGCCAGACTCTTTGTGACCCCGAAGGCAGGTACATACTAGTAAAAGGTCAGATCGCAGACCAAACTCTCTCCCTGATCTCCTATTATGCCCCAAACAAGGGACAGACTGTATTCTTCACTTCGCTTTTCCAAACACTAGGTCCCCTTCTGGAAGGAACAGTAATCTTTGGAGGAGACTCGAATGTCGCCTTTGATCAGAGCCTCGATAAATCTAAACCCCCGGCTAAACAGCTCTCTAGGCCAACAAAAACCAGCTCCAAAATTGCTAAACTGATTCACCAACAGGGCCTCACAGACATCTGGAGAGAACTCAACCCCACTTCTAGGGACTATACCCACTTTTCAATACCCCACCAAGTATACTCCAGAATTGACCATATCCTGATCTCCTCCATGCATATTCCAGCCGCTATCTCAGCTAAAATTAAGGATACTCCCCTCTCCGACCACTCTATGATCTCCCTATCTATCCAAGGCTCGCTTCTCAGACCCTCTTCCCCCATCTGGCGTATTAAAGAACACATCATTAAAGACCCCATTCAGATTTCGGAACTCACCAAGACACTAAAAGAATATTTTCTCCTGAATAACGTAGACGACATCTCAGCCGAGACCCTCTGGGCAGCCCACAAAGCCGTGATACGAGGCAAACTGATCCAAATATCCTCCAAACTCAAAAAGGAGAGAACCATGGACATTGCAAAATTGGAGAGAGATTTCCTCCTCTTACGTAAAAACCATAAAGCTAACCCATCCCTGGTTCAATCCGACCAGCTTGATGCTGCTCGGATTAAACTAAACCTGGCGCTCACGGTTAAAGCTGAGGATTCTCTGCCTTGGAATGGGGTGAAATTCTACCTGAATCAGGACAAAATGAGCACGATGCTGGCCTCCAAGTTATCCCCTAGGACCCGTCTCTTCGCCCTCCCCAAAATAAAACTACAGGATGGGACGTCTTCCCAAAATCCACATAGAATCCTGGATTCTTTCCAAGCATTCTACTCACAACTATACAGAGCAAATGATTCCAAAGATTCACGAGCTATAGAAGCATTTTTAGAGCACCTCCCTATCCCCACTATACAAAAATCCCACAAAGATATTATGGAGGCTCAGATCTCAGTGGAGGAAACCTTGGAGGTCATAAAAAATCTGAAAGGGGGCTCGGCTCCAGGTCCAGATGGTCTTTCCAATCTTTACTACAAGACTTTTGCCGTGACTCTAGCGCCACATTTAACTAAAATGTTCAATTCCAAACGAAAGGGAGACCCCATAGACCCCCAGATGAATGCTGCCTTCATTACAGTCATCCCTAAACCCGACAAAAATCCGGATCAGGTAGAAAATTACAGACCAATATCACTAATAAATAACGATCTAAAAATCCTAACGAAAATTTACGCCAATAGATTAAATACATTCATCAACACTTATATCCACAAGGATCAGGTGGGCTTTATCCCCGGCAGACAGGGTCCGGACCAGGTCAGAAGGGCCATAGACATAGCCTCAATTTTGCACTCGGGATGGGACGGAGGCCCAAAGCAGGAGGGTCTCTTCCTCTCCCTAGATCTTCAAAAGGCCTTCGATTCTGTGTCCTGGCCCTTTATATTCGCTTCCCTTAAATTCTGGGGATTCGGAGAACATTTCATCGGAATCCTCAAATCTCTTTATTCAGAACCGGAAGCGAAAGTCAAACTACAGGGCTTCCTCTCATCCCCAATCAAAATTGCCAGGGGCACAAGACAGGGCTGTCCCCTTTCCCCACTCGTTTTCGCTCTAATAATAGAAATACTAGCCATTGCGATCAGGTCAGACCCAAACATCAAAGGTGTCAACTGCGGCTTGAACACCCATAAATGCGCCCTCTTCGCAGACGACCTTCTTCTATTCGTCACATCTCCAATTACCACCCTCCCTAACATTAACAGACTACTCCAGACATTTGGCGAAGTCTCAGGCCTGCGGGTCAACATGACCAAATCACAAGCTTTAAACATCTCCCTTAATCCAGCCCTAGTTGAGAGGTTAAAACTGTCCTTTAATTTTAACTGGAGTGACTCTTCAATCCGATACCTAGGTATAAACCTCACACCCAGCATAGACTCCCTCTACCAAGCTAACTTCCCTCCTATGTTTTGTAGATTGGAGGAAGACATACGAGCCTGGTCTTTCCACAAATTATCATGGCTGGGGAGAATCCATGCCATCAAAATGACCCTGTTCCCCAGAATTTTGTACTTATTTAGAGCTCTCCCAATCGCGATTAACAGAAATCACCTCAAACACTTCCAGGGGAAGATCATAAAATTTATCTGGGGGGGAAAGGTTATAGATTCTCGAGAAACACCCTTTATGCCCCAAAGTCTAAGGGAGGACTGGGTCTCCCCGAACTATTCAAATACTACCAAGCAGCCACACTGGCCCAACTCTCCACCTTATATTTCAGAGGCGAAAAACCCGACTGGATACAAATAGAACGCCAAGCGGTTCCTTCCCACACACTAGACTATCTACTCTGGACCCCCAGCAAATCTAGACCGCCCATCATGGCACCCACACTTTCACACTCCTTCAAACTTTGGGACACCCTGATTCAAAACCCAGCTCTGACCTCACAGCTCCGCCCTCTCTCACACATTTTCCGCAACCCCCTTTTCAAGCCAGGATTAGACATCAAATCCTTTCAATGGTGGCTTGATAAGGGAATGTACCGTATCGGACATTACCTCGTCGCCTCCGGTCCAATCTCCAAGAAATACTGCGTTGATAAACTAGAACTCCCAGATTCCGAGAAATTTAGATTTCTTCAAATATCCCATTTCCTTCACACCATTTGGAAAGTCAAATCAATCCCACCAGAGTGCACACCTTATGAACAATGGTGTGGACAAGCAACAGAGCAAAAAGGAGGCATATCCCTGATTTATGAAGCCCTGTCAACTCCCACATCCAAACTCACATACATGACAGACTGGGAGAGGGACTTGGGCGAGTCTTGGGACCTGGAGAGCTGGAACAGAATGAGCACAAGAGCCTACAAAGGTATAGTTAATATTGCATTAATAGAAGCTAACATGAAAGTCCTTACGAGATGGTATCTGGTTCCTTCCAAACTTGCACTGATGTTCCCTTCCTCGTCTTCTTTATGTTTTAGAAACTGCCAAGCCCAGGGTTCCATGTTACACATTTGGTGGGAATGTCCTAAAATCAGGGGGTTCTGGAACGGGATCTTTCACCTGATCAGGAAAATTACGGACACTCCCATTCCAAAATCCCCCCAAATGGCTCTCTTAAATGGTAATATCCCCAAAACTTCCAAAACAACTGCTAAACTTATCGCTTTTATTCTGACAGGCGCCAAGATTTCCATAGCAAAGGCTTGGAAACAACCGGGGGTCTCCCTAGCATCAGCCAAGAGAAAGATCTCATGGATCATGTCTCAGGAAAAGTTAGTTAGTACCATAGCAGACTCAAATAAAGCATTTTTGGCGGTTTGGGAACCCTGGGCGCGGCATGTAGGCATCTCTCTTATACCGGGAGTTGAAGCTTGACCTGGTGCTATTGTGATTTTGCAGTCTGTCAACACACCCCACCCCCTTCCTCTCTTCTCCTCTGTCTTCCTTCCCACTTTTCCTCTCTCTCTTTCTTCTTAAATCTCAGGAAGTTGTTATTAAATTTTTACTGTAAGTATACGGTTTCACACGGTTCCTTCCAGTTTTATTTGCACTAGTGTGTACTCAGATGGTACCTCGATCCATTCCACATGGGTCGATCTTCTAAGCTGGAACCCTCAGGATTTCTTTACGGCTCCCCTAGCCCCTTTGGCCTTCTGGCTAGAGAGAGCCTGGGAAGGTTCCCTCATGCAGTCTGGGACAATTAATCTCCCGGAAGGTGCGATGGGCCCTAACAGAATAGCCACTCACCTTATGGTTATCGAAGGCCACTCTTCGGTGCTCGACACAGTATGTTCCCGTTAGGGGTGTCGAGCCCACATGCAGCACTAGGTCTTACCTTGTCATTCCTGAGGGTTCTTTTCTCCCTATCCTTACGTATAACCATACGTTTTTGATCAACTTCTCTGTTATTGTTCATTGTTCACAGAAGTGGGCTGCGTCCCACAGCATTGCCAGTCTATGAAGTGTAATGTACTGCTCTTCAATAAAACTTCTTTAAAATTGAAAAAAAAAAAAAAAAAAAAAAAAAGAAAACAAACTCACCAGCTGACTTTGCCTTACACTCTCATGTTCGGCTACAGCGCATTAACCCACACAAGCGGGGGATAAGTAATGACTTCCGACCTTCCAGCGTTAGCATCCAGGGTTTTCAAACAAATGCTCTCAACCAATTTGCCAACTGACCAAATAAACCTGTCCAACAGTCTGCGTTAAAAACAGGGGTTTAGTTAGCACGCATTTGCAAACGCATGCATTAGCTGCAAGGCCTCTTCACGGCACCCTGTGAAGAGTTTATTAAGACTTTATTTTTTATTAATTATTTTGGAATTTTATTATGGACTTGGTTCACATATTTACACTTTTTGGTTGTTCACTTTAAAGGATTTTATTATATTTCCTTTTTTTTTTGGATCACTTATTATAATTATATATTTGATCGTTTCTTCACTTCATTTACACCCATCAGGATATTTATCATCCTTTGGTGTACTTTGTCACAGGTTATATATCACTTACTTTATCACATGTTATATATCGTCTATGTTTAGTATGTTGCAATCATTTATTTGATGCATTATGCGATTATTTTACTTTATTTAGTTTAGCGCCACTATTTGTTTCACCATTTTTGGGGTTGTCTATTCGCGGTGAATCAAATTTTTGTTCACACATTATTACATTGATCAGTGCTGTAAAAATGCATTGATCAATGTAAAAATGACACTGGCAGAGAAGGGATTAACACTAGGGGAAGATCAAGGGGTTAAGTGTGTTCCAGCTGTGCATGAAACGGGGGAAACAAGGGTGGGACTTTATATGAGGCACTGAATGCCTCTATCCCTAATACAGTGGGGAGAACAAGTATTTGATACACTGCCGATTTTGCAGATTTTCCTACTTACAAAACATATTACATAGTTAATAAGGTTGAATAAAGACACCAGTCCATCCTGAGTATCTACAATTGTCCCTATCCCTGTACATTGTGTCTCATTAAGATTCTCATCTATTTATTATTATTTATTTAAGGTACCCATATAGCACAGTCAATTTTTATGCAGCACTCCACACATACATCGCACACTCACATCAGTCCCTACCCTCAAGGAGCCCACAATCCAAGATCCAAGATCACCAACTCACATCCATATATTAGGGCCAATTTTGGACAGAAGCCAATTAACCTACCATCATGTCTTTAGAGTGTGGGAGGAAACCGGAGTACCCGGAGGAAACCCACAATGGCAGAACATCCAGGCAGGTAGTGTTGTGGTTGGGATTGGAACCAGCGACCCTTTTTACTGCTAGGCGAGAGTGCTACCCACTACACCACTGTGCCGCCCATATAGAGGTCTGTATTTTTTATCATAGGTACTCTTCTACTGTGAGAGACAGAATCTAAAACAAAAATCCAGAAAATCACATTGTTTGATTTTTAAGTAATTAATTTGCATTTTATTGCATGACATAAGTATTTGATACATCAGAAAAGCAGAACTTAATATTTGGCACAGAAACCTTTGTTTGCAATTACAGAGATCATATGTTTCCTGTAGTTCTTGAAAAGGTATGCACACACTGCAGCAGGGATTTTGGCCCACTCCTCCATACAGATCTTTTCCAGATCCTTCAGGTTTTGGAGCTGTCGCTGGGCAATAGGAACTTTCAGCTCCTCCAAAGATTTTCTATTGGGTTCAGGTCTGGAGACTGGCTAGGCCACTCCAGGACCTTGAGATGCTTCTTACGGAGCCACTCCTTAGTTGCCCTGGCTGTGTGTTTTGGGTCGTTGTTATGCTGGACCTAGCCACAACCCATCTTCAATGCTCTTACTGAGGGAAGGAGGTTGTTGGCCAAGATCTCACGATACATGGCCCCATCTATCCTCCCCTCAATAAAGTACAGTTGTCCTTTCCCCTTTGCAGAAAAGCAGCCCCAAAGAATGATGTTTCCATCTCCATGCTTCACGGTTGGGATGGTGTTCTTGGGGTTGTACTCATCCTTCTTCTTCCCCCTAACACGACGAGTGGAGTTTAGACCAAAAAGTTCTATTTTTGTCTCATCAAACCACATAAGCTTCTTCCATTCCTCCTCTGGATCATCCAGATGGTCATTGGCAAACTTCAGATGGGCCTGAACATGCGCTGGATTGAGCAGGGGGACCTTGCGTGCGCTGCAGGATTTTAATCAATGACAGCGTAGTGTGTTACTAATGGTTTTCTTTGAGACTGTGGTCCCAGCTCTCTTCAGGTCATTGACCAGGTCCTGCCGTGTAGTTCTGGGCTGATTTCTTACCTTCCTCATGATCATTGATGCCCCATGAGGTGAGATCTTGCATGGAGCCCCAGACTGAGGGAGATTGACCGTCATCTTGAACTTTTTCCATTTTCTAATAATTGCGCCAGCAGTTGTTGCCTTCTCACCAAGCTGCTTGCCTATTGTCCTGTAGCCCATCCCAGCCTTGTGCAGGTCTACAATTTTATCCCTGATGTCCTTACACAGCTCTCTGGTCATGGCCATTGTGGAGAGTCTGTTTGAGTGTGTGAACAGGTGTCTTTTATACAGGTAACAAATTCAAACAGGTGCAGTTAATACAGGTAATGAGTGGAGAACAGGAGGGCTTCTTAAAGAAAAAATAACAGGTCTGTGAGAGCCTGAATTCTTGCTGGTTGGTAGGTGATCAAATACTTATGTCATGCAATAAAATGCAAATTAATTATTTAAAAATCATACAATGTGATTTTCTGGATTTTTGTTTTAGATTCCGTCTCTCGCAGTTTGATAAAAATTACAGACTTCTACATCCTTTGTAAGTAGCAAAACCTGCAAAATCAGTAGTGTATCAAATACTTGTTCTCTCCACTGTATATTGAGAAAAAGGGAGGAATTATGGGATTTAATCACTTCAGCCCCAGAAGATTTGGCTGCTCAATGACCAGGCCATTTTTTGCAATACAGCACTGTGTCACTTTAAGTGACAATTGTGCGGTCGTGTAAAGCTGTACCCAAACAAAATTAACATCCTTTTTTTCCCACACATAGAGCTTTCTTTTGGTGGTATTTGATCATCTCTGTGGTTTTTATTTTTTGCGCTATAAACAAAAAAATTTGTGACAATTTTGAAAAAAACACAATATCTTTTACTTTTTTGCTATAATAAATATCCCACATTTAAAAAAATAAATAAATAATTTTTCCCCTCAGTTTAGGCTAGTATGTATTATTCTACAAACTTTTGGTAAAAAAAAAAAAAAAATCTCAATAAGCGTATATGGATTGGTTTGCGCAAAAGTTATCGCCTCTACAAAATAGGGGATAGATTTATGGCATTTTTATTATTATTATTTTTTTATTAGTAATGGCAGTGATCAGCGATTTTTATCTGGACTGTGATATTGCGGCAAACACATCGGACACTTTTGACACATTTTTGGGACCAGTGACAATTATACAGCGATCAGTGCTATAAAAATGCACTGATTACCGTATAAATGTCACTGGCAGGGAAGGGGTTAACACTAGGGGGCGATCAAGGGATTAACTGTGTTCCCTAGTGTGTGTTCTAACTGTGGGGGGGAAGGGACTGACTAGGGGAAATGACAGATCAGTGTTCATAATTTGTATGAACACACGATCTGTCTACTCTCCCCTGAGAGAACCGGGATCTGTGTGTTTACGCGGGTGCGCCCGCCGGGCACTCGCATCAGCTCCGGAGGTGAGCCACAGATGTGCGTGCCTCCTAGTGGTCAAAAGGCAAAGCGATGTAAGGTAAAAATGTTTCACCCAGGGGAGCCAACCTGCCGCAGTAAAACTGTGACGGCTGGTCGGGAAGGGGTTAAATGAAGCACACTATTAAAGAATAAAATGCAATCATGTTGATTGATTCCTGATAAACAATCATATAAAAATGATAAATTATATATAATTAGTGCGATCGGCTGCACATGTGCTAAAAAAGGCCCAGATAGCTGAGCTCTGGGAAGTGGGCACTAACACACTGCAATATACTGCGGTAAGCCTCTAATAATGCACTGAAATATTCTGCGTTAAACGTGCACCAACACACTGCAATATACTGCGGTAAACTTGCAAAAACACAATCTAATATACTGCATTAAACTTGCAGTAATGCACTGCAATATACTGCGGTAAACCTGCAAAAACGCACTGAAATATACTTTGTTAAACCTGCAGTAATGCACTGAAATATACTGCGTTAAATGTGTATTAACGCACTGCAATATTGTCAGGGCTGGGCTCAGCCCTTCCTTCTCTGAGCTGGCCGCTCAGCTGTTGGCTAATTGCCAGCTCCTATCTCTCTACAAGTACTCATCTGTTGATGATATCCTGCTCATCAGTCCTGCCTACTTAAGCCGTCCAGTCCAGCGAAGCTCTGCCTTCGCCTTAGTCAACAACACAGATACGCTCTCCTGCATTCCTGTTAAAAGACTTGCTTGGCTGACATCCCTTCTGGCTCCAGATCCTGCTTGCTGTTTTACTACGCTCATCTCCGGCTCCCTGACGTTTGGCTTGTCTATCCATTCCGGTTCCTGAACTCTGGCTATGTATTGACTACATTTGTTCTATTTACTTTTATTATTAAACAAGTGTGATTAAACTGTACTTCTGTCTCGGTCTGATTTCATGGTTTCTGACAGTAGGCGAAGGCCATGAATTTCGAAAATACAGTCAATCCACTTGTTGGTAATATTTTCTCCAGATTGGATGAGCAAGATCACCACATGGATCAGCTTGCCATGGCGTTACAAATGCTTCTGAGTCGCACGGCTCACCTGGAATCTCCCACTGTAGCTGCTCTGGTACAACCTAAGTTGCAGGCCATCCTTGGTGCTGTGCCAGTCTCTGTGCAGGCACCCTCCTTGAGTATTACCTCTATAAGAAGTATGTCTGGTTCCGCTCCGCTTCCCCAGCGATTTGGGGGCGATCCAGTTCAATGCAGAGGGTTTCTCAACCAGGTTGAGATATACTTTGAAATGCTGCCCTAGGCGTTTCCCATGGATAGAAGCAAAGCAGGTTTTGTGATATCTTTGCTTTCTGAGAGAGCCTTGGCCTTGGCAAACCCTCTATGGAAGACGCAAAAACCTGTTGTCTTGAGTTACCCTGAGTCTGTGGCTTCCTTTAAATGGGTATTTGACGTTCCCGCACGCTCGGCCTCATGTCAATCAAACAGAGTACGAGAACTATTGCCGACTATGCCATTGAATTCTGTACTCTGGCAGCAGAGGTTGCTTGGAACAATGAGGCCCTCTTGGCTGCTTTTTCTCATGGTCTCTCGGATACCATCAAGGATGACATAGCAGCCCGAGATAAACCCACTGAGATGGAGAAGTTGATCACATTTTCCATCCTCATTGACTCCAGACTCAGAGAAAGACTTCCTTTTAAGGAGCGCTTGCGGAAGCCTCCTGTACATTGGTCTCCGAACTTTGCAGTCCCACCCTTGCCTCCCTCACCTCCCATGCCTCCTGGTACCGAGTCGGTTTGTGAAGATGAAATCATGCACTCGGGCTTCGCGTGTCTCTCTGTGGGTGAAAGAACTCTTAGGAGGAGGGAGAGATTGTGCCTTTATTGTGGCCAGGCAGGTCACTTTTTGAAGTCTTGTCCTACCCATCCAGGGAACGCCCAAACCTTGAGGTCCTGTCATGGACAGACTTTAGGTAGCGTTGTTTCATCCCCAGTTATCCAGAAGGATAAGCCCCTGGTTTTGGTTACCCTTTCTTCGGCTGAGTCGTATGTCTAGATACAGGCTCTAATCGACTCTGTGGCTGCTGTTCATTGATGCTGCCTTTGTATCGAAGCATTCGATTCTGCTGCAGCTGCATGACACTCCACTTGCCATTGAGGCTCTTGATGGGAGACCTCTACAGCCTGCCCATGTGACTCATGAGACTGTTCCGTTGTTCATGGCCGTAGGGGCTCTTCACCATGAGATAATCCAATTCCAAGTTATCACCTCACCAAGACGAAGCTACGCCACTTGCTGTTGCGAAATGTGTTGACATCATCATGGTCATGTGATGCCACTCACACGATCCCCCATTCATCAGGCACAGGAAGAGCGCAGGTCTGTCATACAGCCGGAAACATCCACGAACCTGCTCGCAACTATCACGGCATGTTCAGCGTCCACCGCACTAACACCTGGTTAGCGCTGGCTATGAATTAGTGTTGCCTCCTCAATTGGCCAGGGACAGCCTGAGGCACACAGCGAGGACTCCAGGTTTGGCGGCCGTGGAAAAGGAATCTATTTATCGTACCGGCTTTGGGACTTGGTAAAGTAGGATCCTCTTTATGCCTTAAAGTACGTCTCTGGAGCTAGTATCCATACAATAGTTGAACTGCCTACCCTGTTCATTTGACACACTATGAATTTCCCAATTGGGATTCCACTTTATTGTGATTGGATTTGGGATGTGCATGTCACTAAATACATGCACGGAATTCTTCATTATTGCAGCAGCTTAAATGAAAACTTTCTTTGGATGAACTGTACTGCCCCGTACACACGGTCGGATTTTCCCATGGAAAATGTGTGATAGGACCTTGTTGTCGGAAATTCCGACCGTGTGTAGGCTCCATCACACATTTTCCATCGGATTTTCCGACACACAAAGTTTGAGAGCAGGATATAAAATTTTCCGACAACAAAATCTGTTGTCGGAAATTCTGATCGTGTGTACACAAATCCGACGGACAAAGTGCCACGCATGCTCAGAATAAATAAAGAGATGAAAGCTATTGGCCACTGCCCCGTTTATAGTCCCGACGTACGTGTTTTACGTCACCGCGTTCTGAACGATCGGATTTTCCGACAACTTTGTGTGACCGTGTGTATGAAAGACAAGTTTGAGCCAACATCCGTCTGAATAAAACCTAGGATTTTGTTGTCGGAATGTCCGAACAAAGTCCGACCGTGTGTACGGGGCATTACCGTGTAGACATCCTTTGCTGAGACCCACTACTGTATGCTACTCAGGAGCTAGTAGCCTGTCCCAAGCACATAGTGGGAGGCCCACGACTCGTTATTTGCTCATATGAGTAGCAGACTATACCAGCAGTTACCTGGGTCTATTTATTCTGGATATCATCATATATGGCAACACACCATTCTGTCTTGTAGGATCTCCTCACGTGACAGTTGTCATATATCTCTACCTGGTCCTCAGACATACAGCTCCGAAGTATTGGAAGATACAGGCATTATGCATTGAACTTCTGCTTCAGATTACGGCAAGCCCCAGTATTTGCTATTTTCCATTCAGCAATCAGCAGACTTACTAAAAATTGCTCTTCAATATCGCCCGGAGGCCATACACGCACAGTCCGTCTTAATAGGATGTTCTCCTGGTACAATTTTTGCTCTATCTCTTATGTGATTATTAGCACTGGCAGTCTCTGTGTGCATGGTAAGTTGGTGTCCGGACCTTGTTATTTGTTTTGTTAGTTCTTTTTTATTTGTTTGTATGTCCATTGTGTTCCACACTTCAATTTTGCAGTGTGGAATCAACAAACTATAACCAGTGTGCACATCAATTGTTTTTCAGCTTATTCTATTCATTTTTACCGGAATATTTATTAATAAAAACATTTTTGTATTTCATTACCAGACTTTAGCTTTGCCTTTTGCTGCCTTGGTAGCTGCTTTATTCTCCGAGACTTCCCCATCTGAGGGTTCTCCCAATTTTTCTTTTTGGTTCAGTATGTCTGGCTACGGCAGCAACACCCTCCATGGATGAATGGCACCTGGTCTGTATTAATCTACTTGCATGGTAGAGGTGCCATAAGTGGACCCGTCATCCCCTTGTTTTTCCAACTCCCTCTGTGTCTGTACAAAGAGGGAGCCTATCAGCAAGTCCCAGCCAATGATTCACAAATCACAGCCAGGACCTGCTGATCATCACAGCCCAGAGCTCTGTGTTGGTGGACAACACAATGCTCTGTACAGAGGGAGCGATCTGTCAGTTTCTCATCCCTGCAAAGCAAGGATGAGAAACTGAGAGATCATTAGTAAAAAGCAGCACACTTTACACATATTACACATAGTTAGGCACACTTTTAACCCCCTAAATGCTAACCCCTTCCCAGCCAGCGTCATTAGTACAGTGACAGTGTATTGTATTATCACTGGTCACTGTATTAATGTCACTGATGATGTCAGTGCCAGTTAGTCAGTCCCCCCCCCCCAGCGTCAGTTAGTGTCAGATTTCTGTCACACTGTCACTGTCCCATTATAAGTCACTGATCACCGCGATTGTTAATTTAAAAAGAAAAATTGAATTTAAATTCAAGTGTAGCAATAACTCACGGTGGAGCTGCTGATTTAAAACGGGCTGTTTCCGTCACCTTTTTACCTGTAGTTTCACCAATACCAGAATTAGAGTCCATGTTGAACTTATCATCTGACAATGTAGGCACCAGTCACTTTAATACTTTTCCAATGCTTTAATGGGAGATAACTGGAAGAAGTAGCAGGAAAGTTCAAATACCTTTTCTTGGTGTAGCACTAAGGAATTGAAATCTCAGGGATGAATGTATCTTCAGTTCAGGATTAAATCTTTTCCCGCCCGGATAGGCCTCTCTCACTAACCTAGCAGCCGGAACACAGCACGAACAGAAAGTCTCTGCCACAGACTTGGGCAGAACAAACTGTACAATCCTCTGCCACAGGATGTGGTAGTTTTAAATGAACAGCAAAACAGTACCAGAACCTTTAAGCCGACCTGGCAGTACTATGTGGTAGGTTAACTTAAGATGCGTCCTCCAATTGAGTCACCAGGCCCCTCTCCAGACCAGTGCTTCGCTTGATCCTTCCAAGATGGGTCCTCCCCTGGATTCTTCTCAATTGTCCAGCTTCTTCCCGCAGGACAGACAGCACAGGACCATCTCTGCAACAGTTGTAGTAGGCCCCAGACAGACTTCTGGGCCCACCCACATGCTGCAGCAACGCAGTCCTCCGCCCCAGAGGACCACAAAGTAGGACTCCTAGCACATACCTTTCGGCCAGGAGGGCCAGCAGGCGGAAAGAAAAAACCCAGAAATATGGCGTCTGTCCCTTAAATACCCCCTCCCAGAATGCACCTCAGGGGACAACCTCTGCCGAGTTACTTCTGAGAAAGAAGAGCACTCAATACAACTCAGTTTGTTACTTTCCAGCTCCGGTCTGTAGTTACACCGACATCTACAGGTGACGGAGTGGAACTGCACGCAACACAACCAAGGCTGGAACAGAAGCTAATTTAACTATAGATTGAATCTGAACTATGTACAGAACAGATGACCCACTACATTTACATATAAGCGGTAGATTTTAAAATCTACCAGCGCTACACAAGTATACATACCATAGTTTGTAGGCACTATAACTTTCACACAAAGCAATCAATATACACTTAGGGATCATGTACACAGAGTGGTTGAAAACCTTTTCTGAACACTGGAAACCAATGCTAAAAAACCTCCATTGGACAGCTTTTACATACCGCGTTTATGCAAGTTTAGCAGCAGTTATGAGCGATTGAGGTTAGAAGCATTTTTTTTAAAGATAACCTCAGGAGACCCTCCCAATAGCCCACAATGCATGAAAATTATTAACTATTTCAGCCATTCTGTGAGAGAAGAGAGAGCAGCAGCAGAGAGAGCAGTGTGATTGTAGATAGCGGTCTTATTTTTGTGTTTTCACTATGGATCCCATCATGAGCACATGTGAGGAAATGCTCCTGATGTTGCTGAGGCTCCAAAGACATAGAAAATGACGTGAGAGGACCAAAGTTCATCACTACTGGACTCCTACATTGATGCAGGCAACAGTATGTGATGAAATTTGTGTTATTTTTTTCAACATTTTTATATGTTCAAAATATATCAGAAATGTTGTATCCCTTTATAAATGCTTATAAACACAAACATGCATAAATGTGGTTACACGCAGTTACAAACATTTGGTATTTGAAATGGCGGTAAACTACAGTGCAGATTGCAATTTTTTGCCTTTCAAAAAAAATGCCTGTAAAACTGCCTCTAAAGTACTATAAATGACTGAGTGTACATGTACACATAGGATAACATAAAGGAGAGTTCAGGGGCTGCTAAAAAAAAATGCCTAACAGCTCCTAAACTTCTGTTTATCAGCTGTAGTATACATGAGGCCTTATTGGGATTTTTTTAAAATCAAAAACATGTAGCAGAATACATTTAGGTCAAAATTTATGTGGAAATTATATTTTTAAAAATTTTTTATTGGAAATATTTTATAGCAGAAAGTAAAAAAATTGATTTTTTCAACATTTTTGTTTTGTTTATATCACAAACAAATTAAAAAAAAACACCAAAAGAAAGCTCTATTTGCTTGAAAACAATTATATAAATTTTGTTTGGGTACAGTGTTGCATGACCGCACATTTACCTGTTAAAATAGCGCAGTGCTGAATAGCAAAAAATGGCCTGGTCAGGGGCATGGTCTGGTCCTGGTGTAAGAGGGTGGCTCAGTTCCTCTGACACCTTATGGTCCTGCATTTCATTAATCTCAATTAAAATGAATAATAATAGGTTTTGGCATATCATATAATATATCATATTGTATACATAATTTCTCCCTATATACAACAAGTTTTGTACAGGTGTACTTACTCCTCTATATGCATTAATCTATATGCGGTAAAATATAACCCAAATAATTAGGCCATATATTTGGTATTGATTAACACCAATTAATTAATATTAGTGATTAATTAAATGTTTATTTTTGATTTTTAATCATTAATTTACGTAACTTTTTTAATTAATAACTGATTTTTTATAATTTCTATAATTTGTAAAAGTATTACCACTATCTTTTCATAGATATACCATTGCCAGATAAATCATGATCCAACTGGTCGTCAGAAGTAGGTATCATAGTCCAATAGTAGCCGTTTATTAGTTAATGCAGTGTCTTAGCTATTTATTAGTTAATGCAGTGTCTTAGCCGTGATATCGTATTATTGCTATTATTATTATTGTTTTTATGTCACCATGGTTACCTGTTACGTGAGCCATTTAGTATAGCGTGTGTGTGTATATAATAACCTCATTCAAAGATGGCCACCAGTGAAGCCTGAGGAAGGAGCACGCATGCTCCGAACGTGAAACACCACCCGCTGACCTGACCTGTAAGTGACGCCGCCTGTGTGCACCGCTTGTCATTGTTCCAGCCATACGGAAGTGCTGTGAACCAACAGTGCGGCCGGAGGATGGCCAGATCGCGGACCAACATCTAAGCCAGTGATGCCAGCGGATGAACTATATTCCATGCCTGAACATACTACTCTTTTGTGAGTGTATTCATATTTATTGTTTACAATGAAAACTGTTTACCTGCTTCACTTAGAGGGCACTGTTCTTTGTCCTTCTTGGTTTCCAAACTGAGCAAAGTCCTTTCTTGTATTCATGCCAGGACTGGCCATAGGGCACACTGGGCATTTGCCCAGTGGGCCAGGGCAGCAGGGCACAACCTCTGGGCCTGGAGAGGGTTAACACAGGCCCCGGTCACTGCTCACCTCCCGCTATGCGGCTGTGCCTGTGTCTCCTCTCCAGGCTCTCCTGCCCTGCCAACTATGTCATCTATCAGCAGAGCAGGGGCGGGAGGAGCCTGAGATCTGTACACTAAACAGCGTGAGTGCAGGGATCTGTGGTTGCTAGGCAGCAAGTTGAATCCAATGAAAACAGCTATCGCTAACCGCTCACATGCGCTGCGGCCGGCGATAGCTAGGCAATGGGGGACGCTGCCAGGGCTGGGGCCTCTGATGTCATGGAAACGTATGATGTTAGGAGACCCCGCCCACCTAGGCAGATTACATCCATTCAAAAAACTAAGGGGAGTGAAAGAGACAGTAACCTTGAGAAGTTTAAGTGCACAGAGAGAAGTGAAGCCATCAGATCAGGAGTGCATACAAGGAAAGGAGACACAGAAGGAAAACAGGTAAACAAGAAAAGGCAGACCAAGGAGTAATGGAGGACACGGGAAAGTGTAAATAGATAAAGATGAATGGCGGCAAAAAGGAGATAAGGAAGGGGGAAGAAGAGGGGAAGGAGGGAAGAAGAACGTTATAGCAAAAAAGGGGGGATATATAAAGAGAAAATAAGAGAATGAGAGAAAAAAGAAAAAAAGAAACGGAAAAAGAGAGACAAAGGAGAGAAAATTAAGAGAAAAATATGAGTGAAAAATAAAAAAGCATAAAGACTACTCTGCTGATAGGATGACATTGTTGGAGGGGTGGGAGAGCCAGTAGAGGCACACAGTCTGAATCCTGCCTCTGCCCTGCCAAAGGTAGGACTGTGCAGGGGAGGGAGAGAGTAAAAGGGGCCACTGTGATTACAGAGACAAAGGAGGGGGCATGATTGCAAGGGGCCCTGTGAAGGGGGGCTGTGATTGGTAGGGGCACTGTGATGAAAAGGGAACTGCACTGTAAAGGGGGACTGTAATGATTACAGTTTCCTTTACAGTGCAGTCCCCTTTTTATCACAGTGCCCCATTACATTATAGTGCAGAGGACCAACTCTGTGATTATCCTGTCACCCACTGCCCTCGCGAACGAGTGTTTGCCGTAAAATTGGCTGCTTAGTCTAAATTGCCCGGGCCTATTTTTTGTCCCAGTCCAGGCCTGCTTGTATTAAGAGAGGTATGAACTCCAAAGAGAGAGCTATCATTTTGCCCCTGTACAAATCATTAGTAAGACCTCATCTGGAATATACAGTTCAGTTTTGGGCACCAGTTCTCAAAAAGGACATTGGGGAATATGAGAAAATGTAGAAAAGGGCAACCAAACTGATAAGCGGCATGGAGGAGCTCAGCTATGAGGAAAGCTACTCCCAAAGATACTCCCAACTATTTTTCCCCAAACACGAGTGCAGGATAGGCCTACCAGGCCTTAGGAATCACCACCATGCTTGCCACCCATCCAGGATATTAGACTGGATTATACATGATAAAATCAAAGAATAGGTTGATTTGGGGGCAGAGCTAGCAGCGGACATGTGAGCAGCTCTTCACAGGAGCTCCAGCCGGGACGTAACATATTGCCTAAATCCTGAGTGTCAGAGACACGGATCCTCTACAATACCGGCATCCCTTTACTCACAGGACCCTGCAGATCGTCAGGGTATGGTTAAATACGGGCCGGCATCCATGGAACCGGCCGCGGAGCGTCTGTCCAGCTATGCCTGGGGAAGCCAAGATGGCGGCGCACACGAGGCAGCAGAACAAGGCCCCAGCAGAACACAGCGAACATCCCCACATCCTGGGAAGCAGATCTCTGGGTAGGAAAAGAGGCTTATTCCTGGATAGACTCCCCTGTGATGGTATAAGAGATACAGAGTCAGCAGATGGTGCAGAGGAACCCTCTTTAAAGCAAATTATGGAGGCCATTTACACCTGCCAAACTACTTTGACTGAGCATATTGATGGGATTAGGGCAGAAATGTCCTTTCTGAAGCAGGATGTGCAGACCATTAGAGAGAGGGCCTCGGAAGACGAGCAAAGAATTAGTGACATGGAGGATGTGGTGCGTCCTATGGAGGATAAGGTACAACATCTACATAGAGAAATAAAACCCAGACAGATAAGCTGGGGGACATGGAAGACAGACAAAGGATGAACAATGTCCGTTTTGTAGGTTTCCCTGAAAAAGCAGAGGGAACGCAGCCGGAAGATTTTTTAGAACCTTGGCTTAAAGATAATATGGCTGACACTATTTTTTCCCGCTTATTCACCATAGAAAGGGCACACAGGATTCCTTCTAAACCTCCTTCTCCTGGAGCACACCCGCGCCCTATGATTGCATACATTCTACACTTCAGGGATCGTGAAGTCATACTTAGAGCAGCACGCACTGGAGGTGAATTGCAATATAATGGGAATCGTATATCTATCTATCCCGACTTTTCTGCGGCCACACAGAAACAGAGAGCCAGCTTCATCCATGTTAAAAAAAGACTCAGAGACTTAGAACTTACTTACAGTATGCTGTACCCAGCGAAACTAAGTGTGGTGGATGGGGGAAAGGTGTCGTTCTTTAAAAATCCCACAGAGGCCTCAAGATGGCTGGATACCAGAGGGCGTCGCAGCCCAAATGATCACCGGTAACTGTATAAGGAGATAATTGCTGAGTACACATGATGTTTGTTACAGGGCACCCTATACCAGCGTGTAGAGGTGACCATGCTCATGATACCTTCTGACACTACAATGCTATGGCGCAATGTCCCACCTGGATCGATATACAGTACATATCAACACTTATCTGGACTGTTCCTGATATAGGAGAGAGAGGGAGGAGATAGGGGCTACTGGAGAATTTTTTTTTTTTTTTTTTTTTTTTAGTTTTAAGAGGGAATACTTTTTGTTCCCCCATTGAGTTGTTATTTTTATTATTATATTTTTTTCTTCATTCCTATCTCCCTTTCCTCAGGTATTTTCCTTATCCTCTATAGGAAGATATCCCCTGGTTGAACCATCTCAGGTTTTTTTTAAGTTGGTTGATTTTACGCCTTTATATGACACATCATATATGATTATGTGGTGTTTCTGTTCTTCTTAGAGAACCGTGACCCTCTGAGGTCACTTTAATTCTTCTGCCTTTTTGTTATGGGACTCAGGCACACAACAAGTTGGGGGTGTGTGCAGGGAGGGAGGGATGGGGTTCATGTTACTGTTCAATGTTGGTTTGTGCTGTGTGCTGCTGGTGTGTTTTGTTCTCTCCCCACAGGAGATCTGTCCATTCAGAATGCGACTTGCAAGCAAATATTCCCGGGTACTCTACAATTATTTTTTTAAATGGAGGTTAAGATAACGCTGTTGTCATGGAATGTGCATGATATGAACTCCAAGATTAAGAGATCTCTCATCTTCGACTTCATAAAACGATACAAACCTCATATCATACTATTGCAAGAAACGCACTTGCAGGGATCTAAGGTTATGGCACTAAAAAAAGCTAATGTAATGAGGGTACTACATGCTGAATACTCAACGTATTCTAGGGGTGTAGCTATTCTAGTTACAAAAAAAGCAGCAGCGCACATATTGCAAGTCAAACTAGATCCGAATGGCAGATATGCTATCTTGGTATGTCAAATGTATAATGTGTCTTTGACGTTGGTATGTGTCTATATTCCACCCCCATTCTCCTTCCCAATACTAGATCATATTATTAAGGAGGCTATACTTATTGCTCAAGGCCCATTACTACTTTTAGGAGATTTTAACGCAGTGTCGGATGGAGTTCTAGACAAACATGGGACCGTCTCTGAATCCCGACATAATTTATCCTCATGGTTGGAGAGTTATGCACTCACTGACATTTGGAGACAGAGGAACCCTGGTGCCAGGGAGTATTCATGTCATTCTGAGACCCATGAGACACTCTCTAGAATAGACTTGACATTGTCATCTATAGATGGCCTTCCTTACATAACCGCTGTCAGACATCTCCCTAGAGCTATATCAGACCATTCCCCTTTGGAGGTTACGTTGGATCTGAACGCTCCACGGGGAAGGAGACAATGGCGGATGAATACAAAATGGCTCCAGGAAGACTATATTACTATAAAATGCAAAGAGAGCATTGATCACTATTGGAAGGAGAATGGGAAGGAAACAACATTGGCTAATCAGCGGGATGCCTTTAAGGCAACTATGAGAGGGGTATTTGCCTCGGAAACGAGGAGTTTCACCAAAGCACTCAATTCCCATATGAAAGATGCAGAGATTAAGGCCTCAGAAGCTGAAAGGGAATATATTCATGATTCATCTCCAGGTAGATACCAATTTTGGCAAGACTAAACATGACAGTATAACTTACTTCTAACTGAGCACACTGTTAAAACACAATTACGTCAGGCTAGATCTTTCTTTGAGTTTGGCAATAAGAGTGGACGCCTCTTATCCTTTCTGGAGAGCCCGCTTTATGCCCCGGTTTCGATAGGGAAGATTAGGAAACTAACTGGCGAGGTGGTTGAGGAACCCCAAGAGATTCTAAACGCCTTCCTAAATTTTTAGAAACTCTTTACCAGACACAAACCCAACACACTAATCAGGAATTGGCGCTATATATTGAGAATTTAATTCTCCCATCCCTAGCTCAGGAAGATAGTGAACTTTTGGAGCAGCCAATATCACTGGAGGAGATTAGTGGCGCAATCTCCTCCTTCAAGCCGGGCAAATCACCTGGCTTGGATGGGTTCCTGGCTGAATGGTACCAGTTGCATAAAGAGCAGCTGGTGCCAACACTACAAAAAGTTTTTATAGCTGCAGAAAGAGAAGGCATATTACCGGAGTCTATGCGGGAAGCTTTAATTGTAGTGCTACCCAAACCGGGGAAGGATCTGCAGGAATGTGAGTCATACAGGCCAATATCTTTGATAAATTCTGACGTCAAGATACTGGCCAAAATTTTGGCCGGTAGGTTGAAGTCGGTGATCCTTAAATTAATTAATTCAGATCAAACTGGATTTATACCTGGCTGTTCTACTCAAATGAATTTACGTAGACTGTATGTTAATCTTCAGACCCATCACCTAAATAAAGGTAAAAGAGTTGTAGCGTCCTTAGACACCAAAAAAGGCATTTGATTCCGTGGAATGGAACTATTTATTTTCTCTTCTAGGTAAACTGGGTTTTGGACCAAAATTTATCTCATGGATCAGACTCTTGTATAATGACCCTCGAGCAAGTATTAGAGTAAATGGCTCTGTTTCTGCTTCTTTCAAGATTCATAGGGGAACGAGACAGGGTTGTCCCCTGTCTCCTCTCCTATTTGCTTTGGCCATAGAGCCACTGGCTGCTAAACTCAGAACTAATGACGCTTTACAGGGGTTTCTAGTCGGAGACCTGGAAGAGCGTGTGTCGCTATACGAGGATGACATGCTCCTATATTTGAGAGATTCAGACAAGTCATTGGCCACGGCAGTTCAGAGATTTCTATGGCTTCCGAATCAATTGGACCAAGTCAGTCCTCTTTCCGCTGGATCCACAGCCGAACTTAATACTTCCAGCCCAGTGCCCTCTGGCCATTGTAGAGACGTTTAAATACCTGGGAATAATGGTCCAATTACCAGTAGATTCATTCATTGAGGCCAATTTATGGCCTACAATTAGAACGTTTAGTGAAAGAATACAGAAATGGAAGGATCTTCAGCTTACACTCTATGGTAGGGCCAATCTATTTAAAATGGTCTTCCTTCCGAAATTTTTGTACGTACTTTCTAATGCACCAATATATATCCCTAAAAAAATATTCAAACATATAAATTCCCTATTGATATCTTTTTTATGGGGCAATAAGGCTGCTAGGGTATCTCTTGAAATGTTACAGCTACCAGTTCAGAGAGGTGGTTTGGCAATACCTGACCTACGATTATACTATTTGGCATCTCAATTAGTATTTATCCATTGGAGAATGTTCCCACAATTAAATAATGCTACGATTGCAGTAGAAGCAGCAGCAGTGACTTAATATGAAACCTTACTGAATTTCTTTTTTAGGGGAGAAGTCCCCACTGAAGGGGGCAAAGAGATACTCAAATCTGCTAAAAGGATATTGGGGATCTGTATAAAACATATAATAGATAATCCTCTTCACTTATCCCCTAATGCCCCATTATGGTTCAACCCTAACCTGAAAGAATTTTTCAATTTGGAGGAGGGATTTAGATGGGCCAAGTATGGGCTCACATACTTACACCAATTATACAGTAATGGGGAACTGAAAACCTTTTCACAGTTGAGAAGAGAATTGAATATCCCGGAGGCATGGGAATACCAATATACTAGATTGAGACATGCTGCCCATGCTCAGTTTGGTGTTGGACCGGTGCCACTGGAGAACTCTAAGATAGAAAGACTACTTGCAAATCCAGATCATACTAAACGAATATCTACATATTACAATACACTAGCAGAAAGGGTGAATCCTAGAGAAAGTAAACTTAAAGGAAAATGGGTGGAGATCATTCCAGAAATTACAGATGGTCAATGGGAGGGAGTCCTTGCATCATACTTGCCTACGTTTATTTCTGCCAGAGACAAACTAATACAGCTTAGGTACTTGCATCAAATGTATTATACCCCTTTGAGGCTCTATAAAATGGGACGAAGGGAGGACCCCTTTTGTCATAAATGTTTGAGGGCAGAAGGATCCTTTATACATATGGTATGGGAGTGTGACAGAGTGAGACCATAATGGTCCCAGGTGACCCAATTTATTGCTGACACTTTAGATATACCAAACATCTGTAGCCCACTTCTGGGCCTCCTAGGGATCATAGAAGATGAAGTTATGAGCAATTATATGAGAAAACTACTTAGATTACTGTTTTACTATGTAAGAAAACTAATTGCACTTCACTGGATCAGAAGAGACTATCTTACATTGAATGCCTGGAAGGGTTTAGTTAATGCCAATATAACCATATATAAAATGACGTATGAATCCAGAGGATCGAACAAAAAATGTAATAAAGTATGGGGAAGATGGATTAATTCTGAAAACACCCTACAATCTGTCTTGTAACTGCACAAGGTTTTTATATCTTTTAGGTGGTAACTAAATGATCTCCTAGGGAGTTGAATCACAGCAGCACACAGCACAAAGGGTTTATGAGGGACATTTTCCTCTGGTATTTGGAATACTGTATGAATGATATAGTTTCTGTTTATAGGAACGTAAGATATCTTTTCTGTTGTAATACTGTTTAGACAAAGTTTAGTTTTGTCCTGGTTTTCAAAAAAAACCAGCCAAATGTTTAAAGAGTAATGACAAAAGTAATATAATAAATGTATTAATCTTTTATTTGTATGCAATATTAGAATTTGGATACATTTTGGATTGTACTATATATATATGTCCATTGCATTTTGCTAATAACATGTATAACTATTTGGCAAATAAAAACCTTTTAAAAAAAAAAAAAAGAATAGGTTGATTTGGAGTCATCTTTCTCCCCATTCCCCCTAAACTCCTTACCTTAGCTACTTCCAAAACACATCCCAACAGAACTTTGCCTGCATCCTCTAATTGGTCTCACCATTTGATGCTTTAGCAACATTTTTGCAGATCCACATCCTTGTCCTCAGTACCTGGCCCACTCACCTCTCTTTGCCTTAACCCAGACTTCCCTCCTGGCATGCACCGGCACTTTCTGAAAGATAGTTGGCCGCACAAAACTGTCTCAGTATACCACTTTTTCACCCAGGGCAGATTTTTAATGTGAAAATCCTTCCATCAAGTAGGGAGGGACCCTCTACCTCCCCTTGGACCTATACATTACTCTCACACTATATCTGTTCGCTGGATAAAAAATTCAATGTCTCTAGACTCCTAACTCCCTTCAAAACCCTATGCTCTAAAGAAAACCCTCAACATCATTTAATATCCACTATGCACTCACTTCTATTTGCAGACCCCCCCCCATTCTGGACTAGCTTGCACAGCATGGGACCTCTTTCTTTCATTTTTGCCAGAAGATTGGGAACAAATACAGTATACCTAAACATTCATAAGGGCTCTATAATCATCTCTACACATAAAAATGGATACAAAATCCAGGTGTGATGGTACCGAACCCCTACTCTCATCCATAAATTCTGCCCTGACATTCCAGGGACTTGCTGGAGATGTCGATCCGATCGGGGAACCCTTCTGCACACATGGTGAGCATGCCCTAATATTCAAACTTATTGGACCAAGGTCCATCGGATTATCACAAAGGTAACAACTTATGAGCTAGACTACACATAGTTAAATAGTTGCATAGTAGGCGAGGTTGAACAAAAAAACACAAGTCCATCAAGTACAACCTGTGTGTGCTTTTATGTCAGTATTACATTGTATATCTCTGTATGTTATGGTCATTTAGGTGCCTATCTAATCCTATCTAATCGTTTTTTGAGATTATCTATGCTCCCTGCTGAAATCACTGCTTGTAGAAGACAATTCCACATCCTTACTGCTATTACAGTAAAGAACCCTCTACGCAGTTTAAGGTTAAACCGCTTCTCCTCTAATTTTAGTGAATGGCCGCATGTCTTTTTAAAATCCCTTTCGCGGAAGAGTTTTATCCCTATTGTGGGGTCACTAGTATTGTATTTGTACATTGAAATCATATCCCCTCTCAAGCGTCTCTTGTCCAGAGAGAATAAGTTCAGTGCTCGTAACCTTTCCTCATAACTAATGTCCTCAAGGCCCTTTTTTAGCTTTGTTGCCCTTCTCTGGAATCTCTCCAGTTCCAGCACATCCTTCCTGAGGACTGGTGCCTAGAACTGGCGGCATACTCCAGGTGCGGCTGGACCAGAGTCTTGTAGAGTGGGAGAATTATCACTTTATCTCTGGAGTGAATCCCCTTTTTAATGCATGCCAATATTCTGTTTGCTTTGTTTGCAGCAGCTTGGCATTGCATGCCACCGCTGCACCTATCATCTACTAGGACCCCCAGGTCCTTCTCCATCCTAGATTCCCCCAGAGGTTCTCCCCCTAGTGAGTAGATTGCATTCATATTTTTGCCACCCAAATGCATTATTTTAATTTTTTTTACATTAAACCTCATTTGCCATGTAGTTGCCCACCAAATTAGTTTTTTTATTTAGATCTTCTTGTAAGGTTTCCACATCCTGCAGAGAAATTTCCCTGCTTAGCATTGTATCGTCCGCAAATACTGAGATAGAGCTGTTTATCCCATCCTCCAGATAGTTTATGAATAAATTTAATAGGATTGGTCCTAGGACAGAACCCTGTGGGACCCTGCTTTCCACACCAGACAAGTACTCTCCATTTATCACTACCCTCTGAACTCGCCCCTGTAGCCAGTTTTCAATCCATGTACTCACCCTATGGTCCATGCAGACCTTAGTTTGTACAGTAAACGTTTATGGGGAATTGTATCAAATGCCTTTGCAAAGTCCAGCTACACCACATCTATGGACCTTCCTTTATCTAGATGGCAGCACACCTCCTTAAACACGATTGGTTTGGCAAGGAAGATTCTTCATGAATCCATGCTGATTACTGCTAATGATACAGTTTTCATTACTAAAATCTTCTATATAGTTTCTTATCATCCCCTCCAAGAGTTTGCATACTATTGACGTTAGGCTAACTGGCCTGTAATTCCCAGGTGTGTATCTTGGTCCTTTTTTAAATATTGGTGCTACTTTGGCTTTTTACAATCAGTTGGTACCATTCAGTAGACTGTTCGTAAAAATTAGGAACAATGGTCTGGCAATTACTTGACTGAGTTCCTTAAGGACCCTCGAGTACAAGCCATCTGGTCCTGGTGACTTATTAATGTTATGTTTTTCAAATCTATTTCTAATTTAATCCTCGGTTAGCCATGAGGGTGCTTCCTGTAACGTGTCATGAGGATAAACATTGCAGTTTTGGTTACTGAAGCCACCCGTTTCCCTCGTGAAGACCGAGGAGAAGAATAAATTCAATACCTTTGCCATCTCTCCATCCTTAGTAACCAGATTCCCTTCATCATTCCTAATGGGGCCAATATGATCTGACCTCACTTTCTTACTATTTATATACATAAAGAATTTCTTGGGATTTTTTTTACTCTCCTCCGCTATGTGCCTTTCGTGTTCTATCTTAGCTGCCCTGATTGCACCCTTACATTTCTTGTTGCATCCTTTGTAAAGTTGGAATGCTCATGATGATCCCGCGACCTTGTATTTTTTGAAGGCCTTCTCCTTTGCTTTTTTATGCATTTTTATGTTGGAGTTAAGCCACCCAGGACTTTTATTAGCTCTTTTAAATGTATTTCCCACTGGGATGCACTGGCTAATACCTTTATCTAATATGCTCTTAAAGCATACCCATTTTTTCTCCATGTTCTTTATTCCTAAGATTTAATCCCATTTAGTACCTTCTAGTAAGGATCGTAGTTTAGGGAAGTTGGCTCTTTTGAAATTCAGTGTCTTTGTATTCCCCTTATATTATCTATTTGTGTGATTTATACTGAAACGAATTGACCTGAGATTGCTGTTTCCGAAATTGCCCCATATTTCCACACGTGATCAGGTCTGTATTGTTGGTAATCAGTAGGTCTAGTAATGCTTTGTTTCTAGTTGGTGTATTTACCATCTGACCCATGAAATTGTCCTGCAAGACATTTAGGAAATGGCAAGCTTTAGATGAATGCGTGGTTCCTTAGTCTATGAATGCGTGGTTCCCAGTCTATGTCTGGATAATTAAAATCCCCCATTATAATGACACTTCCCATTCTTGCCGCTAATCCAGATTGTGATAGGTCTGCCCCCCCCCTCTTCCCTCTGGTTAGGGGGCCTATAGCATACTCCCAGTATTACTTTCCCCTTAGTTTCCTCCCTTTGTAGCTCTACCCATAGGATTCCACCTCCTCCTTTGCTCCCTCACTGATGTCATCTCTCACATTCACTTGTACATCATTTTTGATATACAGGCACACCCCTCCCCCTTTTTTACCCTCTCTATTCCTGCGATATAGGGAATACCCTTGAATGGTTGCCAGCCAATCATGAGACCTGTTGAACCAAGTCTCTGAAATTCCTACAAAATCTAAATCCTCATCGTACAACAGTAGCTCTAGTTCTCCCATCTTGTCCGCCAGACTCCTGGCATTGGCGAATATGCCATGTAGTGTAAACCGGTCGCATACTATCTCCTTATTGGGTGTTCTGAGGTTGTAAATAGGACTTGTTACTGTACTTACCCCGGTCTAGGTGGTTTAGTCAACCTACCAATAATGCCCCCAATACTACCCTCTGGAATTTGTCCCACGCTGACTATCTCTACCTCTGGACCTTCCCCCCGTTACCTAGTTTAAAAGCCCCTGACCGCACTGGACGAGTTATTCCCCTGGCAGCTAGGGGAGTCATTCAGCTCCAACAATGCTGGTCCCTGACTGGTTTCACCAATGTCACGCAACAGGGCGTACTTATTGGGATGTTCCAGCCCAGGACCGGCCTCCCTGACACTTTCCCTTCTACCCTTCCGGACTGTCACCCATCTACTCTGCTTTGGTGCCTGCCCCTCTTTATCTCCACCCGCCTCTGTACTGGCCCCTGCCAGCAGCTGCCTGGTACGATCGCAATTCTCCTTTAGTATGGAGAGCCTTTTCAGTGTTGACAGTTGCTTCCCTAGATTCAGAACCTGGGCTTCCAGGGAAACAACATGCTTACAATTTGCACAGCAGTATTCGCCCTCGATCGGATGATCAAGGAATGCATGCATGCCTCAAGATGTACACCAAGTCGCAGCTCCACACCCACCGGGCATTGTACCCACTAATTTAACGGGGATTGGGATTATGCCCTGTCCAAATTAACTAACAACTAGCTTCCTGACACTAATACTCAACAATGCACAGGTACTCGCAACATGCGTGCACTCGCAGCACTTGTGCACTCACAGAGCACAGAACATTAATACTACACCACTCCTCCCTTCCAAAAGGCATTTATTTCAAATCCCTAGCCATGTACATGGTTAACACTGCAAAGCAATGCATGCCGGTCCTCTGGGGTACCTCACACACCCCCTCAGTTAACGAATGGCTAGCTAAAGTCAACAAGCAGAAATGGAACGTTTGATTGGCATAGCTTGTGACACCCCTGCAAAATTTTCAACCAAATGGGCTTGCTGGACCCATTTCCTGACTACTGCATAATCCTGTCACCTGGTGAATCCTACCACACAGCCCTCATCCTGATCTTGCTGACAACCCGACCCACATGGTCTCCTAAGAAATGCCAATACCAGGTGTCTATTTTGCCCCTCTAGATATAATATCCCTAATCCATTATCTAACTTTACCCTAACTCAATCCACCTCCTCTCCTACCACCTACCAGAGGGAAGGAGAGATGGACTTCCCAGGCCTCTACCCCCCACCCCCATCAGATTCTTTCTTTTCTTTTCCTCTTTGAGCTCTTTTCTCAAAATACAGAGACCTCCCCACCAGTATCACTCAAAGTTTCTGACAAACACAAGCTTTAAATGCCAACCCCCAACAACTTGGACAACATCCCATTCTTTCTTGTATCATTTTACCCCCTTTTATAATTTTAAATAAACCCCTAGGTATATTTGATAACTGTTAATACCAGTCTAAAACCAAAATGACCCAACTCTTAAACCATTACCCTAATCCTCACCTCTGAGCTAATGGATCCCAAGACTCGCTCACTCTTATATGTTATTTCACCTAACACCTAGAGATCCTTATAACTGATTGATTCTAATTCATGGGATTTTTGGTGATTTGCCTAAATTACATGTCCTTCGCTGATACTTGATATGACATAATATTATCTCTGTTAATTTACCTATTCAAATGTCATTTGTTTTGTACTTACAATTAACATGTACCCTTCCTGTTCATTATTCCAGTTTGTAAGGATAAAGATACAAACCTATTGCTATGTATTTGACGGCTTTGTATTACATCATATTACATTGTCTTCCTTTACCTTTAATAAACACCTTATGGAAAAAAATGGCATGGTCATGAAGGGAGTAGAATATTCCAGAGCTCAAGTGGATAATTATGTGTCATGGTAAACTCTAGCAGTTTGTTTGGAGATTACAAGTGCATATTGACCTCTGCAAATGCAAAGTGAGGTCTCACAGACTGCTGAGTTTGCATTTAAAACTTCAAGTTATGATAGTAAGCCTTATAAATGAAGTACTTTATTGAATATGTGCATTTGATCCCCTTGGTATTCTGAGGTCAATACCTTTGCTCGGTTTTGGTGATTTTTTTTGGAACTGGAGGAGTCTTTAAGTAGAAGATAATAGAAAGGAAGTCTCACCTTGCAATTACAGTGAAAGCAGGGCTACATTGCTGGCACTGCAACTGTGTGTTATATTGTTTTTGAAAGCTTCCAAATATCTGAGTCCTTCTTGTCTAGCTGCCATTATTTACAAGATTGTGGATACAAGTACAGATATTTTCATTTTACATTACATACTCCTAACTTGTTCAATATGTTTATTAATTTAAAACATGAATTCAAAACATGAATACAGAACAGTGGGAGGCATGGATAATGACAGAATAACATAAAAGGAATTATTTAGACCTGAGCGCATAAAATGTAGATACAAGAGGACAATGGTATATACCTGTAAAAAGCCAATGTAATCATAAATAAACAAAAAAGTAATCAGGCTAAAGCATGAACCAAACCACTAACCATGGAGTGGGAAAGTCCTTGTAAAACATGCTTGAAGATTTCCCGATATAAACAGAAATAAACTGGTAGTAGACAATGTATTGCTAGTATGATTTAGGAGAAGTAGGGTCAGGAGCGTACCTACAGGGGTTGCAGGGGTTGCAATTGTGACCTGGCCCTATTCTGCAGGGGGTCCGTACAGCCCCCTCATATGCCTGGATAGGAGAAGGAGCGGGGACGGCTGCATATAGAGGAACCAATCTCTCCATTTTCCCCCTGCAACCGCTAAATGCCTGCGGGAGGGAGAGGGGGAGAAGCGGGCATTTAGTCACTTCAGGAGGAAAATAGAGAGATTGGTTCCTCTATATGTAGCCACCCCCACTGTTCCTCCTATTCAGCTTATTTCTGCTGCTGCCCATGTGCTCTCCAGCCCCTGTGTTCTTTCCCAGCCGCCATGCTCTCTTCTGACCCCCATTGTGCCCCACAGCTCTGCCAGGTTCCTCCTCCCCTGTCCTGCTGCCTGCTGCAGGGGATCTGTCAGAATGGAGAGCAGGGAAGGGGTCAGTAAATTAATAATTTACCGGCCCCTTCCTTTTCTGAATCAGTGATCGGTACAATGACTTTGTCCATTCACAACTGAAAAATAGCAAACTGTGTTTACTATGCTTCAGTTTGTGAATAAATAGGAAGCTCTTGTGCAGATATTTTCCTGTCCATTTATTCAGTGCAGCTGAGGCTGCAGAGAAGGAGATTTAGGGTGGTATCCTCGATCTTCTTTCTCTATCTCAAAGGTGAAACATCAGAGTTCTGTTTAGACTACTGATATCTCATCAAAGTCCCCCAATGAGGCTCCCAATTTAAAAAAAAAATAATAAAAAATAATATTATAAAAAAAGGTAAAAAAAAATAAAAAAATAAAACGACAAATATAAAAAAAACTACCTACTTAAAGACAATCATAGGACCATAAAACTATCTTTCAAGTTAATCTCTTGGATATGACCCTGTATTTAAAGACGAAAGCATAGGTATTGGATTCCTTTTTCAAGAATACTGATAGGAATAGTTCTTTTCCAGTAAAAAGATGTCATCACTCAACATGGGTAACAAATGTTCTGAATAAGCAAGTCATTAGAATCAAAAGAAACTGTGATGATAATAAAGATTATTACACACAGGTATCTATATTGAAAGCTGGTATAAGTGAAAAAAGTTGCGCTACTAGTGAATCTGTGAAACAGTAGATCAGCAGCCAGCATCAGCAGTGTAGTGAACTGTGTAATGACCAAAAAACATGAAAAAATGCAGCGCTAATGTGATATACACAATCCCCAGAGTGGCCCCCAGGAATAAGTACAGGACCAATGGCAGTTCATAGATGAGAAGCCAATGTCTAGTGAGTATAACATAAAATAAATCGCAAAATCAGCGTGCGGTGAATGACAAAAAAGAAATAAATACCAATAAAAAAACATATAAGGTTTTTGTGACCAAAAAACCAACAGACAGTCAGTCCATGGTGAACAAAAATGTCAACTGCAATGCTCCTCTATAGAGTGTGATATAGTCCCATGTAAGGGAAATAATAGAGTGATGTCCTTTCCACAGATGATAGGTGAAACTGCATAGGCTTCTCCATATGTCATTCGCAGATACTGTATGCATGTAAAATAAAGGAAAATTGGGTACGCTTACCGCAAAAGGTGGACACACATGCCATACGGTGGTGGGTCAGACAAGCATTTGGACCATTCAATCCAGCAGGTCTTTAATGGAGGACACGGATGATGTGATGGTGTACTTCAATGGTTACATCCAGAACGATGATGGGTAGATGATACACACCAGGAATTCCAATAGACTGATGTGCCTAGATTCCCAATCATTCGGCAGCTGGGTGAAATGTATGGTACTTCCAAGGACATCAGATCTCACTGTATTGACCCCCAAGACAAAGGTCAATATGTGCTCAAACACTAAACAGATGGACTCCTTTTCTGCAAGGATTCTCAGTGGCTCAGGTGGGTGGGTGGATGGATAGATGATACATGCATGCCTTCCAACTTTTGAATGGCAACACTGGCTATTTTTAAGGAAGGACCCCATCTTCAATAAGGTTTTGTCAAATAACCCACTGTTTTATATAGAAGAGTCTCTAATTTATGTAGTAAACTGGCTCCAAATGTAACCAATCCACCCCATAAAGTTGAATTTATTTGGTGGATTGAAAAGTTTTGTTCCTTATAAAAAATGTACTATATGTACATTAAAATGGAACTGTACAGTACATGTTCCAAAGAAGGACTCTTTGCTTCCAGTGACACTAATTTCCTATGATATTGAAAATGTTGTGCTTTTGCAATGTCATACTAAATATGTTGTCTATCTTTTTGCAATGTCCATATGGCCCGTAGTACACAGTAGGGCCATAGACATTGCAAATACGATTAAAGGAACATGTGTACAATATAATTAACAAGCAGAATCCCAATTGGAGAGGGTGTAACAGAACACAGGACATTTCTAAAAGGGAAAAATCTATGAATTAAAACATTTTCCCCACATAGGTTATATATTGAATGGAAGATTAACTATTTTATAGACAGCAAATGAGTAAATATTTGTGTTACAGATTTGACTAAATATAATAAGGTAAGAACACATTTGGTATATATGATCATATTTATCATGTAGGTAAAATATCATTACATATTATTTTTTGGCACTTTATATCACAGTGCATATGTTTAATGTATTGAAGTTATGATTAGTCATTTACAGGGTCGCCATCAGGGGGGTACAGCCGTTACAACTGTAAGGGGCCCCAGGGCCCAAGGGGCCTGCCCCAAGCCAGAAGAAGGCAGGACGGGTGAAGGGGAGCCGTGCTGTGCATTATAGAAATGATCTCACAGCGTGTGTTCTCTGTGGCATTGAGCGCAGACATCAAGCTCTTTACTGCCACCTCTGGCTACTATGTGCATGTGCACCCCTCATGTACTGGGCTTTTTGGTTTGAGCAACATGTCAGCTTTGTGAAAACGAGCTAAGTCAAGGTAGGAAGAAATTCTTTACAAGTAGGGACTATGAAGGAAAGGGAGGGGGGGTGTTTGTGTACAGGGAGGGGCCAGAGCCTTGTGTGTTTACAGATTTGTGTATGTGGGGGGCTGCCATATATACAGGTGTGTGTGTGGGGGCTGGCAAATATACAGGCAGTGGCGGTGCACCCCTTAAGGGTGCACAGGCAGGCCCCCTCTCTCCAGCCACCCACCTCTATGTTTAACCACTTGAGCCCCGGACCATTATGCTGCCTAAGGACCAGAGGTCTTTTTCCAATTTGGCACTGCGTTGCTTTAACTTTTAATTGCGCGGTCATGCAATGCTGTACCCAAACGAAATTTGCGTCCTTTTCTTCCCACAAATAGAGCTTTCTTTTGATGGCATTTGATCACCTCTGCGGTTTTTATTTTTTGCGCTATAATGGAAAAGTCTGAAAATTTTGAAAAAAAATGATATTTTCTACTTTTTGTTATAAAAAAAATCCAATAAACTCAATTTTAGTCATACATTTAGGCCAAAATTTATTCGGCCACATGTATTTGGTAAAAAAAATGTCAATAAGCGTATATTTATTGGTTTGCGCAAAAGTTATAGCGTCTACAAACTAGGGTACATTTTCTGGAATTTACATAGCTTTTAGTTTATGACTGCCTATGTCATTTCTTGAGGTGCTAAAATGGCAGGGCAGTACAAAACCCCCCCAAATGACCCCATTTTGGAAAGTAGACACCCCAAGGAAATTGCTGAGAGGCATGTTGAACCCATTGAATATTTATTTTTTTGTCCCAAGTGATTGAATAATGACAAAAAAAAAAAAAAAATATTTACAAAAAGTTGTCACTAAATGATATATTGCTCACACAGGCCATGGGCCTATGTGGAATTGCACCCCAAAATACATTCAGCTGCTTCTCCTGAGTATGGGGATACCACATGTGTGGGACTTTTTGGGAGCCTAGCCGCGTACGGGGCCCCGAAAACCAATCACCGCCTTCAGGATTTCTAAGGGCATAAATTTTTGATTTCACTCCTCACTACCTATTACAGTTTTGAAGCCCATAAAATGCCCAGATGGCACAAAACCCCCCCAAATGACCCCATTTTGGAAAGTAGACACCCCAAGCTATTTGCTGAGAGGCATGTTGAGTCCATGGAATATTTTATTTTTTGACACAAGTTGCGGGAAAGTGACAATTTTTTTTTTTTTTGCACAAAGTTGTCACTAAATGATATATTTCTCACACAGGCCATGGGCATATGTGGAATTGCACCCCAAAATACATTTAGCTGCTTCTCCTGAGTATGGGGATACCACATGTGTGGGACTTTTTGGGAGCCTAGCCGCATACGGGGCCCCGAAAACCAAGCACCGCCTTCAGGATTTCTAAGGGCGTAAAGTTGTGATTTCACTCCTCACTGCCTATCACAGTTTTGAAGGCCATAAAAAGCCCAGATGGCACAAAACCCCCCCAAATGACCCCATTTTGGAAAGTAGACACCCCAAGCTATTTGCTGAGGGGCATGTTGAGTCCATGGAATATTTTATATTTTGACACAAGTTGCGGGAAAGTGACAATTTTTTTTTTTTTTTGCACAAAGTTGTCACTAAATGATATATTGCTCAAACATGCCATGGGCATATGTGGAATTACACCCCAAAATATATTCTGCTGCTTCTCCTGAGTACGGGGATACCACATGTGTGGGACTTTTTGGGAGCCTAGCCGCATACGGGGCCCCGAAAACCAAGCACCGGCTTCATGATTTCTAAGGGCGTTAAGTTGTGATTCCACTCCTCACTACCTATCACAGTTTTGAAGGCAATAAAATGCCAAGATGGCACAAAACCCCCCCAAATGACACCATTTTGGAAAGTAGACACCCCAAGCTATTTGCTGAGAGGCATGGTGAGTATTTTGCAGCTCTCATTTGTTTTTGAAAATGAAGAAAGACAAGAAAAATGTATTTTTTTTTTCTTTTTTCAATTTTCGAAAGTTTGTGACAAAAAGTGAGGTCTGCAAAATACTCACTATACCTCTCAGCAAATAGCTTGGGGTGTCTATTTTCCAAAATGGGGTCATTTGGGGGGGGGTTGTGCCATCTGGGCATTCCATGGCCTCCGAAACTGTGCTAGGCAGTGAAGAGTGAAATCAAAAATTTACGCCCTTAGAAAGCCTGAAGGCGGTGCTTGGTTTTCGGGGTCCCGTGTGCGGCTAGGCTCCCAAAAAGTCCCACACATGTGGTATCCCCATACTTAGGAGAAGCAACAGAATGTATTTTGGGGTGTAATTTCACATATTCCCATGGCATGTTTGAGCAATATATCATTTAGTGACAACTTTGTGCAAAAAAAAAAAAAAAAAAAAAGATTTGTCTCTTTCCCGCAACTTGTGTCACAATTTAAAATATTCCATGGACTCGACATGCCTCTCAGCAAATAGCTTGGGGTGTCTACTTTCCAAAATGGGGTCATTTGGGGGGGGTTTGAACTGTCCTGGCATTTTATGCACAACATTTAGAAGCTTATGTCACACATCACCCACTCTTCTAACCATTTGAAGACAAAGCCCTTTCTGACACTTTTTGATTACATGAAAAAATAATTTTTTTTTGCAAGAAAATTACTTTGAACCCCCAAACATTATATATTTTTTTTAAAGCAAATGCCCTACAGATTGAAATGGTGGGTGTTTCATATTTTTTTTCACACAGTATTTGCGCAGCGATTTTTCAAACGCATTTTTTGGGGAAAAAACACACTTTTTTAAATTTTAATGCACTAAAACACACTATATTGCCCAAATGTTTGATGAAATAAAAAAGATGATCTTAGGCCGAGTACATGGATACCAAACATGACATGCTTTAAAATTGCGCACAAACGCGCAGCGGCGATAAAATAAATACATTTTTAAAAGCCTTTAAAAGCCTTTACAGGTTACCACTTTAGATTTACAGAGGAGGTCTACTGCTAAAATTACTGCCCTCGTTCTGTCCTTCGCGGTGATACCTCACATGCATGGTGCAATTGCTGTTTACATTTGACGCCAGACCGACGCTTGCGTTCGCCTTTGCGCGAGAGCAGGGGGGGACAGGGGTGCTTTTTTTTTTTTTTTTTTTTTCTTTATTATTTTTTTGCTTTTTTGTCTTATTTTTAAACTGTTCCTTTCATTTTTATTTTTTTTTTATTAATTTTATTGTTATCTCAGGGAATGTAAATATCCCCTATGATAGCAATAGGTAGTGACAGGTACTCTTTTTTTAAAAAATTGGGCTCTATTAGACCCTAGATCTCTCCTCTGCCCTCAAAGCATCTGACCACACCAAGATCGGTGTGATAAAATGCTTTCCCAATTTCCCAATGGCGCTGTTTACATTTGGCGAAATCTAAGTCATGAAATGCTCGTAGCTTCCGGTTTCTTAGGCCATAGAGATGCTTGGAGCCATTCTGGTCTCTGATCAGCTCTATGGTCAGCTGGCTGAATCACCGGCTGCATTTTCAGGTTCCCTGTTGGGACAGGAAAGCCAGAGAAAAACATGGAAGACGGTGGGGGGGGGCATTCCCTCCCACTGCTTGCAAAAGCAGTCTAGAGGCTAATTAGCCGCTAGGATTGCTTTTACATGAAAGCCGACCGCTGGCTGAAAAGAATGATACCAAGATGATACCTAAACCTGCAGGCATCATTCTGGTATAACCACTCAAAGTCCAGCAACATACCAGTACGTTGCTGGTCCTTGTTAGGCATATATTGTAAACTTTTTTTTCATGCAGCCTGTGGGCTGAACGAAAAAAAGATATTGATCGGTGGGTATGCCCACCATTAGAATACCTCCCTTCATCCACCCACTTCTAATGATGGGCATACATGCACCATTTATATATGCCGAAGCATGGGGGCATCCTCCCGCAAAAGGCAGGAGCAAATTGCTCCTCCACCCACTGCTGCCCCCACGCTTTGGCATATATGCTGAAGTATGTAACTGTGGTGGTGAAATCACCTCCGACAGCGCTGGAGTCACGGCTTTATATATCGTGGGAGCAAACGCTGTTGCTGTCAAGATAAATAAATCCGCGCTGCAACTGAATGGCGTACCTGCTAAGCAAATGATGGTTAACAATAAAACAAAGTAACATTACAGTATAACAGTAAGACTTACCATACCTGCAAAGCAAATACAAAAAAAAAAACATAGTAAAAAATAAAACATTTAACGCAGCCTGTGCCTAAAATATATATATGCCGAAGCATGGGGGCATCCTCCCGCAAAAGGCAGGAGCAAATTGCTCCTCCACCCACTGCTGCCCCCACGCTTCGGCATATATGCTGAAGTATGTAACTGTGGTGGTGAAATCACCTCCGACAGCGCTGGAGTCACGGCTTTATATATCGTGGGAGCAAACGCTGTTGCTGTCAAGATAAATAAATCCGCGCTGCAACTGAATGGCGTACCTGAAAACAATAAAATGGTTACCAACAAAACACAGTAAACGGTAAAGTATAAAAAATCTGAAAAGCAAACATGGTAAAACATAATAACAATAAAACATTGCAGAATAGAATAGAGTAAAAAAGAGCAGAACAATAGAGAGAGAATAGAGAGAGAGAGAACAATAAAACAACAACTATTTTTGTTTTTTTTATTTTATATTTTTTTTTGTGTTTTTATTTTTTTTATTTTTTATTTATTTTTTTTTTTTACACTTTTTTTTAGTAACTTTTAACTTTTGTAACTCGTTCCAGGTTTGGGTCTCTCAAAATGCAATGGCATCTTGGGAGACCCTGTGTTAGTGTGCCTAGTCTGTGCAGTGCTGAACCCTACGCTAATACTCAACTAATGTATGGTAGCGTTCAAAGCATTCACCCATGCAAAGACCAGGATTGCCAGGACAGGAGGGACAATAAGACCGGGTGTCACGCCTAAATCCGCGCTTGCTGCAGACACGACATCTTTTTTGGGGGGCTCGTTGGGTAGGGGTACTCGGGATGGCATAAAGAAAATGCCGCTCATGCAGCCGGCTTACTACATTTGGTTGGGGAAGGTGAGGTAGAGCACCGTCTGGAAACAGAAGGGCTCTGACGATCTCTTCCTGGAATTTAAGGAAGGATCCAGTCTGTCCTGAAGCTCTGTATAGCACATGAGCGTTCAGCAAAGCCAATTGAAATAAATAAACAGACACTTTTTTGTACCAGCGTCTGGCCTTACGGGCAACTAGGTACGGCGCCAACAACTGGTCGTTGAGGTCCACCCCTCCCATATTAAGGTTGTATTCGTGGACACAGAGGGGTTTCTCCACAACACCAGTCGCCGTAGGAATTTGGGTCGTCGTGTCTGCATGAAGGGAGGTGAGAACGAAAACATTCTTCTTATCCCTCCACTTCATAGCGAGCAAATTATTATACTTCAAGCAGGCTCTCTCCCCCAGCCTAAGACAGGAATCTACAAGCCGCTGGGGAAAGCCCCGGTGATTAGGTCGCACGGTGCCACATGCTCCAATCTGCTGATCAAACAAGTGACTAAAAAGTGGCACGCTCGTATAATAATTGTCCACGTACAAGTGGTACCCCTTTCCGAATAAGGGTGACACCAAGTCCCACACTATCTTGCCAGCGCTTCCTATGTAGTCAGGGCAGTTTGTCGGCTCTACGTGACTATCTTTGCCCTCGTAAACCATAAAACTATATGTATAGCCTGTGGCCCTGTCACAGAGCTTATACATCTTGACCCCGTATCTGGCACGCTTGCTGGGAAGGTACTGTTTGAATGACAAGCGGCCAGAAAATTTAATCAGGGACTCATCAATGCAGACAACTTGATGGGGGGTAAACAAGTCTGCAAAACGTTGGTTGAAGTGGTTTACGAGGGGCCGAATTTTGTAGAGCCGATCATATGCAGGGTCTCCACGAGGACGACAGAGTTCATTGTCGTTGAAGTGCATGAACCGCAAAATCTGCTCGTATCGTGCCCTGGCCATGGAAGCAGAGAACAAGGGTGAATGGTAAATTGGGTCAGTGGACCAATATGACCGCAACTTACTCTTTTTATTCAACCCCATGAGGAGGGAAAGGCCCAGAAAGGTCTTAAATTCGGAGACCGTAATTGGTCTCCAATCTCTGGCAAGGGAGGACTGGGGATTAGCGGCGATGTGTTGACCAGCGTATAAATTGCTTTGGTCCACAATAGATCTTTAGAGATCTTCGGTGAAAAACAGTGAATAAAAATCCAGTGGCGTAAAGTCAACTGTTTCCACCTGAATTCCGGGTTGGCCAGTGAAAGGGGGAAGTACGGGTGCTGCAGAAGTGGAGGGTTCCCAATTCGGATTGGCCAATGCAGCAGGAAGGGCACTATGGGCACGACGGGCCTGTCTTTGTCTTCTTGGTGGCAGCGGGACACTACTAGTGCTTGCCACCTCGCCAGCTTGAACTGCACTTATGGGACTCGCCACGTCACCACGTGATACTGCAGTGCTGGATGTACGACCAGGGTGTACTAGGCCGCTGGTGCTTGCCAGTTCACCAGAAGGAATAGCGGCGCTAGTACTTCTCTGCTCCATACGAGAGCCCTGCGGTTCTTGCACTTCAAGGACAGAAGAAGATTGGGGTCTGGTACGCCTGACCTTAGCAGGGACCACAACTCTGTCGTCAGAGCTATCTGTCATGGAGCCGCTGTCCTCTACAGGTTCGTATTCTGAGCCTGAACTTGACAGATGAGTGACTTCCTCTTCACTATCTGTCATACTCAGAAACGTGTAGGCCTCTTCACTAGTGTACCTTCGATTTGCCATTTTGGGCTCTAAATTTAGGGGTACACTAGTGAGACTCACAGGCAAAAAAGCTCCTGACTGTCAGCGACTGTATCAAAATGCTACCAAAAAACTGTTAGCGATCGCAGGGATTAGGCCTGACTCTGCGAACGCTGCAGTTATGTGTGCTTAGTGTTTTGTAAGTGTCAGTTATCGATCGATACTGCACTTGGGTGGGCTGGGCAGGGCTGGGCCGAGGAGCAAAACGCAGGTGCTAGCAGGTATCTGGGCTGATCCCGCTAACACTGCGTTTCAGGGAACCCTAAACTGCTGGGGAGTATAGATCTGATCGGATCAGATATCGATCCGCTCAGATACTATAGCACTAAGGGAGGTGTATGCTGCGTGCGTGGGTTTTAGCAGTACTGGCGCTAACCTGACGCTGCCTGGGGCGACGCAGACCTTATCTGACCCTAAAAATGTAATTTATATCACCGCCGGGCAATTAGGGGGTTAAACCTTTATAGGGTAATAAACGGCGGGTGCCCTAAAACTATAATAAACTGTAATAAACTGTAATAAACTACAAAAAACAAACTAGCTAACCAGCGTCACCCGTAACACTTATACGGTGATCGCTGGTGAAAGGGTTAACTAGGGGGCAATCAAGGGGTTAAAACCTTTAGCAGGTAGTATATGGGGGTCCCTGTCGCTATAAAACACTGACAGCGAACCTATATACTTACCTCCCTAACTAGCGTCACCTGTGTCACTAATGCAGCGATCAGAAAAACGATCGCTTAGCGACACTGGTGACGGGGGGTAATCAAGGGGTTAACTTTTATTAGGGGGGGTTAGGGGGGTACCCTGGACCTAAGGGGGGGTACCCTAGACCTAAAGGGGGCTAACCTAACTGCCCTAACACTTGTAACTGACACAAACTGACACCAATGCAAAAAAAAAAAAAAAAGGTATTGGTGTCAGAGTGACAGGGGGTACAGGGGGGTGATCGGGGGGTGATGGGGGGTGACAAGTGTGCCTGGCGTGTTCTACTGTTAGTGTAGTGTTGTGCAGACTTGCTTGATGTCTTCTCTCCTCGGCGCCGGATCAAAAAGACCGACTCGAGGAGGGATGACATCACTTCCTTTCCCTCTGTTTACATTACAGAGGGAAAGGAAGCATTCTCATTCGCCGGGAGCGATCGGGAGGGGGTGGCCAACAATGGATGGCCTCCCCCTCACCTCTCATCGCCTGGGAAGAAATGGCGACCGCCTCGGGCACCGGGGGGGGACCGATCGGACCCCCCACCCGCGGAAGGCAAATCACGTATATGTACGTGATTTTGCCTGTCCGTGCCACCTTGCCGACGTAAATCGGCGTGAGGCGGTCGTCAAGTGGTTAATGGATAGATTCATGCATTGCATTGCATGAATCTATCCATGGCCACTGTAGACACCCCCTATTCAGGTGTCTGGCCCCTTTTCGGATGCTGGGCACCTGATTTACAGTAGTGGGGGCATATTTTTGAAGCACCTGATTAGAGCCATAGGCTCTAATAGGCTTCAAAAAAGGTGAAATGCGAGCGCAGAGCACTGCGCTCGAAGTTCACCCAGGTGTGTTAGAACAGCGAATGAACCGCATCTCCACCAATCAGGAAGCACGAGTGTGTTACCTATCACCTGATTGGCTAAAATGACAGGCACTGTGAATAGACACCTATCAGGAGAAGGAGAGGAGACGCATGGAGGACACAGCTCGCCGCCGTCACTCGCTGCCCCACCGAGTGTAAATGCCGGGCAGACAGCGAGCGGGCGGGAGGGGGGTCATGGTGTTAACTTTTAAATTGGCACAGTGGTGGCATTTGATGGGCACAGTGGCTGCATTTGATGGGCACAGTGGCGGTATTTGATGGGCACAGTGGCGGCATTTGATGGGCACAGTGGCAGCATTTGATGGGCACAGTGTTGGCATTTGATGGGCACAGTGTCGGCATTTGATGGCTCAATGGCTGCGTTTAATGGGCACAGTGTCGGCATTTGATGGCTCAATGGCTGCGTTTGATGGGCACAGTGGCAGCAATTGATGGCACAGTGGCAGCATTTGATGGGCACAGTGGCAGCATTTGATGGCACAGTGGCAGCAATTGATGGGCACAGTGGCTGCAATTGATGGGCACAGTGGCTGCGTTTGATGGCACAGTGGCTGCGTTTGATGGGCACAGTGGCTGCGTTTGATGGGGAACAGTGGCTGCATTTGATGGCACTGTGGCTGCAATTGATTGGCACAGTGACTGCGTTTGATGACACAGTGGCTGCAATTGATGGGCACAGTGAGGCTGCAATTGATGTTTTTTTCTGAAATTTTCAGTTTGTTTGCACCCTCAAAAATTTGGAGCACTAGCCACCACTGTATACAGGTGTGTGTGTGGTGGGGGCTAGTATTTATACAGGTGTGTGGGGGCTGACATATATACAGTGGTGAGGGGGGGTGACATATATACAGGTGTGTGTGGGGGGGAGCCTGACATATATACAGGTGTGAAGGGGGACTGACATATATACAGGTGTGAGGGGGGCTGACATGTATACAGGTGTGTGTGTGGGGGGCTAGCATATATACAGGTGTGTGGGGGTGTGACATATATACAGGTGTGTGGGGGTGTGACATATATACAGGTGTGTGGGGTGGGGGGCTGACATATATACAGGTGTGTGGGGTGGGGGGCTGACATACATACAGGTGTGTGGAGTGGGGGGCTGACATATACACAGGTGTGTGGGGGGCTGACATATAGATATAGGTGTGTGTTTGGGGGGCTAGCATATGTACAGGTGTGTGGGGGGGGGCTGACACATATACAGCTGTGTGGGGAGCTGGCTTATATACAGGTGTGTGGGGGGCTGACATATATACAGGATTGAGGGGGGCTCAGTGTGTACAGGTAGGGGGGGGGCGGTGTGCGGATTCAGTAGGATGGCCCATGGGCAAGCCCTGGGAAATGTTGACCTAAAGCTGTGTAAGGGGCCCACAAATTTCTGATGACTGCCCTGGTCATTTATATAGATGTACAGGATTCATATTAAGTTTATTTTTTATGTCCATTCATAATATATTAACACTAGGGCGTACATGTATTTGGATTGTATATATGTACTGTATTTCTATATATTTTAGCATTTACATGTACCGTGCCTCAGGTGTTTTGATGTGTACATGAATGGGGAACGTGTGCATCAATATTGTGTAATGTCTGTAATCTTTTTGTAGTATTGTATCATGTCAGTATCTGTTGACGTCATACACCAAGATGATTTACTGGGCTTTTATGTGGAAAGAAGATAGGAAAGATATGATGAGGTGATGGGCAGATCAATTCCTGTGTATCTTTCAAGGAAATGTGAGTCATCTGTATGGATAGCCCTAATGATGTTCCTTGCGACAAAATGCCTTAGTTGGAGCTTTGCACACTGATGTCATATGCTGTCGGCTCTTGTCAGTGTGACAGCATTCTCTGTCATGCCCTGTACACACGGTCGGATTTTCCGATGGAAAATGTGTGATAGGACCTTGTTGTCGGAAATTCTGACTGTGTGTAGGCTCCATCACACATTTTCCATAGGAATTTCCGACACACAAAGTTTGAGAGCTTGCTATAAAATTTTCCGACAACAAAATCCGTTGTTGGAAATTCCGATCGTGTGTACACAAATCCGACACACAAAGTGCCACGCATGCTCAGAATAAATAAAGAAACAAAAGCTATTGGTTACTGCCCCGTTCATAGTCCCGATGGATGTGTTTTACGTCACCACGTTCTGAACGATCAGATTTTCCGACAACTTTGTGTGACCGTGTGTATGCAAGACAAGTTTGAGCCAACATCCGTCGGAAAAAATCCATGGATTTTGTTGTCGGAATGTCCGATCAATGTCCGATCGTGTGTACAGGGCATAAGAGTGCATTGCTGGCTTTTATGTTTGCTTTAATAAAATAACATTGCTGCACTATGGGAGTGTTTTCTATCTTTGTATGATTACATTTCAAATAGAACTATATTTTTAATAAGGAAATACCTTTGAAACACATCACCCTCTGGTGATTGACATCTGTAAATGCAGTCTGGTGAGTTCACATTTGAATTATCTGGTGATGGTGGTGATCCTCTTAAATGAAGATTTTTTTTCAATATGAGCATTTGACCTCTTTGTTATTCTGAGATCAATACATCCGATGAGTGGTGGTAATTTTCATTGTAACTGGAATCTTGAGGAGTTTTAAGTAGAAGATAGTAGCATGGATGTCCCACCTCTGAATCTACATATACTGTATGTTCTTATGTTCATTGCACTACACTCTGTTACACTCATGCCTTTGAAGCATGCAAATACTTAGACAAAACAAAATGAATCAATAATGAGGAGGTAAACAAAAACTGAGACAAAGGAGTAACTGTAGCTATAGTATGCATGGATTTTGCAAAAGCGCTTGGCACAGTTCCCAACACATAGGTAATGTGTAAGTTAAAGTCTAAAGGTGTAGAAAATTCAGTTGGCAAATGAATAGAAAACTGGCTAAAAGACCATATTCAGAAAGTAGTGATTAATGATTCATACTGAATGGTCTAAGGTTATTGGTTCATTGTTGGGCCCCTTACCTTTTAACCTACAGTATTTATACATGATATAGAGTTTGGGATTAAAAGTATCTTTTCATTGTTTACAGATGACACCAAACGATGTAGTGGAATAACGTTCTTATTTTTAAAATCAAAACAAACTAATTATTATATAAAGAGAAATTGACATACAAACAACAGTGCAACAAGCTCCGTAAATATAGTATACATGGTGACAACTTCATACAGAGTGAGGATGTTGGAGTATACAACACTTGCAATACCAAAAGGGAGTACAGATAAACAGTGATTATTGGCAATAATATGCAGGCAGCCATCTATAACATCTGTTGATATGCATAAGAAATGGTCCAAATAGGAACCATGGGGAACCTGGGTGGAGAGTGTACATGAAGTGTTATGTGGTTCCTGTAAGGTGAACTTAGCAGGGTGATTTATTCCTTTTCCACGCATGTGGAGGCATTCTCCAACCATCTGTCCCAAGTTGTGGTACTTGTTTGGACAGCTTCTATGAATATATAGGACTTTTTTGTAAGGTAAGGTAGCATTGATAGCCACGATCCATTGCTGGACAGTCAGGGGTGATTCCCTGAGCCAAACCATTGCAATCAACATTCTGACCATAGAGAGAACTGAAGAAAGTGCAAAGGTGGGCAGCCAAACTGATTTGTGGCATGAAGGAGCTCTGCTGCGAGGAACGATTAGCTTAACAGAATGTATTCTTTCTTGAGAAGAGGAGATTAAGGATAAGTTCACTTTTTGACAAAAAATAATAAATGAACAGGTAAATCTACCACAAGTTTTTGAAAAATGCAGGAAAGAAAATGAAAATGATTTTTTTTACACAAAGTTATCAACTCATAAGATATTTCTAACACACAGCATATGCATACTTAGAATCACACTCTAAAACATATTCTGCTACTCCTTCTAAGTATAGGCAATACCAAATGTGTGAGACTTTTTCACAGCCTACCCACATTGAGAGGCCCATTATCCAAGGAGCACCTTCAGGCTATTAAGGGGCATAAATTAAGAATCTAATAAAGATAATGGACACTATAACTGGTGTGGTGGTGATTAGGGACACTGCAACTGGTGTAGCAATGATTGGGGACAATATGCCTGGTGTGGAGGGGATCAGAGACACCATAACTGGTGTATCAGGGCAGTGGTGTATTTAGGTTTTGTGCTGCCCTAGGCCTGACTAAACTCATGCACCCCCCTAATTTAAATAAGACCCACCCCTTGCTGCCACGGCCACACCCCTTCCTGTTTAAGACCCACCCTATCATCTGTAAACCACACCCCTTCCTCTTTAGGCTCATTTGGCACCTTTCAGGGGGGAGGGGGGAACAGGTACCTGTTTTTGACAGGTACGCTTCCCCACTCCCTGGAGACTGCGCTGCCCCCTCTGAAGTTCTGCCCCCCTCCTCCTTCCTCCACTGGAGCATTCAGAAAGTGCAACGCGCTTCTAACACATGCAGTAGTGAACCGTCCGGTTTCCCTTACCATGAATGATGCTGGCAAAACCCAAGAGCCAATCGGAAAATCGGCTGAGGTTCCGACATCGAGGGATCCCTGGACAGGAAAGTGTCCTAATATTAAAAGTCAGCAGCTACAGTATTTGTAGCTGCTGAGTTTCAATGTTTTCACAGGGTGGGGGCGGGACTCCTCTTTAATGAGTTTGCATTGATTTCAGCATTGATGGAGCACTTTATTGCAATATCATGATCTGTATATTAATGCACTTTCACTAAATGTGGACTGTTTAAAGAAAATGAGAGAGAACAGGTGCGGGACTTTGAATGAGGCATAAGGAGGCAGAAGTATAAATTGGATAAGAATGTAATTTATTGTTAAAATTATACAAAATTTCATATATTTACATATTTAGGCACATGGCTCTATATATGCTGGCACATAGCTCTATAATGATAATTTGTAGTCATCCAGAAAATACATTCCGACAAGGGTTTCTATTGCAAACATAACATACAATAAATTAGGAATGTTCATACGCATATGATGGATCATTGTGTACACATAACGGTAGTTGTAAGCTCTACGTTGTTTCGGGCCCTTATAGCCACTCATCAGGAGAATAACCGTAGTGACCACCTATAAATTGGGCAAATAGCAGTAATGAATGATATTGAAAGACAAATGGGTAGTGATGGAACAGGACTTTGTACTAATTTTCATCATTCATCTATTCCATCTCCCTACACTGATCCAGTCTGGGGGACCATCCGTGTTGGTGGTGCCGCCGGGACATGCCCCCTCAGCTTCGGAGACCGGCATACTGGCTGGTTGGACATGTGGGGCCGCGCTACCTCTGCGCATACATGCTGCGGGTCCATGTTTTTGGTGAGAAAATAGTACAAAGTCCTGTTCCATCACTACCCATTTGTCTTTCAGTATCATTCATTACTGCTATTTCCCCAATTTATAGGTGGTCACTACGGTTATGCTCCTGATGAGTGGCTATAAGGCCCCGAAACGACGTAGAGCTTACAACTTCCGTTATGTGTACACAATGATCCAACCATGTGCCAGCATATATAGAGCTATGTGCCTAAATATGTAAATATATGAAATTTTGTATAATTTTAACAATAAATTACATTCTTATCCAATTTATACTTCTGCCTCCTTAAGCCTCATTCAAAGTTCCGCACCTGTTCTCTCTCATTTTCTTATTGAACCGGGATGGAGGAGGGGTAATGAGCGGCCCTACTATCCTCACACAAAGTCCCAAATGCATTCTTTATCCTTTTAGATTAAACTAAATAGGAATGGAGGCATAAGGTCGCATGCATAAATACTATATTTTTTTCATTTTTTTTTTCATTTTCTTCATTTTATTTTCCATTCAATACTCAATTGTTCATTGTTCATTGTTCATTTTACACATATTCTACTAAGTTTATCTATGAACTATTGTGATTCCTTCTACTGAACAAACTTTGGGCTATCACTTTGTCTGTTTTGTCCCCTGGAGCATTGGGGCTCCTCCTGTGTGCGCTTTGGTGGCTCTGGCTGCTGCCTGTCCTTGCTGCCACCTATGCTATGTTCCGAAGCTGCGACGCGCACTGTGGTTGGATCCCCTCCGCCCCTTTCCTCCGACCTAGGACGGGCGGGACCTTCCCCACTGCGCGTCAACGTCACGCATCTCGCGCCGGTTGTATGGTGTCCTGAGACGCCATATAATGGCTGCTCAAGATAACACTCTCCAGCGCTCGGTAGGCTTGGAGGCAGACCTACGACCGGCCGGTCTAGGATCTTAGCTGGCGGGATCGGGGCGCTTCCCGGCCACCCCTTGGGCAGCTGGTGCATGACGTTGGGGGTCTTTTCCTCGGTGGCGCCCCCCGCAGTGTTCTCTCCCAGCATGGGTTTTTACCTGTCTATTTCACCCACCACTCACCTCCATCATAAGTTCATTGGCAGTTCTGCCCTTATTCGCACAAGTAGGTATGTTTTCCCTCACCTTCCATCACTCACTCTTCCACTTTTTTGGTCTTCTCCCTGACCGCCTTCATCTCTTTTTTTAGTGTTCTGCTGTATTCTTTTCTCCTTCTGCCTTTTTGCTTTCTCTCTTTCTTTCTCCCTTCACTTTTCCCTTCCTCTCCCCTCTCCTTTCTAGATTTTATTCCTCCTTTCTCTACACTCCTCCACCCTTTCCTTTCTCTCTTCTTTTCTATCTTCCTTTCCACTCTCCCTTTTCCCCTCTGTTTTCTTTTCTTCTCTCCCCTCTTCCCCATTCACTTCCTACTTTACAATTTTCTGTCCTTTGTCGCATATAACTTTGTCATTCACACATCATTCCCCACACTTGTTACTTTTATAGGTTGGAAATCCTCTCACCTCCCTTTGCTCTCTATGAGGCCACATTCATCACTCATCCATTCCATCTCCCTACACTGATCCAGTCTGGGGGACCATCCGTGTTGGTGGTGCCGCCAGGACATGCCCCCTCAGCTTCGGACCCTGGCATACTGGCTGGTTGGACATGTGGGGCCGCGCTACCTCTGCGCATACATGCTGCGGGTCCATGTTTTTGCTGAGAAAATAGTACAAAGTCCTGTTCCATCACTACCCATTTGTCTTTCAATATCATTCATTACTGCTATTTCCCCAATTTATAGGTGGTCACTACGGTTATGCTCCTGATGAGTGGCTATAAGGCCCCGAAATGTCGTAGAGCTTACAACTACCATTGTGTGCACACAATGATCCATCATATGTGTATGAACGTTCCTAATTTATTGTATGTTATGTTTGCAATAGAAACCCTTGTCGGAATGTATTTTCTGGATGACTACAAATTATCATTATAGAGCTATGTGCCAGCATATATAGAGCTATGTGCCTAAATATGTAAATATATGAAATTTTTTATAATTTTAACAATAAATTACATTCTTAACCAATTTATACTTCTGCCTCCTTATGCCTCATTCAAAGTCCCGCACCTGTTCTCTCTCATTTTCTTATTGAACCGGGATGGAGGAGGGGTAATGAGCGGCCCTACTATCCTCACGCAAAGTCCCAAACGCATTCTTTATCCTTTTAGATTGGACTGTTTAAAGGGTTTGCATTGGTTTTAGCATGCATGGAGCACTTTACACATGCCAGTGGTGGTTGGTGCTCAAAATTTTTTTTGGGGGTGCAAACAAACTAAAAAATTCAGAAAAAAAAGACATCAATTGCAGCCTCACTGTGCCCCATCAAACACAGCCACTGTTCCATCAAACACGGCCACTGTTCCATCAATTGCAGCCACTGTGCCATCAAACGCAGCCACTGTGCCCATTAATTGCAGCCACTGTGCCCACCAAACGCAGCCACTGTGCCCACCAAACGCAGCTATGGTGCCCATCAATTGCAGCCACTGTGCCATCAAATGCAGCCACTGTGCCCATCAATTGCAGCCACTGTGCCATCAAACACAGCCACTGTGCCCATCAATTGCAGCCACTGTGCCATGAAGCGCAGCCACTGTGCCCATCAATTGCAGCCACTGTGCCATCAAACGCAGACACTGTGCCCATCAAACGCAGCCACTGTGCCCATCAATTGTAGCCACTGTGCCATCAAATGCTGCCACTGTGCCCACCAAACGCAGCCACTGTGCCCATCAATTGCAGCCACTGTGCCATCAAATGCAGTCACTGTGCCCCATCAATTGCTGCCACTGTGCCCTCAAACACAGCCACTGTGCCATCAAATGCTGCCACTGTGCCCACCAAACGCAGCCACTGTGCCCATCAATTGCAGCCACTGTGCCATCAAATGCAGCCACTGTGCCCCATCAATTGCAGCCACTGTGCCTTCAAACGCAGCCACTGTGCCCTCAAATGCTGTCATTGTGCCCATCAATTGTAGCCACTGTGCCATCAAATGCCAACGCTAAGGATGAGCCGAATACCCCCCTGTTTGGTTCGCACCAGAACATGCGAACAGGAAAAAATTAGTTTGAACATGCGAAAACCGATAAAGTCTATGGGACACGAACATGAATAATCAAAAGTGCTAATTTTAAAGGCTTATATGCAAGTTATTGTCATAAAAAGTGTTTGGGGACCTGGGTCCTGCCCCAGGGGACATGGATCAATGCAAAAAAAAGTTTTAAAAACAGACGTTTTTTCGGGAGCAGTGATTTTAATAATGCTTAAAGTGAAACAATAAAAGTGTAATATCCCTTTAAATTTCGTACCTGGGGGGTGTCTATAGTATGCCTGTAAAGGGGCGCATGTTTGCATGTTTAGAACAGTCTGACAGCAAAATGACATTTCAAAGGAAAAAAAGTCATTTAAAACTACTTGCGCTATTAATGCATTGCTGGTCCGACAATACACATAGAAGTTCACTGATAAAAACGGCATGGGAATTCCCCACAGGGGAACCCCGAACCAAAATTTAAAAAAAAATGACGTGGGGGGTCCCCCTAAATTTCATACCAGGCCCTTCAGGTCTGGTATGGATTTTAAGGGGAACCCCATGCCAAAATTAAAAAAAAAAAAAACGGCATGGGGGTCCCCCAAAAATCCATACCAGGCCCTTATCCGAGCATGCAACCTGGCAGGCTGCAGGAAAAGAGGGGGGACGAGAGAGCGCCCCCTCTCCTGAACCGTACCAGGCCACATGCCCTCAACATTGGGAGGGTGCTTTGGGGTAGCCCCCCAAAACACCCTGTCCCCACGTTGATGAGGACAAGGGCCTCATCCCCACAACCCTGGCCGGTGGTTGTGGGGGTCTGCGGGCGGGGGGCTTATCGGAATCTGGAAGCCCCCTTTAGCAAGGAATCCCAGATCCCGGCCCTCCCCCCTGTGTGAAATGGTAAGGGGGTACAAAAGTACCCCTACCATTTCACTAAAAAAGTGTCAAAAATGTTAAAAATGACAAGAAACAGTTTTTGACAATTCCTTTATTTAAATGCTTCTTCTTTCTTCTATATTCCTTCGGTTTCTTCCTCCATCTTCTTCTTCTTCTGGTTCTTCTGTCTCTTCTGGTTCTTCCTCCGGTGTTCTCGTCCAGCATCTCCTCCTCGGCATCTTCTTCCCTTCTTCTCCTTGGGCCGCTCCGCATCCATGGCATGGAGGGAGGCTCCCGCTCTTCTCTTCATCTTCTTCTCTTCTTCATCTTCTTCTCTTCTTCATCTTCTTCTCTAATTCATCTTCTTTTCTTCTTCATCTTCTTCTCGGGGCCGCTCCCCATCCATGGTGGCATGGAGGGAGGCTCCCATTGTGTGACACTTCTCCTCTTCAGACGGTTCTTAAATAACCGGGGGGCGGGACCACCCGGTGACCCCGTCCCCCTCTGACACACAGTGACTTGACGGGACTTCGCCCGTGGCGTCATGAGGAATTCCCATCATGTCACTGTGTGTCAGAGGGGGGCGGGGTCACCGGGTGCCCCCGCCACCCATTATTTAAGAACCGTCAGAAGAGGAGAAGCATCACACAGTGGGAGCCTCCCTCCATGCCACCATGGATGCGGAGTGGCCCGGAGAAGAAGATGAAGAAGAGAAGAAGATGAAGATGAGAAGAAGATGAAGAGAAGAGCGGGAGACTCCCTCCATGCCATGGATGCGGAGCGGCCCGAGGAGAAGAAGGGAAGAAGACGCCGCGGAGGAGATGGTGGACGAGAACACCGGTGGAAGAACCAGAAGAACCAGAAGAAGAAGAAGATGAAGGAAGATAGAAGAAAGAAGAAAGAAGAAGCATTTAAATAAAGGTTTAGTAAATAAAAGGAAAAAAACTGCTGCGCCCACTCTAATATACAAAGCAGCCAACACTAACAATTAGACAAATTGTGTATAGAACTATAAAGCAAGAAGTGTAGCGCTATATTCAAATGAAATCACATCTAAAAATGTGAAGGTGATGCTGGTGGGGTCTATACATAGGCCGCCTCTTCATAAAAAATGTGAATGATTATAACAATAAAAAATAAAAAATATCTATAAGTGATATCAAAGGGTCTCATTAAAGGCTCCTGTGAACGCTTAATCAGCATAATCAATTAATAGTGAAGTGTTATCATACCCAAAAAATGTTGCCACATCAAAACGGCCCCAAGAAGGGCATAAGACTCAAAATCTTACTTAGAAAGGTGACATAAAAGCCGAGTGATCAAAAAGTGACTGATATGAATAAATGGACTCAAAAGTCTCTGGGAGTTCACAGTTCATTTAGGTGTGGAGGTGATTCCAAAACTTATATTCATATCTCACACTGCTAAATACATGTTAAGCCAAGGATGGATCTTCATAAAAATTCTTGCTTTCAACTGGAGGGGATGAAAATAAAATGCCCTTACCAGAAAAGATGGACTCACTGGCCATTGGTGGTGAGTCATACAGGCTTTTACCGTCTGGGCGGTAGGGTTAATGATGCCTCCAATGCTGGAAGGGTACCGGGAAGGGCTTCACGACTTTAACACTCCTAAGTAGGACCTGCTCCTCCTGTGTTGATTTATTTTGATCAGGAAACATGTTCGGTTGTCAGCTGGAGTCCTCTACCAGATGCCGCTCACTTGGAAACCCCCCGCATGCAATCAAGAAGAAGGAAAAGAAAAAAGCTTCCACATGGTGTAAATCCAAATAAAAAGGGGAAAATCTATTGATAAAAAATTCCGATGAAAATTAAAAGGTAAAAGTTTGGTTCATATGAACAAAAATCTAGCGCAGTAAAATATGGTGGCTATGGTAGCGTCACACACCCAATGCATTTCGTCTACCAAGACTTCAACTGGGGTCTTAATGAAGGAATTGTCAAAAACTGTCTCTTGTCATTTTTAACATTTTTGACAGATTTTAGTGAAATGGTAGGGGTACTTTTGTACCCCCTTACCATTTCACACATGGGGGAGGGCTGGGATCTGGGGGTCCCCTTGTTAAAGGGGGCTTCCAGATTCCGATAAGCCCCCCACCCGCAGACCCTACAACCACCGGCCAGGGTTGTGGGGATGAGGCCCTTGTCCTCATCAACATGGGGACAAGGTGTTTTGGGGGGCTACCCCAAAGCACCTTCCCAATGTTGAGGGCATGTTGCCTGGTACGGTTCAGGGGGGGTGCTCTTGTCCCCCCTCTTTTCCTGCGGCCTGCCAGGTTGCGTGCTTGGATAAGGGTCTGGTATGGATCTTTGGGGGGACCCCACGCCGTTTTTTTCTTAATTTTGGCACGGGGTTCCCCTTAATATCCATACCAGACCTGAAGGGCCTGGTATGGAATTTAGGGGGCCCCCCACGTCATTTTTTTTTAAATTTTGGTTCAGGGTTCCCCTGTGGGGAATTCCCATGCCATTTTTATCAATGAACTTCTATGTGTATTGTCGGACCGGCAATGCATTAATAGCCGCGAGTAGTTTTAAATGACTTTTTTTCCTTTGAAATGTCATTTTGCTGTCAGACTGTTCTAAACACGGGAAACATGCGCCCCTTTACAGACATACTATAGACACCCCCCAGCTATGAAATTTAAAGGGACATTACACTTTTATTGTTTCACTTTAAGCATTATTAAAATCACTGCTCCCGAAAAAACGGACGTTTTTAAAACTTTTTTTTTGCATTGATACATATCCCCTGGGGCAGGACCCAGGTCCCCAAACACTTTTTATGACAATACCATGCATGTAAGCCTTTAAAATTAGCACTTTTGATTTCTCCCATAGACTTTTAAAGGGTGTTCCGCGGCATTCGAATTTGCCACGAACACCCCAAATTGTTCACTGTTCAGCAAACTTACGAACAGCCAATGTTCGAGTCGAACATGAGTTTGACTCAAACTCGAAGCTCATCCCTATATGCAGCCACTGTGCCATCAAACGCAGCCACTGTGCCCATCAAACGCAGCCACTGTGCCCATCAATTGTAGCCACTGTGCCATCAAATGCAGCCACTGTGCCCCCCAAACTCAGCCAATGTGCCCATCAATTGTAGCCACTGTGCCATCAAATGCAGCCACTGTGCCCATCAATTGCAGCCACTGTGCCATCAAACGCAGCCACTGTGCCCCATCAATTGCAGCCACTGTGCCCCCAAACGCAGCCACTGTGCCCTCAAACGCTGTCACTGTGCCCATCAATTGTAGCCACTGTGCCATCAAATGCCAACACTCTTCCCATAACACTGATATAATTTATAAAAAAGGCCTTTATCTGCTGTCTTGGGGGGTTCCCTTGTGCTTCTCTCTCTCTCCTCCTGACGTCAAAGCCAGATCCTGCCCCAGTGCTGAGTAGAAGAGTTAAGGAAAGCAGTGTGGAGGAGGGTAGGCGGAGCATAAGGCTCCACCTCCGCCAGTCACCGGCCGCTTATGGGGGCGTGAGTCACACGCTGCCCCCTGCATGAGAGAAAGTCCCCCCACCCGATTCCCGGCTCCCGCGGCTGCACACATGCAGCCCACGGTGGGCGCCTTGCTGTAGTGGGCGGTGCTGCTGTGTATGGGCGTGCTTGGCAGAGTGTGGAAGGGCGTGAGCTCTGCTAAGTACGCCCATACACACGCCCCTCCACCCTCTGCCAAACACGCCCATACACAGCAGAGCCGCTACAGCAAGGCGGTCGCCGTGGGCTGCATGTGTGCGGGGGGCGGCCGCGGGAGCCGGGAATCGAGTGGGGGGGCTTTCTCTCATGCGGGGAGGTGCCTTTTTTTTGCCGCCCCCCTGCAAAGTGCCGCCCTAGGCCTTGTCGGCCTAGGCCAAAACACAGTCCAGGGACACCGTAACGTGTTGTGGTGATCAAGGACACTGTAACTGGTGTGGCAGTAGGGATGAGATTTGTGTTCGAGTCGAACCCATGTTCGACTTGAACATCGTCTGTTCGGTCTTTCGCTGAATTGCAAACGATATGGGCCGTTCACATCAAATTCGAGTGGCGCGTCATGGCCCATAATTCACTGCGGTGGTGTTTTTCTGATCCTATCACTACCGAAGACAGCTACATTATTTACACGTTAGTTTAGTGCGACTTCTGCACAGTGTTCAGCTAAAGCTATCTGTAGAACGTTGGTGGTGTTTTCCTGATCCTATCACTACCGCAGGCAGCTACATTATTTATACGTTAGTGTAGCGCATCCTCTGCACAGTGTTCAGCTAAAGCTACCTGTAGAAGGTTGGTGGTGTTTTCCTGATCCTATCACTACCGCAGGCAGCTACATTATTTACACGTTAGTGTAGTGCGACCTCTGCACAGTGTTCAGCTAAAGATACCTGTAGAAGGTTGGTGGTGTTTTCCCGATCCTATCACTACCGCAGGCAGCTACATTATTTAAACGTTAGTGTAGCGTGTCCTCTGCACAGTGTTCAGCTAAAGCTACCTGTAGAAGGTTGGTGGTGTTTTCCTGATCCTATCACTACCGCAGGCAGCTACATTATTTATACGTTAGTGTAGTGCGACCGCTGCACAGTGTTCAGCTAAAGATACCTGTAGAAGGTTGGTGGTGTTTTCCTGATCCCATCACTACCGCAGGCAGCTACATTATTTAAACGTTAGTGTAGTGCGTCCTCTGCACAGTGTTCAGCTAAAGCTACCTGTAGAAGGTTGGTGGTGTTTTCCTGATCCTATCACTACCACAGGCAGCTACATTATTTAAACGTTAGTGTAGTTTGTCCTCTGCACAGTGTTCAGCTAAAGCTACCTGTAGAAGGTTGGTGGTGTTTTCCTGATCCTATCACTACCGCAGGTAGCTACATTATTTAAACGTTAGTGTAGTGCGTCCTCTGCACAGTGTTCAGCAAAAGCTACAAGTTAGTGTAGTACGACCTCTGCACAGTGTTCAGCTTAAGCTACAAGTTAGTGTAGTGCAACCTCTGCACAGTGTTCAGCTAAAGCTACCTGTAGAAGATTGGTGGTGTTCTCATACTAACAATACTACAGGCAAGCAGTTGATTTTGCTAGCTGCAGTATCAGTATATATATATTTTTTTATATATATATATATATATATATATATATATATATATATATATATATATATATATATATATATATATATATATATATATCATATATATATATCCCAGCTTAGTGCAGCTACATCTCACTGCAGGCCATTACTATGTCTGGAAGGCCAACAAGGAGAGGCAGACAGTCACAAGCCAATAAAAGAGGGCAAGCAGGCTCTGTGTCTAGAGGCAACAGTGCTGGTTGTGGACATAGTGCATCCTCATCAACACGTGGCCGTGGGGCACGCTTGGCTTTTTTTTTGGCAGCTGGCCGCGTTGAGCTGCAACATGCGGAAGACTTGGTCAAGTGGATGACCAAGCCATCCTCATCCTCCTCATCCTCTCTCACCCATGCTCAGGGTACTTTGTCTGGCAAAGCAGCTGCCAACCCGGCCTCTTTTCTTGGCTCAATGGAATCAGTCACTCCTTCCCTAGCCCCACCATGTCCTCCTGAGGAGTCCCCCAAACTGTTTGACCACAGTGTTGGGTACATGCTCCAGGAGGATGCCAAGCGTTTTGAAGGCTCCGATGATGGTACTCATCTAGAGGAAGGCAGTAACATGAGCCCAGATAGAGGGGGTGCCCAAGAAGGACATCAATCTGGCAGTGATGTTGCCCCTGCTGCAGCATACTGCCAGGTTTGGTCCAGTGATGAGGAGGGAGGGGATGATGAGGTCACTGACTTCACGTGGGTGCCTGATAGGAGAGAGGAGGAGGAGGCACATCACCAACGAGGCAGGATGCCCTCCAGGGGCCAGCTTAAGGGCAGCACACTGACTGCATCACACCGCAAAGCTCCGCATGTGCAGGGCACTGCTGTCTCTGCGCGTTATTCCAAAAGTTCTTTGGTGGGCCTTTTTTGAGACGAGTGCATCAGATTGCACCTCTGCTATTTGCAACATATGTCTCAAGAGTTTCTCGCGTGGCCAAAACATCTCCCACTTGGGCACCACATGCTTGACCAGACATACGTTGACCTGCCATGCAGTTTGTTGGCAAACGTACCTTAAAGACCCACACCAAAGAACAAAGAGGACCTCTCCTTGCTCCTCATCAGCTGAGATTGCCAACCCCACTATACCTTCAGTTCTCTCTGAGACCTGTACTGAGAGGAATGAAGGTGTAGAATTAGGTGTGTCACAGCCAAGTACTTGTGGGCAATCTGCTATCGGTACACCGACGTCAGATTGCACCAGGCAAATTTCCCTGCCCCAGCTGCTGCACTGCTGAAAGAAGTTCGCTCCCAGCCATCCACATGCCCAGCGGTTGAATGTGAGCTTGGCAAAATTGCTAGCACTTCAACTGCTACCTTTTCAATTGGTAGACTCTGCCCCCTTCTGTGAGTTTGTGGAATGTGCGGTTCCTCAGTGGCAGGTACCCAAACGCCACTTTTTTTCATGGAAGGCGATTCTGGCTCTCTACCAGCATGTGGAATGCAATGTCCATGCCTCCTGGTACAGGGCGATCAGCGGTAAGGTGCATATTACCGCTGACTCATGGTCCAGCAGGCATGGACAGGGACATTACCTAAGTTTCACGGCGCATTGGGTGACTCTGCTGGCAGCTGGGAAGGATGCAGGACAAGGTGCAGTAGTGTTGGAGGTTGTTCCGCCACCATGCCTCCAAAATGCTACTACTGGTGATTCTGACACACCTCTCTCCTCCACCCCCTCCTCTTCTTCTTCCTCCATGGCCTCTACCTGTGCTTTGTCCTCTGAACCAGCAGTGCTCCGTAGATGTTCAAGGGGCTACGCAACTACGCAGGCCAAAAAATGCCATGCGGTGCTTGAGCTGGTGTGCTTGGGGGACAGGAGCCACACTGGGGCAGAGGTTCTGTCAGCTCTGCAGGGGCAGGTTTAGAGGTGGTTGACGCCACACCAACTTAAGGCAGGAATGGTGGTTTACGACAATGGCACCAACCTCCTTTCCGCCCTCCGACAGGGACAAATGACCCATGTGCCCTGTTTGGCTCACGTCCTTAACTTGGTGGTGCAGCGGTTCTTGGGCAGGTACCCGGGCTTATAGGATGTCCTGAGGCAGGCCAGGAAAGTCTGTGTGCATTTCCACCGGTCATATAATGCCAGTGCTTGGCTGGCTGACTTCCAAAAGGAATTTAACCTGTCCAAGAACCGCCTAATCTGTGACATGCCCACCAGGTGGAACTCAATGTTGGCCATGCTGCAGCGGCTGCACATGCAGCAGAGGGCCATCAATGAGTACCTGTGCCACTATGGCACCAGGACAGGGTCAGGAGAGCTTGTTTTTTTCCCCCACACCAGTGGGCATGGTCAGGGATGCATGCATTGTCCTGTCACCATTTGAGGAGGCCACGAGGATGGTGAGCAGTGACAGTGCATGCATCATTGACACTGTCCCCCTTGTCCACCTGTTGGAGCACACGCTGTATGGAATAATGGACAGGGCACTTGAGGCAGAACAGAGACAGGAAGAGGAGGACTTCCTTAGCTCTCAAGGCCCCCTTTATCCAGACAGTGTTCCTGCGTGCCCGCCGATCACACAGGAAGAAGACGAGGAGGAAGAGGATTGTGTCAGCACGGAGGTGGAGCCTGGCACTCAGCATCAGTTTTTGAGGGATCATTTACAGTTCCAAGAAACCCATGGACTTGTACGTGACTGGGAGGAGGTGGCTGCAGATCATGTCGTCCTTAGTGACCCAGAGGACTCCGGACCGAATGCCTCAGCAAACCTACGCTGCATGGCCTCCCTGATCCTGCAAAGCCTGTGGAAGGATCCTCGTATTCGTGGTATCAATACTGGTTGGCAACCCTCCTTGATCTACGTTACAAGGGTAAGGTTGCGGACCTTATCTTGCTGTCGCAGAGAGAGCAGAGGATGAAACATCTTCGGGAGGCCTTGCAGAAAGGTCTGTGCAACGCGTTCCCAGACTGGGAGGTTACAAACTCCTGTTCCTGGACAACGTGTTGCTGAGGCATCAGTCAGTCAAAGAAGGTGCGGTGGAGAAGGTGGCCGTCTGACCAATGCGTTCAGACAATTCTTTAGTCCGCAGCCCCAAGGTATGATCGGTTCCAGCAACCATCGCTAGCATCTGTTTTACATGGTGCAGGAATACCTAGGGGCAAGATCTGACTTGGACACCTTTCCCACCGAAAATCCTCTGGGTTACTGGGTCTTGAGGATGGATCACTGGCCAGAGCTTGCACAGTATGCAATTGAGCTACTGGCCTGTCCTGCATCCAGCGTTCTTTCGGAACGCACATTCAGTGCTGCTGATGGTTTTGTAACCGATCACATGGTGCGCCTGTCCACCGACTCGGTCGATCGGCTGACCTTCATAAAAATGAATCAGTCTTGGATCACCACCAGCTACCAAGCACCTGATGCTGATGTAACCGGATAATTTTTTTTGAAATGTCAGATCCCTTCAAGACTGCCTATGCTGATGCTGAGTGACTATCCTGTTATGCTGAGTGACTATCCTCTTCCTCCTCAATGATCATGCTGATAGCTTGTAAGAATATTTTTGATTCTGGGCGCCGCCCCCAGTGCCTAAGGCCCAATTTTTCAGCCCCTGTTTAACAGGGGCGTGTAATTACAATTTTTGATGCAATATTTTGCAAGGAGGGTTTGTTGCTGCACTCAACTAGAGTATTTGTGAGGGGTTGCAGTGTTGTGGCACCAGCACCAGTGCCTAAGACCCAATTTTTCAGCCCCTGCTTAACAGGGGCGTGTAATTGCAATTTTTGATGCAATACTTTGCAGCAGGGCTCGTTCCTGTGCTCCAACTAGAGTATCTGTGAGGGGTTGCAGTGTTGTGGCACCAGCACCAGTGCCTAAGGCTCAATTTTTCATCCCCTGTTTAGCAGAGGCGTGTAATTACAATTTTTGATGCAATATTTTACAGGAGGGCTCATTCCTGCGCTCCAACTAGAGTATCTGTGAGGGGTTGCAGTGTTGTGGCACCAGTACCTAAGGCCCAATTTTTCTGCCCCTGTTCAACAGGGACATGTAATTACAATTCTTGATCTAATATTTCACAGCGGGGCCCGTTTCTGTGCCCACCAAGAGTAACTGTGAGGACTTACAGTGTTGTGGCACCAGCACCACCACCACCACCAAAGGCCCATTTTTTCTGACCCTGTTCAACAGGGGCATGTAATTACAATTCTTGATCTAATATTTCACATCAGAGCCCATTCCTGCGCCCACCAAGAGTAATTTTGAGGGCTTATAGTGTTGTGGCAACACCTAAGGCCCCAATTTCTGCAGAGTATATAGGGCAGGCCCCTTCTTTCAAACATCCAACTTACAAATGACTCCTACTTGCAAACGGAAGGAGACAACAGGAAGTGAGATGAAATCTACACCTAGGAAGGGAAATTCTCTCCTTTAAGAGTTAATATAGGATAAACGTGTCTCCTCTTCACTGATGCTTTATCACCAATCCTTGTTTCACTAAAAACCCCAAATTTTCAAAAAAAATTTGTCATTGGGACAGAAAGTGAGGTGAAGTCTTCTGAAGAGGTGCACAGACAGCAAAACCACTGCTACAGGGGTGATAACCCTTCCCTAGGTTTTGCAAAAAGCTTAAAACAGTTTTTTTGGCTGGAGCTACACTTTAAAAATGTACCAGTTCAAAATTACAAACAGATTATACTTAACAACAAACCTACAGTCCCTGTCTTGTTTACACCGCCTGTATACTGCTGTTCAGAGGGCCTGGGGCCCCACGTCTTTCCTTTTTTTTAATTTGGGTGCTGGGTTCCCCTTAATATCCATACAAGACCCAAAGGGCCTGGTAATGGACTGGGGGGTGGTACCCATGCCATTTGTCTCACTGATTTTCATCCATATTACTGGGACCGGACATTACATTAAAGCCGTAAGCAGTTTTAAATGACTTTTATTCCTTTAAAAATGTCATCTTGTGCAGGGACTGTTCTAAGTATGTAAAACACATGCCACTTTACAGGCATACTATAGACACCCCCCAGGTTCGATATTTAAAGGAATATTTCACTTTTTTTTTTTCACTTTAAGCATCATTAAAATCACTGCTCCCAAAAAAACAGCCGTTTTTAAAACTTTTTTTGCATTGATACATGTCCCCTGGGGCAGGACCCGGGTCCCCAAACCCTTTTTAGCACAATACCATGCAAATTAGACTTTAAAATTAGCACTTTTGATTTTGATCATTCGAGTCCCATAGACTTCAATGGGGTTCTAAAGTTTGCGCAAATTTTCGGTCCGTTCGCAGGTTCTGGTGCAAACCTAACTGGGAGGTGTTTGGCTCATCTCTATGTGGCAGTGATCAAGGACACTGACTGGTGAGAGTTCTAATTACGGTACATTTTTGAATTACATGAATACTGTATATATATATATATATATATATATATATATATATATTGTGACAGTACGAGGCTCTGTAGCACACAGGCCTTATAGTGGAGGTTTGGGAATACCCCAGGGATTCACACAAGAGAGGTGGGTCTCTTGTCCAGGAGTCAGAAGGACTACAAGCCCTCTCCTGGAGCCAGAGAGGAGCTGTGTGCATTGAAGTGAAGTCATCTGCATTGAAGAAACTGTGGTCTGGGTGATCAACATAAAGAGCAGAGGTACTTCGATTAAAGCCGAGTGAGAGTTTAAGAGCCAGATTGGCTAGCATTTTTCATTTTTATTTTTTGCTGGAGAAGAACCCCTGTGTGGGAAGCCTTTTGTTTTATGGACTTTCTGTTTTCCTTTTAATAAAGGTGGGCTACCAGGCCCACTTTTATTACTGTATACAATACTGTATAGTTCCTGACTGACTTACTTGAACTTACTTAAAAATGTATCTACCACTGAGCTAAACATCCCCCATGTCACAAGATATATATATTTTTTTTACATACTGTCACCAGAGACATGCAGTGTTACCATAGTGACACTGTACTACTCTGTGGGGGCAGGATGTTTGTCTTAACACTGTGATTGCTTATAACAGTGAAGATCACTGTAATAAGCAATCAATAAAAGGGTATGGGTTTTATTTATGAAACCTTGTGTACTACTGTGATGCTGTGATTGATCACAGCTTTCACGTGGTACAGGGCCACAGTGATTTGCCCTGGTACCATGTGATCACTGTGACCAATCACAGAGCTCACTCATTAGTAAACAATGACAGCATTGTTTACTACTGTTCATAATCTCAATGTAATTGGTGACAGCGATCACATGGCACCAGGGCCGCTCACAGTGGTCCGGTAAAATTATCGATGATCAACTGTGTTTGATAGTCACAGAACCCACCGCTACATGCTCTAGAGAGTTTGAATAAGTGGGAGTTGCAAGAGGACGTACAGGTACCTCCATCCACTTTGGTGCTGCTCAAGTCTGGCCATTTATGTACTATGGCCAAATCGAAAGCAGTTAAGGTATAACATAACTAAAGGGAAATGCTAAGTGGTCACCAGCTTCAGTGACCAGACCTGCATCTGGATTATCCTCTGCTTTGATTCTGATCTCCTGTTGATGACCTTGGTTTGTGCTCTGACTGTTATTTGTCTGCTGTTTTTTACTTATTTTGCTCATCTGACCCTGCTTCTCCTTTTCAAATTGGTACCTCGTCTGCCCGGTTGTTGCCAACTCTGGCTCGCTTTTACTATGGCTTTGACTCCTGTACTCATGAGTTCCTGTTTTCCATCTGCATAACAGTATTTTGCACAAGCTCAAGTTCTCCATACACAGTGTTTTAGCACTATCCAGACCTACCGTAGGCATCCATGACAATCCTCATCCTGCCACCTTTTCATTAACGCCGGGGGGTTTGGAAAGGAGGTGTAAGAGAAGCCCTCTCATCGGCTCTGCCTCAATTGGGTATGTGACATTCTCTGTCCTGTATTCTTCCCATCCACCATCAAATTTACCCAGTGTGCTATAAACAAGATGTACAGTTCCTTCCATGCATGGCCATCCAGGCATGGCCTTCTGGGTACCTGCCATTCTGGTGCAGCACAGGCTATAAATGGGTGGAAAGAGATCAACTTCCAGATGGAATGGGAGCAGCTGTAAAATCAGCTGTTTTGCAAAGCTTGCTATGAGACACAGGGCATGGGGGTGATTAAAGGACATTTTTGTTCTACTCTAACACCTGCTGAAGAGAGACATATGCTTTGTAAAGGATGCTGCTAGAGATGGTGGGGGTGGAGTTAGGAAATGTATGGCAAGGTTCATGTCTATGCCTGGCCCTACATTGTCCCATACTAACCCTCTTCCACACTTGATGTGCTATAAGGTAATTCTCTCAAAAACATTGTCAGACTTCTCTCTCTATCATTGAGGCCATTGATGTTGCAGTGGTTAAAGATAGTGATTATTATGGAGGGAGAGGAGGGTGGGAGAAACAAATAGGGAGGAAGAGAAGTGCAGTCAGGGCAAGATTGAAGTTTGGGTAGAAGGCATGTTCAGCAGGAGAGTGCAAACAGGGTAGGACCTGCAACCTTGCTGCTGAGCTAGCTCAAGGCTCAAGGGGGAGCATGCTTAGGCATCTTTGCCCTTGGTGATCAAAGACCTTGTCATTTTGCTGCTGACAGGTATTATTGAGGTGCTGCTCCCATCAAACTTTTTGGTGCATAGCCATGGGTTTCTTTGTGTACTTGGTATTCAAATGTCTGGCACTTTTACCGTGGCTGATACACTACAGGCAGATGTCCTGATGGCAGCAGAAGCCTACACTAAACAGCTCTTTTAATCTGCTGCCTATTCAAGTGCTTGGGTATGTCTTCATGCTAGCAAATGTCTACCAGACACAAACATGAAGTAAATATTTTGAATATTTGGGAAATAACTGGAGATACAGAGATGGTAGGGTTTTTGGAGATGTAGCTTTGGGATTTTGAAGTGCTTTGGTACAATCTGCTTTGACATTTTATTAAACTCGGTGTGGTAATGCAAAAAAAGAGAAGCATACAAATAAATGCCATCAAGCTGTTTGGTAGGAAGTTAAGGGCTTAAGTTTTATTTTTTGAAGGGTACAGTTTAACATTTTTTGTTGCTGCTACTGCAAAAGTAAGGCATCACATCCAACGCTACCTTAAAAAAAACCTTTTTTTTTCCTAGAGATAATGAATCAGATTGGGATGCTGTTAATGCCATATTAATGTCAAGCAATAGTGTAAAATAAAAAAAAAATGCACTACACTTACAAATTACATGATGTCAGAATGCAGTGTGGATGGGCTGTCTGTGAGAACTGTTCTGTAACACCACATACAACTTAAAGGCATCTGTCAAGCAAGCAATTGGTGTTTTTCCAATGTCTGCCTAAAAACTGATTAAAAAGTAGGATCTCCTCCCTGCTGAATGTGATTTAAAAAAATATTGATATTATTGCATTGGTGCATGTCCCCCAGGGCAGTGCCCAGCCCTCAATGCATTTTGATTGACAATCCTTGCCTATTAGCCTTAAAATTGACCAGAATTTATATTCCAGATTCAGCCCCCCATAGACTTTAATGGGGTTCAGGTTTAACTTATACTGATATTTTTTGAAATTTACAATGGGTTGAAAGAATGACCCCTGAACACAACCAAGCACATTCACACATTTTTTCTGCCCATGTGTAGGGTGATCATGTATAGTATTCCACTGTGCTTTTATATCTTTTGAAACATGTCATGTGATGTATATCTTTTGTCTCAATCCTTTTCCTGCATTTTGGCATCTTGATATTAACCTCTTAATTGCTCAGTTAATTGCTTCAATTTACCATGCAAATTGATTTTGGGGTGGAGCTTATATGAGTATAAATGTATTGCCATTTTTATGTTCAACATGCTACAACTAAGGCTGTTGCTGAAACATGTCAACAGGTTTAATTTTCACTTCCTGTAACCAACCATTAAAATCGCTATATGGACTACAGAGTTGCTGGCTCAATCCTCTTACTTGTTCACATTCACACATCCTTCTAAGGCAACTTAAGAATGTATATAAATCCAATCAATAAAAAATCATATAATCTCTAATACGTTATTGTAATTTCAAAAGTATTTTTTAATATTTCTTTCTGCAGCTTTCCAGAAAATAATACTTTGTCCAAGCACATCCTGTCCCTTTGTATCAATTGTGCTTCTGCAGTAACTGTCACAAATGTTGCACTGCTACTGGGCTATTGCTTAAAAAAGCATGCTCTGCAAAAATGGGATCATAGAAGCACCCCGTGTGAAATGTTTATAAATCATTTCGGAAACTGTAAAAGTTTAAAATTGAAAAGGTTATTGTAAGAACTGCAAATGTATTCTTTAAACATTTTATTTTCCCTAAATAGAGAATAGATGGAATGAATGAACATGTAGGAAGAATTAACATGTTCTTTATTAACACATATACTGTATGAACATAGTAGCAAGTAGATTTGTGTATGCAGTAGTAAAAAGATCCATTTTTAGAGGAACGTGAAGGAAAATAAGGATACATTAGCAAATGTAGGAAACTTGTGAGCATGAGTAGATGGCATCTATAGGAATAGTCAGTTTATGGGTTATAAGGGCAGAGAGGGACAATGTAAAGCATGCACAAGAGAGTTGTGTGAAGAGTTTGTAGATTATGCCTGTGGCAATTCATTTTTCATAACACAGCATGAGCATAGATGAAAATGGAGCTCCATGCCTTTTGGGTGCAGAATGACAAATGGAGGTCTCTTTTAGAAGCAGAATATATGCAGCTGAGGGCAAGCAGTGCATCTCTTCTTGCTAAACCTATGGGACATCTCTATGATTTGTAACAGATGTCAAATACAGCCATGTAAATCAAGCAGATGTACAAGATTCTTAGGTATATCTTTCAGGACTGGATATCACACGCATCTCCACACTATTGTAAATGCATAGAATGAGTCTTAAATAAAAGAGATATCTGTGCAGTATATTTTGCAGATATTCATTATGATGTGATAATGGAAGTGATGGTGAGTAAATACCCTATGTTTGAAAGAAGATCTGCTTGTGGATAGGTGAAGGGATTTTTAGCCTATTTCACATTTCCTGTCCACTTTATAATTATGATGTAGAAAGACATAGACACAGAAATACATGTTTAAATTAATAGATTTTAAATATATTAGCTCTAAATATTAAATATACAATATGTTTTAGTTTAGGCTTTAAAGTAGGCTACCTATCAATCACAATCTACCAGTAGAGTGTGCCTAGAAGATCGTAGGGTTGTCAGGGTTTTAACAGCAGAAAGTTCAATATCTCCACATAGAAGTTTTTAATGTTCACAAACATTTATAGACGTGTTTAGGGAATGTACACAACATTTAAAGTAAAATTCCAGTTTCAGATTTGCATTAAAATGACCAATCTTCATTTGTAAATACCTTTTCCATGCTTTGCATCTGGATCATAATTTTAATGTAACGAAAGATGTAATACATTTCTGATTCAATTTTAATTTTTTAATTTCAGTTTAAAACTACACCCACTGCGGATCGCAAAGGCAGTGCATAGTAAATGTGGTGCAGGAAACGCTCACAGATCACGGGCTTCCCACTCTGCATTATAGTGTGAACCTAGGCTTAATGAACATAGTGAGTGATCAGTACCCCCCAGCACACCTCTGTAACCCCCCAGCAAACCTTTGTATCCCCCAGAACACCTCTGTAATCCCCCAACAAACTTATGTACCCCCAACATGTCTCCGTTCCCCAGAGCACAATTCTGTACCCCTTTGCACATTTTTTAACCCCCAGCAGTGCTCAGCACCCCAGCACACTTCTGTCCCCCCAGTATACTTTGGTACCCCCCAGGACTTTTGCACCCCATCACACCTTTTTTACCCCGCAGCACACATCTATACCTCCTAGTACACTTCTGTACTTCCCCCAGCACACTTCTGTACCCTTCCCTCTTTGAATCTCGCCCAATCACCACTCACTTTTGCAGTCACTGAGCTACTTCCTACTGTATGTTGCTGTGGTTCCTCAGATGCCGGTGAGCCAGGGGGGAATACACACTGAGGGTGGATTCCACACAGATTGTCATTTGTCCAGAAAAGATGTCCTGCCCCGCCTCGCTCCTGAGTCTGCACGCTGAAGGTTTTGGATAACGTAAGTGAAAGCAGGCTGTCAACATCCCCCGCAGCAGCAGGCTGGAGAGGCAGTGCTGTGGGGGGAAGAATTCTGGGCAACAGAAGAAAGGAGCACATGGAGCGGAGGGGCGGCAGGATCAGCACCCGCAGGAGCATTCAATACTGCTGATCGGTTTTAGCAAATATCGCTCCACCTCCCCTCCTGTCCAGGTGAGACAGGGAGGCCACTCAGCCCCCTGGAGCATGGGGACAGTGGTGCCCCTCTCAATGTGGCACCAGGGCACATGCACACCCTCCTAATTTCCGCATTAGTGTCACCCCTCTGGTGGGTGTCAACCAGATGCGGTGCGCACCCCCCTCAAAGTGAGAATCACGGGGCTCCAAAAGTACCCGTTTACATGGCGTCTTAATGAAAATCTTATTAATAATGCAAAGGTAGCCGAAAAAATACAGCAGGAAATCGACTTGTTTCTTTCGATAAACGACACGGGGGAGACATCAGGAACAGTCTTGTGGGAGACCTTAAAAGTGTATATCAGGGGTGTTTTGATATCTATTGGGGCTGGCAAGAAAAAAGAAAGATTAAAAAGAAAGGAGAATATTATCACTGAAATACATAGACTTGACCAAGCACATAAAGCCTACAAAGGGAACCATAGGAGTCTCCTGCAGCAATTTATAACTAAAAGAGAAGAACTCAATGATTTAATGGAGATTGAATCAAATAGGATTTTGAATAAACATTTAAAAGATAGATTTCTATGGGGAAACAAGATAATTAAGCATTTGGCAGCAGTGCTTAAGAAGAAAAGAGATATAAACGTTATCGATAAAATTCAAAATAAAAAAGGGGAATTTAGGCATACAACTAAAGAGATAGGAGAAGAATTTCGGTAATATTTTGCAGCCCTCTATTCAGTCAAAGTGAAAGCGGACCTTCGGGAAGAGAGGAGAGGGTGATTGAATTTATAAAAGCTGCTAGACTACCCATTTTATCTGAAAATGATACACTAGAATTGGATAGACCTATTACTGAAGAAGAAATCTCTCTAGCTCTAAAATTATCTCCCCCGGGAAAAAGTCCCAGACCAGATGGTTTTACATCTTATTTTTACAAAAAATGCAAAGATTCCTTGGTCCCGAAGCTCTGTCAGGTTTGGAATGGGCTGGGGGTGCAAGGGGAACTATGTGGGGGAGCACTGACAGCATCAGTGACCCTAATTTTAAAAGAAGGCAAGGATAGCATGCTTTGCTCCAGCTACAGGCCGATTGCTTTACTGAACGCAGATATGAAACTTTATGCCAAGGTACTGGCAATGCGGCTAAAGGAAAAAATGTCCTACTTGGTCCATCCAGACCAAGTTGGCTTTATCCCAGGGAGAGAAGGGAGAGACAATGGCGTGCGGTCGCTCCTTATTTTGGAAGCTATCAAAGATAGTGGGTCCCCAGGTCTATTTCTGTCAATTGACGCTGAGAAAGCATTTGACAGAGTAGACTGGGAATTCATGATTAAAATGCTGGAAGCCATGGGAGTAGGCCCAACTATGTTGAAATGGCTTAAAATATTGTACAATCATCCTTCTGCTTTTGTCAAAGTAGGAGAATGGGACCAGGCAAGGATGTCCGTTGTCTCCTCTTCTGTTCTGCCCTGACATTTGAGCCTTTATTGGCTATGATTCGAAATAACCCGGACATCAGTGGTTGTGCGGTGGGAAGGGAAGAACACAAATTGGTGGTGTTTGCCGACGATGTGCTGTTCTTTATCAACAAACTGAGTATCTCGATCCCAAATTTGCTGTCCATCCTGAGGAAGTACGGAGAGTTATCAAACTATAAAATCAATCTCAGTAAGTCGGAAGCCCTAAACATCAATATAGATAGACAGGAAGTAGCCAGACTCATGAATGTGTTTCATTTCCCTTGGAGAAAAAACATCAATTATCTGTGGGTTAAACTAGCCAATTTGCTAAGGAAAATCTATCTGCTAAATTACATCCCACTACTTGATGAAATTAAACAGGAAATTTAAAAAATTTCCAACCGCCCAATCTCTTGTATCGGTCGTATAAACATAGTTAAAATGGTCTTGGCCCCTAAAATCTTTTATAGGATACAGATGCATCCCAATCCCACTGGCCCAAACATATTTTAGAATTCTGAATGGTTTAATAACGAGATTTGTATGGAATAATAGGAAACCACGGATCGCCTACACGGTTTTGAGTAAGCACAGAGTGGTCTTGCTATTCTAGATTTTAAAAAATATTATAATGCGATAGTTTTGTCAGGGTTATTAGATTGGGCAAATGGCCTTGAGTAATTCACAGTTAAATCATTTAATTTGGAATCCCCCACACTTTAGGAACCTAGGTTCAAGCACACACGACATAACACTTCACACATTTAAAATCTGGGATCAGATTTATTCACAAAATAAATGGGATTATAATTCACCATTAATTTATTTAAAAGATTATGAGAGTTTTTTTGACAGGGATGGAGGCGGTGGTAGGTAATTGGATAAAAAAAGGGATGCACAACTAAAAGATATCACCAAGAATGGTAAAATTATCACTTTTCAGGAACTATCCTTACTCACGGTTTAATGAAAGTTGATGTGTGGTGGTACTGCCAGCTTGCTCATTTTGTTAAAAGCCTTCCAGGGCCTATAAGAGATGAAAAAAATTGTAGGCCATTGGAGAAGCTCTTTTTAAGGGATAAATCAAAAAATAATATATCAGCGCTATATAAAATTTTGATGAGTGGAGGGGAGCGGGATGTGCCACCATACATCAAAAAGTGGGAATACGAACTGGGATCAATTTGTAGTAAAAGCACATTAGAGACTATTTTTAAGGCAACCCATAGCTCGGCAGTGGATATGAGAATGATAGAGACAAATTATAAGTGTCTGGCCAGGTGGCATGCGACACCCGATAAGATCAGCAAATTTCAATCTGATAAATCCTCGAACTGCTGGAGAGGGTGTAGGGTCCTGGGAACGATGGCACACTTTTGGTGGGATTGCCCTATTATTAAAAAATTTTGGCAGGAAATTATTCAGCTTATTAATGAGATTACGGGGAAAAACATTCCGGAAGACCCATTGGGCCTGCTTGTTCCATGGGTCAGAGGGACTTAATAGAATGTATAAATCTTCAATAATTCCTATTCTATTGAACTCAGCTAAAAGCATAATACCAAAAAAATGGCAGGAGGTAGAGGGACCAACAATTCGAGATTGGATAGCAAGGGTTAATGAAACCTACATCTTAGAGAAAACTGAGGTCGTAGATATATTGCCCAGGGGAGGTGTAGACGATAGGGATAAATGGGCTATCCTTTAAAAAATCAAAGAGATTCACCGAAGTGATTATGAGATAATGTATTTGAATTTTACAGAGTGATACTGGAGGATGGGGGGGAGGGGGGAGGGAGGGTAGAGTTAAGGAGGGGCTGCATGGGTAATAATGAAGTGTTTACATGGTTGTGATATTCTGAATTATGTGGTTTTTGTATTTTTATATATATTAAATAAAGAATTTAAAAAAAAAAAAGAAGTTTGATTTCTCCAATCCCACTACCCAGCGCTCACCTAGTGGTTTGAGACTGTCACGAGGGCCACGTACCTGATGTGAAACAAAAGTAGTGGTGAGGCCTCCCTTGCACCCTGGGTCCTTAAAGCCTCTGGAGATGGAGACAGAGACTTTGTAGGGACACCAAGTGGCAGGGTGCCAGGGGTGCGGAGCACCGTGCAAGCCTTAGTCCGGGATCCGAGCCGAGGTCAAGTCCAGGTGGGCAAGGAAGCATAAAAGGGTTAATCAGAAGAAGAACAGCCAGGACTGAAGCGGAAGTGGGTAGGACAGGGGAAAAAGAAGGGTGGTACCCCAGGTTGGTGTAGAATGGTGATTGCTTAGTGGTAGAATGTATTGCGTTGTTGTATACGAATTCTGCGCAAGGAAGTAGGGATGCTCAATTGTCTTGGACAAAGGTGGAGAAGCAATGAAGGTACTGTTCAAGAGTTTGGTTCGTGCGTGCGTGATCCGATACAATATTTCTAGGGATCCCATGGAGGCGTATGATCTCCTTGATAAAAGCCTGAGCTGTTTCTGGGGCAGAAGGAGTGCTAACCATAGGAATAAAATGAGCCATTTTTGTAAGGCGGTCCACAACAACAAATATGGATGTAAATCCATTAGAGGGTGGTAGCTCCACTATGTAATCCATGCTGATCTGTTCCCAGGGTGTGGAGGGAACAGGCAGGGGGCGTAGGAGACCCCATGATTTATTAATTTACGTTTTGCTGTGATTGCATACCAGGCAGGAATTGACGTAAGTGTGGCAGTCTGCCTTGAGGGCAGGTCACCAAAAGGTTCGCAAAAGCAGATTGGTGGTTTTGTTCACCCCGAAATGCCCTGCTAACTTGTTGTCATAGCAGAGTTTGAGCACAGGAACTCTCAGTTGAAGGGGCACAAACACAGCATGGTCATGGAAGAAAAGTCCGTCCTTTTTTTGCAGATCTCATGAGGGCAATTGGTCTAGGGAGGAGGCAAGTTTAATCCTGGACAAGAGGTCCCCCCCAGGGTTCTGTTCTGGGACCAATCCTGTTTAATTTGTTTATAAACGACCTGGAGGATGGGGTAAACAGTTCAATCTCTGTATTTGCGGACGATACTAAGCTAAGCAGGGCAATAACTTCTCCGCAGGATGTGGAAACCTTGCAAAAAGATCTGAAAGAATTAATGGGGGGGGCAACTACATGGCAAATGAGGTTCAATGTAGAAAAATGTAAAATAATGCATTTGGGTGGCAAAAATATTAATGCAATCTATATACTGGGGGAGAACCTCTGGGGGAATCTAGGATGGAAAAGGATCAGGGGGTCCTAGTAGATGATAGGCTCAGCAATGGCATGTAATGCCAAGCTGCTGCTAACAAAGCAAACAGAATATTGGCATGAATTAAAAAGGGAATTAATTCCAGAGATAAAACGATAATTCTCCCGCTCTACAAAACTCTGGTCCGGTCGCATCTAGAGTATGCTGTCCAGTTCTGGGCACCAGTCCTCATGAAGGATGTACTGGAAATGGAGAGAGTACAAAGAAGGGCAACAAAGCTAATAAAGGGTCTGGAGGATATTAGTTATGAGGAAAGGTTGCGAGCACTGAACTTATTCTCTCTGGATAAGAGACACTTGAGAGGGGATATGATTTCAATATACAAATACCATACCGCTGACTAGGGATGAGCCGAACACCCCCCCGGTTTCGGTTCGCAACAGAACATGCGAACAGGCAAAAAATTTGTTTGAACACGCGAACACCGTTAAAGTCTATGGGACACAAACATGAATAATCAAAAGTGCTCATTTTAAAGGTTATATGCAAGTTATTATCATAAAAATTGTTTGGGGACCTGGGTCTTGCCCCAGGGGACATGTATCAATGCAAAAAAAGTTTTACAATTTTTTTGGGAGCAGTGATTTTAATAATGCTTAAAGTGAAACAGTAAAAGTGAAATATTCCTTTAAATTTCGTACCTGGGGGGTGTCTATAGTATGCTAGTAACGTGGCACATGTTTCCCGTGTTTAGAACAGTCCCTGTACAAAATGACATTTCTAAAGGAAAGAAAGTAATTTAAAACTACTCGTGGCTATAATGAATTGTCAGTTCCAGCAATACAGATAAAAGAAGTCATTGAAAAAAACATCATGGGATCTCCCCCGTCCATTACCAGTACCTTTGGGTCTGGTATGAATATTAAGGGGAACCCTCCGAACCAAAATTAAAAAAAAAAAATTGTGTGGGGGTCCCCCAAATTCCATACCAGGCTCTTCAGGTCTGGTTTGGATTTTAAGGGGAACCCCGCACCAAAATTAAAAAGAAAATGGTGTGGGGTCCCCCCAAAAATCCATACCAGACCCTTATCTGAGCATGCAACCTGGCAGGCTGCAGAAAAAGAGGGGGGACAAAAGAGCGCCCCCCTGAACTTTACCAGGCCACATGCCCTCAACATGGGGAGGGTGCTTTGGGGTAGCCCCCCAAAGCACCTTGTCTCCATGTTGATGGGGACAAGGGCCTCATCCCCACAACCCTTGCCTGGTGGTTGTGGGGGTCTTCAGGCGGGGGCTTATCAGAATCTGGAAGCCCCCTTTAACAAGGAGACCCCCAGATCCCAGCCTCCCCCCGTATGAAATGGTAATGGGGTACAAATGTACCCCTACCATTTCACAAAAACAGTGTCAAAATGGTAAAAATGACAAGACACAGCTTGGGACAAGTCCTTTATTAGAAAATTAAAAAATAAAAATGTCCCACGAAGTCCATTTTTCTTCTTCTCTCTCTCCGCTGATGGATCAAAAAAGGAAAAAAACAAGCCGCAACCAAACCGCCTCCATGGGAGGCTCCCTCCGTATGACGTGTCTTCGCTTTGACAGTTCTTTTATAACTGAGGGTGGGGCCACACCATGATGTTCCTGGGTGACCCTGCCCCCCTCTGACACATGGGGACTTCCCTATGGCTTTCCCAGGGTGTCAAACGGGATGTCCTCCTTGCACAGTTAAATGACAAAAACAGGTCTGGGCTGCATGTACAGCAACCCCTGATAAGGGGAGAAAAACATACCTATATGACCTGGGATGGAGCAGTATCCAGCGGAGAAGCGGTGGCAGCTGTTGTAGGTGTCAGGCATGGCAATGTCAAACTGAGGCTGGGTTTAAGTATGGTGAGGGGGTCGGGCAAAGCGCCAGTCCCTGTACTTATCAGGGGTGAGGCTGCGGGGGGTGTAGACACCCCCCGAGCCATCGGCACACGCAGCTGCCTCCGCCCCCATGCATCTGGTGCATAAGGATGGTGGATGCAACCGGCGTCAGGGACGCCGGGCGCGATGATGTCAGACGTCCAGCGTCATAATGCCGGACCTGGCGCGGCAGGGACAGGAGCCCACGCCGGCGGCCCGTGACGCAGTTGTAATGGGAGGAGCAGTATGGCAGGATAGCCCAAAACCACACCTCCCATGTAAGGGGCGCCGCCTGTGTCAAAAGGCACAGGACAGCCCCCCTGCATCGAGTGGTGAAAAAATCCATGTGCCCACACCAGATAAGCCCCACCGGCCATGGCAGGAACTGCAGATAACACAGGACAGTGCAGGACACTTAACCATCTATGCACAAATTGTTGTGCATGATGGAACAAACAGGATTGTGTAAAGGACAGATTGTACAGACTGCAATACATTCAAGATCTACAGTAAAATAAATTGCATGTGAAAAATTAATGTACACCAATGAGCCGATGTCCATGGAGAGAGATATGTTAATAATGATACAGGCAGATCACAAAGATGAGCAGAATACACCTCATTATATTAGCATATCTGATGTATTTTTTTTTACTTTATTTCTTTATTAAGTTTTTTCACAGATAAAAAAGAAAAAAAAAATCAGTACATATTCTTCCCCTATGATGTCCCGACCCTCCTTCCTAGATTCTTTCCACAGAATTGGTAAACCTAGGGTGTCCTATGTGAGATTTGGATGGAACCTGGGGGTGTGTCTCGTGGGGTTGTCTGTTATTATTATAAGCTAAAATTCTCGCCCACTTCCATCGCCTTCACAACTTCGTACGTCACACTCATTTCCTCAACTTCCACTCTTTCATAATTTGGTTTCTCTTGGGTCATCACTTATCGTTCATGTGTTTATTTCTATATTTATTAGAGTTTACATACTAATCCCTCTTGCTTCCCACCAGGGTTTCCAGATCATATCATATTTCCTTGGCACACCTTGCTTTATGTATACCGATTTCTCTTTAAGGATTACTATTTAACCATTCCTCACTGGACGGGGGTAATACAGACTGCCATCTTCGGGCAATCAAAATCCTTGCTTGAAATAGACATCTCACCGCTGCCACTTGGGTATTTCATAGTTTACCCTCTCCCTCCACTAATCCCAATAGGCATTGTTTCGGCTCTAGCTCAGTGAAAGTTCCAAACAACCCGTCAATAATTTTCAGCACCTCCGTCCAATACCGGAAAAGCTTTGAACACCTCCAAAACATATGGAGCAGGTCCCCCTCTGAGTCCCCACATCTGGGGCAAGTAGAATTTGGCTGACGACCAAACTGAAAAAGTCTGTAGGGAGTGTAATAAGTTCTATACAATAAAAACAGATGTGACATCCTCTGCGAGGGGGATAACGAGACCAGTGGGGACAATGCGAGGATTCTATTCCACTGGATATCAGAGATATCACCTACATCTTTCTTCCATTTGCTCTTGTACAAAGGGGGATTTAGCCTGCTCAATCTCCCATTATTAATATGTGGGTATACTTTTGAAATTAAGCCTTTCGCTGAATATGCATTAATTAGTTTTTGAAGTACAGGGATTGTGTTCCATTCTAAGGTTCTTCCTCTAAACTGTTCCTCTAGTGCGTGCCTAACCTGTAAGTATTAAAAAAAGGATTTATTCGGTAAGGCATGTTGGGCTTTCAATTCCTGGAAAGTTTTCAAGGTGCCTTCTTGGTATAACTGTGAAATGAATTTTATTCCGTATCTCTCCCATTCCCTTATTGTCCTTATCTTCTGGAGCTCTCCTAGTTTACTATTTTCCCACAGTGGAGTAAATTCCGTAAAGCCTCTATAATCCAGTATTGTTTTCACTGTGTCCCAAACCCTCAACATTAGCTTCAAAGTTGGTAGTTTTGGGGGAAAGGATCCTGCCTCCAAAGCCTCAGGTATAGATTCATGTGGGGTGATTTGTAGAAGCATCTTTCTTCCTACTTCTTGGCCAACTATGTTACCCCCCCTAAGTACTGAAGTTGTGACGCCAAAAGTAGCTAAAGGGGTGCGGAAGCGCTACTCCTCCTTCCTGTTTCTGGAGTTGCAGGGTACTTTTTCGGATTCTTGCTGGACCACCTTTCCAGATCATTTCCCTAAGCAGAGTCTCTATCCTTTGGAACCATTTTTTATAGAGCCAGGTTGGCAAATTACGTAATACATAAAGGAACTGGGGCATCCAAATAATTTTAATCAAATTACACCGACCTTCCACAGATATTGGCAAATGTTTCCAGACTTTTATTTTTCCCCTGAATTTAATCAACAGAGGGTCAATATTATCTGAGGTATTGTATTGTTGAGGTTCTTTTGAAATATTTATGTCCAGATTTTTCAATTTATTCACAACTGGGATCTGAGCTACTTCCTCAGGCAAGGAGACTATCAAAGGGTCCACTGGTAACAGGCTGGACTTTGCCCAATTTATCTGTAATCCGAAAATTTGGCCAAATCTGTTAATAATGTTCATGGCTTTCCGAAGGGAATCCTGTGTATCTTTGAGAAACAACAGAAGGTCATCTACATATAGTGCAACTTTTTCTTCCAGATCACCTCTTCTAAAACCCTTCATCTGGTCAGATGACCTGAGAGCGATAGCCAAAAGTTTAATTGCAATGGCAAAAAGCAAGACCGACAGGGGACATCCCTGCCTCGTCCCCCTCCCCAGTCCAAACTTGTCGGATTGCTCGCTGTTCACCCTTACTCTAGCCTCAGGTGCTCTATAAAGCATTTTGACCCAATTCATGAAGCCCGGCCCCAGTTGAGCCATTTCCATGGCCTTCCACAGGTACTGCCACTCTAAGCTATCAAAGGCCTTGGCGGCATCCAGGGACAGGACAGCCCTCTCCCCATCCTTGTCCATCGGGACCTGGAGGTTCAGATATAAGTGCCTTATATTAACACTAGTTTTTCTTCCAGGTATAAAGCCCGACTGGTCAGGGTGGATAAGTTTAGATATAACCCTCTTTAATCTAGCTGCCAAGACCTTCGCCAGGTCATTTCAGTATTCAACAGCGCGATCGGCCTATATGAGGCTACATCAAGAGGGTCTTTGCCCTCCTTATGTATAATAATTATAGTGGAGTCCATCATTGAAGAAGAAAGCTCTACCTGTATTAGCGAACTATTCAGTATCCTTAACAACTCAGGGAGCAGCACCTTTCCATAGTGCCGATATATCTCGGCTGGAAGGCCATCTGGTCCCGGCAATTTCTGCCTCACTATCTCATTGATAATATGCGTCATCTCCTCTAATGTTATAGGGCGATCCAGCTCGGCTCTATCCATCTCACTGAGGAGAGGTAGGTTCAAGTCCTTGAAAAAAGTGTCCATCTCTTCATTCATCTCCCTCTGCCGGGGTCTATAAAGATCTTCATAATATTCTTGGAACTTATCCCCTATTTCTGGAGTGTATGAGGTCACTCTCCCATCCTCCATGGTAATCGCAGGTACCACAGAGGTGGGGGAGTTTGCCCTGACTAGTTGTGCCAACATCCATCCCACCCTTTCCCCTTCTCCAAAGGCAACTTGTCTATGGAAGAGTTATTTATTCTCTGCCTTCCGGAGGGTCATTAGCCGGTAATTTTGTTGCTCCTCTATCCAGCTCCTGAATCGGGTGTCGGGTTGTTAATATATTGTTCTTCCGCAGTTGTTACCCTCTCACCAATTATTCTCTCCCAGCCCTTAGTCTGCTTCTTAATTTTTGAAATCTGCTGTATCATCATACCTCACAAAAAGACTTTCAGAGTGTCCCATACTATTCGGTCACGCCCCTTCCCAAGAAAATCCCCCGTGAGCATATCTGATGCATAGTAGGAAAATAGAAAAAACAAACAAAAAGTAGAGCATACAACCAAAGAGAGGAGTTAGTTTGTAGTATAGGTATGTGTATTAGGATGGTTCATTAGGCTCCCATTCTGACCCCCCTGAAGTGAAGCCTTCAAGGAAAGGTCTGAAGGACATAGAGCCGTTCAGTCCAGTTGGTTGGGTGGCTTTTAAACAAAAAATCCATATCTGCTCAAATTATAGAAGGGTCTTGTTCCTGTCTCCCCATCTTATTCCTGGATGTACATCATACAGGATAAGGGAAGAGAATTTGGGGCAGATACCCTCATGTACTGAAGTCACAAGTCTGCCAAGTGGAAGGTTGGGATTGCAAGTTCTCATGGATGTGATATGTCTATATGCTCTACGCCAGAATTTCTGGATGGTTTTTCCCACGTAGAAACACATGCATTCACACATTAGAAGGTAAACTACGCCAGATGTTTGACAACTGGTGTAGTGTCTAGGTTTGAACAGTTCGCCATTGGGTAATGTGATGTTTTTATAAATATTCATAAACTGGCAATATTTACAGCCACCACATGTGAAAGTCCCTTTTTTTTACAGGGGTCCTGTTTGCCATCTCCTCTGAACTCTCTACATACCAGTTGGTCTCGAAGAGAGCCAGCCCACCTGAAGGTAAATGCTGGAGTGTCTGGTACAAATGGACAAATTAGGGGGTCCATGTTTAAGATGTGCCAGTATTTGCTAACCACCCATCTGATGGTTTGGTGTTGATTTGAAAATCTGGCAATGATAGAGATAGGGTCTTTGGTCATCACAGGTTCTGGTACATGCCCGTTTGAAAGCTTTTTTAAGACATTTGTTAGAATAACCCTGTGCCTGTAATCATGTTCTTAGTATATTAGCCTCTTTTTTGAAAACCTCTTTATCCATACAGTTCCTCCTGGTCTGTAAATACTGACTGTACAGGATTGAGGAGATCAAAGGTTGGGGATGAAATCTGCTGGCATGCAAGATTGAGTTGCCAGCTGAGGGTTTCCTATATAGGCTGGTGGTTAGGCATCCATTGATGTCTTTGTGTATTGTGACATCCAGAAATGTGATTGATTCCTGGTCCCATGTCATAGTGAAATACAGGTTGAAATCGTTGGAATTGAGTTCTTCAAGGAAGGTTGGCAACTGGTCCATGGGTCCATTCCACACAAGGAGGACGTCGTCAATGTATCAATACCTAAAGGAGACGTTCTCCATGTGGGGGGCAAGAGATTCTGATTGATTGATCGTGCTTTCCCACTCCCCCGGGTACAGGTTGGTGTACGATGGGGCACACAAAGTCCCCATCGAGACACCCTGCACCTGGAGATAGGGGGAACCATTGAATTTTTAATGATTGTGGAGGAGGATAAACTCCAAGGCACCCACGAGGAAGTCATTGGTCTTGTTTTGGTATCTGCTGTTTTGAGCAATTATGTGTTGTATGCATGGGATGCCCTTATCATGTGGGATTGAGCTGTACAATGCCTCCACATCTATTGCCACAAGCACAGATGTGGAGGGGATGCACAGCCCATCTATGTTTTGTAATAAGTGCATGGTGTCCCAAATGTAGCTCAGGAGGTTGAGAACATGGGGTGTAGGTATCCATCTAGGAACTTGCTTAACTTCTCTGTTTGGGAGCCATTCCCTGATATAATGGGTCTCCCAGATGGGTGTGTCATGCTTTTGTGGAGTTTGGGCAGAGCGTAGAATATTGGGGTACATGGAAGTTGCGTGTATATAAATTCCCACTCTGCTTTGTTGAGAATGTTCTCAGTGTAGGCATGGTCCACAAAGTTGTAAAACTCCCTTTGGAATCCCTTTGGAATGAGTGACAGCCTAAGACACATGAAGTATTTTTTAATTCCCTCCCCCACTCCTTTCTTCAGCAGCTCTGCAAGGATTGGCTGTTCCACACCTCAGCATGATTTGGCATGCTGAAGTCATGTGGTTACTTTCCTCTTTTTTCACTGGATGTTAGAGATCATAGCAGAAGTTCAGTGTTAGAAATACACAGGGGAGTGTAGAGGTGGGCGGAGAGTCTACTGACATCACGACTCCACCACCGAGCTCCAGACAACAGACCCACCCACAGAATATGCAGTTTTTCGGGTCTAATAACAGACAGAGGGGAGACATTTGACGGGTGAAGATACATGCAGGAGACATGTATATCCTTATAGATAACCCCTATGGCAGTAGTTTAGAAAGGATGACATTGGGTTTACATCCACTTTAATTATTTTATTACACATCTCCACGTACATCTTGTTATCCATCACAACGATGTTCCCCCTTATCGGAGGGTTTGATGGTTATCGTTGGATGGTCTTTAAGTGATCTAAGGGCTTCACATTCGGCTTTAGATAGATTGTCATGTTTTGATTCAGGTGACTTAATCTTACAGATCTAATTGGTTGTTAGTTTCACGAATGCCAGGACATTCGAAATGGTACTTAAGATTGGAAATTTGTCTGATTTCTTTTTCAAGGTGGATGAGGGGGGAGCCGGAAGTTCTGATCGGTCGAATCGACCAAGCAGATGCTCAAGGTCTATGTGGTCAATCAGGTCCGGTGTGTCATTCTCCTCCAAAAGTTCAATCAGTGTATCCAATGCTTCAAGTTCATATGGCTCAAAGTCAGGTTTTGTAGGTACTTCTTTGGTATACATTTGTTTGAAAATGAGTTTTCTAGCAAAGAGTTGTAAGTCTTTGATCACCTCGACCTCGTTGGGGCAGAAACTCAGCCCTCGAGCCAGAACCTGGGTTTCTAGGTTTGACAAATTGTACGAGGATAGATTAACCACATTTAGATTTTGAGTTGGTGCAATCATACGGCCGGTGAGGCGGCAGGAATTCAGCCCACTTCTTGTTGAAGATGTCCAGGAAGTCTCTGTAAACCTGGGAGAGAAGAGTGTTGTCATCTGTGGAAAGGGGTTGAACCATCAACAGGCTTGTTGTGGGAAACAGTGGTGTAAGCAATAGGGTGAGCCAAAAGAAAATCAATCTGTGGCTGGTGTTGTCAAAGCCACAGTAACCCCAAAATAACTGGAAAAATGGGGGAAGAAATCACGTCCAGCAGAAGATATTCCTGATGGTCTGCTTCGGTGGTGGCCAATATGAGGGTGGTCTCATGGGTTATGGGACCCGAGGATGGTGTGGAGCCATCTGCCAGATGAACAGTAAATGGCTGGGGCTTATTGCATAGTGGGATTCCATGCTTTTTGGAGAAGTGGATGTCAATAAAGCAGCTGCAAGCCTCCGAGTCAATATCCTTCCGAGCGGCAGAGAGTGAGATGTGAGGATTTAACATTGTACGTTGAAACAGATGGGGGTTCGATCCACTTACTCAGCCTAATGGGACATACCTGAAGAAAGTGACCCACTCCACCACAATACAGGCATAAATTGTTCAGGCGATTGCATTGTCGCTCTGCGGGTGTGAGGGGTGCATGAACTAAGCTGAGTTGCATTGGTTCTGTGTCATAAATTGGGGTTGATGAGTGGGTCTCAGGGGTTCTCAGGTGTGGAGCCATGGGTACTCGTGGGAGCATCCACCTGGGATGGCCATACTGGATCGTTCCCTACAACTTTCTATGAGTCTGCGATCAAGCTGGATAGTCAACTGAATTGTAGGTTCCAAATTATCAGGGAGCCCCACTCTTGCTAATTCCTCTTTAAAGGGGCTCGGACACGCCCAAGCGAAACTGATGGCACAAGGCAGCTTCGTTCCATGGAGTCTCTGCAGCCCACTTGCGGAATTCCGTTACGTAGTCCTCAACAGGGCATTTTCCCTGTTGTAGAGAGGTCAACACTGTTTCAGCCGTGGTGGTTCGTTGTGGGTCATCATAGAGGATTACCACGGCATCGAAGAAAGAAGACAGTGATTGCAGTATAGGACTCTCCCTTTCCAATAGCTGATGAGCCCATGCTTGAGGATCTTCTAGAAGTAAGGCTACTATGAACTCGACCTGTGCATCCTCTGAAGAGAAGGTCCTAGGCTGTAAGGTAAAGTATAGCCGACAGGCATTCCAGAAAGCCCGGAACTTGTGGCAAACCCCTAAAAAACGTTTCAACATAGGAACCCGTGGTTCAGAAGCTGGAGTAGAGATGGGCTGCTCAATAGCCATAACAGGTGGTTCCGCAGGGCTCAGAACTGAGGGAATGGCCATTCAAGTCAGCTGACCTTCCAGTTGAAAGTACCCCTCTTGTATGGACGTCAGGGCCTGAGACACAGAGGCCACTTGTTGGCACAGGGCCTTGAAGGCGGAAGCACTCCCCTCAGTCTCAGACATGGCTGGATTATTCTATCACGAGGGCCACGTACCTGATGTGAGACCGAAGTTGTAGGGAGGCCTCCCTTGCACCTCGGGTCCTTATGTTATAAGGAGTATTAAAATTTAACAACGTGTAACTCCTAGTAATAAATAACAAATAAGTAAATCTGTTATAGTGGGTGTGACCTCCAAACTGAATGAGAATAACAGATTATGAATAACCTGAAAACACCAAATTATGTAAAGAAGGATAACACAATATATATAAACTGACGTGAATGTAATATAAATAAACTCAGCAGTATTGCGTGTCTGTCAGACTTATTTGTTAAAATATAAAGTACATAAATGTATCAAAATGTAGGCATGTGGAATTTTAATGTCCATCTATGGGATATAGGTTTATCAAGATGCCAATAAGACACTGTAGCTGCTCCCAGTCTTCATATGTATTTTTATGGGATTTTTTTGCACCCCCAAAATGCCTACATTGATCTCCCGTGATGGCAGATAGCACATGTTGACACACTGTGTGCATCTTCAAAATTTGGCTTTTCTCGAATATGTCCAAAAACCTAAAAAAAATTTTCAATTCAAAAAACTAAAAAAAAGTAAGGGATTTGGAGCTGTTTTAAACTCTCCCTAAAACATCAATGATGTTCTTCATTTTGTTTTCAAACATCATTGATGTTTTTCTGGATGTTTTCCAAGTCCCTATTACACCCCATGATCTCCCCGATCAGGATCTGGGCACTCTCACTGGTGAAATGTCCTTCATCCACAACATCACGATCACCTAAAAATATAAAAACCAGAACACACCATGTATTATAAATATTCCGGCATCCATCTTTTACCTGAGCCTGTGGTCGCAGACACTCACCTGTTGTGGTGACTATTTCCATCACGTCTCCTTCATCATCCTCCTCCTGTTGACTTTGTTGGATTTTCACTTCCTCATGAGGTGGGGGGTCTGTGGTCTCCTCGGATGAGGGGTGTCCTCCGAGTCTTTTCTCCCCTATGTAAAAAAAAAATAGGTATACTTAGCACACAGATATTTGATGACAGAAATAGGAACATGAAACATTGCTTGGAAGTGGGGTACAATTGTCTGTTAGAGTTCCAAGATGAAGAAATATTTTTGTCACTTTGTCAAGCTTGAATACTTACCTGTTTTGTACAAGCTTCACAAATGGAGTCACCCCCATAGTATACACTGGAGCACCTGTGTGGGACCCCCTAATAAAAAAGGGTGTTCTGGTGTCCCACACTAGTGCTCCAGTGTCCAGATGTGTAAACAGCTGCTGAGTGTACTCTCCTTACCCAGAATCTAGTTTTCATTTCATTCTAGTTACCAACCCATTTAGACACCAAAATTATTTGACGAGAAGTAGGCTAGCAAAAATGTATTCGAATGCATATGTCCAAAACATGGTGTTTTCTATGCCGAACGAACAATGTTTCATACGAACGAATAATGTGCCCATGAACATGAAAGTTGCCATTTTAAACTATACAACAGTAAAGAAAAGCACATGGTGCAGCACGAACGTTAGAAAAATAAAGAATAGGAACACAGGACAACTACTTACTTTTTTGCAGCACTCTCCTGATCCTTCTGTACTGCTCATGCTCCCTTAATTTGAGGTCCGACCACCGCTTCCTGAGTTGATCTTTCGATCGACATACCCCAAAATTCTTCTGCAGACTTTTGACCACTTTCATCATGATCTTGGCCTTTCTGACATTGGGGTTGGGGTAAGGTCCATACTTCCCGTCATAGTCAGCCCTCTTCAGTATGTCGACCATCTCCAACATCTCCCCAAAGGACATATTTGAGGCCTTAAATCATCTCTTCCGGGATCGGGACGTTTCTGGCTCCGGGCTTTCCTCTTCCTCCTCGTTGCTGTAATTAGCACGCACCTGCTGTGTTTCCACCATGTGCTCTTCCCCACTGCGCTGAATGAGAAGGGGCAGGGAATAAGCTAGAAAGAACGTCAGGGGCAGGCGGAGTTTCACGCATGTGCAGTGTATATAAAGCATAACACAAGTGCGTAGTACGTACGATTTGTGAGCGGAGGAAGGAGTATCGGAGACGCCGATCGTGATAACGAAGGTAAGATCTAAACTTGGGCCTATACTGCTTCTAGATTGAGGCCTATATTGTAACAAGATTAGGAGAATTTCGCCTGACATTAGGGTTTGTCTTGTGTTGTGTCTTGCAGATAAAATGGATGGCTTCAATGACCACAACTTCCTCCCCCTGTTCATAGACAAGTACAGGGAGTTGCCCTGTCTGTGGCAGGTGAAACATCCTCATTATAATCATAAACAAAAGAGGCAGGCAGTGCTGGAGAAACTGCTGGAGTTGGTGACGCCAGTGGTCCCCACAGCAACCATCCCCTATTTAACCACTTCCCTACCCAGCCATAGTCATATGATGTCCTAGGATGGGATCTCCCATCCTGGGTGGACGTCATATGACGTCCTGGGATTCCTGGCCGTCTAGGGGGCCCGCCGCGTTGCTTGGGACCCGGTGCGTGTGCCCGGCGGCCGCGATAGCCACCGGGCACACGCGATTGCCCGTTAACCGGGCCGGACCGTGGATCTGTGTGTGTAAACACACAGATCCACAGCCTGTCAGGTGAGAGGAGACCGATCTGTGTTCCCAGAATGGAGGAACACTGATCTGTCTCCTCCCCTTGTACGTTCCCTTCCCCTACAGTTAGAAGCATTCCCTAGGAAACATATTAACCCCTCCCCGCCCCCTAGTGGTTAACCCCTTCACTGCCTGTCACATTTACACAGTAATCAATGCAATTTTATAGCATTGATCGCTGTATAAATGTGAATGGTCCCAAAAATGTGTCAAAAGTGTCCGATGTGTCTGCCATAATGTCGCAGTCACGAAAAAAAATCGCGATCGCCGCTAAAAAAATAAATACATTTTTTTTTTTTAAAAATGCCATAAATCTATTTTGTAGACGCTATAACTTTTGCGCAAACCAATCAATATACGCTTATTGTGATTTTTTTTTTTACCAAAAATATGTAGAAGAATACGTATCGGCCGAAACTGAGGAAAAAATGTGTTTTTAAAAAAAAAATTGGGATATTTATTATAGCAAAAAGTAAAATATACTGTGTTTTTTTCAAAATTGTCGCTCTTCTTTTGTTTATAGCGCAAAAAATAAAAACCGCAGAGGCGATCAAATACCACCAAAAGAAAGCTCTATTTGTGGGGAAAAAAGGACGTCAATTTATTTTGGGTACAACGTTGCATGACCGCGCAATTGTCGTTTAAAATGCGACAGCGCTGAAAACTAAAAATTGGCCAGGGATGGAAGGGGGTGGAAATGCCCTGTATTGAACCGGTTAAAAGCCAAAATTGGTGGCCTGAGGAGCACTTATCTTAGGGAGCGCAAGAAGGTCCAGGATTCCCAGAGATTTGGAGCTTCAGCAGATGACGTTTATGTCCCCAGGCTGTGGTACTATGAGAGACTGCGATTTCTGTCAGACCAGACTGGAGTCAGGGAATCCCTCTCAACTCTTCCTTCCACTCTTCCTTCCACCCTATCCTCCACCCCAGCTGAGGCTTCCGATGTCCAACCTGGGACTTCAAGCCAGGAAGAAGTGGAGGAGCCCAGCTGGAGCCAGGTATAGCATTGTTCTACAGATTTCTGGTCAATAAATAAATGATGTTTACTAGATGTTATTATTGATCACTGATTGCTGATTTCATAAAGTGTTTTACATATCAATAGACAGTAGTGGGCAAAAATAATTGGGACAATGAAAAATGCTGGGCTCAGGATGATCATCAGTTATATTTCTGAACATTCAATTTGCAACAGTCATGAGGTGAAAATTGTGTGTGATTGATGAAGAAAAAACTAAAACTATGTCCCCTTTTTCATACACAGGAAGACCTCAGCCAGGACGAGGCTGTGGAATGTGGCACACAGGAGGAGGCTGTGGAATGTGGCAGCCAGGAGGAGGCCGGGCCCAATAGGAGCCTGACAGAATCGCAGGTCCCTCCCCTCCGCCTTCCATACAAAAGACCCATGGAAGGGGAGTAATGTGCAGGATTCAGCACTGAGGCTGATACAGGAGGCTTCTGCGTCCCTCAGAGCCTTATCCACTCCTGAAGAGGCCTTTGCCTGGATGGCTGCCACAAAACTGCAGGGCATGCAGGAGGGTCAATGCCTCCTATGTGAGGACCTTCTTTACAAAACACTAACTAAGGGGGTGAGGGGCGAAATCACACACAAAACCCACCTGTGTGAGCTGGACCATCCTCCTCCTCCTCCTGCCACAACTCCACCAACAGAGCTACAGCGTGGAAGGAAGCGTGGAAGGAAGACCAGAGAGCGATGACCTGGGTTCAGTCTGGTCTGACAAAAGATGCAGGCTCTTGTATGACCACATCCTGGGAACACAGATGTCATCTGCTGCTGTTCAGGATCTCTGGGACTTCTAGGCCAGACTGCACTTCCTTAGATATGGACTCCTCAGGCCACCAATTTTGCAGTAAAATAATTGATGTGTGCCCTGGGGGCCAAAGGCTTCGCCAATTTCTGCTGTTTCTCCAGCATTGCCTCCCTTTTTGTTTGGTTCTGAGCCCTTAATAAAGGATTTTGTGATTCAATTATACTTGCCTATGTGTGTTTTCCTTCAAAAAGGACAGTTTGTTTGTGAGGAGGCAGGTACATTTCAAAAATACAATGTGAAATTAACAAGAGACACCAACACCAAGTAATCTCCTTGAGATTAAATAATACAAGATAATAATGGTGTGGTGATAACTTGACACACAAAACACACCCAAAAATATTCAGGATGTAAAATAAAAAAATAAAAAAAATTAAAAACACGATCAGGCTTAAAAACAACACAAACCAAAAAAAAAAAACATATCTTTTTTGTCAGATGTGACAAATCAAAATATATTGATGAAATCACGATAAATAATAAAGAAAGAAGTTTGTGAGAAGTCTGTGTGAATATCAGCAGCAAAACTACTTCATTCTTGTAGCATTATAAAGAAGAAGAGAGTGCGCTGTATTAAATAATTTAAAACATTGCAGCCTGACGAAAGTGCTATATCCATTCCGAATGCTAATTTTACCAGACCGAGCTGTTCCATCTCGGAATTTCTTCTGAGTAATTCCGATGCACTTTGTGCATTGGAATTGTCCACACACGGTTGTAATTGACGTGATCGGATTTGGTTGTCGGAAAATTTTATAGCCTGCTCTCAAACTTTGTGTGTCGGAAAATCCGATGGAAAAAGTCCGATGGAGCCCACACACAGTCAGAATTTCCGACAACACGCTCCGATCGCACATTTTCTGTAGGAAAATCCGACCGTATGTACAGGGCATTACTGTTCTGAGCTCCCTATAAGTCTGCTTTATTTTTGTTCGTTCCTCATCACTAAGTGTCTCTAGATCTCTATGCCACTGTCCAAAACTACCCTCTTGTGAATTAATTCTAGTCATCCTTTGAATAGAAGAATATATCTTTCCCATTAGTCCCTGTTTAGTACATCCACTTACCGTCATAGCTAAAATTGGTGAAGGATTATATTTTAATAAAGGTCTTTGCTTGAGTCTGCAATGCATGTTGCAACTGTAAGTATTAAAAAAAAAATTTGACAAATGATATTTCATTTTTCAATTTATTATTATCATAAAGTTGGCTAAAAAACAGAATACCTGCCTTTTTCCACAGATCAAAACTTTTAAGTTTCGCCACTTCAGGTAGTTGTGGATTATTCCATATGGGTGTATATTGTGTATAACCCTCATAATGAGTTTCTTGTTGAACAGTGATCCTATCCTATGCCAGATACTATGCACCAAATAGAATGTAGGATATCTACATTGGTTGTAAAAATGGTAAGAAACTATTGACTGCACTAGTAGATCTATCGGCAATTGGGAAAGTATAATTTGTTGTATGGGATCCTCACAATCTATAGTATTCCATCAATTTAATTGTTGAAGTTGGGATGCCAGATAATAAAACCTGGCATTAGGGACAGTCAACCCTCCTTCACCCTTAGGTAACTGCAAAATTTCCAAACTGATCTGAATGTCCATGGTAAACATATGGGGCAGTTTGTAACAAATATAATAGTTGTGCCATCCAAATCATCTTTATTAAATTGGCTTTACCTATTATGCCCTGTACACACGGTCGGATTTTCTGATGGAAAATGTGTGATAGGACCTTGTTGTCGGAAATTCCGACCGTGTGTAGGCTCCATCACACATTTTCCATCGGAATTACAAAATTTGAGAGCTTGCTATAAAATTTTCCGACAACAAAATCGGTTGTTGGAAATTCCGATCGTGTGTACACAAATCTGACGCACAAAGTGCCACGCATGCTCAAAATAAATTAAGAGGTGAAAGCTATTGGCTACTGCCCCATTTATAGTCCTGAAGTACGTGTTTTACGTCACCGTGTTCAGAACGATCGGATTTTCCGACAACTTTATGTGACTGTGTGTATGCAAGACAAGTTTGAGCCAACATCCGTCGGAAAAAATCCATGGATTTTGTTGTCGGAATGTCCGATCAATGTCCGACCGTGTGTACAGGGCATTATAGTTAAAGGCAATTTACTCCAAATTTTTCCCACTTGCCCAAGCCGCTTAAGTAATGGGGTCATATTACTCTCCATATATGTATCCACTTGAGACTACAGCAATCTGAGAAGCAGAGATTGTCAGATTGGTCACCAATGGGGTTCACTGGTAAAAGTACTGACTTATCCCAATTTATCTTAAAGCCTGAAAAGGAGCCATATGTGTTAATTAGAGACATTGCTACCTCCAATGAAGACAAGGTATCTCCCAAAAATAGAAGTATATCATCAGAATATAGGGCAATTTTATCCTCTCCTATACATCTACAAAACCCAATGATATTCTTTGATTGATGAATAAAGGCAGCCAAAGGTTCTAAAGCTAAAGCAAACAACAAAGGTGATAATGGGCATCCCTGTCTTGCTCCTCATTGCAGAAAAAAGGTGCTGATATATGTCCATTTACCTGCACCCGTGCCACTGGGGCAGTATAAAGAAGTTGTATTCATCTTATAAACTGGGGTCCAAAATCCAATTTTTCTAAACAATGCCACAAAAAATCCCATTATATGCTATCAAAAGCTTTAGCCGCATCAAGTGACAATATTACTTTATTACCCATTTTTTCAGACAGAACCTGTAAATTAAGAAATAAACGCCTTATATTCACTGCCGTGGATCTATTTGGAATAAAGCCTGATTGAAGCCTTATGCACTATCTTAGGTATTACTTTTGTCAATCTGGTGGCTAACACTTTTGCAAGTAGCTTCACATCTGAGGTAAGTAAAGAAATTGGACGATATGTTTCAGGGTTACTAGGGATTTTATCAGGTTTTAACAACACTATAATAATTGCTTCATTCATAGAAGATGGTAAATAACCACTTTCAAATGCTGTATTAAAGACAATTAAGGCAATAAGTCTTCTCCAAAAACCTTATAAACCTCCCCTGGTAACCCATCTGTACCTGGGGCTTTATTTAGTTCCTATAGTGCCAGGGGTTGGTCCAGCATCTTCCTATCACTCTCTGATAGTTCTGCTAACTTAATGGAATTCAAGAAGAGTTTCAAATCAGTCTCCTAATAGGATACTTTGCTATTATACAGGTTTTTGTAGAATTTAAGAAAAGCTGATGAAATCTTAAAAGTTATTCACGCAATTTCAGTAGGAGAACTACTTGTGACATTGGTTTTGGGGATTGTACAATTGAAGACAAAAGATGACCCATGTTTTCCCCATCCTAAATATAAGGTTGCTGAAGGAAAAAACTTTTCTGCTTTGCTTTTTTACGAGAGATATCAGAATATATCTGTTTTTGTATCCATATCTGTTCGCTATATATTGAAGTTCAGCCTTTAAGACATCTTCAGTCACTGAATATTCCCAGGCCCTAGATCTTTTATTCTTGAAATTTGAGAAATAAACAGACCTCTCATATTGGCTTTTAATGAATCCCAATAGATATGTAGAGATACAGTAGACTTGTTAATAGTACCATGAGCCAAAATATCAAGCTTTATTTTTGTTGGAAAATAGGGGTTGACTTTCCATAAAGTACTGATGTGAGTTAAATTTAAAGTCAACTTAAGAACTATTGGGGAGTGATCGGACAATCCTCTAGCTGCATATGTAGCTTCAGATATGACAGGTAACATAGATGTGACCAATGCCATGTCTATTCAAGATAAGGTCCCATAGGTGCAAGAGAAGCAGCAAAACGCTCTCATTCTCCAGATTAGGGATGAGCTTCGAGTTCGAGTTGAAGTCATGTTCGACTCGAACATCGGCTGTTCGCAAGTTTGCCAAACAACGAACAATTTGGGGTGTTCACGGCAAATTCGAATGCCATGGAACACCCTTTAAAAGTCTCTGGGAGAAATCAAAAGTGCTAATTTTAAAGGCTTATATGCAAGTTATTGTCATAAAAAGTGTTTGGGGACCTGGGTCCTGCCCCAGGGGACATGGATCAATGCAAAAAAAAGTTTTAAAAACGTTTTTTCGGGAGCAGTGATTTTAATAATGCTTAAAGTGAAACAATAAAAGTGCAATATCCCTTTAAATTTCATACCTGGGGGGTGTCTATAGTATGCCTGTAAAGGGGCGCATGTTTCCCGTGTTTAGAGCAGTCTGATAGCAAAATGACATTTCAAAGGAAAAAAAGTCATTTAAACTACTCGCGGCTATTAATGAATTGCCGGTCCGACAATACACATAAAAGTTAATTGATAAAAACGGCATGGGAATTCCCCACAGGGGAACCCTGAACCAAAATTTAAAAAAAAATGATGTGGTGGGTCCCCCTAAATTCCATACCAGGCCCTTCAGGTTTGGTATGGATATTAAGGGGAACCCCAGCCAAAATTAAAAAAAAAATGGCGTGGGGTCCCCCTCAAAATCTATACCAGACCCTTGAGGTCTGGTATGGATTTTAAGGGGAACCCCATGCCAAAATTAAGAAAAAACGGCGTGGGGGTCCCCCCAAAAATCCATACTAGACCATTATCCGAGCACGCAACCTGGCAGGCCGTAGGAAAAGAGGGGGGATGAGAAAGTGGCCCCCCTCCTGAACCGTACCAGGCCACATGCCCTCAACATTGGGAGGGTGCTTTGGGGTAGCCCCCCAAAACACCTTGTCCCCCATGTTGATGAGGACAAGGGCCTCATCCCCACAACCCTGGCCGGTGGTTGTGGGGGTCTGCGGGTGGGGGGCTTATCGGAATCTGGAAGCCCCCTTTAGCAAGGGGACCCCCAGATCCCGGCCCTCCCCCTGTGTGAAATGGTAAGGGGGTAGTTGTACCACTACCATTTCACTAAAAAAGTGTCAAAAATGTTAAAAATGACAAGAGACAGTTTTTAACAATTGCTTTATTTAAATGCTTCTTCTTTCTTCTATCTTCTTTCTTCTTTCTTCTATCTTCCTTCGGTTTCTTCCTCCATCTTCTTCTTCTGGTTCTTCTGGTTCTTCCTCCGGTGTTCTCGTCCGGCATCTCCCTCAGCGGCGTCTTCTTTCCTTCTTTTCCGGGCCGCTCCACATCCATGATGGCTTGGAGGGAGGCTCCCGCCATGTGACGCTTCTCTCTTCATCTTCTTCTCTTCATCTTCTTCTCTTCATCTTCTTTTCGGGCCGCTCTGCATCCATGATGGCATGGAGGGAGGCTCCCGCTGTTTGATGCTTCTCCTCTTCTGACGGTTCTTAAATAATGGGGGGTGGGGCCACCCAGTGACCCCGCCCCCCTCTGACACACGAGGACTTGAGGGGACTTCCCTGTGGCATTCCCCGTGATGCCACAGGGAAGTCCCATCAAGTCACCGTGCATCAGAGGGGGGCGGGGTCACCGGGTGGCCCGACCCCCCCGTTATTTAAGAACCGTCAGAAGAGGAGAAGCGTCACACAGCGGGAGCCTCCCTCCATGCCATCATGGATGTGGAGCGGCCCAAAAAGAAGATGAAGACAAGCAGATGAAGAGAAGAAGATGAAGAGAAGAAGATGAAGAGAGAAATCTCACACAGCGGGAGCCTCCCTCCATGCCATCATGGATGCGGAGCAGCCCAAGGAGAAGAAAGGAAGAATACACCGACACCGCGGAGGAAGATGCTGGACGAGAACACCGGAGGAAGAACCAGGAGAACCAGAAGAACCAGAAGAAGAAGAAGATGGAGGAAGAAACCGAAGGAAGATAGAAGAAAGAAGAAAGAAAAAAGAAGAAGCATTTAAATAAAGGAATTGTCAAAAACTCTCTCTTGTCATTTTTAACATTTTTGACAGTTTTTTGTGAAATGGTAGGGGTACTTTTGTACCCCCTTACCATTTCACACAGGGGGGAGGGCTGGGATCTGGGGGTCCCCTTGTTAAAGGGGGCTTCCAGATTCTGATAAGCCCCTGCCCGCAGACCCCCAAAACCACCGGCCAGGGTTGTGGTGATGAGGCCCTTGTCCTCATCAACATGGGGACAAGTTGTTTTGGGGGGCTACCCCAAAGCACCCTCCCAATGTTGAGGGCATGTGGCCTGGTATGGTTCAAGAGGGGGCACTCTCTCTTCCCCCCCTCTTTTCCTGCGGCCTGCCAGGTTGCGTGCTCAGATAAGGGTCTGGTATAGATTTTGAGGGGGACCCCACGCCATTTTTTAAAAAATTTTCGCCGGGGTTCCCCTTACTATCTATACCAGACCTGAAGGGCCTGGTATGGAATTTAGGGGGACCCCCATGTCATTTTTTTTTAATTTGGTTCAGGGTTCCCCTGTGGGGAATTCCCATGCTGTTTTTATCAATGAACTTTTATGTGTATTGTCATAACTGCAATTCATTAATAGCCGCGAGTAGTTTTAAATGACTTTTTTCCTTTGAAATGTCATTTTGCTGTCAGACTGTTCTTAACATGGGAAACATGCGCCCCTTTACAGGCATACTATAGACACCCCCCCAGGTATGAAATTTAAAGGGATATTACACTTTTATTGTTTCACTTTAAGCATTATTAAAATCACTGCTTCCGAAAAAGCGGCCGTTTTTAAAACTTTTTTTTGCATTGATCCTTGTCCCCTGGGGCAGGACCCAGGTCCCCAAACACTTTTTATGACAATAACTTGCATATAAGCCTTTAAAATTAGCACTTTTGATTATTCAAGTTCGTGTCCCATAGACTTTAACGGTGTTCGCGTGTTCGAACAAATTTTTTGCCTGATCGCACAGGGGGGTGTTCGGCTCATCCCTACTCCAGATATCCATAAGGCCTATCTCCCGGATATATCAAGAAAAAGAAGTACATGCAGAAATTACTGGAGTTGTATCCAGGATACATTTATGTAAAGGAGGATCAAGATAATTATTGAAATCTCCTATTAGCTAGGGAACTTTCGTTTTGTCATACATAAAATTAAATAGCTCTTTAAGTACCTCTGGGGAGTATGGGGGGGTATACAGGAGAAGTCTACTTCACTTGCTATCAATATAGATACTCTAGAATATAGATGATCAAGGAAGATAGGTAAACGGCAACACTCCAAATATACACCTTTATTGTGGCAAAAACAGTGTTTAAAAATCCAAAGCTGTAACATCATGACTGAAGTTGGTACAGAAAAAGAGGCTAGCGCATTTCACATCATAGTAGATGCTTAGTCATAGCTCAGCTCAGCTATGACTAAGCATCTACTATGATGTGAAACTTGTTAGCCTCTTTTTCTGTACCAACTTCAGCCATGATGTGACAGCTTTGGATTTTTAAGCACTGTTTGCCACAATAAAGGTGTATATTTGGAGTGCGGCCATTCAGCTATCTTCCTTGATCATTGACACCAGGGGTCTCCAAACTATGGCCCTCCAGTTGTTCAGGAACTACAATTCCCATCATGCCTAGTCATGTCTGTGAATGTCAGAGTTTTACAATGCCTCATGGGATGTGTAGTTCCACAACAGCTGGAGGGCCGTAGTTTGGAGATCCCTGATCTACACGCTTGCAGAGTCTGCACCTGAAGGTTTGAGTGGGGCAGGCATTCATTTGGGATAGGTGTAATGTAAGAAATAGATGCACAACCCAAACAAAAGAAAGAAAATCAAATGTGTGCAAAAAAAGACACAAATAGGTGCAATAAATGTCCCTTTAAAACAAATCAACCAAATGAGAACAAATACCAGCAAAATAATGTCAAAAGGAATTAACATAAATTCAACCTGTGCTGAAATAAAAACATATACTAGCAAAGACACGGAAAAAGGTCCATAAAGTGTTCTATAGAGTCCAATAGATGTAGATTTTAGGTTGAAAACCCCCAATACAGGGGGTCCCATAGTTACAAACATCCGACTTACAAACGACTCCTACTTACAAACAGAGGGAGACAACAGGAAGTGAGAGGAAATCTACCCCTAGGAAGGGAAATTCACTCCTGTAAGAGCTATTATGGGGAAAAGGTACCTCCACCGATGTTTTATCACCAAGGCTTGTTTCCACAACAGCCCAAAATTTTCAAAATCCAACTGTCATTGGGACAGAAAGTGAGGTGAAATCTTCTGAACAGGGGCACTCACATTAAAACAAATGTTACAGGGGTGTTAACCCTTCCCTATGCTATCCAAAAAGCTTAAAAATAGTTTTTTTGGCTGGAGCTACACTTCTAAAAATGTACCTGTTCCGACTTACAGATTCAACTTAAGAATAAACCTACAGTCCCTAACTTGTTTGTAACCCGGGGACACCCTGTAAATCCTTTTCTGAATGTAGTCCCACACGATAGCCAAAGGATAATAAGGAATGCCGGATGGCCACTTACCAGAACCGTAGGACCTCTGTTACAGAGGTCTAATGGGCACAGACAGGAGGAAACACTCAGGCAAGGGTGGTAGATTCCAATGTCCGTCCGAATCCTCTCCTCCACCGGTAAGACCAGGCTCCGCTATGCTCCGTGGGACCCGCGTTAGCGAGTAGGAATGGGGGCTTTCAAAGGATGAGTCATAGAAACAAAAAAGAGGGCTTCATAGTGCAGTCCATTTTAAAATAGGGATTTTATTAAAACACTGACATGCACAAAAAAGCAGACACTTCAAAGCGAAAAAACAACACAGCCGCAGCTGGCTGGTGCGCAGTGACGTCAGATCCTCTAGCTCCGCCCAATGCTGCATTTCTCCATACTAGGCATCTATAGGGAAGGAGGCTAGGATGAGACGTCACACACCATGATGCATATATACCTCAGTAGGAGGCACCAGAATTCAATCAGAAGATACCTCCAATCGATTTCCAGTGTATGTGAGGCAGAAAAACAAGTACCTTCAATGCAAGTGACAAGATCAATCCCTACTACGTTGAAGGGGGGGTGTTCCTGCATAATTATATCTACCTCTAGAGCACAATAATAATAATAGGAACAACATATGAAAAATAAAAATATAATTCATAAAGTACATAATAAAAAAGTGCATATAAGAAATTAAAACGTAAATAATTATACAATGAATACTAAGTAGGTATTAATCACAAAAAATGTGTTAAAAATTAATTAATGAAAAATTCAGGTTCATAAATCTTTAATTAATGAAGGATAAAACATGTTAAAAACAAATTGGTTCATTCCTCCGAGACTAAAAATACCCAATGTCTCCTGTGCTGTCAAAGGGGTGGTGCCATACATTATTATATGAGTAGCAATGTACTTAAAATATGAATACCCCAAACAACTTAAAGGAGAAGGGGGGGGAGAGGGGAGGGGAAAAAAAAAACAAGGGAAGTGGATGGAATGTCCAACCAAAAACAATATGGATGGGGGACCACAAAAACAATATGCCAAGAAGAAATTGTATTGTGTTGGGTATATCCCAACTGATAGTGGCCATCATCCAAATTGGCTTAAAGCCATACCCCGACGACAATTTCAACGTATTAGATGTAATTGCTCACGTCTCCAGGACTTTGAGTCCCAGGTGAATGTTTTAAAAAAACGTTTTCTGGAGAAGGGATATAAACCACTACAGTTGGACAGAGAGATGCGAGAAGTTGCCCTTTTGGACAGACAAGATCTATTGGTCCCTAAAACAAAAAATATAGATGGTAATAAAAAGGATCTTGAATGGTCCTTCTTGACTACTTTTTCTTCACATGTTTGGTGGGTAAACAGAACGATACAAAAATATTGGCAGATTTTGAAAAGTGATAAAATATTGGGACCTCAGCTCCCAGAACGACCCAAGGTCCTTTAACGCAAAAATCAGACCCTTAAAGACTTAGTGGCTCCTAGTGTTGTAGACCCTCCACTAAGGGTCAGTATGTTTGGCAATCTCAAGGGTTTCTTTCTGTGCCAGAAGTGCTCAATGTGTGCATCTTCCAAAACCATCAGAACCTCAACTTTTTCGTCATATGTTACCTCTAGGACTTACTCTATCACTGAGTTTATTAACTGTGGGACCATAGGCGTGGTTTATTTGTTTTGGTGCCCGTGTGGCTTCCAATACATTGGTAGGACCACCCGGGCACTTAAAATCAGAATAGGGGAGCATCTTTCCAATATAAGAAGAGGGTTCATTGGCCATAGTGTCTCGTGGCACTTTCACCAATTCCACAATCGAGATCCTTCATTATTAGAGGTCATTGCCATAGAGAAATTTGTTCCCCATTGGGGAGGCAATGATTTAAAAAGACATATTTCACGCCGAGAAACCAAATGGATGTTTGACATGCGTTGTTATAGCCCCTTAGGCCTTAACATAGAGTGGGATATTAATTGTTACATCAATAATAGCTAAGGGGTTCTTGGCAAAGGAATTTTTCTTCTCACTGTATACAATTTCTTCTTGGCATATTGTTTATGTGGTCCCCCCCATAGGTGTGGATGGGAGATTGAGTCCAATATTGTTTTTGGTTGGACATTCCATCCTCCTCCCGTTTTTTTCTTTTCCCCTCCCCCTCTCTCTTCCTCCGCTCTTTCTCCTTTAAGTTGTTTGGGGTATTCATATTTTAGTTACATTTCTACTCACATAATAATGTATAACACCACCCCTTTGACAGCACAGGAGACATTGGGTATTTCTAGTCTCAGAGATTGAGGAATGACCCAATTTTCTTTTAACATGTTTTATCCTTCATTAATTAATGATTTATGAACCTGAATTTTTCATTAATTAATTTTTAACACATATTTTTTTAATTAATACATACTTAGTATTCATTTTATAATTATTTACATTTTAATTTCTTATATGCACTTTTTTAATATGTACTTCATGAATTATAAAGAAAGCGTCTCTGCGCAATGGACTAGGTGCTAAATGAAGAGTTGGAAGGGGTTAATAGAACTGCTGCCTCTACCAATTACTACCACTAAGTGGAGCAATGCCACATGATAAGAAAACAAAGTAGATATGGCGCTGTTCTACTGCTAATACATAGTGATATAAAAATACATAGGGTGCTTCCTTTGGAAAATCCTAGAGACTAAGAAGATATTATACTATGCATTGATAAGTATTACCAATGTGTATCAATTGTGTATTGTCAAATAAACCAAACCAAAAATTACTTGTACACTGTGATTTTGCATTAAAACTAAAGTCAAACAAAGTGAGTGATTCCTGGTGTGAAAAGTCAGTATATATAATATCCGTTAAGATAAAGGATAAAACACTAAACAAAATTGTGATACATAGGTGCAATTGCAATTACTAGGCTTGCATGAAACTTTTCAAAGTGCTAATTATTAAAAACCACCAAATAAGCAGATTTTCTGGGTCTGCATTTCTATAGTGTCCATTATAAATAAAAAAAAGAAAAATCATCAAAAAAATAAAACTACTGAATAATAAAAATAAATAAAAAATGAAAAAAATGAAAATAAAATAAAAATAATAATGATAATAATTTTAAAATTAAATTGAATATAAAGTGCTCTTGTGCCCGTGAAGAAAATCCTCTTTCTAGTCAGATGGATGGATGGATGGACAAAGATGCGTTTGGTAATAAAATAGTTTAAAACAGTATCACGCTATTTGGGCTCCCTCTCTCTCTTCCATGGCGTACAACATATAATGGAATCTCCTCATAGCCAGCACTAAGGACTTTCTTCTTTCATTACTGCTACACAGTGGCACATACTGTGGATGCTTTTAACCCCAGGAGGGGGAGAAGAATCTGGTGAGTGCAGCTGCAATAGGAACACGAACTAAGATATGCACGTTGTGTTCATGCACTGAAAAGTCCATCTGACTAGAAAGAGTATTTTCTTCACGGGCACAAGAGCACTTTATATTCAATTTAATTTTAAAATTATTATCATTATTATTTTTATTTTATTTTCATTTTTTTCATTTTTTATTTATTTTTATTATCCAGTAATTTTGTTTTTTTGATGATTTTTCTATTTTTTATTTATAATGGACACTATAGAAATGCAGACCCAGAAAATCTGCTTGTTTGGTGGTTTTTAATAATTAGCACTTTGAAAAGTTTCACGCAAGCATAGTAATTGCAATTGCACCTTAGATTGTTTCAGTATGTATCACAATTTTGTTTAGTGTTTTATCCTTTATCTTAACGGATATTATATATACTGACTTTTCACACCAGGAATCACTCAGTTTGACTTTAGTTTTAATGCAAAATCACAGTGTACAAGTAATTTTTGGTTTGGTTTATTTGACAATACACAATTGATACACATTGGTAATACTTATCAATACATGGTATAACATCTTCTTAGTCTCTAGGATTTTCCAAAGGAAGCACCCTATGTATTTTTATACCACTATGTGTTAGCAGTAGAACAGCGCCATATCTACTTTGCTTTCTTGCTTTATGAATTATATTTTTATTTTTCATATGTTGTTCCTATGATTATTATTGTACTCTAGAGGTAGCTATAATTATGCAGGAAAACCCCCCCTTCCATGTAGTAGTGATTGATCTTGTCACTTGCATTGAAGGTAGGTGTTTTTCTGCCTCACATAAACTGGAAATCAATTGGAGGTATCTTCTGATTGAATTTCCGGTGTTACACTCCTGCTGAGGTATATATGCATCATGGTGTGTGACGTCTCATCCTAGCCTCCTTCCCTGTAGATACCTAGTACGGAGAAACGCAGCGTCGGGCGGAGCTAGAGGATCTGACGTCACCGCGCACCAGCCAGCTGGCGTGAGCCGCGGCTGTGTTGTTTTTTCACTTTGAAGTGCCTGCCTTTTTTGTGCATGTCAGTGTTTTAATAAAATCCCTATTTTAAAATGGATTGCACTATAAAGCCCTCTTTTTTGTTTCTATGACTCATCCTTTGAAAGCCTCCATTCCGACTCGCTAACGCAGGTCCCATGGAGCATAGCGGAGCCTGGTCTTACCGGTGGAGGAGAGGATTCGGACAGACATTTGAATCTACCGCCCTCGCCTGAGTGTTTCCTCCTGTCTGTGCCCATTAGACCTCCGTAACAGAGGTCCTACGGTTCTGGTAAGCGGCCATCCTGCATTCCTTATTATCCTTTGGCTATCGTGTGGGACTACATTCAGAAAAGGATTTATTGGGGGTTTTCAACCTAAAATCTACTTCTATTGGACTCTATAGAACACTTTATGGACCTTTTTCCGTGTCTTTGCTAGTACATGTTTTTATTTCAGCACAGGTTGAATTTATGTTAATTCCTTTTGACATTATTTTGCTGGTATTTGTTCTCATTTGATTGATTTGTTTTAATGGGACATTTATTGCACCTATTTGTGTCTTTTTTTGCACACATTTGATTTTCTTTCTTTTGTTTGGGTTGCGCATTTATTTCTTACATTACACCTACTTCCAAGCTGAATATTCCAGTTTTTTTCGTAGATTGCAGCACCGTCACATATTACTAACACCCACTGCATTTTTTATATATATATTTTTATGTAATGTTTTTTCATTAGTATTCACGGGGTAGCGCGGATTGTCCACGATACACATTCATTTGGGATACCATGCCTAGAGAGGCATCACTCCTCTTTTTAGACTGAACTCTTCTAGAATATGTGGTATATGTAGAATGATATTGTCTTTTATATTGCGCTCGTTTTAACTATTTGATGAACGCATGAGAGATATCTATGTAAAAATATAAGCATCAGTATTAATAGTAATAATAGTAATAAAAAAAGGCTCATATTTGTTCAAATCCCATATACTTCCCTGGTGATCTACCACCCCCCTCCCTGGTCTTCACCGAAATGATTCTGTTTAAAAAATAATCACAGTGCACACCTGATACATTTTTACCATTACTTACTGCAAGAGAGCAAGGAAAGGATCCCCACAACCTAATACCCATAATTACAAAAATTAAAACTTGCAACCAAACATTTCCCTCAGGAAAAAAATATAGAGAATCCATTTAATGATTAACACTGGACTCTCTCCTCCGACCCAAAAAAAAAAAGTCTGCTTTTACATTGATGTGCTGAGGTTTACCTGCACAGTGGGTGCAGTGCAGTGCATCTGCAATGTTCCTGGGTTAGTTGCGCTTTACTATTGACTTCTATTATAACCTGTAGGTGTGGTGCACTGCTGTATTCAGGAGTTTTGGTGCACTTTCTGAAAGGATAAAAAAAGAATTATATGGCTAAGTGCAGCAAACCCGCAGGAAAGCTGCAGGTACACTGCACTGCATCGGTGTGAAAGCAGCCCTATAATGTATACTGTACTATAAAAAAAAGGGTGGTGAACAGTGGCGCTAGACTGATGTCATTTAGGTAAAATTATATGACAACTGGAATAACCAAAAGTGCACATACAGTACATATATATGAATAAACATACACTAAACCATATAGTCCATGACGTTTTTCAATCAGCACCTGAAGGCAGCACCCTTAGAGTGAAGCATGGGACTCTGTAAGAAAAGCAGGAACAGAGGAGCGCAAGACTAAGTGCAGCATTAAATCGTAGGTTTATTGTTAAAAACAAAATGGCAACTAACAAGATACTGTAGATAAATCAAAACGACGTGTACTGAAATTGCCAGTCCTGGAATCTCTCCAAAACATCTTGATAGCCGTGGAAGCTTCGAGCTCAGGTGCTGTTTGTAATGGATCCAAAAGCCAGGAACCAGGAAGCAACTGATCACGGCCGCGACCAGCGTGAACCACAGAATGGCATCAGGCTGGACCTGATGTCAAAGGAAGAAGACAATTGGCGTTTAGATGTGAAGGGGGCAGTAATGCATTTAGAAGCTACTGCTTCTTCTTCAGACCATAATTGGCTAATAAGGATGGGCTCAGGCATGTTCACAACTGCACGTGTTCGCACCCACCAGGAAGCTGACACTGCACAGCGCTAATCACAGGTAGTGAGGCATTTCCCGATCCGCGGCTGCACAGATTGGGAAATATCTCACTACCTGTGATTAGCGCTGTGCAGTGTCAGCTTCCTAGCGGGCGCGGGTATGGGCACGTGGAGTTGCAAACACGCCTGAGCCCATTCTTATTGGCTAACATGTCTAACAGTCTTTTAGTGAAAAGAGGGCTGGAGGAGAGAGTGTGATAGGCTGGCAGACCCATCAATCAGAGAGTGAGTTAGAAAAGTGAATTATATAGATAGATATGGAAACGAACATGGGGGGGCAGGAGGCGGAGCCTAGCGGAGCAGACATGCATTGTTAGAACTCCACACCGCTGAGGAGAGAAGAGAAGGACAAAGCGGAGCCTGCAGGCTCAAAAGGTATCCATTTGAACCTTTTTGCCCCAGGGAACAAACTGTGAAAGTTTGGGCAGGAAATATGGTACTGGGAGGAAACCGTGGCAGAAATAAAAATCACCTCACAAAGAGCTCACAGGCACTCACTGCAGCTGAAGCAGCTCCAGTCACCTCACAAGATACAGCATCAGGGCGCTCTCACAGACAGAAAATGTCACAGCAAGACTCTCCATTTGAGTCAGATACAGAACAAATCCTCTCACAAACTTCTCCACAAGCCTCCTCAGTATCCCCAGTAATATTATTACAATTTGAAAAGATGCTTCATAAGGCTTTAAAACAAACCTCAGACCAAATAACAAAAAGCCTAACCAAAGAAATAAGAGAGCTGGGAAACCGCACCGCAGCCTTAGAAATAAAAATGGATGAAACTGAAATTACAACCCAAGAAAATATAACAGAATTGGAACAATTAAAAAAAGAGAATTTAATACTTCAAACTAAGCTCGAAGATTACGAAAATAGAGCCAGACGTTCAAACTTGCGCATAAGGGGAATACCTGAAACTGTGACAGACCTGCAATCTACTATTACTGCTCTATTACAAGAACTAAAGCCAGATATCCCTATTGAACGTTTAGAACTGGACAGAGTACACAGAGCCCTCACAGCCAAAAAGAAAGATGGACCCCCACGTGATATAATCACAAAATTTCATTATTACAGAACGAAAGAACAAATACTAATTGCTGCAAGAGAAAAAAAGGAACTTAATTTTCAAGGACACAATTATCACATTTTTGCTGACCTATCCCAACTTACTATTACTAAAAGACAATCCATGAAACCCCAACTAATGGAACTGCAACGCCACAACATTATGTATCAATGGGGCTTCCCCTTTTCAGTCAGATTTAACTACCAAGGTACAATTTACAGAAGCAGATCAGCAGATGAACTACAACAAACCCTTTTAAAATTAAATCTGACAGAACCCACAAGCAGCAACACTCCCACATGCAGAAGAATGGCGTCATCTTCACCTTCAGGCAGCACCCAGAAAATTTCAGAACAAAATGGGAATCATCATTCTCACAAAAGAGGCCGTTATGCCACATCATCCATGGACCAAGAAGATTCAATGGACTGACATCCTAATTCCTGATATCTCTTCATTTATTATACTAAGAGATGGTTCTCTATAAAAAACCTATATTTATAACTGAATGTAACTGCATTCTGATAGTCACACACTGTGTGGGATCATGTTACATTCCAGTTATATTTCTTATTACTTCTGATTCATATAGCCTTAAAATATATAAGTGAAATAAGGAAATTCTTGTTCAGTTATATATTATCAGGTAATAACAATAGATTTATTACTTTTTAGGACAAATATGTTCAATAATCCAGAAGTAATGGAAGCTTTTTTTTTTTTTTTTTTTTTTTCTTTCTTTTCTTAAAACAAATCTATTATTACCTAACTAGTTCCTAGAATTATGTTTTTGTTTATTCTAATCTGAAGCAATACAACCTCAATTTTATGAGTTAACATATCTAAACAGTTACATATGAATAAAATATGTAATTGTTTACTCTAAAAAGGGTTAAAATCCCAAAATAATTCAAACTATCTTCATCAATACCAAAGTTATTAACAGTACCTTTCTAACTGAATTATTTAGCCTAGGGCAAGACTAACCATATACAACCACCCTGGAATAAATTATTTCAACAAAAACTATATTCTGCACTCCAACTAATGAAACATCATTTTGATGTCTTTTGACATAGCACTTCTCTCCTGTAAGCGGAAGATCCGTGTACCCCCATTAGCCCTCCTCATTCTCCCAACCATATTATGTGGGAGTGTGACGAAGGCACTTATTCCCCTGAGAGAGATATTTATTCTCTTTCACGGGTAAATTGTGATTACTTGCAAAAAATAATTTATACAATGTATCATCTAATCTCATATGTTTTTTGTTCACTCTTTACTCCAGAATTCACTGGTTTCTTTTCTATCTATTCATCGCTTCAGTCCACACAGGTTGATCTGCGCAGTCAGCTCTGCATAACAAAAAGTAAGTCAAAACTATTTGATCTATTGCCATGGCACCACTGAATATACTTTCCCTGAATGTTCAGGGAATAAATGTCCCTCAAAAAAGGACCAAAGCCTTCCGTACTTTCCATAACAAGAAGGCTCACATAGTATGCCTCCAAGAAACACACTTCACCAAAGATTCTACTCCAAAATATATTTCTCCTTTTTATCAACAAATTTACACGGCTTCTGCCTGTACCAAGCAAAGGGGAACTCTAATTGCATTTCACCGATCCACACCATTCACCTTATCATCAGAAATTAAAGACCCAGAAGGTAGATACCTGATACTCATGGGTTATATAATGGATACAGCAATCACGGTGATTTCCTACTACGCTCCTAACAAACAACCTACACCATTCCTCTCACATATATTACAAGTGATTAATACACACAAAATAGGAACAGTGATAATGTGTGGGGATTCGAACCAGGTCCTCCTCCCATTTCTAGATAAATCACCTTTTACACCATCCAAAATAACCTCTAGATTACCTTTTTCTCAACTTCTTTCCAAATACAATCTGGTAGATTCATGGAGAGAAAGTAACCCAATGAAAAAGAAATTCACTTATTTCTCGCACCCTCATCAAACCTTCACCAGAATAGATCATATTTTTCTAACAACAGGAATGATACCAGAAATTATTGCATCAGATATAATTCCGATTCTGTGGTCTGACCATAATGCAGTATACACTACTTTAGCCTCAGCTATACCAAAAGCGCATGACCCAACGTGGTACTTACCGGACATAATGCTCAAACACCCACTACATCAGATGGCCATTGAACAAGCTTTAAAGGAATACATATCAATTAATAATACAACAGACATCTCCCCAATAACACTGTGGGAAGCTCATAAGCCTGTCTTGCGTGGTACAATACAAAGACAAATGGCACTATTTAAACGGGAACGCAAAAATCTAGCAAAAAAACTAGAACTCAATTTTAATGCAGCCTACATATCATTTCAAGATAATCCATCTCAGGATTATTATACAAAACAAAATCTCATCTGGAAAAATCTAGATTGGAATACGATCTATTTCTCACTGAGTCAGTTGATAAATCCCTCAAACGCTCCAAACACAATTTCTACATGAATACAAACAAACCAGGTACATATTTGGCTAGGGCATTAAATTCAACTAACAAATCTTTCAAACCAATACGTTTGAAATTATCAAAAAATGTTTACACTTGTAATCCAGTTAAAATAGTCCATAAATTTCACTCACATCTCGCAACTTTATACAAGACAAACAATGAATTTAATCCTACAGAGGCTGAATCCTTCTTCTCAAAAATAACCTTACCTGAGTTATCTCAGAATCAAAAAAGCAGTTTGGATGAGCCTATAACTATAGATGAAGTTGCTAACGCCATAAAAAACCTAAAACTTAACAAAAGACCAGGCCCAGATGGCTACTCGGCTTTATACTATAAAACATTCTCAGAAATACTCTCTCCCATTCTCACTGAAACTTTTAACAAACTTCTAGATGGACATTCTTTTCGGCAAGAAACACTAATGGCAATTGTTTGTATGATCCCAAAACCCCTTTCTGATGATACTTCCTGTGTGAATTATCGGCCTATCTCTCTGTTAAACCTCGATATTAAATTATTAGCAAAAATAATAGCAAAACGCCTCAATAGCATTATAGGAAAATTAATACATAGAGATCAAGTAGGCTTCATGCCAAATAGACAGGCAGGCGATAATATACGCAGGGCAGTGTTATTGGCACATATTGCTAAAAAACGGAAAATCCCTTTATGTTTTCTATCTCTCGATATTAAGAGGGCATTTGACACAGTATCCTGGCAATATATGCAATATTCATTACAAAAATGGGGTTTTGGACCCCACTTTTTAACATGGATCAAAGCATTATATAATAAACCCAAAGCCTATATAAAATATGCTGGATACAAATCTGAAGCCTTTAATATCGAAAGAGGTACCCGACAGGGTTGCCCATTATCTCCCTTATTATTTGCCCTTATACTTGAACCCATGGCCCAATATATCAGAACAAACCAAACTATAACTGGCATTGAAGTAGGAGGTATTACACACAAAGTATGTATATTTGCAGACGATATATTACTTTTTCTATCATCACCACAGGTCTCTGGTCCTAACTTAATACCAGCTCTTGATGGATTTGCAGCCCTATCCAGCCTTATGATTAATCCTAAGAAATGCCTAGTGCTTAATATTTCACTCACAAACATGGAATTGATCCCGGCTAGGGCTGCACTCCCATTCACATGGGCAGAAAAATCAATCCCATATCTTGGAATTCATTTAACAGCCTCTCATTCTGACTTATTCTCAACCAATTATCCTCCTGTATTAAGACAGATCACAAATCTAATAAAACAATGGTCGCAACTTCCTTTATCCTGGATGGGGAAGATTAATGCAATCAAAATGACTATTCTACCCAAATTGCTTTATCTATTCAGAGTCCTCCCTATTCCAATTCCTTCCTATTTTTTGAGAATAGTACAAAAAAGAGCAACTTCGTTTATATGGGGCTCTTCTAAATCACGCATACCTATACACACACTACATCTTCCCAAAAATAAAGGAGGCCTGGGATACCCTAATTTTACTAACTACTACAGAGTGGCACATTTGGCCAGTCTGTCCAAATACCATGCAAAACAGGAAATCCCATTATGGATATTTATAGAGGCTTCAGAAAATGACCCTCTATTAATATCAAATTTATTATGGCTTGATCCTAAAGACCGCTTTAAAATTCATAATCCCATAACTAAACACTTCTTATCTCTCTGGGATAAACTAAAAACCAAATATCAGTTACAATCTCCACACAATCCTCTCCTTTCTTTTATCAGAAATCCGGCCTTTTATCCGGCATGGATCTACCCAAATTCTTTTAAAGCTTGGACAACATCAGGCATTCAGACACTAAATGACTTCATAGCATCTAAATCATTCCTTTCATTCCCATCGCTTAGAGAAAAATATGATCTACCAAACTCTGAGATATTTAGATATCTCCAAATCAAAAATTTCTATACACCATTCCTAAAGGGGGATACACCATTATCCCAATTATCCATTTTTGAATCAATCTGTACAAAAGATCCATTTGCTCAAGGTACAATTTCATCACTTTATAATCAATTATATGGAGTACCAAATCTTAATAGAAATGTATATAATGGTGTTCCGCGCTTAGGACGGGCTTATAACCGAACTGCAGCCCCCCTAAAAGAGAAAGCACCAATGGTGCAATCCAATAATAGTGTAGTCTAAAGAAATAGGGGATTGGCGCTGTTCACTGATAGAGAATGATAATGAATAAATCAATAAACTATACAAACTGCTAACAAAAGGTATATCCACTCATATCTTTCATTGCACACATACATTTTTTTTTTTTTTTTTATATACACCTGATTGATCATTCACCTTTGTTAATGCTTGGTGTTTTATTTACCAATTTTATTTTGTGATAACAACTTTTGCAACTTAGGTATTCTGCACATCCTTTGACCATTCTTAGCACATATATCCATTTTTTAACAATTATTTACATTGTGTTACACGTTTTATCCACCCAACATTGAGGGGTTATGTTTTCCTTTTGTTAGCAGTTTGTATAGTTTATTGATTTATTCATTATCATTCTCTATCAGTGAACAGCGCCAATCCCCTATTTCTTTAGACTACACAAATCTTAATAGACCCTCTTACGTTCAGAGGTGGGAGGAGGACCTGGGACGAACTTTAGAAGACACGGACTGGTCTAACATATGGCTCACATCTAAGTCATCTTCACCCAACATCTTAGCACTGGAGACAAATTATAAAGTCCTAACTCGCTGGTACCTTGTACCCGCTAGAGTGGCAAAATATTCATCTAATACCTCAGCTCTTTGTTTTCGAGGATGCCCAGAAATAGGCACATATTTACACATATGGTGGACGTGCCCAGTAATCCAAACCTTCTGGAAGGAAGTCTTCGTGATTGCATCTAAAATATTTTAAAAAATAATACAACCAGATCCATATTTAACTTTACTTAATCTAAAACCGGAATGGTTAACACTCTCTCAATTCAAACTTATGATCCAACTAATAACGGCTGCAAAACAAACAGTGGCCAAGGCATGGAAATCTCCTACATTGGTACTAGCAGAAACAATTCACAGAATGAATAATACAATGTCCCATGCTAAGATGGTAGCCATCGATCAAAATCAAATTCCAAAATTTGAAAAACTTTGGCATCCTTGGATAAAACAACAGTTCCTGTCAAACTTCAATGACTCTGTCCTGTTGCCATGGTAACAGATTAAATGACTTACAGAGACACCCATTCTAAGGCTTCAAAGAGAACTAAAAAGAATAATAAACTGATGAGCGGGACAACCTTGTGGACCATACCTCTACCTTTCAACCCTTTTTCTTCTTTCTCTTTCCTTTTCTCCATCTTACGATTAAAGCTCATTATCAGAATTTATTTGACCTATATACACTCTACTTGTAAACAATATGTATAGTAGGTATAAATCATTTAAATACCTACAAAAGTAACTAAGGAAATTATATATATCTTTAATTTAGGTTTACGTGAACCCAATGTTTAATATTTGAAATTTCATGATATTTACCTATATAAACCCTACTGTAAAACAATGAGCTTACTTTATAGATCCTTGTAAACTTACTTTATGTATCTTTATAACATTGTATACTCAATAAACTTCTTTTGACAAGGAAACGAACATGAATATGCTTGTTGTTAATAATGTTGGTTATGGTGCTCAGTGTATTTGTACACACATTCCAAGTAACAATTAGTAGTTAAATACGTAAACAAGAATTGATTATTAAAAACAGTACTTATTAAAAAATTTTAATTTAAAGGAAAGGGGGTATGTGCTAGGATTATATTAATTGGAATACAAGAACATATATATTATATTCAAACAAGGAATACTTCTTAGAAGGAGAAAAAATATATAAATATAGACACACACACCTCACTAACCCAATACTTTCTAGAGACAGAATATCAATTTAGATATCAATTAGGTATATTGAGAGTGGAGGAATTAACCCATGGGGATATAGGGTAACTTATTACCAATAACTGGATAACCCGCTAGGATTTGGTCTAGGGGATATTACCAACACTATGAAATAAGAGTGCAGACTTCGATCTCCTCGTTCATTCCTCTAGGTGACAGTGTATTGAGGGTAAAAAATCCAGTACGTTTCCTGGTGGCACAACCTTTTTAACCGTTCTGCTGGAGAATATTTGTCTGAGATGGATTCAAGGATCCATACTTTCTTGTTTATGGTATTCCAAGAAATATCTGGGGACGCTATGCTTGGCAAAACCCACATCCACAAATCTGCGGTGTTCCCCAAATGTAGCACGTAAAGTTATGATGGTACAGCCCACATACATGGAGGAACAATTGTGAAACGGGGATTAAATCTGTATGTCCTTCCCCCATGGAGAAAAAGGTTTTGGTCATGATGAACATGAGCAAATGTCAGGCACAAGGATTTTTTGCACTGAAACATGCCCACCAACGAAATGAATGTCAGTGGAATTTTATCGGTCAAGGATTTGATGGATTTAATTTTGTTGGGGGCAACATTCCCTTTTATGTTAGGGGCCTTCCTGTAAGCGAATTGGGGAACTGTTGAAATGGTAGTTTTGAGATGGGGGTCCTGTTGTAATATGGACCAGTGTTTTTTTTAAAAACACTCCTTTTTCCAGTGTTAATTGTGGTATTGTGTTATGAATCTTACTCCTGCATTTTCTTGCGTTCATAGTTTTGGGTTTAGGGATATCTTCAGTGTTATAGAACATTTGAGCCTGATCAATGAGGTCTGGTAACCTTTTCCGATATAATATAATATCAATATAGCACCCATAGAAGACCAAGTGAGCTGCAAATGGGTTGTGTTTCCAGATATACCTGGTCTCCCATAGGCCCATTGTGAGATTGGCATAACTTGGGGCAAAATTTGCCCCCATCACTTGCCCCATCACAGTGCCAGTTTTCTGAAGATAATATTCCTCATCAAATTTAAAATAATTGTGCTCCTGACAATATCTGGTAGCAGCCAATATAAATTGGGACTGTCTGGAATTAATATTGGATTCTTCAGATAAAAAAAATGTAGAACAGCCCGGAGTCCCATCTCATGGGGAATCAAAGTATATAGCGGACAGACATCTAAGGAGACCTAAAAATGGGCAGGTTCCCAGTTTTTTTGGGCGCAGCAACTCCAAAAGATATGCACAATTGTATATATACATATATATGTTCGCTTCCTACCATATTTTTTTATATACACATGATTTCATTTTTATACATTTTTACAAATTTTTTTATATATTTTTTTCTCCTTAAGAATTTTCCCTTGTTCAAATATATGTTCTTGTATTCCAATTAATATAATCCTAGCACATACCCCCCTTCCTTTAAATTACTATTTTTTATTAACTACTGTTTTTATTAATCAATTCTTAAGTAATCGCCCCTTCAATTGTCCCTTTAATTAATTAATTATTTTATCGAAAATCATTCAGTTTAATAATTTTTCTTGTTTAAATATTCAATTACTAATCGTTACTTGAAATGTGTGTACAAATACGCTGAGCACCATAACCAACTTTATTAACAAGCATATTCATGTCCGTTTCCATGTCTATCTATATAATTCACTTTTCTTGCTCACTCTCTGATTGATGGGTCTGCCGGCCTATCACTTACTCGACCAGCCCGCTTTTCACTGTAAGACAGCTAGACGTGTTAGCCATATATGGTCTGAAGAAGCAGTAGCTTCGAAATGCATTATTACCCCCTTCACGTCTGAACACCACTCATCTTCTTCCTGTGATGTCACGTCCGGCCCTGACGCCATTCTGCGGTTCACGCTGGTCACGGTCGTGATCAGTTGCTTCCTGTTTCCTGGCTCTTGGATCCATTACAAACAC